>NW_005871055.1:11163316-11225529 GCF_000147115.1 Myotis lucifugus
GGCCCTCGCTGAGGTGCCTTCGGTCAGCGTTCACGATCAAGAGCCCAGAGGCAGAAGAGGAATTCCCGTCCTCTCAGTGAACCAGTGGGATAGTCAGGGTGACTGTAGAGGAGAAATGTGCACTTTGGGTGCCAGCACCCATGAGTGAAGGCTGCCCTGACTGAGCTTTGCTTGCTTGGGGCCTAGCGCGCTCCTGCCGGGCAACGGGTGACAGGACATGCTTTTCCGAATTAATGAGAGAAAACATTGATTC
Source organism: Myotis lucifugus (assembly GCF_000147115.1). NCBI lineage: Eukaryota > Metazoa > Chordata > Mammalia > Chiroptera > Vespertilionidae > Myotis > Myotis lucifugus. The sequence goes on from NW_005871055.1 coordinate 11,163,570, forward strand.
TCCTGCTGCCCACGAAGGTGGAAAGTGAAGTGAGGAGACATGTGGGGAGTGAGTGAGGTTCCCTGTCTGGGGGTTCCAAATCTGCTGTTGGTTTCTTTCACCACTGACTAGAGATATACAGGGTGTCCCCCCAAAATGTATACACACTTTGAATACATACTAATTCCAATGGTTTTAAGCATAAGAAAGGAACAACAATGGAGCTGTTATCTGTTAAAAGTGTGGGCACAAACAGGTAGTTGGACATTCCCTGAGGGGTCTCAGATTGGAGAGGTTGAAGGCCAGACTAAGGGGCCCCTTCTCCCCCCCACCCCCCCCCCACCCCAGTGCACGAATTTCGTGCACCGGGCTACTAGTAATATATAAGAAAAACTACATATCAGCAGTAGACTTTTATAGCACCAATAATTAAACTGTTTAAATGTGTTTGTCTCTTTTTTTTGCTGCTAGGTATGGTTGAATTTATGTAAATTTATTGCTAATCCCATCCCTTATGATAGATCTGGAGTATTAGCTCCACAAGAGCAGAGATTTTGATCTGGTATGTTCATGGACATAGCCTCAGAGCCTAGAACAGGGCCTGGCATACAGTAAGCACTCAATAAATATTTATTAAATGAATGAACTCTGATGCATTTACCTATTAAAATTTGGCTTCACTTTACCCTACTTTATCTCCCACTCAATTCAATTAAGAAAACATTTTTCATACATACCAACTTAGTGTGAGGAACTTTGTGGGCCACTGGTGGTGGTGGTGGTGGTGGGATACAAAAGTGAGTAGGATAGAGCTCTTGTCCTTAAGAGGGTGGCCTACTTGGGGAAATGGATGTGAGTAAACTTAATTGAGGATGGAAGGGGCACAGGTACCATGTGGTGAAAGACAGAGGAAGGAGCTCTTAGCTCTCATGGAGGAATCTGAGAAGGCCTGTGGGAGAGGAAGAGCTTGGTAAACTAGGCTCACAAGGACCAAATAATCAGCCGTGGGTGGAAGGTCAAGGGAACAGCATGAGGTGTGCCCCTTCCTAGTTCTGGGATGCATTTCCCTTGTCTGTCCAAACTTCTTTTATTCTTCTCACTCACTTCCCCACCCCCATTCTCAATCAATCCCATGTGCTCTCTAAAAATTTGTTTCCAGTACACAACTCTACTATTTCTAAATTCCATAAGAGTTGTCTGCCCAATATACTTGACTGTATTTTGTACTGTTCTCTAATTATTTTAATGCCCTAAGAAAATAGAGAAATCGGGTTTCTTTAAGTTCAAAGACTGTCATATAACACTTCTTTTGAATTCCCACTGGTCTAAGTCAGTAATTGTACATAGTATTGTCCTAGTTAAAGTATTAACTGAACTGAGTGATTTTTGGATTATAATGTGTTGACTTGCAAACTTAAATCTTCATCCTTTACCCAATTCCCAAGAGGCTTCTCAACCAGCCTTGTCAGGGCTTAGCCTATCTGAGACACACTCTGTCTTATTCAGTTTTTATAATATGGACCATATCCATGATGCAGGAGCACTCCAGAAAAGTCAGGTTAACACACATGTAAGATCTCGTTATTACACAGAAAATTGGGTCATTTGTGTTCTTCCTTGTGTCCTGATAACCATGAATTAGTTAAACCTTTTCTCTTAGTATTACCTAGGGCAAGAAAAGACTTCTCTGTATAAATTGATGTTATTGAGACAGTGAATAAATTTTACACAATTTGCACAGATCATTAGAGCAGTTGCTGACCTTGAAAGAGAACTGAAGATATCTTGATAGCCAGCTTGTTTTATATCACTGACAAGACCACTGTTCTTTTGAAAGCATTTTTTTTTCTTTAATGTCTGTGGCGCCTTCTTTTATTTTTGTTAATCCTCACCAGAGGATATTTTTTCCTTTGATTTTTAGAGAGAGTGGAAGGGAGGGAGTGGGGAGAGAGAAAGAAACATCAATGTGAGAAAGACACATCAATTGGTTGCCTCCTGAACATGCCCCAGCCGAGGGGCCGGGGATTGAACCTGCAACCCAGGTATGTGCCCTTGACTGGGAATTGAACCCATGACCCTTCAGTTCATGGGCCAACACTCTAACCACTGAACTGCACTGGTCAGGGCTATGTTGCCTTCTTTTATAAAAGCTTAAACTATCTTAACTGTCCAATAAAGACAGTAATACAGTTTGGCAAGAATTTTTATTAAGGCAAAAATGACGGAAGCACAGTGATTCAGCCATTTGCATCTGGATTTAGGTCCTTCCACCTCTCAAGAGTGGGTCTCTAAGGGAGGGCGTGTGTCTGAAAGATGAATGCAAAGTGCTTTCTACATGTTTCACTCAGTCACCAAGTAACTTCAATGGAACTAATACTGTATGCCTTTTACAGTGGAGGAAAGGAGGGATTGTCATTTGCCCAAGGTTACAGAGGCTAGTCTTTCCATTGAGCTTTTTGCTTTTAAAGCTGAAAATGCCAGGGACCTTGGCATGTAGTTAGTTGAAAAGAAATTCCAACTTGAGTTGAATGGATATTGGACTAGTTAATTTTACTGGGAGTGAAAATGAATGATGGCCTTAAAGCCTTTTTTGAAACTTTGGATTTAGTATTGCTAGAATTAGTTATTTGACAAGATAAGTACTTAACAAATTTGGTATCTCTGACAACCTTTGATAATTCTGATAATTGTGCTACCTTTTAAAGACTAAGTGATGGATTCAAGGATGTATTTTAAGAGTTTTAAAAATTGAGGTAAAATTCACAGTGAAATGCACAGACCTTAAATTGAGTAAGTTTTGATAAATGCATAATCCGTGTAACACTCCAACCAGTAGAATTTATCTGTCATTCCCAAAAGTTCCCGGGTGCCTCTTTCCAATCACCTGCTCCCCGAGGCCACCAGTATGCTGTGATTTCTATTACCATATTAGTTTTGTCTGTTAAAGAAAACCAAATGGTAAACGGTGTTGCACATCATAGTGTACTCAAAAACAACCATAACTGTTGAACAAGGTGGAAGTCTATTCTCTTAAGATCTTAACCTGCAAATCAGAGTTTTTAAAATGTGAATTTAAAATTAATTAAATAACCAACCCTGGCTCCTGAGAAAGAAAAACAAATTCACCTTACCTGAACTGTTTTCTTTTAAAACTCTTCCATAACATTTGAGAAACCAAGTATTTTGGGAAACCATGTTTACAACCCACCAGTTAGTCACTTCAATGGCTTACTTTGTGCTCCCCCAGAAGAAAACGACCCGGGAGAGAAGTGATTAAATTTGAAGTCAGGAGACTGCTGGCTCGCCCTTAAAGCCCGGGTCCCACCTGCGGGCTAAGGGTGTGTGTGCATTGGCGGGGTCTGGGCCCCCTCCTGCTGGCCCCGGCGGTCCGCGCGCGTTTCCTGGGGGGTTTCCTGTTCCCAGCGGGGCGCAGGCAGGAAAGGATGCGCCGCCCTGGACACGGGGCGGGCCTCGCCGGCTCGCGCAGGCCCCCGCCCTCCGAGTGCCGCCCACCCCGCGCTGTCGGAGGCGGGTCCGGGTGGGGCTGCGGTCGGCGAGCCGCCGGGCCAGGGCGCGCAGTCTCGGGGCGCAGGATGCTTCGCGCACTACCTCGAGGGCCCTGAGGCTTCTGGCCCGCGCTCTCCTCGCCACCACGCGCCGCTGCTCCCGCCAGTCCCGAGAGGTAAGAGCCTTCCGCGCGCCCCGGCAGGCGCTCCTGTGCCGCGGAGACTTCCCCGACCCTGTCGCCTCCAATCTCCCCGCAGCCCGAAAGCACAGGTAGGCAGACGGTGCCAGTCCCTCGACGCACCCAGTCGCCTTCCCTCACTACTTGGTGTTCAGCCTCCGCCCCCGGGCGGCAGGCTCTACATGTGTGCGCCCCGGCGCTCCCCAGGCTCAGGTATTGCTGAGGGTCGGAAGCTGACTGTAGACTGTAAATCCGAATAGTTGAGACCCTTGAAGAATACGTCTTAGGTTACTGAGCGTTTGGAACAAGTTAGCTCTTTTCCCCTAAAAAAATCCTTTTTGGGATATAAGCCTTTCAAAACGGTCCTCATTTTAAGAGAGCTTTCTCTGACGACACAGGCAGGGCTAGATTTGCAAGCATGAACTTGACTTGCGAGCCTTTGGAAAGCTGGGTGGATGTAGGGAGCACACCGCTTCCCAGGGAAGCTGCATGCAAAGGGTGGGAGGGTGGGACCAGGGCAGAGCCACTGGACTGCATATGTAAATAAAGCCAGTTTACACGAGCTGCTTTGGAATTAGGGATTTCCTCCTAATAAATATTATTATTAGATGTATGCAAACACAAACATGTGCAGGTTTATCAGAGGGACAAAATAACTTTGCTTTTTCTTTTCCCCTTTATGTATTTATTTATTTATATATCTTTATGAATTTCAGAGAGGAAGGGAGAGGGAGAGAGAGATAGAAATATCAGTGATGAGAGTGAATCATTGATTGATTGCCTCCTGCACTTCCCCTGCTGAGGATCGAGCCCACAACCCTGGCATGTGCCCTTGACCGGAATCTAACCCGACCCTTCAGTCCTTAGCCTACGCTCTGTCCACTGAACCAAACCAGGCAGCGGTTCTCAACCTGTGGGTCGCGATCCCTTTGGCGGTCGAAGGACCCTTTCACAGGGGTCGCCTAAGACCATCCTGCATATCAGATATTTACATTATGATTCATAACAGTAGCAACATTACAGTTATGAAGTAGCAACGAAAATAATTTTATGGTTGGGTCACAACATGAGGAACTGTATTTAAAGGGCCAGAAGGTTGAGAACCACTGAGCTAGGGGGTCTTTTCCCTTTTATTTTTAATAAGCCATTGGTCTCCTCTCCTTTAGCATAATTCATTGTCTTTTTCTGCGATTACGAAGACACTGTGGGGATTATCTTAGCTGGTTTCACCAAAAACATGAAATCTGAGCTTGGTGTGATACCATTAGCCATTGAGAATATTCACAACTTCTACCTACCCTGTAGCTGATACATTTAGAATTTGTCTGTGAATGCTATATAGAAGTATTTTAAAATGTGTATAAAGTATACTTAAGTTCTTATTTTCTCAAAATGATTCTCAAGTCAAACATTGTAAGTAGCAAGTACTGTATTGGGAACAACATGTTGGGATAAATTGAGCAAGCAAGTTATTAAAAAAAAAGCATGCTATCATTTTTTTTAATGTAGTGCTTTTTCCCCCAGCAATTAATTCTGTTTTGGGATGCTCTGTTAAAGTATTCAGATTAGTGGTTGAGCTAGTAAAATTTCAGCATTTATTTTCAGAATCTTGAGAATACAAAAAAATAAATCTGTATTATGATTTCAGGTAGGATGGTTTATTTTTTAATTCCATTTCTATTCAGTTCTAAATATAGATTATTACACTATTCTAGGTTTTACTGGTCATTTTCTTAAGGAGCAAAATGTGTTATAGTCACAAAATCAGTTGTAATTAGAAGCTTCTTTAAAAAAATAGTTATAACGGGGAAGCAAGCAATTTGGGAAAAGCCATTCAACTTTTGGGAGCTATGGATGCTTGTTTCTCCTGACTTTGGTTACTAAGTATTGCTGACTTAAAGGAAGCTTTGTAATTGCCCCAAATCCTATGCTTGCTGGGGAGATACATGATGTTCACTTGCTGTCTTTGCCCAAGTTTCCCAGTCCATGTTCAAAAAAAGGATTAAGGTCAAATCTGTGCCTGATTCCAGCAAAATTGAATTTTTTGTTTTGTTTTGTTTTGTTGGTGGGGTGGAGGGAGTCCTAATCATCTGCATAATTATGCTTTAAATCTCTGCTTTCCTTTAAGGAAGTACAGCACCTATTTCCTTTGTTCAACCAACTCCCACTAAAAGAAAGCTAATAGACACATATCAGTTCTCTTTCTATTGAATTTTTTATTATTCCAATCATTCCCTTTAAGTCCATTATTTTTCTATCTTATTTGAATGGATATAGCATACTTATATTTGGAATAAAATATATTTATTAAAGTTATTAACTGGATAATGGGAATATGGACATTAAGTAAATATATATTTGGATTATGAGACATTAAGTAAAATATATATTTGAGTTTATGTTTAGTAGCCCCTTTTTTACTTAGATTCCTAGTATGAAAACCCAAAAGGCCCCCTTTAATTGCCCCCCTAATACTGTGGTCTAAACCAGTTGGTTTATAATTAAAGGTAGAGTGCCCCCCTTCCCCACCAAAATCCATTCTAGAAAGCAACAGGCCCAAACAAGGGTCTTCCCTGCTCTTCCTAAGGTGGTCCTGGGGAAAGTATGCCTGCAATGGAAAATCATCCTGTTCTCTTGGATTGTTTTACCAGCCCGCAAAAAAGTTTTTGGAAGAGACTGGACAGAAGGAAGGATAAATGGTTAATTCCCCGGTTTTCCCCTTTAAAAGACGAGGGGTTCCCCAACCTTGGCCCACATAGAAATCCCCTGGGAATTCTTTTAAAATCCTGATTTCTGGCCCACTCTCCGGAAATTCTGTTTCTTTGTTACTAATGTTGTGGCCCCACCCCATAACAAAGAAACAGAATTTCCGGAGGATGAGGCCCAGAAATCAGGATTTTAAAAAGATTCCCAGGTGATTCTAATGTGCAGCCAGGGTTGAGAACCACTGCTTTAGAGTAATCTAAATAAGGGAAGTCAGAGCCACATGAAGTTCACATTTAATTGACTACTCTGGGTATCTTTTTTAAAGATTTGATGGTTTTGGTATAGTTCCTAGGCATTAAGAAATGAAGCAATTCAGATAACACACCGATTGTGCAAGGAAGATAGTATGCCCGTTTGTGGAAGCAAGGTAGGACTTTTCTACATAGCATAATGCTAAAAGAAAGTTTGACAAACATTTAATAAATTTACTAAAGTTTAGTAAATCAGTGTGAAATACCAAAGCAGATAAATATGTGAAGATGTATTATCAAGACTGGCGCCCTTGCTGGTTTAGCTCAGTTGACAGAGCTTTGGTCTGCAGACTGAAGGGTCCCGGGTTCGATTCTGGTCAAGAGCATGTTCCTTGGTTGTAGGCTTGGTCACGTGTGGGAGGCAACCAATCAATGTGTCTCTCTCACATTGATATTTCTCTCTCTCTGTCTCCCTCTCCCTTCCACTTTGTCTAAAAATCAATGGGAAAAATACCTTTGGGTGAGGATTAACAACAAAAAAGATTGGCTATTAGTTTTGATGAAGTTAAGAAAATAATAATAAATTCTCCACTGAAAGATGTGCTACAAAGGTAATCTTGGTGTTGAGCACCCTGAATATTCTTAACAGGTGATCTATAATGGAAGAAAGGGGAAGTGTATAATTACAGATCATTTCCCCAGTGAAAAGGAGTGTCCTTTGTATGCTCTTTTCAGTACTACCTAGGGAGTTTGATTTCTTAGAATGGTTTTTGTAATTTCATGATTACTATTTTAAGAATATCATCATTTTTCTGAGGTTCTAATTTCAGGTGTTTTTGAAAAAAAAAATTCACAGTTTAGATGTGAGAAAGGACATGAGGAGACCAAAGACCTGGGATTTTGCTGATCAGAATGAAACAAATGTTGAAAGACTTTTCAAATCTATTGTTGGTGGTGCTCTGTGACTGTGGTGAGTATTGTGAGTGTACTTAACGCTATTGGAACCAATGAAGAAACATCATTGACAAGTTTATAAATGCATTGATGTTGATGACCTGCATGAGGAGGCAAGGCAGGGTTTACAATGCAGTACCTTTCAAACTGTGATCCTTGTAACCCTGGGTTCTGTTAAGGTTCTGAATTATGGATTCAAATTTCACTTTAAATATATTTTTAAATCTTAAAAAGATAATAAAAACAACTCACTTTCAATTTAATAAATTGGAGACAAGCCTGTTACATGATGTTTTATACATTGGGGTTTGATGTAAGATTGCACTTGACAAGAGAGTTTTGCTGCTATATTATCATTGGAACCAATTTGAATTTTCAGTCTTTGCCAATTGTATACCTTAGATAAGTTTTTTAAAAAAATATGTTTTTATTGATTACAGAGAGGAAGAGAGAAGGGGAGACAGATAGAAACACCAATGATGAGAGAGAATCATGGATTGGCTGCCTCCTGCACGCCCCCTACTGGGGATCGAGCTCTGGGCATGTGCCCTTGACCGGAATTGAACCCGGGATCCTTTAGTCTGCAAGCTGACGCTCTATCCACTGAGCCAAACTGGCTAGGGCTTTAGATAAATTTTTAAATTCCTTTCAACCTTAGTAATAATATTGACTTCACAGGGTTGTCGCTATGGTAAAATAGTCAAGAATTGGAAACACCTTGAATGGTTGAGCATACAGTGGTATTTAATGTTAGTTTCTTCATTCAGTTCAATTAAATATTGAGTTCATTTCTCAGACATGCCACCTACTGACATAGAGTCAATAATGCTCGTTTGATGATTTCCAAATATTTCATAAACATCTAAGCAGTTGATGGTATGAGAGTAGAAGTTGTTTCTATTTTGATGAAAAAATTATGATCCAAGAGAAGGAGAATCCTGGCTCGGGTAATATCGATGGCACAGCCGGTTAAATGGACTAGAGTTCATACTGGTCATTTTGTCCAGTGAATCTTCTCAGTAATTTTTTTTAAGAAGTTTAATTAAACAAGTTTTTCTAGAATGCCAATCTGGGATTCATTTCTTTTAAAGTCATTTATCCCTACTTAAAAACAGATTGCTGTGTATGTAACAGCCTCATACAATAATTTATACGTGTCCTTGTTTTCATAGTGATAAAGACATAAAATCTTCCATTTATTTTTTTTAATTTTTTAAAAATTTCTTTATTGATTAAGTTATTGCATATGTGTCCTTCCTCCCCATCCCCCCCCCCACTAAAATCTTCCATTTAAATAAAGTCTGCAAGGATATTTGTCATTGTCTTTTTAATTTATTATTGATTGATTTTTAAGAGAGAGAGTGAGAGAGATTTGTTCCACTTATTTATGCATTCATTGGTGGATTCTTGTATGATTCCCTGAGTGGGAATCGAACTACCAACTTTTGCGTATCGGAATGATTCTCTACCCAGCCAGGACCATGGATGGATGTTTATCATTGTTGAGCACAAAATATCTTACTGGAATATAAAAATAAAAATTGAATGAGCATAAAATAGAGCATACAGCATAGAAGCTGAGTGCATAGTCTACTAATGGAAGAACAGGTATATTTATAGGTCTAGGTTTTTATTTCCCCTTCTCTATTTGATGTTGATCAAAATATACCATTACCAATAAGATGGTTTTTGTTTTTTTTTTAATCCTCACCTGAGGATATTTTTTCCATTGATTTTTAGAGAGAGTGGAAGGGAGGGAAAAGACACACAGAGAGAAACATTGATGTGAGAGAGAGATGCCAGGAATCGAGTCTGCAACCGAAGAACGTGCCCTTGACCAGAACCAAACCCATGACCCTTTAGTCTGCTCTATCCACTGAGCCAAACCAGCCAGGGTTAGGTTGTTTTTATTAAGCAACATGTTTATATTGAGGCAACAGTCCTTTAAATACAATAAAGGAATGGGGAGAGAAGAAATGAAATTATAGAGAAAGCTATACTGTAGTAGTCAGTATGGCATGCAATCAAATTGCAGTTTTCTAAATGAAATGATATTCTTGTCTGAAAAAACAAGAGTTGTAAAGTAGTAAGCTCTCTTTTTAGTACACTATGCTGGAACCCATTGTATCTTTTTTCTCCATTTCCAACTGGGCATGTATGTCTCTTTCATTGATTGGTTGCCCATCAAATCAGAATTTGATCCTCCTCATTGACAGTCCCTGGCATTGACAATAGGCTTTCATTAGTTAACTAAGTGGTGTATGCCTCTTTTTTTTTTTTATTGTTTAAAGTATTACATATGTCTTGTTTTTCCCCGATTGACACCCTCCTCCACTTTGCCCTCCCCCAGGACAAGCCCCCACTGCCCAGTGTCCGTTGGTTATGCTAATATGCATGCATAAAAGTCCTTTGGTTGATTTCTTACCCTTCCCCCCCCCACACTTTCTCTCTGAGGTTGGACTGTCTGTTCAGTGTTTCTTAGTTTCTGGGTCTATTTTTGTTCATCAGTTTATGTTGTTCATTATATCCCACATATGAGTGAGATCATGTGATATTTATCTTTCTCCGACTGGCTTATTTCACTTAGCATAATGCTCTCCAGGTCCATCCATGTTGTTAGAATGGTAAAAGTTCCTTCTTTTTTATAGCAGCGTAGTATCCCATTACATAGATGTACCACAGTTTTTTAATCCACTCATCAGCTGATGGGCACTTAGGCTATTTCCAAATCTTAGCTATTGTAAATTGTGCTGCTATGAACATAGAGGTGCATAAGTCCTTTCTGATTGGTGTTTCTGGTTTCTTGGGATATATTCCCAGATGTGGGATTACTGGGTTGAATGGGAGTTCAATATTTAATTGTTTGAGGAATCTCCATACTGTTCTCCACAGTGGCTGCACCAGTCTGCATTCCCACCAGCAGTGCAGGAGGGTTCTCTTTCTCCAAATCCTCGCCAGCACTTGTTGTTTGTTGATTTGTTGATGATAGCCATTCTGACAGGTGTGAGATGGTACCTCATTATTGTTTTGATTTGCATTTCACGGATGATTAGTGACTTTGAGCATGTTTTCATACGTCTCTTGGCCTTCTGTATATTCTTGTTGGAAACGTGTCTATTTAGGTACTTTGGCCATTTTTTGGTTGGATTGTTTATCTTCCTTTTGTTAAGTTGTATGAGCTCCCTGTAAATTTTGGAGATTAAATTTAACTGAGTTAGCATTGGCAAATATGTTCTCCCATGCAGTGGGCTTTCTTGTTGTTTTGTTGATGGTTTCTTTTGCTGTGCAGAAGCTTTTTATTTTGATGTAGTCCCATTTGTTTATTTTCTCCTTAGTTTCCAATGCCCTAGGAGCTGTATCAGTAAAGATATTGCTACGACATATGTCTGATATTTTGCTGCCTAAGGAGTCTCTTAAGATTTTTATGGTTTCCCATGTTATGTTTAAGTCCTTTAAGCATTTTGAGTTTATTTTTGTATGTGGTATAAGTTGGTGATCTAGTTTTATTTTTTTGCATGTTTCTGACCAATTTTCCCAGCAGCATTTATTGAAGAGACTGTCTTGACTCCATTGTATGCTCTTGCCTCCTTTGTCAAATATTAATTGAGCATAATGGCTTGGGTCTATTTCTGGGTTCTCTGTTCTGTTCCATTGGTCTATATATCTGTTCTTGTGCCAGTACCAGGCAGTTTTGAGAACAGTGGCTTTGTAATATAGCTTGATATCTGGTATTGTGATTCCTCCAACTTTGTTCTTCTTTCTCAGGATTACTGTGGCTATTCAGGGTCTTTTTTTTTTTTTTATTCCAGATGAATTTTTGTAGAGTTTGTTCTAGGTCTGTGAAATATGCTGTTGGTATTTTAACGGGAATTGCATTGAATCTATAAATTGTTTTGGGTACTATGGACATTTTAATAATGTTGATTCTACCAATCCATGAACATGGTATATTCTTCCATTTGTTTATGTCTTCTTCTATCTCTTTTTTTCAATGTCCTATAGTTTTCTGAGTACAGGTCTTTTACTTCCTTAGTTAAGTTTATTCCTAGGTATCTTAATTTTTTTGGTGCAATGGTAAGTGGGATTGTTTTTTTTAGTTTCTCTTTCTGTGAGTTCATTATTGGTATATAAAAAAGTCATAGATTTCTGGGTGTTAATGTTATATCCTGCTAAATTGCTGAATTCATTTATTAAGTCTAGTAGTTTTTTGATGGATTCTTTAGGGTTTTCTATGTACAATATCATGTCATCTGTGAATAATGACAGTATTATTTATTCTTTTCCAATTTGGATGCCTTTTATTTCTTCTTCTTGTCTGATTGCTATGGCTAGCACTTTCAGTACTATGTTGAACAGGAGTAGTGAAAGTGGGCGTCCCTGTCTTGTTCCTGTGGGGACATGGTTTTAGTTTTTGCCCATTGAGTATGATGTTGGCTGTAGGTTTGTCATATAAGGTTTTTATTATGTTGAGGTATGATCCCTTTAGTCCCTCTTTGCTGAGAATTTTAATCAAGAAAGGGTGTTAGATTTTTGTCAAATGCTTTTTCTGCATTGATTGATATGATTATGTGATTTTTGTCTCTCAATTTGTTTATGTGATGTATCACATTTATTGATTTGCAGATATTGTACCATCCTTGCATCCCTGGAATAAATTCCACTTGGTCATGGTGTATGATCTTTCTAATGTAATGCTGGATCTGATTTGCTAGAATTTTGTTGAGGATTTTAGCATCTATGTTCATCTAGGATATTGGCCTGTAGTTCTCTTTCTTTGTGCTGTCTTTATCTGGTTTTAGAATTAGGGTAATGGTAGCCTCATAGAAAGAGCTTAGAAGTGTTCCTTCCTCTTGAATTTTTTGGAATAGTCTGAGGAGGGTAGATTTTAGTTCTTTTTTGAATGTTTGGTAGAACTCCCTGTAAAGCTGTCTGGACCAGGGCTTTTGTTTTCTGGAAGATGTTTGATTACTGCTTCAATTTCATCAGTAGTAATCTGCCTATTCAGGTTTTTTGATTCTTCCTGATTGAGTTTTGGAAGCTTGTCTTTTTCTAAGAATATGTTCATTTTGTCGAGGTTGTCCAGTTTGTTGGAGTAGAGTTGTTTGTAGTATTGTAGTGGTGTATGCCTCTTAGTCTTAATTCAGTGAGCACTGGAGTCTCTTTAGCCACCTGTACACAAAAAGGTACCAGCTCTGCTATGAACTACCATGCAAACTGCACCAGAATTAGCCACCTTTTTCAACCTTAACCTTGAATTGTTTACATCTGAAAGGAAGTATCCTTCAACTTCTGTTTTGACTAAATAATTTTTTAAAAACCCCACAACTGTATTTTACTAAGGTTTTCAAACAAGTGGTGATCAAGCATTCAGGACTATCCAAGTTTTATATCTTTTCTTTCACCCCATCTTAAATAAGAAATGGAAGCTCTAGCTGATTTGGCTCAGTGGATAGAGCATCAGCCTGCGGACCGAAGGGTCCCAGGTTCGATTCCAGTCAAGGGCACATGCCTGGGTTGTGGGCTTGATCCCCAGTGTGGGGCATGCAGAAGGCAGCCTATCAATGAGTCTCTCTCATCATTGATGTTTCTATCTCTCCCTTTCCCTTTCTCTCTGAAATCAATAAAAATATATTTTAAATAAATAAATAAATAAATAAATGTTTCTTTATTAAAAAAAAAGAAATGGAAGAATTGCTGAGCTAATTAAAAGAAAACCCCAAAATTTCTGTGTGCCAATATATTCATGTGTTGATTCTAAAAATCATTTACTGACTACATGTAAGGGTAGCTTTAAAGACTACCAGCCCAAACAACACATTGAGACCTTTTGGACATACATATGACATAATATATATATATCATATATATATATGAATATATATAGTAAGGTAAATGAATTCATACTTACACATTGTTTTTCAAACCATAATGGCACTGTAGTCCCTAAAACCTAGAATGGTTTCTTACCCTAGCCATGGCCAGCTGATTGTGGCATTGCCAAATTCTGTCTTCTTTGATGTGTATTGGATAGGGTTCAAAATAGAAACAAAGTTCTATGTTTTTTACAGTCTTTACTTAGTTGTTTTTATGGGTCTCTTTTTTAAAAGATATGATTGATTCTAACAGCATACTAGCAGGCTGGTGGTCATTCATCCTATCTGGGGCAATAGCAGTTTTATAATGTCATTAAAATTGCCAAGGACACGCCTAGTTGTTTCATAAAGTTTCACTCTTTCCTTCGATGACCCTTGGAGAATAGAGTTTCAACATTTCTTATTTGTCCAAAATTTTCTGCCTCGTATAAACCAGGATCATTGGTTTCTTTACTGTGAAATTGTCCAACAAAATACTTGCCTTGACTACCTGAAAAATAAATTTGAAGTATATTTAGGGTCTGAAATTTTAAGTAACCTAGAGAAGTATATATTATACCATTTAAACCAAGCTTTCTCTGCCTTGGCAGGTGTGGCTCAGTTGGTTGAGTGCCATCCCATGCACCGAAAGGTCACCAGTTCGATTCCCGGTCAGGGCACATGCCCAGGTTGTGGGTCCAGTCCCAGTTGGGGTGTGCATGGGAGTCAACCGATATATGTTTCTCTCTCTCAGTTTCTCCCTCTTCCTTCCTCTCTAAAATCAATAAAAACACATTAAAAAATAAATAAACCAAGCTTCTCTGAATTCACTGTAAATCCATCTCCCCCAAATACCTGAACACCAGAATATGATTAAAATGAGAAAAGTGAGGTATTAGATTTTTATCTTGAACCTATAAATTGTTACTCTTTCTTTATAGATTTTTATTGCAGACACATTATACTGTTGGATGTTATGAATTCAGAGTATTACTGTTTATTTTAAACATAACCATAGAAGAGGAAGATAAAGGAACAGATCCATTTTAAAATTGAAACAGTATAGTGCCCACCTCCCTGAATCAGCACTCAGCATCATTTTATATCATTCTTGGCTCAGTTCAAACTTCTCTTGTGTCTATAATGATTTTTTTCTTTGATGTCTCCCGTAGTGCTGCTTAACCATGCCTTTGTAAAACCCATTCTGACCATTTCATTTCAGTTCTTGGAGAAGCTGAATATCTCCTCTTGGGAGAGCCAGGACATGTAGCGCTAAGCAACACCACAGTGTCTGTGGATTTCCAGTATTTTGATGGTGCTAATGGGACCCTGAGGAATGTATCTGTGCTGTTGCTGGAGGCTAACACCAATCAGACTGTGACCACCAAATACCTCCTGACCAACCAGTCCCAGGGGACACTCGAGTTTGAATGCTTCTACTTCAAGGAGGCTGGCGACTACTGGTTCACAATGACTCAGGGAGTGACAGACAGCAGCACTCCAGTACCCTGGTGGGAGAAAAGTGCCTTTCTGAAGGTGGAATGGCCCGTCTTTCAGGTTGATCTGAATAGGACATCCAAAGCAGCAGAAGGCACCTTCCAGGTGGGCCTTTTCACCAGTCAACCACTATGCCTGTTCCCTGTGGACAAGCCTGATATCTTGGTGGATGTCATCTTCACCAACAGTCTTCCTGAGGCAAGAACAAGTCAGGAACAACCACTGGAGAAAAAAACCAGCAAGAGGACAGAACTCTCTCAAGGTCAGTGGGTTGAGTTTGGCTGTGAACCTGTGGGGCCAGAAGCCTATGTCACTGTGGTGCTGAAGTTGTTTGGCCGAGACTCAGTCATTACCTCCATAGGACCGATTGACCTGGCCCAGAAATTTGGATACAAATTGGTGATGGTGCCAGAACTCACATGTGCGTCCCGGGTGGAGGTGATGGTGCTGCCCCCACCATGCATCTTCGTCCAAGGAGTGATTGCTGTCTTCAAGGAGGCCCCCAGACGTCCTGGGGAAAAGACCATTCGCCTGGCTGAAAACAGACTGACTTCGGGACAGAGGAGAACAGTGTTCAATTGCACGTTGTTCGACATGGGGAGGAATAAATACTGCTTTGACTTGGGCATTTCAAGCAGAAGCCAGTTTTCCACAACGGAGAAGGAGTGCATGCTAATTCAGAGAAATATAGGTTGGTATTGAGATTTAAATTTTTGAAAATCAAATGAATGCCTTTATGCCGTCAAAATTACTATTTTGAATTTAGGTGAACTTAATTTTCTGTGAACTATATCGTCATTTTTATGGATCACTCCTCATAATGGCACTAATCAACATTAGCATTATTACATCATATGGCAAGTCCATGACAGGTGTGATCAGAGTTCAAAGCTAAATCCCAAGCTGTATTTAGTAACTTGCTAGCTTGCTCACCTGAGCATGTCTTTTTCCTCTTAAGTCCTTCATTATAAGAATGAAGCCTCTTTAGTGAGCTTTCAAAGCAAGATTTCTAAAAGCTTCAAATTCTGAATTATTTGCATAAGCCCTACCTAATCACAAAGAAGGGCTATTACAATCCCATCCATGCCTCATGCCCCTCTTTACATTTCTTTCCCTTTTCCTGGGTGCAAGCCTGGTCTTGGCAAGAGGGTTAACCTGACAGAGATTGTCTGGTTCACTTACATGTGGCTCTGTCATCATCCCCACGGAGCTGCATGTCCCTTGACAGCCAAACCTCTATCCAATCATCTTTGTAACTCCAAGGTGTGTCTTTCATCCGGGTCCACCCACTTCCTCTCCTTAGAGGAAGCCCCTTTTGACTGTCATCCCACCCACTGGCCACTTCCCTGCTTGCATTTACTCCTCTATGCAGTCCAGATTACGTAGCCCTTCTCATCAATCACTCTCCTACCCACACCCTAAACTCTACCTTGTTGTCCTTCTGATGCCCCTGCTAGCCACAGCCCACCGCTGCATGGATCCAGCCAGCTGCAGGCTACCCATTGCACTGAAGCTGCACAAGATGATAAAAGAAGGCCAGTATGGGGGATCATGCATCCACCCTCAGCTAGGCCCACCAATGTACCCAGCAAGGCACCGTGGTGGGTTCTGCTTCAGTTCTCCACAACTGCTCTTTCGACCTCCTCTCCTCGCTTCCCTCAAACCTCACCTCTGCCCCTAGTTAACTCTCAGAGCTGACTTTGCCTACCATACCAAGCCGCTGGAAGCCTGAGGTGCGAGCTCCCTCACCCTCCCACCAAAATCTCTGTGAGGCTATCAGCCCTATCCTCTCCACATCCTGCTTTCACTGGGGAGAAGTGTCATTCTCCTGTGCAAAGTCAATCCTCCCCTCCACTGTGGAGCCCTGCCTCTCTGCCCATTTCAGGAACCTTTTGTTAATCATTATCCCTTCTCTCTCCTCTGCCTCCAACTGTCCCTTTTTTACTGGTTATTCCCATCAGCTTTGAAATATATTTATCTAAATTTCTAAAGTTTTTAGAAATCTTGCTTTGAAAGTTCACTAAAGGGGTTTCATTCTTATAATGAAAGACTTAAGAGGAAAAAAACATGCTCAGCTGAGCACACCAGCAAGTTACTAAATACAACTTGGGATTTAGCTTTGAACTCTGATCACACCTGTCATGGACTTACCATATCCTCCTATATAATAAAAGCGTAATATGCAAATTGTCCCCTCGACCAGGAGTTCAACAGGAGTTTGATCAGGGGGCAGGGCCCCTCCCCCCAGCTGGCCTGGCCTGATTGGCCCCGATTGGGGTGGGCCGGCCGGACTCCACCTGTGCACGAATTCATGTACCTGGCCTCTAGTGATGTAATAATGCTAATGTTTATTAGTGCCATTATGAGAAGTGATCCAAAATATACTTAACTCTCTTATCTAAAAACAAAACAAAATCACCCCTCATCACCTGGTTCTTTCTCAGAAATCACACTCTTTGTATATATATTGATTTCAGAGAGGTAGGGAGAGAGATAGAAACATCAGTGATGAGAATCATTGATTGACTGCCTCCTGCACACCCTCCACTGGGGACTGAGCCCACAACCCCGGCATGTGCCCTCACCAGGAATTGAATCATGGTCTGTGACCTCCTAGTTCATAGGTTGATGCTCAACTTCTGAGCCACGCTGGCTGGGCAAGAAATCACACTCTTAATCTCTTCTTCCTTTTATAGTCCAGGTTCTTGAAAAAGCCATCCATACTTTGGGGTTCATTTTCTCACCTCACATTCACTTTTCAACCCACTCCAAACCCATCATCCTACCCTAATGCTCTCATTAAAGTAGCCAGTGGATGATTTCTGGGTCCCAAAATCCCTAGATGTTTTTTAGTTTGTATCTTCATTGACCTTGAGTCTGTGATGTTACACTTGCTTTTTACCTCCTGTTTTCTGTCTGTCCTTCATGGTCTCCTTTGCCTGCGGCTTCCACCACCTCATCTCATCCCTTAAGTGTCAGACTTCTACTTCTTGTAGTAGAGTGTCTGCATTTCTTACTCTTCACACATGGTAGGTGGTTACTATCCTGATGCTGGTGACTCCAGATTGTCATCTTTCCCCTACATTCAGGTGTTTGTGAATAGCTGACACCCCTCAGATGTCCCTGAGGCACCTCAAAAGAAACATACCTGGAATTAGACTCATCATCCTACCCCCAACCCTGCTCCTCAGTACAGTACTCCACCATCCATCCCTTGTTCAACGCGAAAACCCAGGAATCCTTCTTTTCACCTTCCTATAAATAATTCACTGTGTCCGGTAGATGTTGCCTCCTCAAAGAACTTCTGAATGTCTGAATCTCTGAGTCTCCCTAGTTTCACTGACACCAGTTGGTTTAAGCCTCCATCATCCCTTATCTGCATTCCTGCAACAGATTTCAAAATGGTTCCCCCCATCCACTTCATTCTCTCACTGTAGCCAGAGGGGTTGTTTAAAATGCAGGTCACTGCATTTCCCTGCTTAAAATCTGTCCGTCACTGGGCTTGACAGGCTCCTCCATGGCCAGACTGCCCACCCTACAGTCACTCTGGGCTGGAGCCTGGGACAACCTCACCCCACCTTAACCTGATTAAAATTAACCCATCCCCCAAGTCTCCAGTTGGGTTACTCCTTCTCAACCCAGACTAGTTAAATTGCCGTGCTATACGCTGGCACACCATTCTTGGGATGTTTCTCATAGCATTATCATTTCTGTTATTGCTTGTTCAAGGTCTTTCTTCCCCTGACGCGCTCCCCCTCCCCCCTCCCAATTAGGGATGCTCATTTGGTGGCAAAAGCCAACCTGTGCTGCTATGAAGCTATTTATGATCTTTATTTGGCTCACTTAGTATGCCTGGCACATTAACAGGTGCTTAATACATGTTTCTTAAAATAAAAATTGAACTCAGATGTGGCTAGTCTCACATTAGTAGGAAAACAATTGTGTTAAACTCATTAAAAATAACTCAGGATATGCTTGCCTTTTCAGAAGTTACTTGTTAAGAGAAAAAAAATTCTAGTTGACTGAATTTAATGGAAACAAACCAAGGGGAGTAAAGACATTTGGGCCATTTGATGAAAGGCATTGGAAGTCTACCTGGTTGGTTCTCCCAGCTGCTGAGTTTCCCCCAGATTCTTCCACTCAGTGTCTAAAGACTGGGTTTTCCCCCACAGCAAGGTGTGTGTATGTGGGTGGGGGGCAGACACTGGGAAGAGGCAGAATAGGAAGTGGTTCTCTTAGCATCCACACTGAGGGTGGTCAGGGGCTCCCCTGTGGGGCAGTAGCCACCAGATACAACTGGAAGCAGTACCTGGAGGGGCTAAATGATCCCGGAGACCCCAACAGTGGCTCTGACTCCAGCTGATCAGTGAAACTTATGCTAGTGATAGGAATCTCTATGTCTTCCTATGTTTTTAGTATAAAAATATATGATTGAATCAAGTTCTCTTATAATAATTTTCCATTTCAATTGATAGCTCTCAACAGTAAAGACTGCCTTTTTTGTTGTTGTTGTTGATCCTAACTCAAGGATATTTTTCTCTTTTTTTAAAATTTATTTTTTAAATTTTTATTGTTGAAAGTATTACATATATCCCCTCCCCTCCCATTAACCCCCTAATTGTCCTGCCCCAGGCTTTCACCACCTAATTGTCCTTGTCCATGGGTTATGCATATGTACATACAAGGTCTTTGGTTGATTACCTCCCACCCACCCACCCTCCCCTGCCTTCCTCTGACATTCCGCATTCTGTTCCATGCTTCCATGTCTCTGGATTCTCTGTTCATCAGTTTATTTTGTTACTTAGATTCCACATATGAGTGAGATCATGTGATACTTGTCTTTCTCTGACTGGCTTATTTCCCTTAGCATAATACTCTCTAGGTCCCTCCATGCTGACTCAGAGGGTAAGAGAATCTTCTTTTTCACTGCTGCATAGTATTCCATGGTACAAGTGTACCACAGCTTTGTTTTCCACTTATCTATTGATGAGCACTTGGGCTGATTCCAGATCTTAGCTATTGTAAGTAGTGCTTCTATGAACATAGGGGATGCATATATTCTTTCTGATTGGTGTTTCAGGTTTCTTAGGATATATTCCTAGAAGTGGGATCACTGGGTCAAATGGCAGTTACATTTTTAATTTTTTAAAAAAATATATTTTATTGATTTTTTACAGAGAGGAAGGGAGAGAGATAGAGAGTTAGAAACATCGATCAGCTGCCTCCTGAACACCTCCCACTGGGGATGTGCCTGCAACCCAGGTACATGCCCTTGACCAGAATCGAACCTGGGACCCCCCAGTCCGCAGGCCGATGCTCTATCCACTGAGCCAAACTGGTTTCAGCAATTTTTAATTTTTTAAGGAAACACCATACTGTTTCCATAGTGGCTGCACCAGTCTGCATTCCCACCAGCAGTGTACCAGGGCTCCCTTTTCTCCATATCCTCGCCAGCACTTGTCATTTGTTGATTTGCCGATAGTAGCTATTCTGACACATGTGAGGTGAAACCTCATTGTCATTTTAATTTGCATCTCTCTGATGATTAGTGATTTTGAGCATTTTTTCATATATCTCTTTTTTATTTTAATTTTTTTAAACATGTATTTTTATTGATTTCAGAGAGGAAGGGAGAAGGAGAGAGAGATAGAAACATCAGTGATGAGAGAATCAATGATCAGCTGCCTCCTGCACACATCCCACTCCCCACAACTTGGTCATGTGCTCTTGGCCAGAATCGAACCTGGGACCCTTCAGTCCGCAGGCCAACTCTCTATCTACCGAGCCAAAGCAGCCGGGGCTCTCTTGGCCATCTGTATGTCCACCTTGGAAAAGTGTCTATTTAGGTCTTTTGTCCATTTTTAATTGGATTGTTTGTCTTCCTTTTGTTAAGTTGTATGAGTTCCTTATATATTTTGGAAATTAACCCCTTATCAGATGTATCATTGGCAAATATGTTCTCCCTACAGTGGGCTCCCTTGTTATTTTGTTTGATGGTTTCTTTTGCTGTGCAGAATTTTTTTATTTGGATGTAGTCCCATTTGTTTATTTTCTCCTTAGTTTTCTTTGCCCTAGGACAGTGGTCGACAAACTTATTAGTCAACAGAGCCAAGTATCAACAGTACAACCATTGAAATTTCTTTTGAGAGACAAATTTTTTAAACTTAAACTATATAGGTAGATACATTGTTATTAACTTAATTAGGGTACTCCTAAGGCTTAGGAAGAGCCACACTCAAGGGGCCAAAGAGCCGCATGTGGTTCGCGAGCTGCAGTTTGCCGACCACGGCCCTAGGAGATATATTGGCAAACATATTGCTGTGAAAGATATCTGAGATTTTGCTGCCTATGTTTTCTTCTAAGATTTTTATGGTTTCATCACTTATATTTAAGTCTTTTATTCATTTAGAGTGCATTCTTGTGTATGCTGTACATTGGTGGTCTAGTTTCTTTTTTTTTTTTATTAAATCTTTATTGTTCAGATTACATTTGTTCCTCTTTTTTTTCCCCCCCATAACTCCCCTCCTCCCAGTTCCCGCCCCACCCTCCGCCCTCACTCCCCACCCACTGTCCTCATCCATAGGTGCACGATTTTTGTCCAGTCTCTTCCCGCATCTCCCATTCCCCTTTCCCCCCCCCAAGAATAGTCAGTCCATTCCCTTTCTATGTCCCTGATTCATTATAATCACCAGTTCATTCTGTACATCAGATTATTTATTCACTTGATTCTTAGATTCACTTGTTGATAGATGCATGTTTGTTGTTCACAATTTGTATCTTTACCTTTTTCTTCTTCCTCTTCTCAAAGGATACCTTTCAGCATTTCGTATAATACTGGTTTAGTGGTGATGAACTCCTTTAGCTTTTCCTTATCTGTGAAGCTCTTTATCTGACCTTCAATTCTGAATGATAGCTTTTCTGGATAAAGTACTCTTGGTTGTAGGTTCTTGGTATTCAGCACTTTGAATATTTCTTGCCATTCCCTTCTGGCCTGCAAAGTTTCTGTTGAGAAATCAGCTGACAGTCGTATGGGTATTCCCTTGTAGGTAATTGAGTCTCTTTCTCTTGCTGCTTTTAAGATTCTCTCTTTGTCTTTTGCTCTTGGCATTTTAATTATGATGTGTCTTGGTGTGGTCCTCTTTGGATTCCTTTTGTTTGGGGTTCTCTGCGCTTCTTGGACCTGTAAGTCTATTTCTTTCACCAGGTAGGGGAAGTTTTCTGCCATTATTTCTTCAAATAGGTTTTCAATATCTTGCTGTCTCTCATCTTCTGGCACCCCTATAATTCTGATATTAGTGCGCTTGAAGCTGTCCCAGAGGCTCCTTACACTATCTTCGTATTTTCGGCTTCTTTTTTCATTTTGCTTTTCCGGTTGGGTGTTTTTTGCTTCTTCGCATTTCAAATCTTTGGCTTGATTCTTGCGCTCCTCTGGTCTGCTATTGGGTATAATATTCTTTGTTTCAGTCCGTGTATGCTTAATTTCTAGTTGTTTCTTTATCATAGCATCGAGGGTCTCATTAGTTTTCGTGAGGCTCTCCTCAAGTTTATTGCAAGCCTTCAAAATTGCGTTTTTTAGCTCTATATCCTCCATTTCTGTCATGTTTTTTTGTCTCCGCATTTTTTATGCTTTCTTGGTGCACCCCCTAGTGGTCTTTGTGCGCAGTCTTGTTCTAGTTAAGCCTTGATTGTTGTAGTTAATACTAGAGGGATTTGACCACCAGGCCGACTGGCTGTGAGAATCAGCTGTGGGAAAACTTCTGTCCTCTGGGGAGGTGCTAATCTAGCCTTTGCCTGAGGCGATCCGGCAAATGGCTGTGCGCAGGGCTTGGGCGGGGCGGGCTCAACAGGGCGGGCGGAGGGAGCGGTTATGGCTGCTCTCAGTCCCCTTCCCAGAGGCTCTGCTTCTCAGAACCCCGGCAACCACTGCAAATCTCGGAGAGAAAGCTGCCCTCACGTTCCAACTGATGCTAGACAATCCCACTTCTCCCGTTTGAGTCTGAGTCCCTAGAGACTTGCCCGGATCTGAGACTCCCTCCCGATTGAAAAGGACAACCGCGCCCTCAGCCACCAGCCCGCTTTGCGCGCGCACCTCCGCACCTTTAAATTTTCCACACTGCGCTTCCTCTGAGCCTCGGTATGCTGTTGTCTTTCCTTCTAGTTGAAGAGTCTCTCCTCAGCCAGCCTTCCTGTGGTTCTGGGTGATGTCCGTTCCGTCTTTTAGTTGTATTTTTGAAGTGGTTGTTTGCGGCAGCAATCTCCGGTGTTTACCTATGCCGCCATCTTGGTGGTCTCTCCTGGTGGTCTAGTTTCATTGTTTTGCATATATCTGTCCAGTTTTCCCAACACCATTTATTGAAGAGACTGTCTTTACTCCATTATATGCTCTTGCCTCCTTTGTCAAATATTAATTGAGCATAATGGTTTGGGTCGATTTCTGGAGTCTTTGTTCTGTTCCATTGATCTATATGCCTGTTCCTGTGCCAGTACCAGGCTATTTTGATTATAGTGGCTTTGTAGTATAACTTGATATCTGGTATTGTGATCCCTCCCTCTTTATTCTTTTTTCTGAAGATTGCTGCAACTGTTTGGGGTCTTTTTTGGTTTCATATAAATTTTTGGAGTATTTGTTCTAGCTCTGTGAAATATGCCATTGACATTTTAATAGGGATTTTATTGAATCTATAATTGCTTTGGGTAGTATGGCCATTTTAATTCTACCAATCCATGAACACGGTATATTCAGCCATTTGTTTATATCTTCTTCTATCTCTTTTTTAACTTCCTGTAGTTTTCCTAATACAGGTCTTTTTCTTGCTTGGTTAAGTTTATTCCTAAGTATCCTAATTTTTTTGTTGCAATGGTAAATGTGATTTTTAAAAAGTTTTTCTTTCTGAGAGTTCATTATCCTATATAATAAAAGCCTAATATGCAAATTGTTCGACCGGGAGTTTGACCGCTTGCTATGATGTGCGCTGACCACTAGGAGACAGCGCGGAACATGGCAGGCGTCAGCGACATGGCACTGGCAGCGGGCAGCAGTGGAGGCGCTGCCAGCCCCGATGGGCCCCGATGACAGCGGGACCACGGTGGGATGGTGGAGCAGGTGAGCAGGTGGCACCAGGCCAAGACGGGTGTGAGTGGGGGCCCAATTGCCCCGCCTATTGCCCCGCCGGCAGGATGGTGGAGCAGGTGAGAGGGCAGTGCCAGGCCACGGCAGGGTGCCAGGCGGGGTGGCGGGGCTGTGGGGCTGTGAGGCTGGGGGCACAAACTGGGGCCCGATCCCTGCAGGCCACCCCGAGAGACCCCACCCGTGCACGAATTCTTGCACTGGGCCTCTAGTTGGTGTATAAAAATGCCATCGATTTCTGGGTGTTAATTTTGTATCCTGCTTCATTGCCAAATTCATTTATTAAATCTAGTAGTTTTTTGGTGGAGTCTTTAGGGTTTTCTATGTACAATATCATGTCATCTGTGAATAATGACAGTTTTACTTCCTCCTTTCCAATTTGGATGCCTTTTATTTATTTTTATTCCTGTCTGATCACTGTGGCTATGACTCTGGAGAATATTTTTTCTATTGATTTTTAGAGAGAGTAGAAAGAAGGGAGGGAGGGAACAAACAAAGGAGGGAGGGAAAGAAAGAGAAAGACCTAAATGTGAGAGAGATACATTGATTGGTTGCCTCCCACATGTGCCCTGAGCAGGGCCAGGGATTGAACCTGCAACCCAAGTATGTGCCCTTGACTGGGAATTGAACCTGTGACCCTTCCATACATGGGCTGACACTCTAACCACTTAACCACACAGGCCATGGCAAGACTGTCTTTTTTGAATAATGGCATTCAGGGACCCCGTTGAACTTATGGTGACTTATGTGAGCCACTGACTCTACTGAATTTCTTATTTGTTCCTTTTGAAAATGGAATAATAATGTATTTTATATGTATGTCTCTTTGTGCAAATATGTCTTAGGACCATAAGATACTATGTAAATAACAATTTACAGCAAATATATAATAGATGTTGCCAAAAATGATTTATTATCTTCATTTATCCTACTTAGTGTGAAAGTTTATATTTTTCTCTGCAGAACTATTAATATGTGTGATAATGAGATGCTGCCCCACATCCTGCTAGGGGAGTGTTAGTAATATATGACACAGGCACTATAGTAACTTACAAAAATCTAAATTGAGAAGTTCTAAATTCTGAACACATCTGCCTCAAAGTTTTTTGCCAGGGAGTATGGGCCCTGTATCTCAAGGCACAAAATATATTTAGGGCAAAATTAGAATTAATGAAAAGGGGTATAAATTCATATTTACATAGTATTTTTGGGGGAGGGGCTAATAAAAATAATGTATAGTTAACAGTTTCTTGATAATTTGAAATTTTTGGCCATCTTATGTCTCTGATTAGATGGTATTGCTTTTCCTTCATAATGACTGAACAATAGCTTTTAACCAAGAATAGGAGTAATTATCTCTGTCATTTTGTTCTTATTTTCAGGTGCTTGCAATAATAGTATTATTTTTACTTCTTTGCCAGAATCTTCTTAAGCCACTTGTCCACCTTGTGAGATAGTTTACCTAAAATTAGAAAATATAATTTAAAAATTTCATATGAGCAGACTGTTGCATGCTTTAATACTCTATAATTCTTTGAAAATGAATGAACCAGTAAACGCTTTCACCTAGTAGAACTCCTTCTCTTCCTTCGGGATTCCTTTACGATATCTGACATAGTGTTTGTGACCATCTAGCATTAAAAAAACTCACATTGATATAGTGATTGCTGTCCTAAGTGCTTTATGAATGTTAACCCATTTAATTCACATAACCCTATGAGTTAGGTTTATTATGTTGTCAATTTTATAGGTGAAGAAATGGAGGCACAGAAAGGTTAAATAATTTGCTTAACATCAGTGGTGGCTAAGTGGCTTAACCACCACTTGTGGTTAGACTAGCTTGAGACTTCCCTTTTCCACTATACATACTGCTTCTTATACAATCACCTGTTAATTCAGGTATTTTACAGTATAAAGCTCTTAAATTGATACGTTTTACTTTGCTGGTTCATCTTGTGCTGTTCAGCACTCTTAAAGACATGTAACTCACTTTGGAGTCAATTGGCCCAGGCATAAGCACAATTGATTCAGTATGAGTGATTCTGCATGGAAAGTCTGTGCATGGAAGTTCTGAACTTCTTATCCAGGTACCTTTGCTCCTACTGGTACTTGTAGCTACTCATTTGTCTATAAGCATTCTTTGTTTAGTTACCTTAGTCTCTTGAGCAAAATGTCTTGCAGATGTGAATATTTCAGAGGCTGTATTACTTCAGAGAGTGTTCGGGGTGGAAACAAATCTCCCTTTCCCTATTCCAGACAAATTTTTCTCATTTAGAATTAATATTCTCTAGAGTGGCCAGAAAGACATTTGTCCTGGCCGAACAGGTTTGTTATGTAGTGTGAACACATGTACGGACAAAACACAACAGCCTTTCATTTATGAAGTAAGATTTTTGGAATATTGGTAATCTTGCTTTTTATTTCTAAAACATGAACTACAGTTATCTAATGAGTTTCCATTTTTCCAAGTATTTTCCTCAAAGTTATTAGCAGAAATCTGCAGGGAATAGGTAGAGTTACTTAAGGCATTTTTAAAAATTTGCCTGATTAAATTTGTTAATTGCTTTATTTGAGTGATTTCCTATTTCATGTTTGAGTAATTTGATTTAGAAATAAAAAGGCATAAAACTTAGCTTAAATATTTATTTTTTAATTGTTGATTATCCTCCAAGCCATGATTTTACGTTTCAAGGGAAAAAGACAAGACATTTCAAAATGAGATTTTTGACATGCTTTTATCAAAACTTTGTTTTTTCCTGGCCCCCACTAATGAAATTTTTAGTTTGACAAATGACTTTATGTATTTAAATAAGTCATATTTATGTAAAGTATAGAAGAGTTTAAAAAGAATAGCATAAGGACTTAGCTTTTGTTATATCTACCTTTAGTGGTCTTAAATGTGAGTGCAAGAGAAGGATAAACTATACATTGACTTAATTTTCAATTTAGATTTCACAGTAGTGGAATTACCAGTAGATTTTTCAAAAATAAATCACAATACTTTAACTTGAGAGACTTTAATATCATGTTCCCAAAGCTATGGAAGTGCTGGGGGCTTAGTGTCTGAACAGCTCTGAGGCTTGAGGCCAAAGCCGGCTTCTTGTTCTGCCATTTGAGGAGCTGTAGTGTGATTCGGGAGGCACAGAACCAATATTGTGTTCAGTTGAACCTCTGGATGGAACATAATTACCACACCTCAGTTTATGTTGGTCCAGGATACTGGTTTGTAATATTCCTACTCTTGTGTAATCCAGGAGACTTCTAATTGCTGTAAAGAACTCATATTCCATGACTCATTCCAAAGATTGCGCCACTTGGCTCACCTGAGAATGTATCTGTCTTACACACTCTCCTTTTTTTTTTGTAGTGCTTTGTGTTCCTTTGACTGTATTGTGAGACTGCTCATAAAGGATGAAGAGAGATCTTTATGCAGAGAATGCTTTGGAGCCCATTGTTGGCATGACTAGTTCCCTAAGCCTGTGGTCAGCAAACTGCGGCTCGCGAGCCACATGCGGCTCTTTGGCCCCTTGAGTGTGGCTCTTCCTAAGCCTTAGGAGTACCCTAATTAAGTTAATAACAATGTACCTACCTATAGAGTTTAAGTTTAAAAAATTTGGCTCTCAAAAGAAATTTCAATGGTTGTACTGTTGATATTTGGCTTTGTTGACTAATGAGTTTGCCGACCACTACAGCCATTGGGTCTTGGGGTTGGATGGGTGCTGATAGAGAAGGAGCTTAGGGTAATCTTTTATAGGGAACTATTCAATTATTCTATCTGGCAGTGATTGCATATGTGCTTGGAAGAGAAGTTTGCATTTATCAGTCAATAATAACTGTTCTGGGAGTGTTTTTTTTATGTATTTTGAAGCTCTGGTGTTAGGTATATCCCCATTCAGGATTGTTAAAGCTTAAAGCTCTTTGCTGAGTTCACCCCTTTATCATTATGTAATGTCCTTCTTTATCACAGATAATATTCCTTGTTCTGCAGTCTACCAGTCTTGTCTGATGTTAATATAGATGCTCCAGTTTTTTTATTTCTTAAAATCTTTTTAAAATTAAATTTATTGGGGAGACATTCGTCAATAAGATTATATAGGTTTCAAGTGTATAACTCTATAATGCATCATCTGTATGTTGCATTGTGTGCCATCCACCCAAAGTCAAATCATCTTCTGTTACCATATATTTGACCCACTTTACCCTTTACTATCCCCCCACTGTTCTTCCCTCAGAAACCATCATACTGTTGTCTGTGTCTATGAGTATGAGTTTCCATTTTATATTCCACATAAAGTGAAATCAGATGGTTCTTATCTTTTTCTGACTGAAGTATTTCACTTCGCATGATATTCTCAAGGTCCATCTATGTTGTAAATGGAAGCATTTTATCTTTTTTTATGGCTGAGCAGAATTCCATTGTACATAGGTACCACATCTTTTTCTTTAAAAAAAAAGTTTTTATTGATTTCAGAGAGAGGAAAAGAGAGGGAGAAATAGAGATAGAAATATCAATGATGAGAGAGAGTCACCGATTGGCTGCCTCCTGCACACCCCCCACCAGGGATGGAGCCCACAGCTTGGGCATGTGCCCTGTCCAGGAATCCAGTCGTGACCTCCTGGTTCATGGGTCGATGCTCAACCACTGAGCAACACTGGCCAGGCTTCTTTATCAAATCATTTATCGAAGGGCACTTTGGTTATTTCCATGTCTTGGCCACTATGAATAATTCTGCAGTGAACATAGGGGTGCATATGTCTTTGAGAATAAATGTTTTCAAAATTTTTGGTAGATACCCAGAAAAGGGATTGCTGGGTCATATTGTAACTCTATTCTTAATTTTTTAAGGAGCCTCCATACTGTTTTCCATAGTGGCTGTACCAGTTTACATTCCTACCAACAATGAAGGAGAATTCCTTTTTCTCCACAACCTCTCCAACACTTGTTATTAGTTGTCTTGTAGATAATAGCCATTCTCATAGGTGTGAGGTGGTATCTCATTGTAGTTTTGATTTGCATTTCCTTAATAGCTGTGAAGTCAAGCATTTTTTCATGTATCTATTGGCCATTTATATGTCTTCTTGGAAGAAGTGTCTGTTGTGTACAAATACAGTTTTCTTTTGATTAATGTTCACAAGGTATAATTTCTTCCATCCTTTTACTTTTAAGCTGTTTATGTATTTATATTTAAAGTTTCTTTTAAACAAAATATAGTTGGGTCATACTTTTTTAACCCAATCTCAAAATCTCTCTTTTAACTGATATATTTTTATTATTTATATTTAGTGTAATCATTAAGTGGTTAGATTAAGATCTGTCATCTTGCTAGTTTTATACTTATTTGATCTTTTTTGTTTTTTTTAACTTGAATTCTTTATTGTTTAAAGTATTTACATATGTCTCCTTTTCTCCCCATTGACCTCTCCCCAGCCGCCCCGCTCCCCCAGTACATGCCCTCAGCCCCCTAGTGTCTGTGTCCATTGGTTATGCTTATATGCATGCATACAAGTCCTTTGGTTGATCTCTTACCCCCACCTCCACCCTCCCCTACCTGCCCTCTGAGGTTTTGAAGCTCTGTTTGATACTTCTCTGTCTCTGGATCTATTTTTGTTTATCAGTTTATGTTGTTCATTATATTCCACAAATGAATGAAATCATGTGATATTTATCTTTCCCTGACTGGCTTATTTCGCTTAGCATAATGCTCTCCAGTTCCATCCATGCTGTTGCAAATGGTAAGAATTCCTTCTTTTTTACAGCAGCATAGTATTCCATTGTGTATATGTACCACAATTTTCTAATCCACTCATCTGCTGATGGGCTCTTAGGCTATTTCCAAATCTTAGCTATTGTAAATTGTGCTGCTATGAACATAGGGGTGCATATATCCTTTCTAATTGGTGTTCCTGTTTTCTTGGGATATATTGCTAGAAGTGGGATCACTGGGTCAAATGGGAGTTCCATTTTTAATTTTTGGAGGAAACACCATACCGTTTTCCACAGTGGCTGCATCAGTCTGCATTCTCACCAGCAGTGTAAGAGGGTTCCTTTTTCTCTGCATCCTCACCAGCACTTGTCATTTGTTGATTTGTTGATGATAGCCATTCAGACAGATGTGAGATGGTACCTCATTGTTATTTTGATTAGCATCTCTCGGGTGATTAGTGACTTTGAGCATGTTTTAATATGTCTCTGGGCCTTCTGTATGTCCTCTTTTGAAAAGTGTCTCTTTAGGTCCTTTACCTATTTTTTGATTGGATTGTTTATCTTCCTTTTGTTAAGTTGTATGAGCTCCCTGTAAATTTTGGAGATTAAATTTTTATCTGAGTTAGCATTGGCAAATATGTTCTCCCATGCAGTGGGCTTTCTTTTTGTTTTGTTGATGGTTTCTTTTGCTGTGAAGAAGCTTTTTTAAAAATATTTTATTTTATGCCAAACCGGTTTGGCTCAGTGGATAGAGCGTCGGCCTGCGGACTGAAAGGTCCCAGGTTCGATTCCGGTCAAGGGCATGTACCTGGGTTGCGGGCACAGCCCCAGTGGGAGGTGTGCAGGAGGCAGCTGGTCGATGTTTCTCTCTCATCGATGTTTCTAACTCTCTATCCCTCTCCCTTCCTCTCTGTAAAAAATCAATAAAATATATTTAAAAAAAAATATTTTATTTTATTGTTTAAGATATTACAAATATTAGTCTCCTTTTTCCCCCCCCCCATTGACCTCCCCCCGGCACTTGCCCTCACCCCCCAGTGTTTTGCATCTGTTGCTTGTGCTTATATGCATGCATACAAGTCCTTCGGTTGATCTCTCCCCCACCTCCACCCTCCCCTACCTTCCCGCTGTAATTTGACAGTCTGTTCGATGCTTCTTTGCCTCTATCTATTTTTGCTCAACAGTTTATAATGTTCTTTATATTCCACAAATGAGTGAGGTCATGTGGTATTTGTATTTCACTGATTGGCTTCCTTCACTTAGCATAATGCTCTCCAGTTCCATCCATGCTGTTGCAAATGGTAAGAATTCCTTCTTTTTTTTTTTTACAGCAGTGTAGTATTCCATTGTGTAGATGTACCACAATTTTCTAATCCAATCATCTGCTGATAGGCATTTAGGCTGTTTCCAAATCTTAGCTATTGTAAATTGTGCTGCTATGAAATGTGGGTGCATATATCCTTTCTGATTGGCGTTTCTGGTTTCTTGGGATATATTCCTAGTAGTGGGATCACTGGGTCAAATGGGAGTTCCATTTTTAGTTTTTTGAGGTAGCTCCATACTGTTCTCCACAGTGGCTGCACCAGTTTGCATTCCCACCAGCAGTGCAGAAGGGTTCCTTTTTCTCCACATCCTCTCCAACACTTGTTGTTTGTTGATTTGTTGATGATAGCCATTCTGACAGGTGTGAGATGGTACCTCATTGTTGTTTTGATTTGCATCTCTCGGATGATTAGTGACTTTGAGCATGTTTTCATATGTCTTTTGGCTTTCTGAATGTCCTCTTTCAGAAAGTGTCTATTTAGGTCCTTTGCCCACATCTTGCTGGTTTTATATTTATTTGATCATTTTTTTTGTTAAAATTTTTTTTTCTGTATTCTTTTGGATTAATTAAATTTTTAAAATGATTTACTTAAATTGCACTATTGTTTTATTGTTTATAATTGTTTATACCTTAGAATGCTTTTTATTGATTGTCTTAGAGTTTTCAGTATACATCAAATTACTCTCAATCTGCCTTCAAATAATTTAGTTTGCTTCATATGTAGTATAAGGATCTTATACTAATACATTCCCACTTATTCTTCCCATTCTTTTTCTGATTGTTGTCATACACTTTATATAGGCTGTAAACACATAATGCATTATTACTATTTTGCTTTAGACCATCAATTATATTTAAAGAATTTAAAAATTTAAAAATGAATTTTATCTTTATAAATGCCATTTCCAGCACACTCTTATTTTTTTATATAGATGAAAGTTTTTGTGTGGTATCATATTCCTTCTATCTGAAGGATTTTCTTTCTTCTTCTTTTTCTTTCTTTTTCTTTTTTTTTTGGCTTGTTTATTTATTTTTGACAGTTAAACAGAACTTAAATCATCATTCCAATTTAAAGTTAATGATTGCCTTGTATACCAGAGATAGATTATATAATTCCACAAATACTGAATACATTAGAAAAAGATAATAGTGGAAAATACTAGAAGAAGGGGGGAGTAATACCTGTGAGGGAAGTCATTTATTTCTAAAAGTAGGGAGGAAAGATCACAGTAGACAGCTAGATTACACAATACTCCAAGTGGGTATTCAAGCATCTAAAAAGAGGATACTTAATAGCAGAAGTATAAAATTGCTTTTCTAAGGCTTTTAGCAATTTGATGAGTCAAATATTCATTATTTCAAACTTTATATTTTTTAAAATTTTATATTTGTTTCAGGTGCACAGTATAATGGTTAGACAATTATATAATTCAGTAAGCGATCTTCCTGATAATTCTAGTACTCACCTAGCTGGCATCATACATAGTTATTACAATATTATTGTCTATAATACCTAAACTGTACTTTACTTCTCCATGACTATTTTGTAACTTCTTACTCCCTTCACCTTTTGCATCCATCTCCCCTGCCCCTCTCTCATTTGTTCACTGTATCTATAAATCTGTTTGTTTTGTTTGTTCATTTATTTGTTCTTTAGATTCCACATATAAGTGAAATCATACAATATTTGTCTTTTTCTGTCTGATTTATTTCAGAAACTTAGCATAATAACCTCATGGCCCATCTATGATAACATTTGTGACAAAATGGTAACATTTTTTTAAATGGCCAATATCCCTTTACATATAATCTATCTTCTTTATCCAATCACCTATTGATGGGCACTTGGGTTGCTTCCATATCTTGGCTATTGCAAATAATGCTGCAATGAACGTAGGGAGGTGTATAACTTTTCAAATTAGTGTTTTGGATTTCTTTGGATATATTCCCAAAAATGGAATTGCTGGGTTATAAGGTAATTCTAGTTTTAGTTTTATGAGTAACCTCCACACTGTTTTCCTTAGTGGCTGCAACCAATTTGCAATCCCACCAACAGAGAACCAGAGTTCCCTCTTCTCCACATCCTTACCAATTCTTGCTGTTTGTGGATTTGTTGATCATAGTCATTCTGACAAGTGTGAGGTGATCTCTCATGGCGGTTTTAATTTGCATTTCTCTCTTGATTAGTGATGTTGAACATCTTTTCATATATCTTTTGGCCATTTGTATGTCCTCTTTCAAGAAATGCTTATTTAGATCCTCTATACATTTTTTATTTGGATAGTGTATTTTTCTGGTATTGAGTTATATGAGTTCTTTATACATTTTAAAAAATATATATTTTTTTATTGATTTCAGAGAGGAAGGGAGAGGTAGAGAGATAGAAACATCAATGATGAGAGAGAATCATGGTCCTATTCAGGGTCCTTTGTGATTCCATCTAAATTTTAGGATTATTTGTTGTAGATTGGTATTTTGATTGGGATTGCATTGAATTTATAGATTGCTTTGGGTAGTGTGGACATTTTAGCGATTTTTATTCTTTTTATCCATGAGTACAGTATATGCTTCCACTTATTTGTATCTTCTTCAGTTGCTTTCTTAAATATCTTATAATTTTCTGAGGACAGGTCTTTTACCTCCTTGGTTAAATTTATTCCTAGGTATTTTATATTTTTGATGAAATTGTAAATGGTATTGTTTTCTTAATTTCTTTTTCTGATAGTTTATTATTGGTGTATAAAAATGTAATTAACTTCTGAATATTAATTTTGTATCCTGTTACATTACTGAATTCATTTATCACTTTTAATAGTTTTTTGGTGGAATTTTTGGGGTGTTCTACCAATAGTATCACGCTGTCTGCAAATAATGATAGTTTTACCTCTTCCTTTCCAATTTGGATGCCTTTTATTTCTTTTTCTTGTCTGATTGCTCTAGCTAGAACTTCTAATACTCTTAAATAAAAGTGGTGAAATTGGACAACCTTGTTTTGTTCCTGTACTTAAGGATAACACTTTTAGCTTTTCCCCATTGAGTATGATGTTACCTGTGGGTTTGTCATCTATGGCCTTTATTATGTTAAGGTATGTTCCCTTTATTGCCAATCAGCTCGGAGTTTTTATCATAAGTGGATGCTGGATTTTGTCAAATGCTTTTTCTACATCTATTGCTATTACGATATGGTTTTTGTTATTTTGTTTATGTGTATGTTAATAGATTTGTGGATATTGAACCAACTTTGCATTCCAGGGATAAATCACACTTGATCATCGTGTATGATTTTTTTTAAGTGTATAAAAAAATAAGTCCTTTGTTACTCTTTCAAACACCGAAGATACGAGATTAGGAGACTCTATTTTGTTTCTTTCTTTTTTTGTATGTATGTGTGTTTTTAAATGTATCTTTATTGTTGAAAGTATTACAATTTCCCATTGACCCCCTCCACCCCACACCCGCCCTTCCCAGGCCTTCACCACACTATTGTCTGTGCCCATGGGCTATGCATATATGTATGTAAGTTCCCTGGTTAATCTCTTCTCCCCTTCCCACCACTCCCCACCCCTGCCTTCCCTCTGCAGTTCATTAGTGTGTCTATTCCATGTTTCTGTGTCTCTGGATCTATTTTGTTCATTAGATTCCACATGTGACTGACATCAAGTGATACTTATCTTTTTATGACTGGCTTGTTTTGCTTAGCATAATACTCTCCAGGTCTATCCATGCTGTTATAAATGGTAAGAGTTCCTTCTTTTTTACAGTTGTGTAGTATTCCATTGTGTAGATGTACCACAGCTTTTTTATCCACTCAGTTGCTGATGGGCACTTGTGCTGTTTCCAAATCTTAGCGATTGTAAATTGTGCTGCTATGAACATAGGGGTACATATTTTCTTTCTGATTGGTGTTCCTGGTTTACTAGATATATTCTTAGAACTAGGATCACTGGGTCAAATGGGAGTTCCATTTTTAATTTTTTAAGGAAACCCTATACTGTTTTCCACAGTGGCTGCACCAGTCTGCATTCCCACCAGCACTGTACGAGGATTCCCTTTTCTTCACATCCTCGCAAACACTTGTTATTTATTGATTTGGTGATGATAGCCATTCTTCTAAGATTTGTATGGTTTCACGACTTACATTTAAGTTTTTTTATCCATTTTGAGTTCATTCTTATGTATGCTGTAAGTTGGTGGTCTAATTTCACTTTTTTTCATGTATATGTCCAATTTTCCCAACACTATTTATTGAAGAGACTGTCTTTACTCCATTATATGTTCTTGCCTCCTTTGTCAAATATTAATTGGCTTTGGTCGATTTCTGGGATCTCTGTTCTGTTCCATTGATCTATATGCCTGTTGTTGTGCCAGTACCAGGCTGTTTTAATTACAGTGACTTCATAGTATAACTTGATATCTGGTATTGTGATCCCTCCAACTTTGTTCTTCTTTCTCAAGATTGCTGTGACTATTTGGGGTCTGTTTTGGTTCCATATGATACCAATTTTTGGTTCAGTTCTGAGTTCGATGTCTTGCAAAATCAAAGAATGAGTTCACAGACAAAGAGGTAAGTGAAAGCAAAGTTTGTTGAGAGATAGCAGGGAGGAACCCAAATGGGTTGCTGTGGAAGCTCTCTGTCGCAGCGGTTCTCAACCTGTGGGTCGCGACCCCTGGAAATACATCTTGCATATCAGATATTTACATTATGATTCATAACAATAGCAAAATTACAGTTATGAAGTAGCAACGAAAATAATTTTATGGTTGGGGGTCACCACAACATGAGGAACTGTATTAAAGGGTCGCGGCATTAGGAAGGTTGAGAACCACTGGTAGGGGCAGATATATGCCCTGCTGTCTTCTGATTGGTTCTTTCAAAGAAATCTGCCTTAGCAGCATTCATATATTTTAAAGCTCACATTTCCCAGTTGTGCTTCTTCCCGCCCAGCTGGGTTGCCTTAGCATCCCGCCAGCTGGGTTCAGTTCTAGGTTACTTGGTTTTTCTCTGTGCATTTTTTCTTAGAATGGCACAGTCAGCAAGCTGCATCCTGTCCACATCTGCCACGGCCTGATATTATAGGACTTACCCATTTTTCTTCCCTTCACGTAGTCCCATCCCTGACTATTTAACCCTCTTATATCTCCTCACATATAAATTTTTGGAGTGTTTTTGAAATTGGTATTTAAATATGGATTGCATTGAATCTATAGATTTGTTGGGTAGTATGGACATTTTAATGATGTTAACTCTACCAATTCATGAACACGGTATATCCATCCATTTATTTATATCTTCCTCTCTCTTTCTTTCAATATCCTATAATTTTCTAAGTATAGGTCTTTTACTTCCTTGGTTAAATTTATTCTTAAGTATCTTATTTTGTTGTTGTTGCAATGGTAAATGGGATTGTTTTATTTGTTTCTCTTTCTGAGAGTTCATTATTGGTGTATAAAAATGCCATCGATTTCTGGGTGTTAAATTTGAATCCTGATATGTTGCAAAATTCATTTATTAAATCTAGTAGTTTTTTAGTGGAGTCTTTAGGGTTTTCTATGTACAATATCATGTCACCAGCGAATAATGACAGTTTTACTACCTCCTTTCCAATTTGGATGCCTTTTATTTCTTCTTCTTGTCTGATTGCTGTGGCTAGGACTTACAGCACTATGTTGAATAAGAGTGATGAAAGTGAACATTCTTGTCTTCTTCCTGTTCTTAGGGGAAATAGTTTTAGTTTTTTCCCATCGAGTATGATATTAGCTGAAGGTTTGTCATATGTGGCCTTTATTATGTTGATATATGATTCCTGTATTCCCAATTTGCTGAAAGTTTTTTAAAAAATATATATTTTATTGATTTTTTACAGAGAGGAAGGGAGAGGGATAGAGAGTTAGAAACATCGATGAGAGAGAAACATTGATCAGCTGCCTCCTGCACACCCCTCACTGGGGATGTGCCCGCAACCAAGGTACATGCCCTTGACCGGAATCGAACCTGGGACGCTTCAGTCCGCAGGCTGACGCCCCATTCACTGAGCCAAACCGGTTACGGCGCTGAAAGTTTTTATAAAAAAAAAAAAAAGGGTTTGGATTTTGTCAAATGCTTTTTCTGCATCAATTGATATGATCATGTGATTTTTGTCTTCCACTTTGTTTATGTGATGTATTACATTTATTGATCTGTGAATATAGTACCAGCCTTGCATCCCTCAAATAAATCCCACTTGATCATGGTGTCTGATCTTTTTAATGTATTGCTAGATTCAATTTGCTAATATTCCATTGAGGATTTTAGCATCTATGTTTATCAGAGATATTGGCCTGTAATTCTCTTTTTTTGTGTAGTGTCTTTATCTGGTTTTGGAATTAGGATAATGCTGGTCATAAAAAGAGCTTGGAACTATTCCTTCCTCTTGGAATTTTTGGAATAGTTTGAGGAGGATAGGTTTTAGTTCTTTAACTGTTTAGTAAAACTCACCTGTGAAACCATCCGGATCAGGGCTTTTGTTTGCTGGGAGGTTTTCTTTAAAATTATTATTGCTTCAATTTCATCATTGGTTATCGACCTATTCAGGTTTTCTGATTCTTCCTAATTGAGATTTGGAAAATCATATTTTTCTAGGAATATGTACATTTTGTCCAGGTTGTCCAACTTGTTGGAATATAGTTGTTCATAGTATTTTTTAACTATCCTTTGTATTTCTGGGAGGTCACTTGTTACTTCACCTCTTTTGTTTCAGATTTTATTTGCATCCTCTCTTTTTGTTTCTTGATGACTCTGGCTAAAGGTTCATCAATCTTGTTTATCTTTTCTAAGAACCATTTCTTGGTTTTAATGATCTTTTGTATTTTATTATTATCTGTGTCATTTATTCCCATTCTGATCTTTATTATTTCCTTCCTTCTACTTACTCTGAGCTTTGCTTGTTGTTTACTTTCTAATTCTTTAAGTTGTGGGGTTACTTTATTAGAAGTTTTTCTTGTTTTTTGAGGCAGGTCTGTAATGCTATGAACTTCCTTTGTCAGGACTGCTTTTTCTGTTTCCCATAGAATTTGGGTTGTTGTGTGTTCATTTTCATTTGTTCCCACGAAATCTTTTTAAATTTCTTCCTTGATCTCTTTGGTAGTGTATTCATTGTTTAATAACATGCTATTTAGCCTTCATGTGTTTGAATGCTGTTTGAGTGTTTTTATTGTAGTTGATTTCTAATTTCATGCCATTGTGACCTGAGAAGATACTTGATATGATTTTAATCTTCTTGAACTTGTAGAGACTTAGTTTGTGTCCTAACATGTGGTCTATCTTTGAAAATGTTCCATGTGCACTTGAGAAGAAGGTCTATTCTGTAGCTTTGGGGAAAAATGTTCTGAAGATGTCAATTAGTTCCATCTCATCTAGTGTGTCATTTAGGGTTGCTGTTTCCTTGTTGATTTTTTGTATAGAAGTTCTATCCAGTGATGTCAGTGGTGTGTTAAAGTCCTCTACAATGATTTTATTGTTGTCACTCTCTCCCTTAAAGTCCTCCAGAAGTTTTTTTTTTTATATATTTGGGTGCCCCTGTACTGGGTACATATAAGTTAACCAGAGTATATCCTCTTGTTTATTGATCCCTTTAGTATTATGTAATGACCTTTGTTGTCTCTTGTGATGGCCTTCATTCATTTGTCAGATATGAGTATTGCTACCCCAGCTTTTTAAAAATTTCCATTTGCCTGGAAAATTTTTTCCCATCCCTTCACTTTCAGTCTGTGTGAGTCCTTTGTTCTGAGGTAGGTCTCTCGTAGACAGCATATATATGGGTCATGTTTTCTCATCCATTCAGCTATCCCATGTCTTTTGATTGGAGCATTTAAGCCATTTACATTTAAAGTTATTATTGATAGTTACTTATTTGTTGCCATTCTTATTCTTTATGCCTGTGTTCTTCTCTTCCTCTCCATTTCTTCTTCTTATAACAGTCCCTTTAGCATTTTTTTGCAGTGCTGGTTTGGTGGTAATATACTCTTTTAGCCTTTTTTGTCTGTGAATCTTTTTAAATTCACAATTTTGAATGATAGCCTTGCTGGATAGAGTAGTCTTGAGTTTAGTCCCTTGGTTTTCATTACTTTGTATACTTCATGCCATTCCCTTCTGGCCTGATATGTTTCTGTTGAGAAATTCACTGACAGTCTACTGGGAGCAGTAGTCTTACTAGGTAAATTTCTTTCTCTCTCTTGCAGCCTTTAAGATTCTTTCTTTTTCTTTAATGTTTGTCATTTTAATTATTATGTGTCTGTGTGTCGGTCTTTTGTGGTTCATTCTGATTGTGACTCTGTTTCCTGAACTTGAGTAACTCTTTCATTCACCAGGTTAGGGAAACTTTCTGTTGTTATTTCTTCAAACAGGTTCTCTATTCCTTTTTGAGATTCTTCTACTTCTGGTACCCCTATGATTTGAATTTTGTTACATTTCATGTTCTCCCAAAGCTACCTTAAACTTTCTTCCTCCTTTTTAATTTTTTTTCCATTTGCTACTCTGAATGGGTGTTTTTTTTCCTATCTTGTCTTCTATTCGCTGATTTGGTCCTCAGCTTCTTCTAGTTTACTGTTGAATCCTTCTAGGGCAGTGGTTCTCAACCTTGGCTGCACCTTAGAATCACCTGGGAATCTTTTTAAAATCCTGATTTCTGGGCCTCATCCTCCAGAAATTCTTTGTTACTAATGTTGTGGCCCCACCCCATAACAAAGAAACAGAATTTCCGGAGGATGAGGCCCAGAAATCAGGATTTTAAAAAGATTCCCAGGTGATTCTAATGTGCAGCCAAGGTTGAGAACCACTGTTCTAGGGTCGTGGTCGGCAAACCGTGGCTCCCGAGCCACATGCGGCTCTTTGGCCCCTTGAGTGTGTCTCTTCCACAAAATACCACGTGCGGGCGGGCACATACAGTGTGATTGAAACTTCATGGCCCATGTGCAGAAGTCGGTATTTTGTGGAAGAGCCTGTATTTTGTGGAAGAGCCATACTCAAGGGGCCAAAGAGCCGCATGTGGCTCGCGAGCCGCAGTTTGCCGAGCCGCAGTTTGCCGAGCCGCAGTTTGCTGACCACTGTATCTAGGGTGTTCTTTATTTCAGCTATGCCATTTTTTCATTTCCAGTTAATTCTTATTATTTCACCCTCTCTTTTTATGTTGGTATAGTTCTCAGTAAGTCCCTTATAATTCTTATTAAGTTGCTGGTGGTTCTCACTGAATTGTTTGAGCACCCTTATCACCATTACTTTGAATTCTGTATCTGACAAATTGCTTGCCTCCATTTCATTTAGTTCTTTTTCTAGCAATTCCTCATTTTTTTCATTTGGAGGTTGTTTCTCGTCTCCCCAGTTTTGCTGTCCCTTTGTATTCATTTCTATATATGGGATCACACTGCTATGTCTCCCAGACTTTGTGGGGAGTGGTCTTACGTAGTAGGTTTTTTGTGGGACCCAATGGTGCAGTCTCTTAGATCACCTGAGCTGGGTGCTCTAGGAAAGCCCCTTCCTTGCTTGAGTTATTTAGTTTCTCCTGTTGTAGTTGAGTCTTGAATGTCATTGTCCCATTTATGGATGGAATCACCTCTCAGTCTGGCTGTGTGGCTCATCCCCAACCATGTCATGTAAGCTATTGTGGAGGTACTGACAGAACAGAACAAAATACAACACCACAAAATGCGAAATAAAAGAAACAAAACACACACACAAGATCCCTACAGCAACAATAAAAGCAGCCACTGGAGAAGAGAGAATTCGGAAAGAGGAAATAGAGCAAAGATGATAGAAGAAAAGAAAGAAAGAAAAAATATGAGGAGGATAACAACAAAACAAACAACAAAACACAAACAAAAAAACAGAAAAAAACAAAACAATAAAAAAGGGTGGGTAGAGAAAAGGAAATATGTAGGTGCAGAGCTGAAATAAAGAAAATAAGAGTAAAGAATTAGGGGAATAGGAGGAGGATAACAGTTTAAAATAAAGGAGGAAGAAAAGAAAAAAAATTGAAAAGGAAAATAGATAGGAAAGCAGAGAGACCCAAAATAAAAAAAGGAAAAAAGATGAGAAAGCAGGAGAAAAGAAAAAGAGAGGAAAAAAGAAAAGATTGAGTAGGAGAAGGGAAGAGGAAAATTAGAGATATGAATGAAACAATAGAGAAAGTCTCCAGGTGTTTTCTGTCCTTTTATATGTCTCAGCTGGACCTCAGTTGGTAATTTCAGGTGTTCGTTCCTCATTCAATTTTATTTCCAGTCTGGCCCTGGAGGAGGTCTGCCTATTTGGCTGCAATTTTCTCCTCCTCCTTGGTGTATGATTTTTTTTTAAATGTTTTGCTGAATTTGACTTGCTAATATTTTGTTGTGGATTTTTGCAATTGTGTCTATAGGGGAAATTTGTCTATAATTTTCTTTTTCTGTAATG
The DNA here is from genome assembly GCF_000147115.1 of Myotis lucifugus. Lineage (NCBI taxonomy): Eukaryota > Metazoa > Chordata > Mammalia > Chiroptera > Vespertilionidae > Myotis > Myotis lucifugus. Next base: position 11,205,069 of record NW_005871055.1, read on the forward strand.
TATTTGTCTTGTTTTGGAATTCAAGTCATGCTTGCCTTGTAAAATGAGTTTGGGAGCCTTCTCTCCTCTTGAATTTTTTGGAACAGTTTGCAAAGGATAGATGTTACTTCTTTTTTGAATGTTTGGTAAAATTCATCTATGAAGCCATTGGATCCAGGACTTTTGTTTTTTGGGGAATTTTTTATTACAGATTTTATTTTGTTGATAGTAATCAGTATGTTCAGATTTTCTGTTTCTTTTTGACTCAGTCAAAAGAAGATTGTGTGTTTCTAGGAATGTGCCCATTTCTTCCAATTTGTTGGCATATTGTTTGTAGCATTTTCTTATAATTCTTTATATTTCTATTATGTCAGTTGTCACTTCTCCTCTTTTATTTCTGATTTTATTTATTTGGGTCATCTCTCCTTTTTATTGATGAGTCTAGTTAAAGTTTTATCAATTTTGTTTATTTTTTTTCAAAGAACCAGTTCTTGGTTTCATTGATCTTTTGTATTTTTTAGACTCTGTTTTTAAAAATTTCTGCTCTGTTCTTTATAATTTTTTCCTTCTACTCATTTTGGGCTTTGCTTATTTTTCTTTTATTTATTTCTTAAGGCCTATATTGCTATGAATTTCCCTCTTAGGACTGCTTTTGCTGTGCCCCATATGCTTTTGGTTGTATTTTCATTTTCATTTGTCTCAAGGTATATTTTGATTTCTTCCTTGATCTCATTGTTAACCCAGTCATTGTTTAGTAACATATAATTTAGCTTTCATGTGTTTGTGTTTTTCAGTTTTCTTCTTGAAATTGATTTCTAGTTTCATACCATCATGGTTGGAGAATATGCTTGACACGATTTCAGTCTTTTTAAATTTATTGAGACCTGGTTTTTGGCCCAACGTGTCTATCCTGGAAAATATTCCATGTGCACTTAAAAATAATGTATATTCTGCTGGGTTGGGGTGAAGTGCTCCAAAGATATTAAGTAAATCCATTTGGTCTATTGTGTCATTTAAGGTCACTGTTTTCTTGTTGATTTTCTGTCTTGAAGGTCTATCCATTGATGGCAATGGGGGTATTAAAGTTCTCTGCTATGACTGTATTGGTGTCTATCTCTCCCTTTTCATCCATCAATATTTGCTTTATATATTCAGGTGCTCCTGTGTTGGGTACATAAATGTCTACAAAGGTTATATCCCCTTGTTGGGTTGATTCCTTTATCATTATGTAGTGACCTTCTTTGTCTCTTATTACGGCCTTATTTTGTCTGATATAAGTATTGTCCCCCCCAACTTCCCCCCCCCCAATTTCCTGAAATATCTTTTTCCATTCCTTTACTTTCAGTCCGTATGTGTGTCTTTCAATCTGAAGTGGGTCTCTTGTAGACAGCATATGTTTGAGTCTTGTTTCTATTTTTTCATCTACCCTATATCTTTTGATTAGAGCATTTAATCCATTTACATTTAAAGTAATTATTGATAGGTCATAATTATTGCCATTTTATTGTTCATATTTATGTTTCCTTTTTTCCCTTCTTCTTGGAAAGAAGTCCCTTTAACATTTTTTTGTAACACTGGCTTGGTTGTGATGAACGCCTTTAGCTTTGTCTTATCTGTGAAGCTCTTTATCTCTCTTTCAGTTTTAAATGATAGCCTTGCTGAGTAGAATAATCTTGGTTGTAGGTCCTTGCTTTTTTCCATTTATTTTAATCTTTTGGGGTGTAGGGGGAAATGTGGAGGCTTTGGGAGGGTCCATGTACCAGCTGGATGGGACCTCAGTTGGTCCCCTCATCTCTGGGTCCTGGGGTATGGGCAGCCTCTTACCCCCAGTGTAGGCCCTTGCTTTTCATCACTTTTAAGATTGTATGCCAATCCCTTCTGGCCTGAAAAGTTTCTTTTGAGAAATCAGCTGACAGTTTTATGGGAGGTCCCTTGTAGGTAACTGTCTTTCTCTTGCTGCTTTTAAAATACTTTATACTTGTCATTAATCATTGCCATTTATTATTAATATTTTTTTATTGAGTTCAGAGAGGAAGAAGAGGGAGAGAGAAATAGAAACATCAGTGATAGAGAAAGTCATTGATTGGCTGCACACCCCCTACTTGGGATTGAGCCTGCAACCCAGGCATGTGCCCTTGACCGGAATCGAACCCAGGACCATTCAGTCTGCAGGCTGATGCTCTATCCACTGAGTCAAACCAGCTAGGGCATCATTGCCATTTTAATTATGATGTGTCTTGTATGAGTCTCTGAGTTCATCTTGGTTGATACTCTCTGTGCCTCCTGGACTTAATATGTTTATTTCCTTCGCCAGGTTAGGAAAATTTTCAGTCATTATTTATTCAAACAGGTTCTCAATCCTTTGCTTTCTGTCTTCTCCTTATAATTCCCCTATAATGTGAATGTTGTTATGCTTGAGGTTGTCCCAGAAGTTCCTTAAACTCTCCTTATTAAAAAAAAAATATATATATATATATATATATATATATATTTTGCTGTTCTGAATGGGTGTTTTTTGCTACCTTGTCTTCTAAATAGCTGATTTGATCCTGTGCTTATCTATTCTGCTGTTGATTCCTTCTAGTGTATTCTTAATTTTAGTTATTGTGTGTGTGTTTTTTAATATATTTTATTGATTTTTTACAGAGAGGAAGGGAAAGGGATAGAGAGTTAGAAACATCCATGAGAGAGAAACATTGATCAGCTGCCTCCTGGCACACCCCCTACCAGGATGTGCCCGCAACCAAGGCACATGCCTCTGACCGGAATCGAACCTGGGACTCTTCAGTCCACAGGCCGACGCTCTAGCCACTTAGCCAAACTGGTCAGGGCAGTTATTGTGTTTTTCATTTGACTTTTTAAAATGTTTTTTATATTTTTATGCTTATTATTTCTTTGTTGCAGTTCTAAGTTTCTTGAGCATCCTTATAACCAGTGTTTCTTTTCCCATGTATCTTTTTTTGTCAATTATAGTTAGTTAGCATTCAATCTTATTTTTGTATTTTCAGATGTAGAACATAATGGTTAGACAATTATATACTTTACAAAGTGTTCCCCCTGATATTTCCAGTACCCATCTGGCTTCATACGTAGTTATTAACAGTTTTATTGACTATATTCCCTATGTTGTACTTTATATACTCATAAGTATTTTGTAACTACCAATTTGTATTTAATCTCTTCACCTTTTTTAACCAATTCCCTGGAACCCCTACCCTATGACAACTATTACTCTGGGTGGTTTGTTTTTTTCAGTTTGTCCATTTATTTTGTTATATGAGTGAAATCATATGGTATTTGTCTTTGACTGACTGATTTCACTTAGCATAATACCATCTAGGTCCATCTATGCTGAAATCTGGTAAGATTTCATTCTTTTTTATGGCTGAGTAGTAGTCCATTGTTATATGTACCACTTCTTTATCCAATCATCTATTGATGGGCACTTGTTTGCTTCCATATTTTGGCTAATGTAAATAATGCTGCGATGAACTTCAAGGTGTATATATTCTTTCCATGTGTTTTGAGTATGACCAGTATTTTGATTTCTGTATCTGGTAGATTTCTTGCCTTTATTTCATTTAGTTCTTTCTGGATATTTTTTTTGTTTTCTCATTTGGGACATGTTTATTTTTCTCCTCATTTTGGCTGCTTCTCTGTGTTTATTTCTATGTGTTTCCCAGTCTTGACACTATAGTCTTATGTAGTAGGTGTCCTGTGGTGCCCAGTGACAGTCTTTCTGGTCACCTTAGCCAGGCACTCCACGAATGTTCCTTGTGTGGGTTATGTGTGACCTTCTGTTGTAGTTGAGCCTTGATTGCTGTTGGTGGGATTGACTGGCTGTGAGGACTGGCCACCACCACAGCATACGATTTGCCGTGCAGTGGCTAACCCCATGGAACATGTTTCACCCTAGCAGGGTCTGGTGCCTGCTGATACCTCCCTTTTGGGTGTGCCACTTGTTGAATAAATTAGGTGGTGTTCTGTTGTGGTCTGAAGCTTGCCACCAGATGTGTTCTGGGGCCTCTTAGGATGGTCTCTGGTGCAGGTCAGTGTCTGATGCTTCCTGTGACTGTCCTGGGGCTACCTGTTAGGCATTATAAAGCGATCACAGGTAGTAGCTGCCTGTACTGGGCCTGGATGCATATGGGAGGGACCACACTGGGAACCAAGGCTGGCTAACGCCAGTATCAGGCCTGGGGCAGACCAGCGAAAGGTTCAAGGCACCTTGAAACAAGCCTCAGCCTCTCAGCTGCCTATAAGGCTCAGCTGCTGACAGAGCCTTGGGCAGAACATGAGTTGGGTTAGCCCAGTCGCAAGGAGTCATTGGGGTGGAGCTGGTGGAGTTCACCCGACTAATGCAGAATCAAGTTTTGTAACCAAAACGCATGTTCGGCTGCCTGCCATAACAAAAGCCAAACTTGTGAGACAGGTGTTGGTGCAAAAGGAAAGATGTTTATTCAGGTACCGTGACTTGGAAGAACAGTGGACTCCTGTCTCAAAGACCATTCCCCTTCCTGTTCAAGCCTGTGGTTCTTACAGGGATAGGGAGAGGATGGATTTTTTTTCTATTCAGTTATCTTGCTAGCTTTTGGCATGCTCAGGCCCTGTCCATTCATCTTTCTAGCGTTTGTGGCAGGCCCTATCCATTCATCTTTCTAGGTTTTGGTGTGCTCAGTGTAAGAACCTCTCCCTGGACCATCTTGGCCAGTGTGGAAGACTCCCCAGCACTCCCGGACTGTCTATGGTATCAGGATCAGTGGGGAGGGTGGGGGCCACAGGACCTGCTATCAGGAAGCCCTCAGGCCATCTCCTGGAGCTGGATATGGCACTCTGAACATCTGGGGGAGCCCATTGGGGCACCCCTAGATCCTGGTGTGCCTGCATCCTCTGTGCAGACCCTATGCGGCCTGCCCCTCTGAAGTGGCAAGCCTGGCCCATTCTTACCCTGTCACTAGCTGCCTGCTCTCCAATTGACTGTCTAAAGCAGCGGTTCTCAACCTGTGGGTCGCGACCCCTTTGGGAGTCGAATGACCCTTTCACAGGGGTCGCCTAAGACCATCAGAAAACACATATATAATTATATATTGTTTTTTGTGATTAATCACTATGCTTTAATTATGTTCAATTTGTAACAATGAAATTGGGGGTCATCACAACATGAGGAACTGTATTAAAGGGTCGCGGCATTAGGAAGGTTGAGAACCACTGGTCTATAGTAACAATTTGGGTGCATCAGGGAGGCTCAACACAGGAGCAACGGTGGTGTCCCTCCAGCCCCCACCCTGAATCCACACAATTCAGCCTCTCCCTGCTTGTCTCTGGCAACCCCAAGCTTCACAAGAATTTCTGACGAGTTTTCAAGGAAAGACTGCCAAGCAGGCTCAGGCTAATTGCCCCAAAACAGCCTTGGGCTATGGGTGAGTTGGATGGGGCGGGGTCTCAGTGAGTCATCAGGGTAGAGCTAGCAGAGTTCATTAAGCCAATGCTTGTTCAGATTTGCCCAGGGAGGAAGGGCTCAACACAGGAGATATGGCCCCTGTGGGCCATGTGGGAGGAGGGTTCAACACAGGGACAATCACAGAAGTCCCTCCACCCCTTACATGGAAGCCACCCAACTCAGTCTCTCCCTGTATGTCTCTGATGCCCACCAAGCCACTCTCCCTCTGCCAGTGCCCAAGGTGAGTGCCTACAAGTGAAAGTTTGTGTGTTAGCCCCTTAAGAGGACACCTGGGTTTCCAGCAGCCTTTCATCTCACTGGCAAAGATGGAGGAATTCCTGCTGATTTCCACAGATGAGTCCAGATGTGATGTGGTCTCTTCCTCCTGGCTCTGGTGTTTTGGGCTGGGGAGTCCGGCAGGTTGCTGAGCCTCCTTGCTCCTCAGGGGGACCTCTGCAGCTGAGATATATCTCTGGACTCTTAACCACTGCACTTGAGTGTGTGGCCAGCCTGTTTTGTGTCTTTACCCTTCCTACCAGTCTTGACACAGCTTCTTTTTAAAAAAATATATATATTATTGATTTTTTACAGAGAGGAAGGGAGAGGGATAGAGAGTTAAAAACATCGATGAAAGAGAAACATCATGAGAGAGAAACATCGATCAGCTGCCTCCTGCACACACCCTACTGAGGATGTGCCCACAACCAAGGTACATGCCCTTAACTGGAATCAAACCTGGGACCCTTCAATCCGCAGGCCGACGCTCTATCCATTGAGGCAAACCAGTTAGGGCAACACAGCTTCTTCTTTATATCCTCTAGTTGTAGGACTTCTGTTCAGCTAGTCTTAAAATGGTTATCCAAGTTGGTTGTTCTATAATTTGGCTGTAATTTTGGTGTGTTCATGGAAGGAGGTGAATACAGCATTCAACTACTCCACCATCTTGACTGGAACCCCTCCTGAAAGATTTTCTAACATTTTTTGTAATGAAGATCTGCTGGTAATTAATTCTAAGTTTTTGTCTGAAAAAGTCTTTATTTTTCCTTTATTTTTGAAAGATATTTTCACTGAATATGAAATTCTGGGTTGCTTAGTTTTTCTTTCAGTATTTAGAGATATCACTCCATTATTTCTGGAGTGCTAGCATGACAAGAAGTCTACTGTTATTCTCATCGTTATTCTTCTGTGTGTGATGTATTTCCACATTTCCCCTTCCCTTCTGCTACAAAGTTTTCTGTTTGTTTTTTAGCAATTTGGAGATAGCATGTCCAAGCTTTTTGTTTATTTGCTTTTTAAAATTTATATGCTTGGTGTTCTCTGAATGTCTTGGTTGTACTTTAGTGTCATTAATTAATTTTGAAGAATTCTTGGACATTATTCTATTTTTTTTAATTCTATTTTTTCCCTTCTGGGATTCTAATTGCAAATATAAGAGACTATTTGATATTGTCCCACAGTTTTTAGGTATTCTATTCTGTCTTATTCACTCAATGTTTCCTCTTTGTGTTTTAGTTTGAGTGATTTCTGTTGACCTATATTGAAACTCATTGTTTCTTTCCTCAGCTGTGCTGGTTCTAATGATGAGACTGTAGGAGGCATTCTTCATCTCTGCTACATACTTTTCATTTCTAGCATCCCATTTGACTCTTGTTAGTTTACAACACTCTGATGAAAATTTTCATCTGTTCATGTTTCTTGTTCACCTTTTTCACTCAAATCTTTAATATGTTAATCATAGTTATCTTAACTTTTCTGTCTGATAATTCCAATATTTGGGTCACGTCTGAGTCTGGTTCTCTTGATTACTTTCTATTTAAAAAATATATTTTTATTGATTTCAGAGAGGAAGGGAGAAGGAGAAAGAGATAGAAACATCAATGATGAGAGAGAATCTTGATCAGCTGCCCCCTGCATGCCCCCCACTGGGGATTGAGCCCACAACCCAGGCATGTGCCATTAACCAGAATTGAACCTGGGACCCTTCAGTCCACAGGCCGAGGCTCTATCCATTGAACCAAACCAGCGATTACTTTGTTTTTTGATAGTTTGTTGTTTTTTTCTTGCTTCTCTGTGTGTTTCATATTTTTTGGTAGAAAGTTGGACATCTTACTTAAAGCTGTATATATTGATAAATAGTATTTTCCTGGAATTGGGCATACCCTGTTTTTACAGACCTTTAATGTGGGGATTGGGTCAATCTAGTAAGGAATGGCTACCTTCAGTGCATAACAGAGTTCAAAATTTTCTAATGTTACTTTGTGTTCAGGGTAGGATAGGGTGGCCAGAGGGTTTTACTCCATACTTCTGTTGTATCTCAGCTTTAGGCTTGAGTCTGCATATCAGGGAGTTTTCACCTGTTACTCTTGCCCCTGCCGCAGTAGTACGTTGTTGTTATATGATACTTGGTAATCGCTAATACAGTGCCGGGTTGAGGATGGGCTATGGAGGTTGGAGAGCATACTCTTGTGCCAGTTCAGTCTTAGTCTTAGGCAAGTACTGTGCCCCTGAGTCTCAGTGTTGGGGCCTTCTTGATGATCCTGCCCCTCCCTAGTGGTAGAAGCCCTCTAACAATCAAGGCCCAGGATATTTTTTGCTGCTATCTAGGAGAGAAGGATTTTCTTCTCTTTTTATTTCCTCGCAACACTGGGTGCTCTTAGAGTGACAGGGTTTTCTGCCTTGTCTCCAGTGGTTGAGGCTTTTGTTGATAGAGCAAATGGGGAGGAGGATCTGGGTGAGGTTTGAGTATTTCCCATAGTGCTGTCCCTTCCCTCCTCAAGCCTCCAGCTAGAGAGGGAGCCTTTTTCTACTCTTGCACCTCCCCTCAGTCCTTGTGAACCTCTGGTGAGATCTGTGGCCTGCAAGTTGGTAAAAACCCCTCTTGAGTTCGTAGCTCCCAGGGGTTCTGTGTTTTCATGCTAGCCCCAATTAGGCAGTTCATTACATTCTTAATTAATGACTTCTCTTCACCAGCTTGTATGAAGCCTGGCACCTGCCCCAGAAAGCAATGTTTGCATCCTGTCTTTCCTTAGAGGAGCTGTCTTTCCTTATATTTCAGGCCATTTGGCTGCCCTGTGACTTTAGTTCTCTGAGGGTTCTAGAAAGGTTAATATTTTGAAGTTTATTCAGCTTTCATTCGTTTTACAAGCAAGGGCAACACTCTTTCCAGCTTTCTACATCTTTGAGAATGTTTTTTTAAAAAATATATTTTATTGATTTTTTACAGAGAGGAAGGGAGAGAGATAGTTAGAAACATCGATGAGAGAGAAACATCGATCAGCTGCTTCCTGCACATCTCCTACTGGGGATGTGCCTGCAACCCAGGTACATGTCCTTGACCGGAATCAAACCTGGGACCTTTCAGTCCGCAGGCCGATGCTCTATCCACTGAGCCAAACCCGTTTCGGGAGAATGTTTTTATTTACTGACTTTTCAAGGCCCAAGATTTGAGTTTTGCTGCTTCATTTGGGTGCAATTAAATTTTGATTCTCAAATGAACTAGCATTAAAAGCATGGCTAATGTCCTTGCAGAAACTTGGGGACTGTGGCAGCCGTGGAGCCAGTGTAGTGCCACGTGTGGGGATGGTGTCAGAGAGCGTCGCCGCCTGTGCCTGACTTCCTTCCCCTCCAGACCTGGCTGCCCTGGAATGTCCTCGGAGACCTCCCGGTGTTCCCTGGAGGAGTGTGCTGGTAGGTATTCTTCTTCCTTTGGGAGTCTCTCCCAGAGGGATTGTTGAGCCAACGCCTGCCTGAAAATGACCAGTCTGAGTTCAGGAGTGACTCATAAAATTCTGTTATTTCTGTTGACTGTACTAACCCTGTACTCATTAGTGTGTCATTGACTGAGAATAGCTCGTCAGTGAGATGATCAGGGCACTTAACACTGCAGAAGATTGAAATGACAAATTTATCTAAATGAAAGGTTCAGACATATGAAATTATTTTTTAAAATATAAAAATGGGAGAGGTGATCATTTCCCCCCAAGATTTTTTGTTTTTACTTTTGTTTTATTTCTCCCTCCTTTACTTCTCATCACCAAAATTGTGGAGAAACATTAAAATTTTATTCTTCCCATCATCCCAGCGAAGCTGCAAGGGACCGCACAGTCCATTGTTTGTCGGAATAGGGAAGACTTATCCCCTAGATGGCCCTATATTCATACTTACCAGCCCTGCCCAGGAGAAGGTGGGGAGAGTTCTTCTTGCCATCACCAAGAGATTGGCCTTCTCTTCACCCTCTAAGCATCTTGAAGGCTCAATAAGAATTTGATGCAAATTGACTCTAGATGTGATGCTCACATGGCTCAATTAGTTTGCTTTAGTCTATGGAGCGGAATCCCATTCATTTGCCACAGGTTACAGTAATAAAGAGCCCTTGTTCTTTCTATACACCATTCCACCTTCTGATATATAACCAGTTGCCCATTTAGTTGGCCAGCCTTTGCTCTGGTCCTGACTCTTAGATAAAATCCTCCTGTCAAGTCCTGACTTTTCCCACTTTCCAATTCCAGGTGAGAAAACCATTCCTACTTCCTTGTCCCTTCTCATCTTGAGAAGTTAGGTGTTTTTCTGTGCTTGGATCTCAGGGTATCTTTTAGCCAAAACTACAGGCACCTGGCAACACTTTGGTCCGTGCCCAGGTCTGTGACCTTAGAAAATCATTCTTGCTATATTGTTTTTCCAGCCAGTGCTACAGTCCTTCTTCCCTTTATTCCAGTATCCTAAAGATGTTCTCACCTGTGTATTTTTTATATTACAGCTTCAGACCCAGGCTCTTTCCTAGCCCTGAGCTTGCCTCTCTTTTTTCATAAGCCTTGGGCCACACCCTGAGTCTGTCCTTTCTCCAGTTACCTCTCATACTGTTTTCTAAGGCTTTCTTCCCTCTACTCTTTTCTTTATAAGTTTCCTCCACTTTCCACAGTTATTTTCCTTCTGTATAACTTTCTTCAAATACATCTATTCCTTTGAATTCTGAAATGTCATGTTGTGTTAACATATTCCATCTAGAGTTCATAATTCTCAAATGAATTTAAAGTTAATTGCCACTGGCTTTAACTGCACCTTGATATTATTGGAGTGACCATTTACTGACCATCTGCTATGTGCCAGCACTTTAAATACATCATCTCTAGAACAGAATAGATCCAGAGACATAGAAGCATGAAACAGACGGTCTAATCTCAGAGGGAAGTGGGGGAGGGGGAGTGCAAGGGAAGAAGTTAACCAAAGAACTTATATGCATATATGCATAACCCATGGACACAAGAAAATAGTGTGTGTGGTGAAGGCCTGGGGAAGGGGATCGGGTGTGGGCTAGAAGGTGTCAATAGGGGAAAAAAGGGGCATCTGTAATACTTTCAACAACAATAATAACAACAAATACATCATCTCACTTAAAGCTCTCACCTCTACAAGGTAAGGATTATTATATTGGGCTCAGATCTTGAGAGCGTGCTGCCTACCCAGCATTTTCCTAAGTGCCTTGCATACATGAAGTAAGTACATCGTTATCTTCACATACAGACGAGGACTTTGTGGCATAGAGAGGGTGAGTGACCTGCCCAAGACCATACAGCTGATAATCAGGGGACTAGATCTGACTCCATAGTAAGCTACCTATCTTGAATACTTTGCCTTTATATACAGGCCACTGTAGCTTTCTAGAAACATCAACAACCTGAAATTAGCAATCATTTTTTTAAAATATATTTTTATTGATTTTTTTTACAGAGAGGAAGGGAGAGGGATAGTTAGAAACATCGAGGAGAGAGAACCATCGACCAGCTGCCTCCTGTACACGCCCCACTGGGGATGTGCTCGCAACCAAGGTACATGCCCTTGACTGGAATCGAACCTGGGACCCTTCAGTCCGCAGGCCGACGCTCTATCCACTGAGCCAAACCAGTTAGGGCTAGCAATCATTTTTGAGGATATGTGATGTTATTTCATGTTCTGGCATCTTAACTCTTTAATGAGTGGGAATTAGAAATCTGTACATTATAAATTAGCAAAAAGGGTAAGTGCTACAGGCATCCCTACTTCTTCTATAGGGGTCCTCACATAAATGCTTATGTGGATAAATATGATCATTTCTTTCAAGTGTTCTCTGTCTCCTAATCAACCTATCTTCCACTCCTTGGAAATATAGAGATCTGTTTGCGGGCTACTTAGCATCAGGAAATCTACATTTCAGGTGAAAGAGGAAAGACTAGATGAGGCCCAGATGGACGAGGGTGGCAACTTTTGGGCTTTTCACCTGCTGTGGCTCTGAAGGGATCCAGCCATGTCACAGATAACAGCTAAGTGAAGAGCCCTCACTTAGCTGCTATCCCTGAGCTCAGCAGCCACCGCAGATGAAAGAAGTGAAAAGTCAGGAAACAAATCTTTTTTATTCAACTATTTTTGTAACGCCCTGGACGCAAGCCGCTGTCACAAAGAACCAAGAGACGCTTCTCATGCAAAAAGCAAAGGGTTTATTGATGCCAGCATGCTGGGACTCGCAGCCTCACTCTGAGCACAGAGTAGCGGTTGTGAGCCCCGACTAAGAGTTTAAGCATATCTTATATATCTTTCAGTGGGGAGGGGGTTGGAGTAAGGGGAGGAGAAAGGACTGTGCTCTGCCGATTGGCCAGGCGCAAGTCGATGTCTTGTTCCTGGGTGTGGCTAGCAGAGTCTTAGACTTCCGGGAAGACGCACGTGGCCAAGGTAAGATGGAGGACGTAGCCCTTACCCTGGGGCAAGGTGGAGGGCCTAGCCCTCGCCCTTTCATTCCCCCCTTTGTCTTGGAACTTCCGGCTCAATCATGAGACGGACTGAATTTTTATTTCACCGTTGTTAGAGGCTTGTACTGGGTATATAACAACTTTTATTGAAATAGGATTTTTCTTCTTAAAATTCCTCTATGGCTATCAAAAAGCCAAATCAAGATTAATTTATTTACTGTCCTGATGTTTGCATAAACACAACAAGAATGGTAACTGACTACCTTTGCTGGAATCTCATGGTTGAATCTTAACGTGCCCCGTAGGGCCAGGAAGCCACGCCATCCAGCTGCCATCAGGCCCGCCTGCGGTATCTGCTGAGTTAGGTGAATCCCTCACCTGTAGCAATTCCACCTGAGCCCACGCTCCAGGCTTTAAGCCCATCTCGGTAGCCCCCCTACTTGTTGCGGCCCTGAGTGTGTGGGAGTTCCGCAGGAATGTAGAGGCATCCCTACTGCTCTCCTTTTACTCTTACCAGCCGCCAGTGATGGTAGGGCATCGGCCTGACGCTCTAGCGCCAGCTATTTTCAGGGCTTCCAAGCAGGATACTAGGCTTTCTCTGTGGCACTTTTACTGGCTTCAAGTCTTCAGAGCTTAGACAGGGTTCCTTAAAACATGATACTCCAGTCAAAGTTTCTGGTTAATAAAACCACTATTGGAAACCAGTCTTATTGAATTTATGCAAAGAAATGTATTGCCATGTTAGCATTGCCAAATTTCGGAGGAATTACATAAGAAGAAAGACATACTGATCTACTCTAAGATTTTCTGACTTTTCTTGCCAATTCCTTTTAATAAAACAATAATTGTTGGCATTAAAATTTTTTCTATGCATAAACAGGCCTTTTTCTAGCTTTACAAAGGCCTGCAAGACAGTATTACGGGCTGCCAACTGTTAGCTGTCTCTCAACAGAGACCAAAACCTGATGGGCACTGTTCCTTGCCCAGTTGAGCACCTGCCCTCTTGGCAGTTGGCCATTCTTTACTTTTGGGGGTCATCCTACACAGTTCTCTTTCAGGATAACCAATATATATTCAAACCTGCAAAAGAATCAAAGGTCAATATAACATATTAATACAATGAAACATGATATTGGCATCATGGCCGCTTTAGGCCTTCCTATAAATTGTCCTTGTCTCTTTGGAGCCATGTCCATGAAGATGCAGGCATCATCTAAGTCTATTGTGGGGGCTTCTGGCGACAGGAGTGATCGCGAGTCATGTTACCAGCATCAGGCAGGTGGAGCACGCCGTAGCTTGGTTGCGTTGATCTCGATCGACGCTCCATTTGGTGATGAAGTCTTTTTGGACCATGGATGGGTCCGCTGACCGGACGTAGATGTGATGGACCCAGGTCTCGACGTCGTCGTCAGCACCACGGAGTAGGGTGTGGGGACCTTTCCATCGAGGCTCTAGGTGGTGCCTTTTGCCTGGGTGGCGCCAAGGCACAGCCAAATGTCCTCGTGCGCCCTCTGGAGCCCTCTCAAGGAAAGAGACAATTCTTGCAGCAAGAAAGTCAGTACATTTGACCAGATTCATTCCCGCCTATCTTTACAGATTCCAAGGCCCATTGTCTTCCTTAATTAGTACTGGCCTGTATTATCTAATTCAGCACAGGCAGGGGGAAGGGCCCATTAAATCTCTCTGCTCTGAGGAGCTCTGAGCCCCACCTTTGAATGTCCTAATCAGACTAGAAAAGCTACAAATATCTTTTAAATTTATCCCAGAATTCTAAAATTTCAACCCAACATAGAAATATAACAAATCAAAGTCCCTAGTACACAAATATAGACAGAAATTTTTACTAGTTAGGCGGGCAGATTCCACCTCTGACAGAGAGCAAGTGCCCTTGGGAAAAGGTATTTTGCTTTTGGTCAGAGCATTCAACCTGAAATTAAACATTTTTTTCACAGACTTCTACACTTACATGAAAATAATTATATCTAAGTAGACATACAAATATCAAATAAACATCTACACTTACACCCTTTCAGTGAACAAATACTTTTACAGTCTTGGGATCTTGAGCAGATAACAGAAACACTGCCCAAGTCCCCTGATGGGGGCCTGACAGGAACAAATGTGGGGGCCTTTGGCCGGGGGGGGGGGTATAAAGTCTCCATTCTTCCTTTCTCGGCACTGCTAAGGACAGGATCATTGGAGAGGTCTCTTCACCTAGGCAAGGCTGTGCTGAACTATCTGGGGCAAAAGTGGTTTCTGCTTTCATTTTGGCTAAAAGGTCTTTGCCCATTAGAGGGACCAGGCAATTTGGCAAATACAGGAATTCATGAACCACCTGATGGCCGCCTAACTGACATCGGCGGGGGCGGCAGAACAGTCTGCAGCTGTGGTCCCGGTAGCTCCAATAATGGTGACTTCCTGTCCTGAGAGGGGAGCTACCTTCTGAGTAACTACCGAGTGCTCTGCCGCTGTATCAACCATAAAGTTCACAGTCTGGCCCCCGATTTTCATTTCGACCATCGGTTCATGGGGGCCCAGTTGGAAAGAGCCCAGCCTGTCCTAGTCAGAGTCAGCTGTTGCCAGTCCGAGGAGGTCTGCCTCAGGCGGCTCTGGCCAATAGTGGCTGGGTGGTTTGGATGGCCTTGCCAGCTTCTTCTGGCCTGCTCCTGCCCTGCCTGCCTCTTCACTTCTGCTATTAACCCTTACTCTGTCCCTTTTTACACACGCAGAACCAGACCCAAGGCGGCAAGGTTTGAGCAATTTTAAAATTTCATTTGTCCTTGGGTGTGGACAGCAAATGACACTAATCAGATTGACATTTATTCACAAGTGTCTTTGGTTTAGGGAAGATAGGATTTCTGCTCAGTTTCCCTATTTTACTTGTCCCAGCTTACTGGCCTATCATGCATTCAACTTTCTTTGAACATTTCTCTTTTCCTTCTCATCACATACACAACCTTTCTAAATTTTATACTTTCAAATTAGCCTTTAAACCTTCTAACTATGCCTCAGACCTTCTACTCAGAATTCCTTATTCTTAAAAACCTCAATCCTTTAATGATTACCATAAAGTAAACAGCCAGTATTTCTTAGATTACTAAGAGCAGGTGCTTCTTCCCCTATGCAATTTCAAGTATACTGTATCAGTCTAATTTAGTATCGGAAGGGTTAAAGAGAGCGAAACGGGGCAGAGAAACTTGTTGTGCTTAGTAGCAGCTTGCGGCCTTGAGTCCAACATAGTTCAGATAAGTAAAGACATAACAAAAACTATCTCTCCCTGCTCTCCCTGCCGCCGCCCCCCCTTTGCTGCATTAACCATTTCCTTAGCTGCTCTCCCTCCTAGATTTTTCCTCTTTTAAGCCCCAGAGGCTCAAATCCTTCTCCTCTTTTACTACTTTTGACCTATCTGCCTCCAGCCTAAGGCTCCTCCATCTCAGCAGGCTGAGAGTCTACTACTCTATCTAGTGAATCCTACCGCCACTACCCCATCTCACACCCACTCCGGAGCAGTTTTCAGCTCTCTTCCAGCCCCAGTTAGAGCAGATGCTGTCCCCTGACTTCTGACCAGCGGTCCAGGGTCAGAGACAAAGGAGTAGAGGTAGACTGGCCCATGACTAAAAACAAACACACACCAATGACAAGAAACAAAGAACAGAAGACAAGGACAGACACAACACGTTGAGACAAAAAATCAAAGGATCCAAAAAGAAGGTTTTTCAAAGCCAATTGACCCAGCTGGCAACAGAGTTTCAGAACAAACGAGAGGAATCCAGGCGCCCCTGGTCCTCTCCAGACTCCACCAGGGCGTCCCCCGGGGATGTGGCCTGCGACCTCCCGACACGTCTGTCAGCCGCAGTCGGGGGAGGCTCACGCCCCTCCCCGACAGCCACCAGACCGAACAGATTTGCCAGCTCCGCCATCACTTACCCCAAGAAGCGTCTGTTGGAACCCAGAGGCGGCTGCAGCGATCTCGGTGGGACCTCCAAAATGTAACGCCCTGGACGCAAGCCGCTGTCACAAAGAACCAAGAGACGCTTCTCATGCAAAAAGCAAAGGGTTTATTGATGCCAGCATGCTGGGACTCGCAGCCTCACTCTGAGCACAGAGTAGCGGTTGTGAGCCCGGACTAAGAGTTTAAGCATATCTTATATATCTTTCAGTGGGGAGGGGGTTGGAGTAAGGGGAGGAGAAAGGACTGTGCTCTGCCGATTGGCCAGGCGCAAGTCGATGTCTTGTTCCTGGGTGTGGCTAGCAGAGTCTTAGACTTCCGGGAAGACGCACGTGGCCAAGGTAAGATGGAGGACGTAGCCCTTACCCTGGGGCAAGGTGGAGGGCCTAGCCCTCGCCCTTTCATTTTCACTTGGTTGAGGGTTGAGAGTTTTGTTTGGCTTTGAAAGGATGTTTTCATGCCAAGGTTTGAGTCTAGTTCTTTGTTAATTTGGTCCATCTTGTTCAACACAAGAGGAGGAGGATCCAATTGCCATTGCACCCACATTCTGTAGGTGGATATTGGTCATTTTGCTATTACCTTTTAAATAATGAATTGATTAATTAATCATTCATTTATTGAGTACCAGTTATGTGCAAGTTACCGTGACTGGGGTTGATAATATATAGAGAAGACATGCCCTGTCTGGAAGGGGCTTATGATAGGTTGCTCAGCAGATACTTAAACAGGCATAATATGTAGTACAATATAGAGCCTGCACTGGTAAAGGTATCCACAGCGTGCTATGGAAGCTCTCAGGGATGATAACCCATGCTGGGAACCCCTCTGTTCTTGGAGGAGGTGATATTTGAGCTGAAGTTGGAGAGCTGAGGAGGTGCTACTGAGGTGAACTTGGTGAGAAGGGAACTTTTAGCAAAGGGAGGAAAGCAAGCATGGAAGAAGATGGTCCAGTGAAGTGGCTAGAGGACAGTGTGCCAGGAGGGAGTGGTAAAAACAAGGCTGGACAAGCTGGCAGGAGCCAGATCCTGAGGGGCCTTACGGTTTGGACATGTGTTTTGGAGGGATCTCTTTGCTGTAGTGCAGAGTACAAATTGGGGTGGGGAGAAGTGGCAGCAGCAAGGTCTGTTAAGAGTTTTCCAGTGACCCAGGTGGAAAATGAAGCACCAGCGTGGAGTTGCAGAGGAGGGAAGGATTCACAGACTCTGGATGTGGCAAATGACAGAGAGGGAAGCATCAGGATGAAACCCAGGATTCTAGGACTGGCCAGTGCACGGACAGTGCTGCCATTCCCTTGACATCGGGTATATTGCAGGAGGCACAGGTTCTGAGGAAAGATGGCGAGTCTTGGGCATGTGGAGCTGACAGTGTTGGTGGGACATCGGTGGAGAGAGAAAAGCTAGTGGAGCCAGGATGGGACCTAGACCTCCCTGGCTCCAGAATTCATGTTTTTCTCTCCAAATTAGATAAGTGAGTGTTATCATTGAAACCAAGAGGAGAAAAAGTCACAGAAGTGTCAAACAGTAGCAAGTGCTGCAGGGTTCAAGAAATACCAGGAAGGAACTCCTTTGAATTCAGCCATTAGGTTATTAATGACCTCGACAGAAGCCCTTTAAACCAGCGGTTGCCAACCGGTGGTCTGCGGACCACTGGTGGTCCGTGAGGTCCGAAAGGTTGGTGAGCGCTGCTTCAAACCACTGGAATCCCCAGGAGCCAGAGGTGAGGATGTGGAAGTAATAAGTCAGCAAAGGTGGACTCCTCTTTCTGTAAGTTTAGCAGGGAAGACAAGGAACAAGCTGTGGCTGTGGCAGTAGTGAGAGGATTCTAGAGATGTCTTTTCAGAGTGAGAAGAGCTTGAGCATGTTTCTGTGGCCCTGCATGGAGGAGATGCAGGAGATAATTAGTACAGAGGGGCAAGCCCCCTGGAGAAGGGCAGCCTAGAGAGCACTTGGTGTACTTGCCTTTATAGGAGGACACTTCTAATTCTGTAGAGAAAGAGGTAAATAGAGGTGCAGTTGCTGGTAAGTTTATGGTGGGGAGAGTATAGCAGAAGCAGCTTGAGTGCTCTCTAGGCCACCCTTGCCTGGTAGCTTCTATTTTTTGTGTGACCTAGCAGACTGCCGAGGAAGAGGATTAGATGGGGGGATTGAGAAAGTGTTGAACCTTTGAAGCAGGATTGTAGATGTTGGAAGAGAGAGCTGCTTAGGAATCCATGGAAGGATTTGGGTGCTGTCAGCAAGTGGAGTCACTGGCTTGCTGAGTGAGTTATTTTCTTCACCAGGGCCTGGCTGCAGCAGCTGGAATTCACATGTCTGAGTTTATCTAGGAATGGACTTTGCTGTAGAGCAGGAAAAGGGGTATAACTCAATATTAGAGGTCAGAGAGTGGAGTTGTAGGGAGAGAAGAGAGGCCAGGATGTGGCTGGCAGATTGGGAGAAAATGGAGGTGTTGCAGAATCAGAAACTGCAGTGAGCTTGAACAGCCAGTGTAGTGACAGTGAGTGAGAGGGAAATACAGCCAGAAAGCGGGCTATGAAATGTAAGCCTTCAGAAGAGGAGCAGCGGCAGACAGTGGGAAGGTGTGATATGTTGGATGGACACTGAAGTCACCTAGATGGTCCTAGCTATGGGATGGTGAAGAAGACGGGGACCCAGGTCCTAGCGACTGATGGCTGCCATGAGGTTGGGAGTTTACAGTATTTAGGGAGGAGTAGGGGAGTCATCTAAGTGGATGGCTTCTAATAAAAAGAGTAGAAGTTTTGTATGGAGGTGAACGAATTGGTTGAAAGTGGCAATTGGAAAGGAGAGGGAGGACACACCTATTGTTGGCCCTGTTTGCTTATAAAGTTGGTGTCCAGCTTCCCCTCAAGAGTGTGGAGGAGAAGCTGTGCCCTGTGGTCATCCAGGCCTCAGGTAAGGCCAGGAGGTGAAGGGAGTGTCTGGTGGAAAGATTCTGGATGTTGACGAGCTTGGTTGTCAGGTGTCCCAGAGGGACCATGGGAAGGAGAAGAGAGCAGTGGGAGGACAGGTCCAGGGCTGGTGACAATAAGACTGAGAAAAAAGAGATCAGACAAGTGACTGGAAGGACTTGAATGGTGGACAGTGACCAAGGAGGAAAGAGAGGTGAGGTCTGGTGGCATAAGTTGGTCTCAGGTTCCCAGATATCTCAGTGGCAGTTCAGGCTGCAGCTTCAGATTCTGTCTGAGTATTGGTGAAACATTTTGGTGACTGTGGGGCAAACCAGTTTGAGAGAGCAGGGAAGAAGAAGAAAAAAACCAATGCCACATGGAAGTATGGAATGGGAGTGGAGAGCTGAAAATGGCCAAGTGAGAATGAGGGGGCTTAACACTTAGGAAAGTCAGTTCCTGGATATTAGAAAGGAAAACTGAGTGACATTGTCAAAAGTCTGATTTTCACGTATGAATTTCTCTTACAACCTACTTAAATTATTTTGCATTTTGAGTTTTATACTTGTAAGAATTTCCTGATGTACACCTATCTCAAAGGTACACTTAACTATTGCTGTCCCATGTACCTTAAATGAAAACTTTCATTTTTACCTTAAAACTTTCCTCATGCTGCTTCTATGTAGAAAATTTGAGGCAGTTGTCAGCAGGAGCTGTGAGCCCAAGTCACCTTTATTGTGGCTTATCTGGTCACCTCACTTCTATGGGTCTCCGTTTTTTAGTTTGGCTTAAGCTGCCAGCAGAAATACATAGTCAAGACAAATTCTAGTCCTTGGTTAGTTTACTTTTAATGGCTACATAATTAGAGCAAGCCACTCAGAGATCTTAAAACCATGCAGAGAAAACAATTCTAGAGAACACATTTGTTTTTTCTTTTTTTTTTTTTTTTCTTTTTTGTAGCTTTCCAGCCATCTAGTCCATCTCCTCTTCAGCCCCAGGGTCCAGTGAAGTCCAACAACATTGTGACGATCACTGGGATATCCCTGTGCTTGTTCATCATCGTTGCCACCATCCTCATCACGCTGTGGAGGAAGTTTGGCCGTCCCCCGAAGTGTGGCACCCCCGCCCGACACAACTCCATCCACTCCCCAAGCTTCCGGAAGAACTCGGACGAGGAGAACATCTGTGAGCTGAGCGAGCAGCGTGGGAGCTTCTCGGATGCAGGTGACGGGCCCTCGGGGAGCCCGGGGGACATGGGCATCCCCCTGACCTACAGGCAGAGTGTGCCAGTGACTCCTGAGGACGAGGCCTCTGGTAGTGAGAGCTTCCAATCCAACGCTCAGAAGATATCCCCCTCTATTTAGCTACCGGCTTGCCCAGCAGCAGTTGAGGAGATGAAGAAGAAAGACATGACGAGACCAACAAACGGTGAGATGGTGTCCCGAAGACACCAGAAAAACCCCGCCATCAGT
>NW_005871055.1:11225629-11243039 GCF_000147115.1 Myotis lucifugus
CTCAGAGTCCCCTGACAGACACCGCCATCGATGCTGCCACGTTGCCCTCAGACCTGCCCTTAGACCCAGAGAGC
Organism: Myotis lucifugus; assembly: GCF_000147115.1. Lineage (NCBI taxonomy): Eukaryota > Metazoa > Chordata > Mammalia > Chiroptera > Vespertilionidae > Myotis > Myotis lucifugus. Next base: position 11,225,704 of record NW_005871055.1, read on the forward strand.
CCAGAAGACGCTGCAGCAAACAAGTTCCGGATCAAATCCCCCTTTCTGGAGCAGCCTGCAGTGGGCGCCGGGGAGAGGCCTCCCTCCCGGCTGGATGTGCCTCTCTCTCAGGCCAGTTGTGCTGTAAGCCCAGCCAGACCCTCATCCGCAAGTCGCAGATGAGGCACGTGGGCAGCCGAGGGGGGCTGTCGGAGAGAAGCCACCCCAGGAGTTTTCATTTCAGGAGGACTGCCAGTTTCCACGAAACCAAGCAGGCCCGGCCGTTCAGGGAGAGGAGCATGTCCACGCTGACGCCCCGGCAGGCCCCGGCCTACAGTGCGAGGACGCGGCCCTGGGACCAGGCCGAAGGAGATTTAGACCTCAGAGTCGAGGTGCTGCCCTATTTCCTGAGACCGGGACCATTTCCAAGGAGCAAGTGGAACCAGTGCTCCATTAAGCTCTCTCCCTAAATCCTGCACCTTCAGGCAGCCCATGAGGAAACCAGACCTAGGGTTTCGTCAGGCAGGATTGGTGGCGGGAGGTGAGAGAGCAGAGCCTCCCAGAGCTCGGAGGGGCCCGTCCCCCAGTCAAAGGAGTGTCTCAAGGAAGCAGCCTTCACCCACTGCTCCCAAAGATAGCTACCACAGGGTGAGCCCTCTGAGCCCTCCTCAATGTAGAAAAGACAGGTGTCAGAGCTTCCCGGCTCACCCGGAGTTCGCCTTCTATGACAACACGTCATTCGGCCTCACCGAGGCCGAGCAGAGGATGCTAGACCTCCCCGGATATTTTGGGTCAAACGAGGAGGATGAAACCACAAGTACACTCAGCATGGAGAAGCTGGTCATCTAGTCCAAGCTCAGCCTGAGACTTTACACACTGGTGTCCTTTGCCCAGCTCGTGTTATCAGCTGCTCGTGTTATTCTGTGGATTGTTTCGTTTAACTGTACAGTAGGACAGAATGTAGGCAGGAAGTAACGTGTGTGTGTATGCATTGTAATTCATAAGAAAGAGGTTATTTATCCTGAATTTTTCCCTTTATTATCCTATTTCTATTGGTTTATTACTAATAACTACAATAATAAAATTTGAACGAGTGAAATAGGGCTTGGTCTCTCATGTGGATATGAAAGATGACAGAAGGTGATTTGTGAGTGGGAAATGCTGTGAACACTTCTTCGATGGTTTCCAACTTGAAACAAATTTGGGAGTCTCAATTGTAAAAAGGGCTTGAACAAAGTGAACTTGCTAACCCAACTCTGACTTCTAATTTATTGTTATAAATACTTAAGAATGTGACACCTACAGGGGCATTATTGAACATGTTTTGCTAATTAAGTCAGTTCTGACTATTATGTAGTCGGCTACCTGGACATGGTAATACTGCGGGATATTCCAGAAGAACTTTCAGGCCAGAGTTGGGTGATAGCTTATGTTTTTTTTTTATTCAACCAAGAGTTCTGGTGACTTGTCACAAAATTATGAGTTAATTCTGCTTTGAAGAAATAATATAAGAAGCCGATTGTTCAGGTACTGAATCAAATGAAGACCTATCCATACATCCATCATTGTTCTGAGCAAAAAGTAAACATTTTGGAAAGGGAGGTTGTTGGGTGTTTCCTTCCCACGTCCCGCGTGGGTCAGGGTTCAGGAACTGGAAGCAGAGCCGCAAACAAATGAAAATGAAAAGACAAGAGATAATTTGGAAATGTTGGGGGACCAGGCGGGCAAGTCCAACTGAAGGGGAAGGACTTCCACCCGTGCTTAGGCCTCACCAAGCTTTATTGATCTGGGATGCACTCATAGTATAGCCCTTAGGCAGGGGACCCCCCATTAACAGGCAGACTAGCCCCTCAGCAAGGATTTACATAATAAATGGGGGAGTAGTTTCAGCTACCACTATCTGGACAAACAGAGGTGGCGCCCAGCTCCGACCTTTGCTAGGGCTTCAAAGGCACCCAGCCTTGGGGGGCGGGGGGGTTCTCTGTCTACACTTATCAGATAGTGAAGGCAATAAACAGTTTCCCAAAGAGTTATTGTGTCCTGAAAGAGCATCAGCGGGAGCATGAGCAGTGGGTGCTGTCCACCACCCTGCCTACATCAGCCTGGCTGCCAAGACCCCAGGGGCTGTCTGAAACTGGATGTGTGTGTTTCTGAAGATAATGCTATCATATTAATCAGAAAGTATGTGAATTAATCTCAGGTATATGGAAAGTAGGTGGACTAGATTATGCTCTTATGGCTTAATCTTTTTTAATTGGAAGATAGAGTAAAGAGGAAAGTCTTTTAGAAATTTAGAATCACTTTTATTTTCTGATTCAATCTGCCTGTCACATTTTACAGATGAATTTGAGGCTCAAGCAGGGGAATTCACTCCTGCAGAGTTGGATGAACATGGACTCATTTTTACTCTAATTACTAAACTCTGTGCTCTACCACCACAGCCTTTGCAAGTCTTCTCTAACAGTGGCAACTTCAGGAAAAAGCTGGCCCTTTGGCAGGAGGAGGACACAGAGAGATGCCTTTACTAGTTTTTCCCAAAGAAAGGAAGCTTTCTGCTGCTTGATGTTAGAACTAGTTTTGCAACTTGCTTTGTTTGGAGGTGAGGGCTACACAAAAGAACCTAAAGGTTGGGCTCCTTCATTGGAAGCTGCCATCAGGTACCACGTGGGCACTCTGCAGTAGGGTGTATTCTGCAAGAGCTATCTCAGCCCTTGAACCTAAGCCTTATCTGCATACACTTGAGTAGCTGCACTTTCCTTATTGTTCCCCATGACCTCTCTAGCTGCCGCACCCACCCTGCCTGTTAGCCTGTTTTCCTTCTTCCTCTTCGTGTTTATCAGGATGTCAGCCTGCTGGAGAGATTTTGGAGACCATTGGAGAGCGCGGAATTAGATGGGACACAAAAAAAAAATCACGAATGCAAATACTGTATTTTTTAAAGTTTCTCTTCTGTTTGTTGTATTAGTGCTTCATTTGTGCCATTATTATTGAAAATTAAAACATACTTCCTTTTGGCAATGCTTTAATAATAACTATCTACCTTTCAGGAACAGGAGGAGTAGATTATTCAGTGGTGTCTGACAGCTGGTATGTGCTGATACAGAAAAGAGGAAACCAAACTTTTTAATTTCCATTTTCTTTGTTTATCATACTAGAACGCTTTGTTCTCTTTCCAAGTTCACAGGTTTGTTGCCATCCTGTGAGGACAGAGGGTACATACTCACTTATTTCAGACCTCAGTGAATTTCTCTACAGTGTCAGACCAAAATATCCACAAGGAATGTGAAGAGTCAAGAAAAGCACTATGAACAGAAGGATTTTCTGTTAAATTATGTTCTTCCACAGTATTTATTTGTCTAAGCTAATATCACAGTTGCCTAATACCAGCATATACCACATTCACCATCTATCTAGTCCAGTGTTCTGTGCTTCTTGCTAAGAGTCAGTCTCTACATTTCATAGTTAAGTTAATTTGGCCTCACCTCTAAGAAACAGAAAAGTAGATGCTTCAGCATTGTCTTTGGTGGATAAGTGCTAACGTTCATTAGAAATAATCTTATATTCTGCACCATGTGTCCCTAGGTCCTAACCCCAGTGGCTGCCATTAGGTAGGAGCTCAATAAAGATCTATGGGACAAAAACGAGCTACTCCAAAGCCCTCAAACTATATTTGTGGTTGAACTAGAACAATTCTAATACTTTAAATATTAAACCATTGTGAATAGGATGTGTTCCTACGTGATACTGTGGAATTTTAGTTTCTAGAAGTCCCCCAGAATGAAAGCCTCACTTTTGGGGATATTACCCTCATTGAAGAAGAAAGTATCTCTGGAGCCTATTGTAGTGTCTATACACAGTAGTTGCTTAATAAGTATTGGATGTTTGAGAAAGTGGCATCCAAGTGAATGGTGTCCCCTACCTTTCTAGTGAGTCTCTTCTATTCACTCCACTACTCTGGAGTCTGCACCACCTCTTTGGGGCAATTGCTCCCCAATTGTGACTTCTAAAGTGGATTTGATAGTGTCCAGAGCATTCAGTATGCCAAGCCCTTGCCACCACTACCTGAATGCTAATCCAGCCCTTCCTATCAATTTTTGCTCCTCAAGCACTAGTATACTTCATCCTGACCCACAAAATATAAAACTGCTACTACTTTGATGATTTCTCATTTTATTCTAGATATGTAACTTGTAAAGCGACATTGTACAGTTTGTAGTCTGTGCAGTCTCTGAGTCATTTTTATATACAAATGACACTTTAAATATTATAGTATTATAGAAACATAGTATTATAATACTATAAATTTATACCATCTGAGTATACACTCAGGTCATACCAGCTGAGTCATGATTTGGACAAAAATAAGTAGTTTGGCACAGTCAAAAGCATACAAGTTGAATCCTGGCCCTTCTCTTTCTAGCTGTGTGATCTTAGGCAAGTCATTTAATCACATGAGCCTCCATTTTTCAGATGTAAAATGGGATAACCCCTGCTCCTATTATTGGTTTAGGGTGGGGACTTAAGCATACATAATTATTTCCTCTCCCCCCTAGGACTCAGTTAAAATTATAGAAAAGGTACAAGATCAAAAAGTTTAGAAGACAAAAGGATAAGTGATTTCAATGAATTTCTTTAAAAAAGTATTTTTATTGATTTCAGAGAGGAAGGGAGAGGGAGAGAGAGATAGAAACATCAATGATGAGCCCTAGCTGGTTTGGCTCAGTGGATAGAATGTTGGCCTGCAGACTGAAGGGTCCCAGGTTCAATTCTGGTCAAAGGCACATGCCCAGGTTGCTGGCTCAATCCCCAGTGTGTGTGTGTTGGGGGGGGGGGGGGCAGGGAGGCAGCTGATCAATGATTCTCATCATTGATGTTTCTATTTCTCCCTTTCCCTTCCTCTCTGAAATCAATAAAACTATATTAAAAACAAAAAAGAAACATCAATGATGAAAATCATCAATCGGCTGCCTCCTGCAAACCCCCTAGTGAGTATCGAGCCCACAACCCAGGCATGTGCCCCTGACCGGAATCGAACCCAAGACCCTTCCATCCACAGGCTGACGCTCTATCCACTGAACCAATGAATTTCTGTAAGACAAAGTGCATGGGAGAACACCAAGTGGAAGAAATTATAGGTCAGGTTATGCTTGGAGGGTCAGAGAAGATGAGGGAGCCTCCCTATGTGGTAGAACCGTGCAGAGGTTGGGGATTTTAGGTTGCTAGAATGAAGAGAAGACAAAGACAGTGAAGATCTGTATATGGAATGGTCACCCTTCATCACTGCTCCTCAACTCTGGTGCCAAGAACTCCCTGCAACTATGTGTTCAACCAAACACAAAAGCAAAACTAACCAACCAACCAGGAAATGACCAGAGGGGACTTTTCTAAAAACAGTGAAGGATCTTTCTGAGGAAACTTGGGCAGTTGGAGTTGTCATTGGTATCCTAGTGCAAAGCCCTTGCAGTGGTTCTCAACCTTCCTAATGCCGCAACCCTTTAATACAGTTCCTCATGTTGTGGTGACCCCCAACCATAAAATTATTTTCGTTGCTAATTCATGACTGTAATTTTGCTACTGTTATGAATTGTAATGTAAATATCTGATATGCTATATGTGTTTTCCGATGGTCGCGACCCACAGGTTGAGAACCGCTGCTAGAGCAATGATCAGATTTCCGACTATTCACCCTAAATGGAAGCCTGCCAATCAGCCAGTTCCAATCATGGTTTAGAGTTCTAGTCGGCCTTTCTCCTGTCTCATTTTTAAGAATAGCCTGACAACTGAGAATCTCCAAACATTTGAGAAAGCCTACAGTATGATGAAGAAAGATAAGTAGAGAAAAACTGACCCCAGAGGAAACATATAATCTAGGAAATTCAAGAAAAATTGTAAAAAACTCTGCAAAACTAATTATAAAGAATGTTCTTATTTATTAAAGAAGAACATGATGCTGTTAAAAAAAATCAGAAAATGGGAAGGAACCCTAGGATATGAAATATTTAATAGGAGATTGCAAGCTAAATTAGAGAAAATCTCCCCAAACCTGGAGCAAAAATATGTAAAATATGAGAGTATCACACACACACACACACACACACACACACACACACACACACACAGAAGATCAATCCAAAAGGGGTCCAATACGAGTAATAATTCCAGAAAGCTGAGAAACCAAGGGGAAAAGACATTAAAGAAATGATACAATGAAAATTTCCAGAATGAAAGATGTGAACTTTCAATCAAAAAGGGCCTCCTGAGTTATGACTGGGGGCAATGGGAAGGGCCACATATCACTTGGAAGCTTTAGTTCAATAAGCTATACAGAGAAATCCTAAGAGCTATCTTGGGATGGAGGAGTGCAAACTCCTACAAAAAACAAAAATCATGTTGGCATTAGATTGTTATTAGCTATACTAGAAACAATGGTATAACATCTTCGAAATTCAGCGGGAAATAATTTTCAACCTGGGAAACCTATGCTTAGTCAATTACAGTGGGGCCTTGACTTACGAGTGTCCCGACTAACGAGTTTTTTGAGATACCAGCTGTCTCTCGGCTGATTTTTTGCATTGAGTTGCTTAACGAGCTCCTTAACGAGCTCCTTAACGGGCTCGGTCTCGGAATGAATTAAACTCGTAAGTCAAGGCCCCACTGTACGAGTGACAAATTACTAAAGACGTTGTTAGACATGCAAAGACTGAGCTTACTTGCCATATGCTTTTTTCTTGAGAAGTTATTTGAGCACGTACTCCATCAGTGGCATAACAGCAATACCAGGAAGACATGGGATTTTAAAAACAGCAGAATAGGGCTCTAGGAAAGAAAGAAATGTCATAGAACAGAGTTGGAGGGTCTTGGAGATACACTATAGGCAAAAAATGCATGAAAAGAAGAAAAACTGGAAAATTTTTAAAAGACTCAGTACAAGTATGAATCAAATTAGAACTGGATGTCAATGGTCTGCAAAAAGAAAAAGGGGGGCAGAATTCTAAGCAATAGATAGAATGGCTAAGATGGTACAGGTTTCCTCTTTCAACAAGCAAAGAAAACACTAGGGGAAAATCAAGCAATCATGATTTTGAGCAGTTGAGCAGCACAGGGCTGTGACACGATTACAGAGAAGGAAACACTTTCTGGTTCTGTTGCAAAGGAAAGTTTTCATAAACTTAATGCTGTTTATGGGTTACTGTCTGTTAGGCTCTAACCTAAGGACAAACTCTAAAAGACTTAATTATGGATATAGAATGATGTGTAAGTACTCTCAGTCATGGAAACCTAAGAGTAAGAATACAGTTGGCCCCCCATATCCGTGAGTTCTGCACCCGTGGATTCAACCAACCATAAATTTTAAGAAATCCAAAAAAAAACCCACAGTATTTTCTATCTGAGTTTGAGAATCTGTGGATACAGAGGGCTGACTGTGCACTGTTCTACACCATTTTATTTAAAGAACTTGAGCATCCATGGATGTAGGTATCCGAGGGAGATCCTGGAACCAATCCCCTGCAGGTCTGTAAGAATTACAGTATAGCTTTACAAAAAGTTTGGAGGTAGAAGTATAGGTGGGTAGTCTAGCAGTAGGAACTCAAATATCCTCCTCTCACAAAATGAAGAGCCAAGAGATGCTCTCTGTATTTGAGAGATTTAAAACCAAAAGTTTAAGTGTTATGCCCAGATTCCAAGATCCCCAAAAAGCCACTCTGGGAGCCAGTTCGATGCAAAAGCAGAAGGTCCTTTTATTTTCGTCTAGCTAAACCGACTCTGCTCCCGGCCGGCCCGACCCTGCTCCTGGCCGGCCCGGCGACAAGAACAGAGTCTCCTCCCGTGGGAAAATCCAGCTTTAATAGGGGGGTGGCGCAAGGGGATTGTGGGCCCTGCCGATTGGCCAGGCGTGAGCCGGGTCTTGTTACACAGGATGTGGTCATATCTATGGCGCGCACTTCCCTTGATTGTCATTGGTTAGTTTAAAATCCCGGGCGTGGCCAGCAGAGGCCTGGGCTTCCGGGAAGAAGGCTACACGTGGCCCCAACATGGGAGGGCATAGCCCTCGCCCTTTCATTAAGGAAATAAACGTTGCAAAAGCAAACAATAGAACTACTAGTAAAAATAGTGATGTGTGTGTGTGTGTGTGTGTGTAGGTGACATTAAGTAAGCTGAACCTTCATCATTGCTAGAGTCAACAAGTAATGTTATAAATAACAGCTCAGTCAAATTTGTACAGTGCGAGAGCATCAGCAGGAAAATAAAACCCAGGAAGGTAAAGTGGTTTCACTTGCAAAGCGGGATTGAGGCTGGGAATTGAAAAGCAAGGAACCATTGCTTTTTGTTGTAAATCCTTCTGTGCTATTTGCCTTAAAACACACACACACACACACACACACACACACACACACACACACACCCCAAATCAAACCAAACATAACAATGCTACCATGCTACCTTACAGGGTTATGATGCGGCTCAGGGATAATCTATTACTAATTCCTGGAAATGTAATCAGTGAGTCATCTTGAGGCAATAGAATTTGCTCCTGATGTTGCTACCAACTAAACCCCCAAACTGCCCACTCTCTTTGTTTTTCTTCCTTGGGAATCCCAGATGGCTCATTCCCACAGCTGCCCTATCATGTCTACTGTTACTATTTCTGTGGCATTCCAGTGGTGAAAATTGTCTCTCACTGCCCACCTCTCCTCTGGATGCCACCTCAGCTGCTGGTGTGGGGGTCCCCATCCTTCAGTTATTGATATTGTCAATTTCTCTCACAACTTCTGCCAAAACATATCAAACACCTTATTACTACAAATTGATTGATATAAATTTATTTTATCAATTCAAATACATGCACTTAGAAACTTAATTTTTAGCCTATAATCATAATATTACTCAATTAAAAATATAGTTAATCATAAACAAAACTTTGTATGTTTTTGCTGTTTCTAAGCTTTATAACCATAGAACCACTTTAAAATATTTTTCTTTAAAAATAAAGCAATATTGCTCATTATGAAGCATTTGAAAAATAGACATAATTGCTCTATTCCACTTCATCAGCTTGGGGTACAGAAAAAAATCATTAAAAAATTTTCTAGCCCTTTATTTCTCTGTGAAAAGAAACAAAGGAATAAAATAAAAACGGCACAATTGATACACACACGAGGGGAAGGAAGAAAGTGAAGTGGAGAAGCAGATGGAAAGGGGATCCCCATTGCAGCAGCAGGAGCCGTGACCCAGATGCCCACTCTCTAGCCCAGCAGCCCCTCCTTCCCAGGGTCTCTGCCCTGTCCCACCTTCTGCCCGTTGGCAGGTGGACAGTGAGAAGTTGGATTTCAGGGCTAAGGAGAGGATGACCATGCTGGGAGAAGGGGACTCCAAGTTCCTAGACCACTTTTTTTTTTAAGTGTTTATTGATCTTAGAGAGAAAGGAAAGGAGCAGGATATATATAGAGAAACATCATGTGAGAGTGACACATCAATCAGCTGCCTCCTGCACGCCCCCTACTGGGCATCGAGCCCACACCCCGGGCATGTGCCCTGACTGGGAATCCAGCGGGTGAACTCTTGGTTCATGGACTGCTGCTCAACCAGAGTCACACTGGCTGGGTAATTTCTAAAGAGAAGGTCTCCCTTTCCTCTTTGAATACTTTGTCTTGAAATATCTTACCCCCCTCCCCACTTCCTCCCAAGGGATGTTTATGCCTCCTCTTCCTGAAGTGTCACTCCAGCCAGAAATCGGGAAGTCATCCTAAACTACTCTTTCCTCTTCATTCTTCAGATCTACTTAATATATAAAAGTACAATTGGAGCATTGTGTAAAAAATTCATTCAAAACTTTTGTCTCTGTGTGATTATCTTACCAATTTGATGCACAATTTGTATAATTTGTTTCAGTGTGTTTTTAATGTTTGCTTGTTTTTAAAAAATATGTAAAACATTTACATGGATCACAAATTAAAACTCTATAAAAGATATACTCAGAAAAGTCTCTCTTCCATCTCTGTCCTTTCTAACCCTTTTCTCCACATCCTTGCCAACTCTTGTCGATTGTTGATTTGTTGATGATAGCCATTCTGACAGGTTTGAGGTGGTACCTCATTGTCATTTTGATTTGCATCTCTTGGATGATTAGTGACTTTGAGCATTTTTCATGTGCTTTTTGGCCTTATGTATGCCCACTTTGGAGGTCTTTTGCCTATTTTTTAATTGAAATTTATCTTCCTTTTGTAAAATTGTATGAGTTCCCTATACATTTTGGAGATTAACCCTTATCGGAAGCATCATTGGCAAATATGTTCTTCCATGCAGTGGTCTACCTCGTTATTTTGTTGATGGTTTCTTTTGCTGTGCAGAATCTTTTAATTTTGATGTAGCCCTATTTGTTTATTTTTTCCTTAGTTTCCATTGTCCTAGGAGATGTATTGGTAAACATATTGCTATGAGAGATGTCTGAGATTTTGCTGCCTATGGTTTCTTCTAAGATTTTTATGGTTTCATGTCTTACATTTAAGTCTTTTTTATGCATTTTTAGTTTATTTTTGTGCATGGTGTAAGTTGGTGGTCTAATTTCTTTTTCTTTTTTTTGCATGTATCTGTCCAATTTTCCCAACACCATTTATTGAAGAGACTGTCTTGACTCTATGCTCTTGCCTCCTTTGTCAAATATTAATTGAGGATAATGTCTTGGGTCGATTTCTGGGTTCTCTATTCTGTTCCATTGGTCTATATACCTGTTCTTGTGACAGTACCAGGCTGTTTTGAGTACAGTAGCTTTGTAGTATAGCTTGATATCTGGTATTGTGATTCCTCCAACGTTGTTCTTCTTTCTCAAAATTGCTGAGGCTATTTGGGGTCTTTTTTGATTCCACATAAATTTTTGTAGAGTTTGTTCTAGGTCTATGAAATATGCTGTTGGTATTTTAATATGGATTGCATTGAATCTATAGATTGCTTTGGGTAGAATGGACATTTTAATAATGTTGATTCTACTAATCCATGAACATGGTATGTTCTTCCACTTGTGTATATCTTCCTCAATCTCTTTTTTCAATGTCCTGTAGTTTTCTAAGTACAGGTCTTTTACCTCCTTGGTTATGTTTATTCCTAAATATCTTAATATTTTTGTTGCAGTGGTAAGTGGGATTTTTTTAATTTTTAATTTTCTCTTTCTGAGAGTTCATTATTGGTATATAAAAATGCCATCGATTTTTGGGTGTTAATTTTATATCCTGCTATGTTGTCCAATTAATTTATTAAGTCTAATAAGTTTTTGATGGAGTCTTTAGGGTTTTTTATGTATAATATCATGTCATCTGCGAATAATGACAGTTTTACTTCCTCCTTTCCTATTTTCATGCTTTTATTTCTTCATCTTGTCTGATCACTATGGCTAGCACTTCCAGTACTATGTTGAACAGGAGTGGTGAAAGTGGGCATCCCTGTCTTGTTCCTGTTCTAGTTTTAGTTTTTGCCCATTGAGTATGATGGTGGCTGTAGGTTTGTCATATAAGACTTTTATTATTTTGATATATGATCCCTCTATTCCCATTTTGCTGAGAGTTTTTATCAAAAAGAGGGTGTTGGATTTTGTCCAATGCTTTTTCTGCGTCTATTGATATGATTGTGTGATTTTTGTGTTATAATTTGTTAAAGTGCTGTATCACATATATTGATTTGCAGATATTGTACCAGCCTTGCATCCCTGGAATAAATCCCACTTGGTTATGGTGTATGATCTTTTTAATGTATTGCTGGATCCAATTTGCTAAAATTTGTTGAGGATTTTAGCATATATGTTCATCAGGGATATGGGCCTAGAATTCTTTTTCTTCGTAGTGTCTTTATCTGGTTTTGGAATTAGGATAATGCTGGCCTCATAAAAAGAGCTTGGAACGATTCCTTCCTCTTGGATTTTTTGGAATTGTTTGAGGAGGATATGTGTTAGTTCTTTGAATATTTGCTAAAACTCCCCTGTGAAGCTGTCTGGACAAGGGCTTTTGTTTGCTGGAAGTTTTTTGTTGTTGTTGTTGTTGTTTTTTATTACTGCTTCAATTTCATTAGTAGTTATTGGCCTATACAGGTTTTCTGATGTTTCCTGATTGAGTTTTAGGTTATATTTTTCTAGGAATATGTCCATTTTGTCCAGGTTGTCCAGCTTGTTGGAAAGAAGTTGTTCATAGTATTTTTTTACGATCCTTTGTATTTCTGTAGGGTCAGTTGTTACTTCACCTCTTTCATTTCTGATTTTGTTTATTTGGGTCCTCTTTGTTTCTTGGTGAGTCTGGCTAGAGGTTCATCAATTTTGTTTCTCCATTCAAAGAACCAGCTTTTTTTTTTTTTTTGTCTCTTTGTAATTTATTTACCTCTGATTTTTATTTTTTCCTACCTTCTACCTACTCTGGGCTTTTCTTGTTGCTCTCTTTCTAATTCTTTAAATTGTAGGGTTAGATAACGTAATACAAGTTTTTCTTGTTTTTTGGGGTAGGCCTGTAGAGCTATGAGCTTCCCTCTCAGGATTGCTTTCACTGTGACCCATAGATTTTGGATTGTTGTGTTTTCATTGTCATTTGTTTCCAGGATGCCTTTTATTTCTTCTTTGATCTCTTTGGTGACCCATTCATTGTTTAATAGCCTACTATTTAGCCTCCATGTATTTGATTTTTTTTATTACTTTTATTATAGTTGACTTCAAATTTCATGCCATTGTGGTCTGAGAGGATGCTTGATATGATTTCAATCTTCTTAAATTTGTAGAGATTTAGATTGTATCCTAAAATGTGGTCTATCTTTGAAAATGTTCCATGTGCACTTGAGAAGAATGTATATTCCATAGCTTAGGGGTGAAATGTTCTGAAGATGTCAGTTAGTTCCATCTAATCTAGTGAGTTGTTTAGGATTGTTGTTTCCTTGTTGATTTTTTTGTCCAGAAGGTTTATCCAGTGATGTCAAGAGGAAATGAAGAATAGCAGAGCTGTAATAAAGAACATCCTGGAAGGTTTCAACAGTAGAGTAGAAGAAGCTGAGTATTAAAGTCCCTTACTATGATTGCATTGCTGTTGATCTCTCCCTTGACACCTTCCAGAAGTTTTTTTTTATGTACTTAGGTGCTTCTGTATTGGGTGCATATATGTTTACCAGAGTTATATTCTCTTGTTGTATTGATCCTTTTAGTATTATGAAGTGGCCTTCATTATCTCTTGTTATGGTCTTCACTTTGAAGTCTATTTTGTCAGATATAAGTACTGCTACCCCAGCTTTTTTCTCATTTCCATTTGCCTGAAGAAATTTTTTCCATCCCTTCACTTTCAGTCTGTGTGAGTCCTTTGTTCTGAGATTGGTCTCTTGTAGACAGCATATATATATGGGTCATGTTTTCTTATCCATTAAGTTACCTATGTCTTTTGATTGGAGCATTTAATCCATTTACATTTTAGATTGATATTGATAGGTACTTGTTTGTTGCCATTTTTATTTTTTATGCCTATGTTCCTCCCTCTCTTTCTATTTCTTCTTACAACAGTCCTTTTAGGGTTTCTTGCATTGCTGATTTAGTGGTAATAAATTCCTTTAGCCTTTTTCTTTCTTTCTTTTTTTTTAGCTGCAAAGCTCTGATTTCACCTTCAATTTTGAATGATAGCCTTGGTGGATAGAGTAGTTTTGGGTTCAGTCCCTTGCTGTTCATTACTTTGTATACTTCATGCCGCTCTCTTCTGGCCTGATGTGTTTCTGTTGAGAAATCAGTTGATAGTCTAATGGGAGATCACTTGTAGGTAACTTTCTATCTCTCTCATGTAGCTTTTAAGATTCTTTCTTTGTTATCGACATTTGCCATTTTAATTATAATGTGTCTTGGTGTGGGTTTTTTGGGGTTCATCTTGTTTGGAACTCTCTGTGCTTCCTGGACTTGTGTGACTTTTTTCTTCCCCAAGTCAGGGAAGTTTTCTGTAATTATGTCTTCAAACATGTATTCTATTCCTTGCTTAGCTTCTTCTCCTTCTGGCATAATATGCAGATGTTGTTTCATTTCATGTTGTCCCAAAGCTCCCTTAAACTCTCCTCCTGTCTTTTAATTTTTTTTCCCAATTGCTACTCTGATTGGGTGTTTTTTTTTCTACCCTGTATTCTAACTTGCTGGTTCGGTCTGAGCTTCTTCTACTCTACTGTTGAAACCTTCCAGGGATTTCTTTATTGCAGCCATATCATTCTTCATTTTCTCTTGATTCTTATTTATGTTGGTGTATTTCTCATTCAGCTCATTATAATTCTCATTGAGTTACTTGTAATTCTCAGTCAGATGTTTGAGCATCCTTATTACCATTACTTTGAATTCTTTATTACTTGCCTCCATTTAATTTAGTTCCTTTTCTGGCGATTCCTCCTTTTCTTTCCTTTGGGGATTGTTTCTTTGTCTCCACATTTTTGCTGTCCCTTTGTATTTGTTTCTATATCTTAGATCAAACTGCTATGCCACCCAGATTTTTGGGAGGTGGTTCTATGTAGTAGGTGTTTTGTGAGACCCAGTGGTACAGTCTCTCAGATCTCCTGAGCTGGGTGTTCTAGGAAAGCCCCCTACTTGAGTTATTTGGATTCTCCTGATGTAGTTTGGTCTTTAATGTTATTGTCTCATTCGTGGATAGAGTCTCCTCACAGGTTGTCTGGCTATGTAGTGCAAGCTGTTGTGTATGTACTCTGTGTCCTGGCTCCTGTGGTGAGGGTTGCCTGTGAGGTCCCACTGGTGTGCGACTCTGCGACCTAGAGACCCAGTGGGGGTGGTGTGCGACTCCATGACTCACTGCGTGGGTCCGGGGTGGTGTCCAAGGTCAGTCAGGGTGGTGGTGAGGCTATGCTCCTAGCCACCACTGCTCCCTCCTTCAGGATGGCTTGGTTTCCATGCCAGAGCCGCACCTACATAGGGAGTGCCTGTGGTGGTAGCAAGAGCTCTTTGACCATGAAAGCCTGATCCTCCAGCTCCCCAAAATCCTGCGAGATCTAACTGTCCATCACACACACACACACACACACACACACACACACACACACACACACATTATGCATGTCCGCACACTCCCTTACTCACTCACACTCTTTCCCTCACTCCTGTCCTGCCGACCACCATGATTGATGTCTATATATTTTCATTTTTATTTCCCTCATTCCTTACAAAACATTTAAAAGTTTTGGTATCTTAAAGTATTTTAAATGTATGAGTTTGAAACTCTCTACTTTAAAAATCTGTAATATGGCTCATATTACGTATTACATATAAACTTAAGAAATTGCTGCTTCTACAAGCTATAGAAGGAACCCATGGGCCCATAAGTAGATGAGTGGATAAAAAAGCTATGGTACATTTACACAATGGAATACTACTTAGCCATAAAAAAAGAAAATCTTATCCTTTGCAGCAACGTGGATGAACCTGGAGAGCATTATGTTAAGTGAAATAAGACAGTCAGAAAAAGACAAGTACCATATGATTTTACTTACATGTGAAATCTAATGAGCAAAATAAACTAACAAATAAAATAGAAATAGACTCATAGATACAGAGAACAGACTGACAGTTGTCAGAGGGGAAGGGTTTGGGGCTGGGTAAAAAAAAGGAAGGGATTAAGCAAAGAAAGAAATCATAGACACAGATAACAGTATGGTTATTACTAGAGGGAAAAGGGGGTAGGAGGAGGGAGAAGGGGGGAATAGGGGAATATATGATGTTGAAAGGAGACTTGACTTGGAGTAGTGAATACACAATACAATATACAGATGATGTATTATAGAATTATACACCTGAAACCTATATAACCAATGTCACCCCAATAAATTCAATAAAAAATTGTTACTTCTAAATGATAAATGTTGGATACATATTTTAAAATAAAGTGGCAGTGAAGGATACCCATTATATCATCATGAGAACTTATTAATGTTTTATCTTTGTCATTCCTGTTCTCCCTCCCTGCTTACCATAAATATTTAGTTGCCTGGGATAATTTGCAAGCCTGTATTCCCACAGTACTTGGTTCATAAAGCAGTTTTGCATCGATCTCATTATTTTATAGTTGTTTATATGCTTTTCCTAAAAAGCATGTGAGAACTGAGAGCAGGGATCTTATATCTGTCTATCCTATTCCTCTCTGTATCTCAGTGTCCCAGTAATCGCTGCAAGCCTCACAGAGAGAAAGCTGTCCTAGGGTTCTGAGCGATGCCAGACAGTCCTGCTTCTCCCGTATGAGTCTGGGTCCCTAGAGACTCACCCGGGACTGGAGCTCAGAGCCTGAGACTCCCTCCCGATTGAAAACGACAACCACGCCCTCAGCCTCCAGCCCGCTCCGCATGCACTCCGCACCTTAGTATTTTACTTCAGCACTGCGCCTTCTCTGAGCCTCGGTATGTTTTTCTCTTTCCTCCTAGTTGTAGAAATTCCACTCAGCCAGCCTTCCTGTGGTTCTGGATGATGTCCGTTCCGTCTTTTAGTTGTATTTTTGAAGTGGTTGTTCGAGGCAGCAAACTCCCATGTTTACCTATGCCGCCATCTTGGTTTCTGGCTCTCTGTATCTCATGCAGCACATTGTCAGGGAAAGTTCACTGTCCCTGGAATCTTGGCTCTTCCACCTCCCAGCTGCGTGAGCTTGTCCATGTTACTTAACCCCTGTGGACTTCAGTTTTCTCATGTGTAAGTAAGAATAATCTCTTCTTGCCAGACCATTGATAACATTGAGTGAGATAATATGAGTGAAGGGCACAGGGTATGGCCCAACCATCCTCTGAACTCTCAGTGCCATTCAGCCACTATTTTCCTTGTCCTTAGATTCAACTTCCATTTTCATTTTTGACATCAGTTTTTTTAATAAATTTTACACACTGATTTCTTTATTATCTGTGTCCCAACCAGTTGAAACACCTCATGATATCCCTGGGCTCTCTATTGAAAATGAATGTCCTTGCTTCCTAGTTCATAACAAAATTGGAGTTAATGGAGAGGGAGAATTGGAAACACCTTGTTTCATAACTCCAGAGATCAGCATGCTCACAGACCACAAGCCAACAGGGTCCCTAGGGTTGTGCAACTTCACAGCCCCACTTCCTGGCCTCCAACCGACAAACTGTTTCTAAATGCTTCTTAGTCTACTTTTCTCCGTCCCTTCTGCCTGCACTTAAGACCTCATTCCTTCCCTTTATCATCAGGCTTCTTGGAGGAGTTTTTACCTCATTTTCTCCTCTTTCATCAGCTCTTTCCCCCTTCCTTTTCCTCATTCACTAATCAACTCATTGCAATCTGGCTTTTAACTTCACTAGATTAAAAATGATTCCAATAAAAATCATACTAATTTCAAGGCCTTTATACTTGCTCACTAAAACCT
>NW_005871055.1:11243266-11292100 GCF_000147115.1 Myotis lucifugus
CGGTGCACAAAAATTTGTGCACTGGCGGGGGGGGGGGGGGAGGGGTGTGTGTGGGGGGGAGGTGTGGGGGGGGGGGTCCCTCAGCCCTAATTGTGCCCTCTCACAGTCTGGAACCCCTCAGGAGATAACCACCTGCTGGCTTAGGCTGCTCCCCGGGTGGCAGATGGCAGGCCCGATCCCTCGGTGCCTGCCCCGCCTCCCCGGGTCGCGCACACGGCAAGGCTGATCTGGGGGTTGGGGCGCCATCCCGGGTCGGGTAGCACACGGGACTCCCGGGCGGGCTGGCGGATCACTGCTGCCCCACCTGGCCACCCTGGGTCAGTTTGCACACGGGATGCCCTGATGGAGGCCGGGCAGGCTGGCTGATCGCTGCTGCACCGCCCGGCCGCCCCGGGTTGGGTCGCGCACAGATGCCCGCCCCACTGCTCCGGGTTGCAAATAGCAGGCCCAGATGGCGACGGGGCAGGCGGGATGGCGCTGTCCCGCCCTGCCAGCAGTATGCAAATTAGTGGCCATCTTTGTTGGCGGTTAATTTGCATATCATGCTGATTAGCCAATGGGAGGCATAGCGAAGGTACAGTTAATTACCATGTTTGTCTATTATTAGATAGGATTATATTTTTCCCATAGTATTTATCCAATGCATTAAAATTTTACATATTTAGTTATTTCTGTGTCTCCCACTAGTAGGTAAGCCTAGAGGGCAGAGATTTTTATTTTCTACTAGAGGCCCTGTGCATGAAAATTTATGCACTGGAGGGGGGGGGTCCCTTGGCCTGGCCTGCCCCCTCTCACAGTCCAGGAGCCCTCAGGGGTGGGAGGTGACCTGGCGATCAGGGGAAGGTGATGCCCCATCACACCTCTGCTGCTGCCACTGCCAGCAGTGCAAGCCTCAGCCAGCCCTGGTTACCTGAGCCTTGGACAGCCCTGGGTTGCTGGGCAGCTGCCATCTGAGGCTTGCCTGTGCCTCGGGCCAGCCCTGGGCGTCTGGGCAGCCGACATTTGAGGCTTGCCTGCACCTTGGGCCGGCCCTGGGTAGCTGGGGAGCTGAGGGGACTGGGGGACTCCAGAGGCAGGTTCGCAGAACTGAGAGGACTGGGCACTGCCATCTTATGGCTATGGGCACCACCATCTTTGAGGGCAGGACAGTCAATTAGCATATTCTCTCCTTATTGGCTGTGGGCACCGCCATATTTGAGGGTGGGGCAGTCAATTAGCATATTCCCTCTTATTGGCTGTGGACGCTGCCATCTTTGAGGGTGGGGCAGTCAATTACCATATTCTCTCTTATTGGCTGTGGGTGCTGCCATCTTTGGGACAGCATACTTCCTCTTTATTAGGTAGGATTTTGTTCATTATTTATCCCCAGTGCCTTGAACAGAATATGCACTTAATAGGTGCTTAATGCATATTCACTGACTTGAGCAAATAAATGACTATCTGGTTTTCAAATTCATTGTCTCTGTTTCAGATTGTACCCTACTTGGCCTTTCGGTGACATTTGACACTAGCTTCCCTGTGTTTCTGTGACCATATTCTTTCCTAGGTTTCCTTCTATTTTCAGACCACTTTTATTTCCCTTTGTCAGCTTCTTTTCTTCTTCTTACTCTTAAATATTGGCCACCCTGATATTGTTCTTGTTACTTTTCTCTTTTTACCCTTCACACTTTTCTAGGCAAGCTTATCCACATTCAGGCTTTCAACTCACATCCACAGGATGAAAATTCTCACACATGTATTTACAGCTCTTGACTGCTCCTTCTGTCTTCAAAATGGTCATCTCAACCTGGATTCCAACACATCTTTTTTTCTCTCTCCAAACTGCTCTACATTCTGGAAGCACCACCATACAACTGCCTACCCCCTACCCCCACCCCAATCAGAAACTTAGGAGTAACTTTGAATTTTTTTGTTCTTTTACTAGTTTCTTGGATCTAGTAAGTCCCCCAAAAATGGTGTCAATGTTATTATCCTTGTTTTTTCTAGCCCCATTGCACAGCCTTATCTTTCTGGCTTGTACTATTTCATTAATTTTCTAAAATTCCTCTGCCTCTATTTTGGCCTCCTCTAATTCATTCCACACATTCTTTTTCAAATGTAAATCTGACCATACCACTCCCTTAGGAAGTATCATTTGGTGTCTGCAAAATTCAACCCAACTTCTTAGCATGGTACAGAAGGCACTTCAAGATCTGGCAAATCTATCATCTATCTATCTATCTATCTATCTATCTATCTATCTATCTATCTATCAAAGCCAAATATGCTAAGCGTCCGACTGATCAGTCGAACGTTCGGTCGACCGCTCAACCAGTTGCTGTCATGCACACTGACCACCAGGGGGAGACTCTCCAACTGGTAGGTTAGCTTGCTGCTGGGGTATAGCCAATCAGAACTGGGTGAGATGGGCCGGACACCCCCTGGAGCCCTCCCATGGCCCCTCCCTGGCCAGCCAACCTCCCATGGTCCATCCCTGGCCAGCTGGCCCCCATTGTCCCCGATCGGGACTGGGCAAGATGGTCCCGATGGATCGATCAGCCCCGATTGCTGGCCAGGCCAAGGGACCCCACCCATGCGTGAATTCGTACACCAGGCCTCTAGTTTTCTACCTTGACATAAATATCCTGTATACTGTGTGCAGTTCCTTAAAGAAGACACACGCTTTCTCATTTCCTAGACTTTTCACATACTGTTCTTAATAAACACAGATGCCTTTCCATGCTTTGTCCATCTGGTGAACTCCTACTTAGGTCATTCCTGATATCCCTGGGCAGAGATGAGGAGCTTCTTCTGTGCCCCTCCCACCATTAAGTACCCACCTTACAGAACTGATTACATTGCAGTAATTGTTTTTCACATTTGTCTTCCTCAAGAAAATCATCTTTGTTCCTAAGGGCTCAGGGAAATGACTGGCATAGAGTTTTCTTTCAGTCAAATTTATTAAATTGAACAAAAGACTAATCATCATCATCATCATCATCTCACATTTAACCTGATATTCTAGTTTAATATGTTTTGAAACACTGTTTGTGTGGCCCAGCTTTGAGCAATTGCTATTTAGTGCAGAAAGGAGGAAGCCATCTGTATGGCCTGTCAAGTCAGGAGCTTGAATTCTTCTCTCTGTGCCTCTATGTGTATATTTGGGGCATTTAACTGGTCAAGCTTCAGTTTCTTCAACTGTGAAATGAGAACAACCTGACTTCTGGGAGCAAACAAAGAATGTAAATGGAACTAAAATAACAGCCACAACTCTGCTATAACAACCAATTTAGAAAGTTTAGTGTGCTCGAATCAGCTCTGTATTTTGTCTATTTTTGTAGTGCAATTGCAATTACATTTATCTATTTTATGTCTACCAGAGTCACAGGTGGTTATTTTAGATTGCAAATTCCAGAAGGGCAAAAGGCCTTATAACCTTCAGCATATGGTTGAGCCAAATACTTAGGCTTGGACAGTGTTCAGAACAACTTTCAGGCAACCTCAAAAATGACAATATTAGAAGCAGATTTGCTGTGATTTTACTTATAAGTAATAAGAAAAAAACGTTCTGCTCCTGACAAATGGAAGGCATTGGTTTATCTAAAGGAATAAGAAAGGAAACTGATGGATGACCTGATTTGCTAACCCCAATCCTGTTAGTGAAATAGGGACTTAAAAATGGAAAAACCTGCCTAGATAGCTTTGGGTTTTGTTTTTTAAGTATGTTTTTGTTGATTTTTAGAGAGAGAGGAAGGAAGAAGGATAGATAGAAATATCCATGAGAGAGAAACATTGATTGACTGCCTCCTGCTCACCCCTTACTGGGGATTGAGCCTGAAACCTGGGCATGTGTCCTGACTAGGAATCAAACTGGTGACCTCTTGGTTCATAGGTTTACACTCAACCACTAAACCACATCAGCTGGGCATAGCTTCCTTTGAGATGTTTGGTTCATAGTAGGCACTCTCTAAACACCTGTTAAGTGAATGTTGAATGACTCCAGTTCCTCCACTGCATATAGCTTTAATGAGTTCCTAGGAGCAGCTAGCCATATCCCTTACTAGTGCCTTACTGCTGACAGCTGCACGAAATGTATAGTGTAGCATCATTGCTAGATGATGGAAGAAGAGAAAGAAAAATCTTTGAATAAACATCTAGAAATTCAGCAAGAATAGTTCAGCAAAAACCAGCATAAAACTGCAAACAAAAAGACTATATACCTGTTAATGTCAATCTCCTTCAGTTAGGTATACAATTAAAACAAACAAACAAACAAACAAACAAACAAACAAAACACCCCAAAACAAAAGCTGGTGTCTGTTTGCCTGAAGATTGACTTTGGCCTACAAAAAGTTTGAATTTGAATCCTCTTTTGGTGGGCCCTATGGATTCTAGTTTTCCAGTTCCTAAAAATCCCTGTTATCTTGTTTGGTCATTTATATAATCCAGGAGACCCCTGAAGGCAGCAAGCCTTGGTTTAGTGGCAGCAGAAACCAGAGAGAGACCTTTGGGTGCCAAAGTGGCCTAAAATTAGAAGCTAGTCTTCAAAATTGGCTTAACCTATCTTTCAGAACGGATGAGCATTGTTTCTTCATCTGATTTATCTTAAGAGTTTTGTTGATTGCTACAACTTGTGAAAAACTTAAAGAAGGGCTTGTTATGAGTAATTTCCCAGAGGATCTTACAGACATGCATTTTTTCCCAATAATCAAGAACCACTTCTTTTTTTTTTTTAAAGAAATTTGTTTTGTTTTGTTTTTTAAAATATATTTTATTGATTTTTTACAGAGAGGAAGGGAGAGAGATAGAGAGTTAGAAACATCGATGAGAGAGAAACATCCATCAGCTGCCTCCTGCACATCTACTGGGGATGTGCCTGCAACCCAGGTACATGCCCTTGACCGGAATCGAACCTGGGACCTTTCAGTCCGCAGGCCGACGCTCTATCCACTGAGCCAAACCGGTTTTGGCAAGAACCACTTCTTATATACATTTTAGGTAGCAACTTAGGTGCATAAGTGTATGAAGTCTCATTGCATTTGTGCAGCCATGGGAGGCTCAGAGAGTAAGGACTTGCTCAAGAATACTCAATCAGCACCATGGCTAAAAAGAATCTCCTAATGCAGGGGTGGGCAACCCCTGGCACGCGTGCCAAACATGGCATGCCAGTAACTTTTGCTGGCATGTGAAACCCTCTCTTATAATCTTCCATTTACAAGTTTTTTCTTAATATCGACTTTTTTATTTTTCAGATAAATTCAGTGTAGGTGCATCTTAAATAAATAAATACTTTTACCTAACATGTATACATTAAAAAATAAATGTATTTTTCATCATCATATACTGTGTTTTTGTCGCTCGAATGAATTTTATTATTTCTTCAAGGTTCTTCACATACGTACACCTTAAGAGATATCAAGTAGGTGTAACATGTTCTCAAAAAATTAGGGTTGGCACGCAGAAGAATTTTGAGTCAGAGATTTTGCTGGTTTTGGCACACACTCACCAGCCATGAGCCCAGCTCAGGGCTTCTGGCTGAGCGGTGCTCCCCCTACGGGAGTGCGCAAACCACCAGGGGGCAGCTCCTGTGTTGAGTGTCTGCCCCCTGGTGGTCAGTGCGCTTCATAGTGACTGGTCTTTCCGCTGTTCAGTCTATTTGCATATTAGCCCTTTATTATATAGGATTGGCTGTGAGGATGGTGGAAGACAGCAAATTAAGCAATAGCCTGCATTCAAAAGCCAATGAAACATTTCTGGTATAAAAACAATGATGTGATCTTTATTGATATTTTGATTGACATTCAACATTTTATTACTATGGCATCCTGTGATGCAAATATACAATTTTTTTGTAGAGTTCTAGAACTATAAAATATTTAAAGCTAATTAGGTGGAGCCATCTAAACAATTTCTTTGTTTTCCTGGTTGTTTATTATTATTAGGAAAACAAAGAAAAAAACATGGAATGAGCAACTCTCAACAGAAGAGTCATAGCTCTCTTTCTATGGAGTCAACATCTGTTTCTACTCTAACATTGCTGAGTCCAGATGTTGTTATCCTCCTAGTACAATCCCCACAGTGAATGTTTTCCAATTGGAACTTCATGTTCGAGCAAATCAAAGCAGAACAATGTTTTTTGTAGGTTGACCTTTGGCTGTTTTGAACCATCCATTATTAAAAGACAATTCTGTTGCTTTTGTGCTCTGTTCTCAGTCAATAACACAGTCCCCTCATTCATTACATTAAACTTTGGCTTTTGCATGTCAGAAAAATTATTTAAATTTCCAGTCTGAGATATAATAGGAAAAATGTTTTTTTAAGTATGAGAGAAAGCAGAATTTGCTATAGGTTCCTTGTTCACAGTTGTAAAAAAATAACATTATGACAAGGATGTTTGCTTGACCTAACTTTTAAAAAAACAATCGATTCCCAGAATTTATAAGGTGATAGTCATAAATAATGATTGAAAGTTATATGAATCAAAAGAAGAAAGTCATTAATGAGTAATTGTAACCTAATTTCCATATGTTTTAAAATCTGCTTCAAGACCAAAGGAAGCCTTTGCAGAAGAAAAAAGGGTTCTCAGATCCCTAACACTACTTTTCATTTTGGGTGTTTTTTTCCAGCCTATGACATTGGTGAGTAATTAATGGATATAATGCAGGATACATTTATTCTGCTGGGATAAACTACCCAAAGTTCTTTTCCTTAGTTTAAGTTTTATGACCCATCCCATGAAGACACAACTCAAGTGAAAGAGGAAAGGTTTGTTGTTGTTGTTGTTGTTGTTGTTTTTCATTTAAAAACAATTTCTAAATACAAAACTCACTTTCAGGGAATTTGTTTTCTAGAGTTTGAGAGGGTGTGTTGACTATAAAAACCAACAGCTGTTTGTTGACTTTCTGCAGAAGTTATTTATACAGGCTGGGAAAGCAGAATGTCTGGGAGAATTTAAAAAGCCAATCTGATAACTCAACACAGCAGCAGGATGAGGTCATGGCTGAGCGTGGGTTGGCCTAGAAGCCATACTAAGGCAGGATCTCTGCAGGTGGCCCTGATGCGCCAATGGGAGGAGAGGAGAACAGAGGACAGGAAGGAGGGACTAGATCCAGTTGGATTAAACTAGACCCTGAAACTGACATGTGGAATTACATTTCTATGAAGAAGTAGCTGAGAGGCCATATACTATTTATACTTAAAGTGTTATACCAGATGTACCAGTTAATAATGCGGATTTTTTAAATAGATGGAGTTACACATATGTTGACATATATGCGATTTGATATGTATGCTATTTTGTTGTATTGACAGTAAGCTTCAAAACTTCATATGTCAAATTTTCTGAAGGTGTTAACATCATAGATATTTTTACGCTTAAAAATGTCGAATTTCATGCCAAAAAAGAGCATTTGTGGAAAGTTTGAATTCATTACTTTATTTTGAAGAAAAGTGCTGCTGAAAGTTATCGTATATTTCGGTAAGCTTATGGTGAACATGCTCCATCTCAAGATACTTGTGAATGCTGGTTTAAACGCTTTAAAAGTGATGATTTCGATGTGAAAGACAAAGAATGTCCAGGTCAACCGAAAAAGTTTGAAGACCAACAATTACAAGCATTATTGGATGAAGATGCGTGTCAAACTCAAAAACAACTTGCAGTAAGATTAAACGTTGCTCAGCAAACAATTTCCAATAGTTTACGAGCAATAGGAAATATTTTAAAGGAAGGAAAACCCATATCAACTGAACGAAGGACAAATAGAAAACCGGAAAGTCATCCATAAAACATTGCTTCAATTTTTTGCATTGAATTGTGACTGGCGATGAAAAGTGGATTTATTTTGAGAATCCCAAATGCACAAAATCATGGGTTGATCCAGGTCAACCATCAACATTGACTGCAAGGCCAAATTGCTTCAGAAAGAAGACAATGCTCTGCGTTTGATGGGATCAGGAAGGTGTGGTGTACATATTATGAGCTTCTAAAACCAGGTGAAACCATTAATACTGATCACTACCGACAACAAATAATCAATTTGAACGAAGTTTTGATCATAAAATGACCAGAATGTGCCAGAAGACATGGCAAAGTAATTTTACTTCATGATAACCCACCATCACACACTTCAAAACCAGTTAAAGACATGTTAAAAGATCTTGCCTGGGAAGTATTAACCCACCGTTGTATTCACCAGACCTTGCTCCTTTAGATTACCACTTGTTCTGATACATGGCACACGCGCTTTCTGAGCAGCACTTCAAAACGTATGAAGAAGTGAAAATTGGGTCTCTGAATGGTTTGCTTCAAAACAAGAAAAGTTCTATTGGGACGGTATCCACAAATTACCTGAAAGATGGGAAAATGGTAGCTAGCGGTGGACATTACTTTGAATAAAGCACTTTTGATATTTCTCTTGAAATTATCATGTTTTCTTTGATTACAAAATCTGCATTATTAACTGGTATATCTGGATGTTAAAGAAATAGCTTGCCAATATTTTTACCAGAAATCAGGACCACTGTATTTCTATATATTAGAGATAAATGGGTGTGATTTGGACACAAAAAGTCCAAAGAGACTAGTCTTGCTAGCATTTGTTGTCAGGGCACCAATGTATGTAATCCCAGATAATATTTGTTGAGATCTTGCTATGTGCGAGCACTGGTGAAGGCACTTGGCTTGCATTAAATCATGTAATATTTATACTAGCTTTGGGAGCCAGCTGTCCCCAGACCAGGATGCTGAGACCCAGGGAGTTAAAGAGCTTGTTCAAAGTCACACTGAGAACATGACGGAATCGATCATACCCCAGGCAGCTTTCTCCGGAGCTCACACTTATAACCACTGGCTTGTAGCTGCCTCTCTGAGGTGCAGCTTCTGGAGTGCTGTCTGGAGGGCGCTCACCTCCAAAAGGGCTCACAGCAAATTTATTCATGATACTACCTTCTAACAAGTTCACAATTAATATTAGTATGGTGGGTGGCTCATCACTGAGTGTCCTCTTCAGCCTGAATTTATGTGGGGATACAGTCTGATTTCTACCTGCTCAGTCCTCAGGCGCTGTCTCTGAGCTCCCTAGCAGGTTGGGAAAAGCATAGTAATATATAGACAGTGCTATGGAAATTACACTCATGGACTTTGAGAGATGCTATCCTTTGGGAGGCAAATACATGGATTTTAAAAACAGATCAACAGATTTGAACCTCGATCAATAGTAATAACTATCCAAACTTGAGCAAGAGTTGTCAAAATAGGCAGCGGGCGATGACGTAGGGGGACTTGCCCTCTATATGAGGTTGGGGAGCGGCTGAGTCGGCCTTTTCCGCCCGCTCCCCCCTCCCCCCGAGCGCCGCTCCGGCTGCACCACGCTCGGCGCGCCGAGCTCCGTGCTCCTGCTCAGGCAGCGCCTCCGTCTCCTTCCAGCCGCCATCATGATCATCTACCGGGACCTCATCAGCCGTGATGAGATGTTCTCCGACATCTACAAGATCGTGGACGGGCTGTGCCTGGAGGTAGAGGGGAAGATGGTCAGTAGGACAGAGGGTAACATTGATGACTCGCTTATTGGTGGAAATGCCTCCGCTGAAGGCCCTGAGGGCGAAGGTACCGAAAGCACAGTAGTCACTGGTGTTGACGTTGTCATGAACCATCACTTGCAGGAAACCAGCTTCACAAAAGAAGCCTACAAGAAGTACATCAAAGATTACATGAAATCAATCAAAGGGAAGCTTGAAGAACAGAGACCAGAAAGAGTAAAGCCTTTTATGACAGGGGCTGCAGAACAAATCAAGCACATCCTTGCCAATTTCAAAAACTACCAGTTCTTTATCGGTGAAAACATGAATCCAGATGGCATGGTTGCTCTGCTGGACTACCGTGAGGATGGTGTGACCCCATATATGATTTTCTTTAAGGATGGTTTAGAAATGGAAAAATGTTAACAAATTGGGCAGTTTGGCTCCATCACCTGTCATCGTAACTGGCTGCTGCTTTTCATCCACACACCAAGACTAGGACAAATGGGACTGATGTTATCTTGAGCTCTTCATTTATTTTGACCTTGATTCATTTGGAGCGGAGGCATTGTTTTTAAGAAAAGATGTCATGTAGGTTGTCTAAAAATAAAATGCATTTAAATTAAAAAAAATATTTATAGCTCAATGTCTTTACTAGATGGAGCTAAAAATACCTTTCACATAAAGTTGGTGTAAGGGTTAAGTGTGGAAACAGAATAGAGCATCTTATAGACTTTTGGCTAAACATAACTTTTAAACACATGCATATATTTTAACTGATGCTGAAATCCAACCAAAATGATAGTAAAGGAAGCCAAAAAGGCTTTCACACCTAAGGACCGGAGAATGGGAAAGGAGACAACACTAAACAAGATATATTACCAAAGTTTTATTACCAAAGAAATTGGATGGAGGCAGAGCAGATATTTAATTGGTACTCACCAGTGCACACTCATATGACCCTATTGGTAATTTATATCAGCAGTGCCCATTCAGTGCTCAAGCTCTCTTTGTGGTTAAGTATTTCCATGGTCACTCCAGCATGGAAGAATGGTAATTGATTGAGCAAGCTGAAATCTAAATCTAAGAAAGGAACACCAATGAGAAAAAGCTGATATGCTCCAGAGAACACTGGGAAAGCTCAGGATTTGGCAGCACCAGACACCAGAGAGAGCAAGATAAGTTTAAGAGCTCAAAACAGGGAGACTGGCTTAAAAAAAGTGTTAGAGCAGATTTAGATTTAGAATCAAACTTCTTTTTTTTTTTTTTTTTTTAAAGGAATTATGTAAGCGCCACAGGCAGGGAGCTTTTCCTGTTTTTTTTTTTTTTGTTTTTTGTTTTTTTTTTTTTATATTTTATTGATTTTTTACAGAGAGGAAGGGAGAGAGATAGAGAGTTAGAAACATCGATGAGAGAGAAACATCGATCAGCTGCCTCCTGCACACCCCCCACCGGGGATGTGCCCGCAACCCAGGTACATGCCCCTGACCGGAATCGAACCCAGGACCCCTCAGTCCGCAGGCCGACGCTCTATCCACTGAGCCAAACCGGTTCTGGCAAGAATCAAACTTCTTAACTGAAACTCTTCAGTCAATAAGACAATGAAGCTCTTTCAAAATGTAGAGAAGGCCTGAGGCAAGGTGAGAGGGTGGACTAGAAGGGGTCAATGGGTAAAAAGGAGGCATATGTAATGCTTTCAGCGATAAAGATTTAAAAATAAAATAAATAAACAAATAAATAAAATGTAGAGACAAAATGTTTTTCAATGAAGAGTCTATACCAAATCAAACGATCAATCAAGATATTTTCAGATACAAAAGGTCTAAAAATTTTACTTTGTTTTCTTTCTCAAGAGTTACTGGATAATGTGCTTTATGAAAATGGGTGAGTAAACCAGGATAAAGGAAGAACAAAGGGCAGGAAGTGAGGTCTCCAAGTGAGGAGAGAAACAGAAGGAATTCCTAATAGACGGGAAGGGGAGTGCCAGGACAATTCCCCACCAGCCTGGGCTGGAGGACAATGGGCACCTCCAGGAAAATGTCCCCAGGAAGTCAGTAAGTACTGTCTAGAATCAAGAAATAGCAGCATAAGAATTTTATTTATAACATTGGATGTAAATATTAGGAGAAAACTAAATGAATTGGGGAATAGGATGGGATTAGAGAAGGGTGAGACAGGGAGCTATTGTTTGCATTAGAAGTCATGTAGTACCATTTGTTTTTTAAACATAATGCAAGTATGACTTTAACAACAATGATTAATTTAATATATAAGTGCTATTTTCATATCTAGATCTACATATACAGTGCCTATTACTATTAAATACTCAGTAGTTGGTTGGTAGTTATTTTTATAGTTTTTGGAGAACTGCAGGTGAAAACTAGGAGGACAGACTCAGAGGCTTCTCCAGAATTTCTATAGGAGAGGCTTAGCCATGGAATAAGATGGTGGGCGAGGTGGGTTGAATTGTGGTTCCAAAAAGATATGCCCAAGTACTAACCCCCAGTATCTGACTGTGACCTTATTTGGAAGTATGTCTTTGCAGATATAATTAAACTAAGGATCTCAAGATGAGATCATCCTGGATTCAGGATGCACCTTAAACCCAATGGTGAATATCGTTATAAGGAACAAAAAAGGAGAAGATGCAGAGAGGCATAGGAGAGAAGGCTCCGTGAAGAGGGAATCAGAGATTGGAGTTATGTCCCTACAAGCCAAGAAACTGCTGGCAGCCACCATCTAGCAGAGATGCATGGCAGTTTCTCCTTCAGAGATTCAGAAGGAACCAACCTTAATTTTAGGTTTCTGGCCTCCGGAACTGTGTGAGAATGAATTGTTGTGGTAAGCCGCTCACTTTGTGGTCATTAATTACAGCAGCCCTTGAAGCTTTGCTTGTAGAGCCTGTATTTCAATCCTTAGATTATATATTTATTGGAAGTTTGATGGGGGGGGCGGGGCGGGGGACTGAAGGAGATCATGAAGGAGATCCTTACATGACCCCTTGGCATTGCTGCTGGCTAGCTCTCAAATTGGATGAGTTCAGTGAAATAAATATATTTTATTTTTCCAACTTTATCAAAAATATAATATTGTGTAAGTTTAAGGTGTACAACACATTGATTTGATACATTATATATTATAAACTGATAACCAGCATAGTGTTAGCTAGAACCTACATCACCTCACATAATTACCATTTTCTTTAATTGTGACGAGAACATTTAAGATATAGCCTTTAGCAGCTTCCAAGTATATAACACAGTGTTATAAGCTATAATCACTATGCTGTACATTCTATCCCCAGAATTTACTTATCTTAAAACCAGAAGTTTGTACTCTTTTACCAACACCCCTCAGTCCCTGGTAATCACCATTCTAGTCTGTTTATATGAGTTCAGATTTTTTAGATTTCACATATAAGTGATATCATACAAAAGTCTTTCTCTGTCTGACTTATTTTACTGAAATAAATGTGCTTTAAAGTGATTTCAGATGCATAAATTTATGTTATGAAATGTATTTCGGAGACAGCAACATTTCCACACCACTGTTTGCCTATTTCATCAGAGGCAGATATGAGGCAGGAAGATGGGAGTGTTGGCTTGAAATGGTGCAAGGGAACTCCAGGGCTGATGGAAATGCTGTCCATCTTTCTTGGGGTAATGGTTACACAGGAATATACATCTGTCAGAATGTATTGAACTGTACATTGAAGATATGTGCATTTTATTGTGTATGAAATTTACCTCAAATAACAACATAATCTCTTGTTTTTGTAACTTGGCTGCTCAAAGTGATAGAGACAGAAATAAAATATTCGGAAGCAGCTATAATTGTAAGAAATGTTAATCATGCTCTGTTAACTGTGATTGCTTTGTTCTGATTAAAGAAGGCACATTCTAACCTGGCTGGGAGTTGCACGTGGGACCTGGGAGCTCACCTAGAAATGCGGCCCATCCTCTACATCTGGGAGTTGCTTATTATCATGAAAAGATGAATAACCTGGTTGCAGAAACCAGAACTGTCAACCATTTGAAGACACACGGCCCTTTGCATACCCACAGGCCTCTGCAAATCCCCAGCCTGCACTACCTGTCGACTGCCCATTTGGCACACCCTTCTGCCTACTTCCCCATGTAACCTTCGTCCCAATATAAGCAGCTGGTTTATGGTGAGGGGATAGAAGATTTTTGTGGATGACCTGCTTCTCTCCCATACTGCCAGCAGTATTGGAATAAACCAATAATTCAAATAAAGCTTCTATGAACATAGGAGTGCATATGTCATGAGTAGAACTTTGAAAGAGAAAAGAGTAGAATGGTAAAGAGGAGGAAATTTTCTGATTGGTGGGGACTAAAGAAAACCTTGCTGAACTTGGAAAGCATAATGAAAACAGGATCCCTTCTAGTTTGCGGCATTTGTATCCTTGAGCTCAGATTCATGCTTGAATTACATACAGTGCATCTTCAGGAATGAAGGGCCCACAAGAGAATGAGAACATGAAGGCGAAGCGGATACTGTTGGAAGGGGAAAGCATGGAATGTCCGTAGAGGTCAACATAAATGCATACGTGGGTGTGTGGGAGGGGATCAAGGGAAATGAACACTGCCAAGCTGATTTGTTCTCTAGTTGCCGAAGCATTCCTGGGACATTTTTCCTAGATGCTGGGACTAGAGAGGTGGCAAGTTTCAACAATATGCTTATCTATTAGAAGTACAACCATTTTTTTTTTGTAAATGTATTTTTAACTCTAAAGAGACAAGACATTAAAGAAACTTTGAAACAACATGATCCCTCATAATCCCACTACCCTTTAACTGGTCATCTATTTTTATGTTTTCTTCTAGACTAAAATTCTCTTTCTTTTTTTTTTATTTTTTTTAAATATATTTTATTGATTTTTTACAGAGAAGAGGGAGAGGGATAGAGAGTTAGAAACATTGATGAGAGAAGAGAGATCGATCAGCTGCCTCCTGCACACCCCCCAGTGGGGATGTGCCCGCAACCAAGATACATGCCCTTGACCGGAATCGAACCTGGGACCCTTGAGTCCGCAGGCCGAAGCTCTATCCACTGAGCCAAACCGGTTCGGCAAAAAAATTCTCTTTCTTTAGTATACTTTTGGGTGAGTAAATTTCCTTTTGGCATAATACCTATTAAGGCAGCTTCTGACTCCCTAACAAACTGGGAATGATTCTCTAGTCCCGTATTATTCTGCCTTAAACTGGAAACTTGAACTGCTGAGATGATTACCTGCAAGTATCATTTCACGACTGTTTCCACGATTCCTTCTTTCAAAAACTGCTGATCGGTTGTCATCTGGCCTCTGAAGTAAAGGCCAGCGAACTCCGGGTATACAGAGCCACTCTGTAGTTGTCTAGAAGGGGCTGGCAATCCTCCATCCTAGTCCCTGTTTAGTAAGGAAAGTGAGGCCCAGAAAAGTCACAGACCTAACAAATGCTGGAGCTGAAACTTGAGCCAAACTCTTAAAAATAAAACTTTTAATTTAAAATAATTTTAGAGTCATAGAAAAGTTTAAAAAATAGTATATAAAGTTCAAGACCTAGTGTACCCTTTATCCAGCTTCCCCTAATGTAAACAATTACACAACCATAATTACACAGAAATTAACATTGGTACAATGTTATTAATTAAACTACAGACCTTATTTGAACTTCATTAGTTTTCCTTCCAGTGTCTTTTTCCCCCTGTCATTCCAGGATCCAGTCCAGAATGTCACACTTAGTTATATGTCTCCGTAGTTTCTTCCAGTCTGGGCGAGTTCCTCAGTCTTTGTCTTTCAGGACCTGACACCTTCAAGAGTACTAGCTAGATATTTTGTAGAATTGTTACAGGATTCCAGGGCAGGAGGGATAGGAGAAACTGAGACAGGAAAATTAGAACAAGGCCAAACAGTGTGAGTAATTTGCAGCTGGCCTGCAAATAACAAACCACTATTTCCCCCAGCCAAGGACACCTTGAGAGCAAATAGTTAAAGACCCCCTTAACTAGAGAATGCAGGAAGGGAGGGGGGAAGGGGAAAGGAAAAAAGGGCAGTTTTACTCCCTAATGGAGAAGCCAGCAGTCTTGGGGCTTGGAAAGATGAAGTTGCCAGGATTCTGGGAAGATCACAACAAGAAAACCTTGAGACTTAATCTGTACCAAGATACTCAGCAAAAGAATATTTGGAATTTATAGACAGGAGGGTATATTACTCCTCGAAATTGCTTCAGGCGCTTTTTCTGGATTAGCCGGAAAAGCCCATCTGTGCTCTAAGTCGGATGAAATAAGATAGATTTGCTTGCTTTACTTTTTCAGTAAAGGTGCATGCTTTAATAAATTGGCTTTTCATAAGACAAGACATTAAAGAAATTTTGAAACATGATCCCTCATAATTCCACTACTCTTTAACTGGTAATCTTCTATTTTTATGTTTTCTTCTAGACTAAAGAGCTAGAAGAAAACACTTTTAGGTTTTCTTCTAGACTAAAGGACTAGAAGAAAACACTCAAGGGCTCTCAAATACATTCATTTTTATGAGAAGACAAGGATGGAGTCTGGGGACAGCCCTCTCCCACTGACTCAGGGGGCTGTCTGGTAACACCTCTCTGGTGTCGGTGAGAGGTGCCTATAACAGAATGTCTCTCAGTTGGGGTTTGTGTGGTATTTTCCCACGATTAGATTGAAATCGTATATTTTGGCGAGAATACTAGAGGTGAAGTGTCCTTCTCAGTGCATGACGTTAATATGTCCAATTACTGGTGATGTTAATCTTAATTACTTGGTTAAGATGGTATCTGTCAGGTTGCTTCACTGTCGACTTACTGTTTTCCTTTTATAATTGACAAATACCTTGGAAGAGATACATTGAGACTATGCTAATATCCTGTTGTTTTTTCTCAAACTTTCATCCACGACCTTAGTATCTATCAGTGGGTCTAGCCTGCAACAATTATTATTGTGATGTTTCCCTAGTATTGACTTTGAAATTTATTTATATTTATAAGTATGGACTCGTGGATCTTTATTCTATTTTATGAATTATAATTTAATACTATGATTATTTATTTTGTTGCTCAAATTGTTCTAACTTTGGCCAGTGGGAATTCCTTTAGGTTGGTTCCTGTGTCCTTTTGTCATGTCTCATCACCGTGAGGTTGCTGTTTTGACAATTTCCTTATTTCCTAGATGTTAGATATTCCAGGCTCAATTAGATTTTCCCTGTCCAGCCCTAGAATCAACTACTTCTCCAAGGAACCCTAAGGACAAGATCTTTTGATATAAACCTCTTATGCTCCTTCTACCAGTTCATATTACATCTTAAACAAAATTATTTAACACAATACATTTTCTCAGAAATATACGATAAAGGTAGGTGGAGTTTGTACTTGTTGAATTTGTTATAGTCATCCAACATTGCCTTGCAGCTACTCCCAATGCTCCTCCATCCACTCTGTTTGTATAACTCTGACGATTTAAGCATGAGGTGGCAGGAAGGAGAAAAGATACAGAAGTGGATTGGAGTGTAGCTAAGTGACGTAGGAAGATGATGTGATACAGATGAAGGTATGAATAAGAAGGCCGGGAGAATCCCTGAATGGGATTACAAATACACACATCTAAATTCTTTCTGCTTTACCACTATGCAAATCCAAAAAAACACAAAGCTTCAAAAGCAAGTCAGAATTTATGAAGTTTAACATTTTTTCTGGTGCTCTGCCTGTAAGGAAGGTGTTCTTTGTGACTTCAGCTCTTCTCTTTCTCAAGTTGCCTCCAGCAGTTGTCTGGGATGATTTATGCGGTCATGGCAAGTTTCTTCTGAGTCTCAGACCCACATTGGGTACATATACGCTCTATTAGGGATGGATAAAATTCAACATATGGATGTAAAACAGAGTTAAAGTCAGAGTGGAAATTAAAAGGAAGACTGAAAACAAACTTTAAAAGTCTAGATTTCTTATCGTTTGCAGGCAGAGAAAGAGAAATGTTGGGAGAATGAAACATTAATTGGCTGCCTCCTGCATGCCCCCTACTGGGGATCGAGCCCAAAACCCTGGCATGTGCCCTGACTGGGAATTGAACCGTGATCTCCTGGTTCATGGGTCAATGCTCACCCACTGAGCCACACTGGCCAGGTGTGTATTTTTAAACTTTAAGCAATATTATACAACATGTATTGTTTGATATAAATAGATACATATGCATAAATATATTAAGATATATTATGCTTATAAAAGAACATTGAATATGACAGAGTCAGAAAGACTGGTAGCAAAAAAAAGAGGTAAATGGATTTCATTGCTTTCATATGGGGATATAAGAGGTTAAATTGTAAGTTCACACTTGTATATTATAGGAACTCAATGGTCTATTTTCTTCAGCCTATAACTTTACTATGAATTAGTAGTTGTTCCCCCAACAATATATATATATTTGGGGGATTGACATTGGTTAATAAAATTATATAGGTTTCAAGTGTACAATTCTATAATATATCATCTGTATGTTGCCTTGTGTGTTTAACACCCAGAGTCAAATCTTTTTCCATCACCATATATTTGACTCCCTTTATCCTTTACTACCCTGAGTCCCCTTTCCTTCTGGTAACCACCATATTGTTGTCTGTATCTAGCGTTTTTGTTTGTTTGTTTCTTTGTTCATTTGTTACTTTCAGTTTTGTATCTACATATGAGTGAAATCATATGGTTCTTGACTTTTTTCTGTCTGACTTATTTTGCTTAGCATTATATTCTCAAGATTCATTCATGTTGTCACAAATGGCGGTA
Organism: Myotis lucifugus; assembly: GCF_000147115.1. Taxonomy (NCBI): domain Eukaryota; kingdom Metazoa; phylum Chordata; class Mammalia; order Chiroptera; family Vespertilionidae; genus Myotis; species Myotis lucifugus. The sequence goes on from NW_005871055.1 coordinate 11,261,548, forward strand.
TTTCATCTTTTCTTATGACTGAGTAGTATTCCATTGTATATATCTTCCACATCTTCTTATCCAATCATCTATCAAAGGACACTTAGTTGTTTCTATGTTTGGCAATATTTTATATAAAGAGTGAATGCCCCAAACGTAATGTGAATAATGTTATTCATCAATATTTTGGATTCATTTTTCCTAATATTTAACACACACACACACAAAACAATATTTGCTACTAGAAGGATAATTACAGACTCATAAAATTATAAAGAAAATCAATTGTACCCTAACTGGTTTGGCTCAGTGGATAGAGCGTCAGCCTGCGGACTGAAAGGTCCCAGGTTCGATTCCGGTTAGGGGCATGTACCTTGGTCATGGGCACATCCCCAGTAAGGGATGTGCAGGAGGTAGCTGATCAATGTTTCTCTCTCATCGATGTTTCTAACTCTCTATCCCTCTCCCTTCCTCTCTGTAAAAAGTCAATAAAATATATTTTTAAAAAAAGAAAAAGAAAATCAATTGTACTTCTGTATGCTAGCAAGAAAATGAGAAATAAAATAAAAATTTCCATTTTCAATAGCACCAAATACATAAACTTACTTATTTAAAAACACAGATCTATATAAATGGAGAAATAGGTTATGTTGATGGACTGAAGACACAAGTTTATTGATCTCTCCAAATTGATCTATAGATTGAACACAATCCCAACAAAAATCCCACTGGTATTTTTTTTGTAGAAAACAACAAACTGGTTCTAAAATTAATATGGAAGCACAAAGCACTAAGAATAACCAAACTAATCTTCAGAAAGAAGAAAAGTGCTGGAGAATTATACTATTTGATTTATTTTACTCTTACTATAGAGCTAGAGTAATCAAGACAGCATGGTATTGGCATAATAATAGACAAGCCAATGCAATATGATTGCAGTCATATTTTAAAAATATGTGCCTAATCAAGGAGAAAAAAGGCAATAAGAAAACACACAAAAATGTTGACAGTTGATGTTTCCAAATTTTCTGTAATGTAATAGTTTAACAATAAAAACCAAGAAATAAAAACTATATATATATAAATGTTTTTATTGATTTCAGAGATGAAGGGAGAGGAAGAGAGAGACAGAAACACAAACGATGGAGAGAATCACCGATCAGCTGCCTCCCGCATGCCCCCCACTGGGAACCGAGCCCACAACCCAGGTATGTGCCCTTAACTGGAATCGAACCCAGGATCCTTCAGTTCGCAGGGCTGACACTCCATCCACTGAGCCAAACCAGCCAGGGCCAATTTTTTTTTTTAATCTTTAATTTCTTTATTGGTTAAGGTATTACAAATGTGTCCTCATCCCCCCATTAACCCCCAACCTCCCCCCCCACTCATGCTCTCATCCCCCTGTTGTCCGTGTCCATTGGTTTGGCTTATATGCATGCATACAAGTCCTTTGGTTGATCTCTTCCCCTTACCACCACCCTCCCCTACTTTCCCTCTGGGGATTGATAGTCTGATCGCTGTTTCTCTGTTTTTGGATCTGTCCCTGTTCATCAGTCTATGTTGTTCTCTATATTCCACAAATGAGTGAGATCATGTGGTATTTATCTTTCTCTGACTGGCTTATTTCACTTAGCATAATGCTCTCCAGCTCCATCCATGCTGTTGCAAATGGAAGAATTCTTCTTTTTTTACCGCAGCATAGTATTCCATTGTGTAGATGTACCACTGTTTTTAATCCACTCATCGGCTGATGGGCACTTAAGCTGTTTCCAAATCTTAGCTATGGTAAATTGTGCTGCTATGAACATAGGGGTGCATATATCCTTTCTGATTGGTGTTTCTGGTTTCTTGGAATATATTCCTAGAAGTGGGATCACTGGGTCAAATGGGAGTTCCATTTTTAGTTTTTTGAGGAAACTCCATACTGTTCTCCACAGTGGCCACACCAGTCTGCATTCCCACCAGCAGTGCAGAAGGGTTCCTTTTTCTCCACATCCTCTCCAACACTTGTTGTTTGTTGATTTGTTGATGATAGCCATTCTGACAGGTGTGAGATGATACCGCATTGTCATTTTGATTTGCATCTCTCGTATAATTAGTGACTTTGAGCATGTTTTTATATGTCTTTTGGCCTTCTGTATGTCCTCTTTTGAAAAGTGTCTATTTAGGTCCTTTGCCCATTTTTTGATTGGATTGTTTATCTTCCTTTTGTTAAGTTGCATGAGTTCCCTGTAAATGTAGGGGATTAAACCCTTATCAGTGATATCATTGGCAAATATGTTCTCCCATGGAGTGGGCTTTCTTGTTGTTTTGTTGATGGTTTCCTTTGCTGTGCAAAAGCTTTTTATTTTGATGTAGTCCCATTTGTTTATTTTCTATGTGATTTTTATCTCTCAATTTGTTTATGTGATGTATCACGTTTATTGATTTGTGGATATTGTACCATCCTTGCATCCCCGGGATAAATCCTACTTGGTCATGGTGTATGATCTTTCTGATGTATTGCTGGATCCGATTTGCTAGAATTTTGTTGAGGATTTTGGCATCTATGTTCATGAGGGATATTGGCCTGTAATTCTCTTTCATTGTTGTCTTTATCTGGTTTTGGTATGAGGATGATGCTGGCTTCATAGAATGAGCTTGGAAGTGTTCCTTCCTCTTGAATTTTTTGGAATAGTCTGAGGAGGATAGGTTTTAGTTCTTCCTTGAATGTTTGGTAAAACTCCCCTGTGAAGCCATCTGGCTCTGGGCTTTTGTTTGCTGAGAGCTTTTTGATGACTGCTTCAATTTCTTCCATAGTTATTGGCCTATTGAGATTTTTAGAACCTTTGGGATTGAGTTTTGGAAGATTGTATTTTTCTAGGAATATGTCCATTTCCTCCAGGTTGTCTAGTTTGTTAGAGTTGTTCATAGTATTTTTTAACAATTCTTTGAATTTCTGTGGGTCTGTTGTTATTTCGCCTCTTTCATTTCTGATTTTGTTTATTTGGGTCCTCTCTCTTTGCTTCTTGGTGAGCCTGGCTAGAGGCTCATCAATCTTGTTTATCCTTTCAAAGAACCAGCTCTTGGTTTCATTGATCTTTTGTATTATTTTTTTTTTTTTGGTCTCTATGTCGTTTATTTCTGCTCTGATCTTTATTATCTCCTTCCTTCTGGGTACTGTGGGCTTTTCTTCTTGCTCTCTTTCTAATTCTTTGAGTTGTAGAGTTAGATGATTTACTATCATTTTTTTCTTGTTTTTTGAGGTAGGCCTGTAGAGCTATAAACTTCCCTCTCAGGACTGCTTTCATTGTGTCCCATCGATTTTGGATTGTTGTGCTTTCATTGTCATTAGTTTCCAGGATGTTTTTAATTTCTTCTTTGATCTCATTGGTAACCTAATCATTATTTAGTAGCATGCTATTCAGCTTCCAAGTGTTTGAGTTTTTTGGATTGTTTTTATTGTAGTTTATTTCTAATATTATGCCATTGTGGTCTGAGAAGATACTTGATATGATTTCAATCTTCTTGAATTTGGGGAGATTTTGCTTGTGACCCAATATGTGGTCTATTTTTGAAAATGTCCCATGTGCACTTGAGAAGAACGTATATTCTGCAGCTTTGGGGTGAAATGTTCTGAAGATGTCAATTAAGTCCATCTGATCTAGTGAGTCATTTAGGATTGCTGTTTCTTTGCTGATTGCTTGTCTAGAGGATTTATCCAGTGAAGTCAGTGGTGCATTTAAGTCCCCTACTATGATTGTGTTGTTGTCGATCTCTCCCTTGTTATCTTCCAGGAGGTTTTTTATGTATTTGGGTGCTCCTGCATTGGGTGCATATATGTTTATCAGAGTTATATCCTCTTGTTGTATTGATCTCTTTAGTATTATGAAGTGGCCTTCCTTATCTATTGTTATGGCCTTCACTTTGAGGTCTATTTTGTCAGATATAAGTATTGCTACCCTAGCTTTTTTTTCATTTCCATTTGCCTGAAAGATATTTTTCCATCCCTTCACTTTCAGTCTGTGTGAGTCCCTTGTTCTGAGGTGGGTCTCTTGTAGACAGCATATATATGGATCATGTCTTTTTATCCATTCAGCCACTCGATGTCTTTTGATTGGAGCACTTAGTCCATTTATGTTTAAAGTTATTATTGAAAGGTATTTGCTTGTAGTCATTTCTATTTTTGTGCCTGTGTTCTTTCTTAGCTTTTTATTTCTTCTTTTTACAGCATTCCCTTTAGCATTTCTTGCATTGCTGGCTTGGTAGTGATAAACTCCCTTAGTCTTTTTTTTGTCTGCAAAGCTCCTGATTTCCCCTTCAATTCTGATTGATAGTCTTGCTGGATAGAGTATTCTTGGATTCAGTCCTTTGCTTTGCAACACTTTGTATACCACCTTCCATTCCCTTCTAGCTTAATGTGTTTCTGCTGAGAAATCATTTGATAATCTGATGGGGGATCCTTTGTAGGTAACTCTCTGTCTCTCTCTTGCAGCCTTTAAGATTCTCTCTTTGTCATGTACATTTGCCATCGTTATTATGATGTTTCTTGGTGTTGGTCTTTTGGGGTTCATCTTGCTTGGGACTCTCTGTACTTGTGTGACTTTTTTCTTCTCCATATCTGGGAAGTTTTCTGTCATTATTTCTTCAAATAGATTTTCTAATCCTTGCTGCTCTTCTTGTCCTTCTGTCAGCCCTATTATGCATATGTTACTTCGTTTCATGTTGTCCCAAAGCTCCCTGAGGCTCTCCTCCTGCTTTTTATTTTTTTTCTCCAGTTGCTGTTCAGATTGAGCTTGTTTCTCTACCTTATCTTCTAACTCACTAATTTGGTCCTCTGCTTCTTCTAGTCTACTGTTGAAACCTTCCATGGTGTTTTTGATTGTAGCTATATCACTTTTCATTTCTTCCTGATTCTTGCATAGGTTGTTGATTTTCTCATCCATCTGGTGAATGAATTGTACAACCATTACTCTAAATTCTTTTTCTGTCATATTGCATGCTTCAATTTCATTAATTTCCTTTCTTGGCGACTCCTCATTTTCTTTCCTCTGGGCCTTGTGTTGTCTCCCCATTCTGACTATCTCCAGATGTTTCAAATGTTGAGTTGCGTGGACCTGGGCCATGTGCAGTGGGAGCTTCGCACCACCCTAGTGTCACTGAAGAACTCCGACACTAAGATGTGTGGTTGTCATGGGTTGTTGGGAACCAGGCTCGCTCAGAGTCAGTGTTACCAGCACTCAATGTGGCCTCGTGTGCGCACTTAGAGCCAGGGACCCCGCCTGCACTGTGCTGAAACAGAGACCCCCCTGGAGTGTGTTGAAAATCAGAGCCCCCTAGCGTGCGCCAGGAGTCAGAGTTCCCCAAGAATCCAATATCAGAGTCTCTGTTGCTTCGTGCGGCCTCGCATTGAGAATCAGGGTCCCTGTGTGCACATGCACCAAGAATTGGAGTCACTGTCTCTTAGTGTGAATGCACAGGGGATCAGGGATCCCAGGCTCAGGTGATAAGAAACACAGTCAAGTCACTGGTGCTTGGTGCTGCCTCCCGCCCGGAGAATCGGGGTCCCGGGGCCTGTGCTGCGGGGAACAAGTTCCCAGTGTTCGCGCATTAGCTCCCAGACTAAAGTTCCTGTAGCCTGTGCTGAGGGGGACAAGTTCCCTGCCAGGAGCCGGTCCATCCTTGCTGTTTCAAGGGACCTGGCATATATGGCATACTGTTCTTAATATGTTTGCTCACCTTCTTGGCGCTATGTGTTTTAACCAAGGTCACCTCTCCGAGAAAGGTTGTTTTCCCAGGTAGGGATTTTTCCCTGAGGTTAGGGAGGGGATACAACCCCTTAATTAAATGCCAGGCGGGTAGTTAAGCTACGTAATCTTTACTCCCTGGAATGGAGATAAGAAACGCCCTAACCTTTGTAATAGAAATTGACAGGATTAAAATCGACTGGTATAAATACGGATGTAACAAGACAATAAACATCAGATCCACATCAGATCCTCATCAAATCCTCATCACATCATCATCAGATCCTAACCAGAACCTAGCCAGAGAACATGGCAAAAGATCCTGGACAGAACCTGGCTACAGAACTTCACTGGAGAACCTAGACAGAACATGGCAAAAGAACCTGGATAGAACCTGGCTAAAGAACCTGGTGACTGAACCTGGCTGGAGAACCTGGAGAACCTAGCAAGAGAACATGGCACCAGAACTTGGTTGGAGATCCTGACCAGAACTTGGTTGGAGTTCCTAACCAGAACTTCGCTGGAGATCCTGGAGGGAGAACCTCGCTATGCTGATGAACTGAAACCAGTTTCCATGTCATTCCTTCTTCAAAACACATGGCACTAAGGAAAGCAAACATATTAAGAACAATATGCCATATACGCCAGGTCCCTTGAAACAACAGGGACCCTTAGGTAAGCCCCCCATTCCCCTAGGTAAGCCCCACTCTCGGGACGGATAGGACTCCACCGTAGAAAGAGGGTGGATAGTCTTCGCCGACTCCGTCCACACCTTTGGGAACCCCTGAAACAGGATTCCCCTAGGTAAGCCCCCACCCCCTTTGAGAACCCCACACTCGGGACGGATAGGACTCCACCAGGGTGCTACAGACCCCCCTATAGAGGATAAGTAGGGTAAGAAGGTGGATAGTACAGAACTTAGATTGAGAAGATGTGCCATACTGAGTCCAAAGAAAGAAGACTCTGTATTGATCTTTAGATTAAGAAGATGTGCCATACTGAGTCTAAAGAAAAAAGACTCTGTATTGATCTTTTAACACATATGCTTGCTAGCAGAGGAGTTAAGGTTACTCCCAGTCAGACGGAATGTTTTATACAAGAAGTATGTCCATGCTTTTCTGAGGAAGGAAAGGTGCTGGAAAGGTAAATGTAGAGGCATGGGAGAAGGTAGGCCCAAGGAGCCTTATCCTTAACCCCACTGCAGCCTTTCCACCCCGGAAAAGTGCAGGATTGGAAAGCTCTCCCTGGGGTGATAGATCAGGACTCAGGTAATAGCGGAAAGCGCCAATCCTACTCTTAAAATGGATACAAGAGAGCATTTGGGGTTTTTCTTTTTAATGCCTGCCTTGGATTGAGTAAATGCATTACGTGTGTCACCACAATGGACCCAGAGGAGCTCCTTGTCCCATCGTTCCAAAGACTTAGAGTTGCCCCAATGACAGAAAAGCGGAAAAAAGGAGAAAGGAAGGCTATGCAAGGACTGAGGTGCCAACATGGGGTCAGCTGAAGAAGTTAACCACTGAGGCCCAACAGATGGTAGAAAAGCAAGAAGTGGAAGCTACTCTCTGAGCCAAGTCTGAGGACTCTGAGTAAATCAGCAAAAGAAACTTTCATTTAGCAGAAACTCACTTATTTCGTCAAATGGAAAGACTTATTTATAAGAGCCTGGAAGGGACCTGATGTACTTTTAACCTGGGGGAGAGGAGATGCTTGTATATTTCCACAGGATGCAGACTCACCTGTGTGGATTCCAGACCGTCTAATCCGACCTTGTGTCACACCACCCTCCGTCTCCTCCTCATCCTCCTCCTCCCTGGTATCATCCATATCGTCTGAACCCAGAGGGTACAGCTGACTCCTCCCTGGACACCGACACCACCATCAAGCATGGCCCTGATGGACCCTTTGATGCAGCCCTTCAACTCGCTAACACTTCGGGAAGCCCATCGCCAGTGACGCCGCCCGCTAGCCAGACCAACAAAGACAATCAAACCAACAACTTGAGGACAGCTGAAATCTCTTGACTGAAGAGGCCGGCAACCTCCTAAGGAACGGGGCTCCTTGTGCGCTTCATCCACTATGTTTATAGCTATGCTTATTGTCATTGCTTGCCAGTCTTCTTCCAAGTCTTAAATAGCCCAATCTGAGAGGTGGCCACTGATTTGCATGCATTATCATTTAAAAAATAAAAAAGGGGGAATTTGCCGGGAGCCGGTCCATCCTTGCTGCTTGACACAGTTGCTGCAGGAAAGAAACATCTGCACAGCATATGTTTCAAGGGACCTGGCATATATAGCATATTGTTCTTAATATGTTTGCTCTCTTTAGCGCCATGTGTTTTAACCAAGGTCACCTCTCCGAGAAAGGTTGTTTCCCCAGGTGGGGATTTTTCCCTGAGGTTAGGGAGGGGATACAACCCCTTAATTAAGTGCCAGGCGGGTAGTTAAGCTACATAATCTTTACTCCCTGGAATGGAGATAAGAAACGCCCTAACCTTTGTAATAGAAATTGACAGGATTAAAATCGGCTGGTATAAATACGGATGTAACAAGACAATAAACATCAGATCCTGATCAGTTCCTAACCAGAACTCCGACCAGAACTTTGGCTGGAGATCCTGGCTAGAGGTCCTGACTAGGCTGCTGATCAACTGAAGGCTGTCTTCGTGTCATTCCTTCTTCGCCGACTCTGTCCACACCTTTGGGGACCCCTGGACCCGCTGGGATTGGACCCCAGCAGTTCCCGGTGTTCGTGTGCTTCCAGGCTAAGGTTCCTGTAGCAGCACTGAGGCCTGGGGGCGAGGGGTGGGTCTATCAGTTACTATAGTGCTGCCCAGGAGCCTGCGGGGAGGGGGGTGGGCTCTGTTACGCACAGAAATCTGCCGTGGGGATGTCTGGATTCTTGGTGTCTGTGGGTCTGTAGCTGTGTGTGCAGGTCTCTGTCCCCAGTGGCTGCAGGGTCCTGGTTTGCGTCTGAGACCAGATGGGTGGTGCGCAGGCCAGGATCCTAGTCTCAAGCAGCCCTGTTTCTCAAGATGGCATGGTCTTTGTGCCCGCGCTAGCCTCCCAGGAGAGTCCACCCTGGGAGCGGGGCTCCGCCGCCTAAGACTGCCCGGTTTAGCAGCCTCTTAGAAGATCTGCAGAATCTAACTGTCCCTAGCTCATACACACACACACCACACACGTCCACACACTCCTCTATCACTCCCTCACGCTCTCACACTCTCTCCCTCCCTACCTTCCTACCAGTTGCCATCTTCCCCCCTTTCTGATTTTCATTATTATTCAGGGCCAATATTTTTTAATGAAAGAAGTAATAGTCACTGCATACAATCTGAACATTTAGGGAAGAATTTCTGGAGTTCACATGAATAGTGGCTCATCCCAAACTACATGGCGGGGCTCTCACTCATACAAGGCCAATGCCAGAATTCAGCCGAGGCAGGACCTTTTCCCTTTGTATTAAAACAGAGTAGAATTGATGTTAGATGTAGGCAGGGGCAGATCTGAAAGAAGCTTCCCATGTTGGAGGTTAAGGTTCATCTGCTCCATGGACAGACATCAAAATCATGGGGACAATGTAGCCCAGCAGCAGAAAAGAACCATCCTATTAAGTGGTTGTGGTTATAGGTGATTCCCCACTCTCATGTTATAGAACATTTTTTATTTAAAAAAGTGGGCAGGTGAGCCGTGGTCAGTTTGGCCCAGTGAATGGAGCATCAGCCCTGCAGACTGAAGGGTCATGGGTTTGATTCTGGTCAAGGGCACATACCTTAGTTGCAGGCTCAATTCCTAGCCCTGGTTGGGGTGCATGTGGGATGCAGCCAATCAATGAGTTTCTCTCACATCGATGCTTCTCTTTCTCTGTGTCTCTCCCCATCCCTTCAAAAATCAATGGGAAAATATCCTTAGGTGAGGATTAACAAAAAAATAAAAAATAAAAAGTAGTCAAGTGAGGAGAACTGTGGGAGAGAGGAAGAGTCCCAGAGTGTGAAACAGAGGGTAGTAGGATTCTGAAGAAGAAAACAGGAAAAACAAACAAACATCACAGAGTGGGGATTATTCAGCAAGCCCACGAGGCCACATGACTTGATTTTAGAGTAGGAAGGCCCCAGCTCTTGCCTACATACCTAGATGGATCCAGCAGAGTAGATAAAACCCTGTAGGTCCCCAATTCCCAGGATTGAGGTGATCTGGCCCTCTGATCAGGGGCCCATCAGTCAGGTGGGGTTATTTCTTTGCTGCACTGGTGATGAATGCTCAGCACTCCTTGATCCTCATAGCAAAGGCGATCCCTCAGCTCCTTCCCAGAGATTCTCTTCCCTAAGACTTTGCTTGACTAGATAAATCTGTGAAAAATAAATCTGTAGGTTGCAGCTTTCCCTGTATTGTGTCTCTGAGGTTTGATCACTAATAAATATGGTTGTCAAGGCAACCAGGTAACATTTTAGTCTCCTGACACCCATCTACCTAGGTTGGCGTAAGTGGTAGGAATTTGGGGTAGCATTTGGTATTTTTGTTTTGTTTTGTTTGTTTTTGTTTTTGTTAATCCTCACCCGAAGATATTTTTCCATTGATTTTTAGGAACAGTGGAAGAGAGAGGGAGAGACAGAGAGAAACATCGAGGTGAGAGAGACACACCGATTGGTTGCCTCTTGCATGCTCCCTGACCAGGGCCCCAGGCCAGGGAGAAGCCTGCAAACCCAGGTACATGCCCTTGACTGGAATCAAACCTGGGACCCTCCAGTCTGCTGCCAATGCTCTATCCACTGAGCCAAACCGGCCAGGGTGCATTTGGTATTTTGTAAACTGTACCATTGGGTCCTCCTCCCCTCAAAAAAGCACATAGAAATGGCTACTCAGTGGCTGCCAAGGCTCACACTTTCCCCTTCTAGATCCAGTTCTCACTCATGTCTTCCTCCCTGCCTACCAGGTAAATGCAGAGACCAGCAGAGGGAAGGACCGGAGTAGCCAGAAGGAAGGGTGTGGTGTGTCCATGGAGTGGCTCAGCCATGAGCCAAGGAGTGATCTTTCACTTTTTTTTTCTTGGGGAAAAAAGTCTTCTAAACAAATGGTGCTGTAGGACTTGAATAAGCATATGCAAAAGAAAAAAACAAAATAAATAAATATTATATATACATAAAAAAATCAATTTGAGATGGATCATATATCAATACCAGTGTTTCTCGGTCTTATTTTCATTATCACCTCAGGAACATTTTTAGACATATTTTCCTAGTTACTCACCCCCACACTGATCCACAGTGGCCAAAATGAAAAAGAGTAGACTGTCTTAGTTTAGATTCCCACAAAAGTGGAGCCTGGGACAAGGATTTAAGACACCAGTAGGGAAGTGGAAAAGTGATTCAGGGAAGGCAAAGCAAGGCAACAGATAAAAGATATATTACTAAGCAAGTTGTCACTGTTGTCAACTGGAGCTTAATCCCAATGGGGAACTTGAAGAGCAAGTGCAGAACACATGTGCTTCTGAGTTACATATACAAGGGCCAAGGGGGCTGACCTCTCATCAGTCAATGACTGAGATCTCTGCTCAGGAAGTGTTAATCCCTTACCCTTCTCATTTATTTTGAGTAGGGACCTATGGAGTTCTGGTGGCCTGGGAAACTCTCAGGGAAAGATTTTAAGATGCTGGTATGCACTAAAATGGAAGGGCTTTAAGGGAAATGGGTGTGTCACCAACAGCTTCTGCTTTAAATACCAGGTATAGGAGGAACATGGAGTAATGGAAACTCTCAAATTCTTCTACAATCACTGTGGAAAACTGTTTGGCCAGTTACATTGAGCATACCCTATAACCCAGTAATTCCACTCCTAGCTACATATCCTTTATAATATGAGATTATGTTCACCAGATAATATGTTAAAACTAGAGGCCTGGTGCATGAATTTGTCCATGGGTGGGGTCCCTCAGCCTGGCTGGCGATCAGGGCCTTCTTGCTCAGTCTTGATCGGGCCGGCTGGCCGGGGGGGAGGGACTACGGGAAGTTGGCTGGCTGCGGGAGGTTGGCTGTGTGAGTGCACTGACCACTAGGGGACAGCTCCTGCATTGAGTGTCTTCCCCCTGGTGGTCAGTGTGCATTATAGCAACCGGTCAACTGGTCATTTGGTCACTTAGGCTTTTATATATATAGATGTATATATAAGAAATATTCATAATAGTATAAATTGAAAATTCCTAAATTTCATTAACAGTAGAATAAACACATAAAATATTTTATATTTATACATGGACTACTCTACAGCAGTGAGATTGAATGAATTACAACTATATGCATTAATATGGTTGAATCTCAAACATAATGTTGAGTGAAAGAAACCAGACATGGAGTAGGTATTAAAAAATTCAATTCGCATAATTTCAAAACTGGCACAACTAATTATTCTATTTGAGGTCATTATTAAGCCAGGATAGTGGTTTCCTCAGAAGGGTAGTGACTAGAAGGGGACTTCTAGCTACTGATAATGTCCTGCTTCTTGATCTGAATACTGGTTATGTACTAAGTACATACTGTACTATATATATGTGCACACTGTGAATGCTCATTGAGCTTTATACTTGTGATTTGTGTACTTTTCTGTATGTTGTTATACCTCAACCAAAATTTTAGACCTCACAGAGCTCAACACCAGCATTCTTCATACACCCCACCCCCAGCCATAAAAAGTATCCATTGTGATACTGACATGATTAAATAGACTGAATGATGAATCAGAACAATATGCCTATAAATGGATCACAATATATTTGACAATTTATACAATATAAAGGTGGTTTTTCAAATTAGTGAAAAATAGATGGATTATTTAATAGATGGTGTTGGGATAACTGTGTAGCTACTTGGAACAAAAATGAGTTCAGCTGTACTTCATACTAAAGTAGATTTAAATATTTAAAATATAATGATAAAATTAGTAAGAGAAACCTTCAGAGGATATTTTCATTATTTTATAGAAAGGCTTTTAAAGCACAACATAACAAAAAACATAAAACACTGATCAGCAAAAATATTTCTGTCCACATTAGGTGCTGATCTTTAGAATAATCACCCAGAAAAACACCAATCTCAGTAGCAGCCACCCTGTCTTAAGCCCAGGTTTATCCCACACACTTGCCTTGCTTTCCTCTTTTTATCCTCACAACAGCCTGGCAAGGTGAGCACATTATCTGGTCCAGGTTCAGAGAGGTTATGTAGCTGAGAGACACAAGACCAAGACTGGAAGCAGCCACCAGGGGATTTGAACCCTGAGTTCCCGGGCTTGTGGCTCCTGAGGTCGGACTCTGGGGACACCAGGAGCAATCTTTTGATTGAATCCTCGGTTTGAAAATGAGCAAACTGAGGCTCCGAGTAGTCTAGTACCTTGCCCATGGTCACATAGTGGGTGAATTATGGAGCCAGGTATTGACCCATCCACTGAGCTGCAGCTGGCACTCTGTTCCAAATATATATAAAAATTTGGAAGCAAGTTACTTAGAGGTTCAAGTTATTTAGAGGCAGAGGAGTATGTGGAGCTTTCTTGCACCTTCTCCCAGAACCAAGCTGGAAATAAAATTAAATTGGGGAACATTCACCCTGAATTACCAACCAAAGACTAGCTGGAGAGGACTTTTAAACAAGAAAAATCAGAAAACACCTCAAGATTGATAGGAAGAGCAGGTTGCAAGAGGGTGGTCCTGCTCACACAGGTGGCAGGCCCAGGATGCAGATGGGTAGCCCACCTGTGTGTGTGGGATTCCCCTGAGAGGAAGGAGGCTTCCCCAGCCTGGCGTGCCAGAGCCTGGATGTCCCAAATAAGCTTCTATTTCTTATATATTTAAGGCCCGTTACCGATGTCGAGGTGCGGGGGGTTCCCATATAGGTGCTGCTCCCAAGTGGAACATGCACAGGTGGTCTGGACCATCCTCTTGAGGCTTGTGCCAATACCTTCTGGTCAGACAGTTTCACAGAGACATTACCAAGATCTGAGCTGAGCCGGAGAAATTACACACAGACAAACAGGTTAGATGCAAGCACACAGGGGGTTTATTTACCAGTTCCTGATGGATCTCAGACGCTGGGAAGGATCCACCCAGCGATGCTCACTGATACACACAAAGGGGTAGACGGCGCCGGTGACTGCTGGCTCTTTCATCGATTGACAGTTAATTGGGCAGAGTTTCGTGCTGGGAACCGAGACGTGACCACACACAGGTCTTCACGCTCTGGCAACAGGAGAGCTAAGCACTGCTGGGTCAATCAGACTGTCTAATTATATACCCCTCTGTAGACATGGTCTTCGTTGGTGTGTGTGTTATCAGTGACTGCCATTAGCAGACTCGGGGTCTGCTAATCTATGAGTGTGTACAGGCTTTGGGTGTTCCCATCAGATAGGTTGTTTACCAGTACTAGTGGGGGTTATAAGGGTGCATTCTTGGGTCTCACATAGTATTCCTATATCTAACATTAGGTACTATAATAATTACTATAATAGTCCACACAGGGTTACATGCTTTAAGCCTTACATTCTAAGGTCCTAACATTAAGTACCATAATGATTACTATAACACTGGAACAGCTACCCACATAGCATCTAGCAGTGAAAGGTGGCAGAGCTTCTATCTGCCAGTGAAATAGGGATTTTAGGGGGATATAGGCAGGTTTAAGGAATTTTTAGAATTAGGGGTCCATGGAAAAAACACAGGGCTACAGACTGGGAGAAGGTACATTTCCATAAGACAAGAGAGCTGGGAGAAGGTACATTTCCATAAGAGAAGGGAGAGGCAACAGTTACATTTACATAAGATAAGGGAACTGGGAGTGGCCAAGAGGTCTATATTTACAAAATAAAGAAGGAGGAAGAAAGCCCAGAGGGATTGGGAGAACAATGAGGGAGGAGGGCCTCACATGTCCCATGTGATGTTTGACCTCTTAGCTCAGGAGTTACTATAGTAACCAATTCAAAAGGGAATATTTTGACCAATCAGAGGGGATTTCACCACCCAGGGACTTGCAGCCTTTATAAACTGTGGAAACAGGAACTAGGTGGGACTCTCCCCCTCTCCACGTAGGAGTCTATGCTGTGATATAGACTCCACATGGGAGTCTATACTTATTCTTTAATAAATCTCCACCTTTGCTATACCATCTTCTGTCTGTGGATTCATTCTTCGACTCTGATGGACAAGAATTCCTGGAACCATCCTGCCCAGGAGAACACCACATGTTCCAGTCCAAAAATCACGTATCATCAGGGAGAGACAGAGCCTGCTAAAGACAAAGACACTTTTATTTTTAAAGGGCCAGAATATAGAATTTTTGTTTGCAGCCACTTACCCTGGGCTTTGTCTGAGGGAGGGTGGTGCAGACTGGAGTCGCCTGAGGAGAGTCTGGGGTGGAAGGCATTGGGGAGAGATGTGGGAGAGCTGTTGCCAGGATACATGTGCTGGGTCATACCCGCTCACCACCCCCAATACCACAGCAGCCATTTTTCCTGAGGTGCAAGCGCCTCCCAGCAGCAGCAGCAGCAGCAGCCTGGGGAAAGGCAATCACTCAGCACTCTGAGATAGTTTGCCCTCTGGAATCCTGCTTGCCCCACCCTGCATCTTAACTCTTGCTGACAAGGCAGCAGCTGAAGCCACTGGACCTATGGGTTTGGGCACATCCAGGGGGTGTCAGTGATAGACTTCTATTCCCTTCACGCCCCCCACCCCCACCCCCACACACGCTTACCCCTGAACCTGACTGGCGCTTCCCCTCACAGGGGTGCTGATAGAAAGTCCTGGCTTCTGGCCCCCACCGGACTGCCCCTGAGGGGTTCTGCCCTGCTGAGGTCAGGGAAATATTCTGGGACGGGCTCAGATGTGTGGATCTGGGGTGGGGGAATACACCCACCATCTCCCCTGGTGTCTAAAAGGCACTTCCCCCTGACAGGAGATCCAGAGGTCCCATCCTCCCAAATACCCAAAAGCCCTCTCAGAAACAGACATTTCAGTGACTCAGTCTGACAGCTGGCAGCCAGGCAAAAGCTGATGGAGGCAGGTCTTGAGGTGCCTTGGGACATTTGCTGACCCTTCCTTGGGCCCCGGACTGCTATACAGCTGACCTTGGAGCTGAGCTTAGCCCCTCCTGTGCAGGGACAAGCCAAGCAGAGGCAGCCACAACCTGTGGTAACTTGAAGCTTTGAACAGTTGCAGAGAGCCACATGTGCACAGTTTCTGACATTGGCTGGCACCAAAGTACCTCCCAGAATTGGCACACAAAACAGTCAGCTGAGACAACATAAGAGCAGGATCCAAAGGGAGGTCCCAGCAGGCACTAAACTCTGCTGAGACAAACTCCACTTTTTTCCATTCTTTTCTTTATTTTTTTTGCTTTGTTATTATTATTTTCTCTCTTTTTTATTTCATATCTCTTATTTTTCTCTTTCCTTTTTACTCTATTTTTCTTTCTCTTCTTTTTTCTTTTAAAAATATTTTTCTTCTCTCTCTTCTTTTCTCCTTTCTTAATCATTTTCTTTTTTACTGTTTTTCTTTTTCTATTCTTTATTCTTCCCCTTCTTTCCTATCATATTCTCCCCATTTTTTCTTCATGTATTCTTTTTCTTTTATTATTTTATTATTCTCTTTTCTCTTTTCTAATTCTTTTTCTTTTGTGGTTGTATTTGTCTTGTTTTTGTTTTGTTTTGTTCTTTCAGCACTTATACAACAACTTGCATGACATAGTCATGGTTGAGCCTCAGATTCAACCAGCCTGAGGAGAGATCTCACCCCTAAATATAACAACAACATTCAAGACCTAATTACAACAGAATATCCAAAATAACACAAAAAACATTCCTAGAGCATAAAGCTCAGGAGATCAAAAAGACTGCAACAATGCATGCCACAGGATGCTTACTATATAAAGCCACACCATGAAGACTGGGAATCAAAGCAGTTCTATCCAATACACAGAAAAAACACAGAGACAGCTAAATGGGGAGACAATGAAATAATCCCCAAATGAAATAAAAGGAGGAATCTCCAGAAAAAGAGCTAAATGAAATGGAGGCAAGCAATTTATCAGACACAGAGTTCAAAGTAATATGTATAAAGATGCTCAAAAAACTTAGCGAGAATTATAAGGAACTTAACAGAACTACAAGAAACTTAGAGGTAACTACATAAGCATGAAAAAGAACATAGAAACTATAAAAAAGAATCAGTTGGAAATAAAAAATACTATATCTGACATCAAGAATACAAGGGAAGTAATTAAAAGTAGGCTGGATGAAGCAGACAATTGAATCAGGGATTTGGAAGACAAGGTAGAAAAACACACAGAATTAGAGCAAACAAAAGAAAAAAGAATTTTATAAAAAGGGGATAATCTAAGGCAGCCGTGGGCAAACTACGGCCCGCGGGCCAGATCCGGCCCGTTTGAAATGAATAAAACTAAAAAAAAAAAGACCGTACCCTTTTATGTAATGATGTTTACTTTGAATTTATATTAGTTCACACAAACACTCCATCCATGCTTTTGTTCCGGCCCTCCGGTCCAGTTTAAGAACCCATTGTGGCCCTCGAGTCAAAAAGTTTGCCCACCCCTGATCTAAGGGAACTTTGGTGCATTAAGTATAACAGCATCTGCATCATAGAAGTACTAGAAGAAAAAGAAAGTGAGAAAGGGATAGAAAACCCATTTGAATAAATAATGACAGAAAACTTCCCTAACCTGGTGAAGGAAAAAATCACATAAATTCAGAAAGCACAGAGAGTCCCAATGAAGACTAACCCAAAGAGACCCACACTAAGACACATAATAATTAAAATGACAAACATTAAAGACAAAGAGAGAATCTTAAAGGCATCAAGAGAAAAACAGTTGGTTACCTACAAGAGAGTTCCTATAAGCTGTCAGCTGATTTTTCAACAGAAACACTTTAATCCAGAAAGATTGGTATGAAGTATACAAAGTAATGAAAAACAAGAACCTGAAACCAAGACTACTTTATTAAGCAAGGTTATCATTTAAAACTAAAGATGAAATAGAGCTTGCCAAACCAAAAAAAGGTTAAAGAATTTTATTACAACCAAACAAGCATGGCAAGAAATGTTAAAGAAACTGTTTTTTTTAAATATATATTTTTTATTGATTTCAGATAGGAGGGGAGTGGAAAAGAGAGATAGAAACATCAATGATGAGAGAGAATCATTGATCTGCTGCCTCTTGCATACCTGCTACTGGAGATTGAGCCCACAACCCAGGCATGTGCCTGGACCAATATTTGAAATGTTACTTCCTTGTCCATAGGTTGATCCTCAACCATTGAGCTATGCTGGCTGGGCTTAAAGGAACTGTTTGAAGAAGAAGAAGAAGAAGAGGAAGAAGAAGAAGAAGAAGAAGAAGAAGAAGAAGAAGAAGAAGAAGAAGAAGAAGAAGAAGAAAGAGAGAGAGAGAGAGAAGAAGAAGGGAGAGAGAGAGAGAGAGAGAGAGAGCGAGCAAGGGAACATAGGTATAAGAATAAAATGGCAATAAATAAGTACCTATCAATAATAGCCTTAAATGTAAGTGGATTAAATGCTCCAATCAAAAGACAGAGGTTAGCTTAATGGATAAGAAAACATGACCTATATATATGCTGTCTACAAGAGATCCAACTCAGAACAAAAGCCTCACACAGACTGAAAGTGAAGGGATGGAAAAAATATTCAATGCAAATGGAAATGAAAAAAAGCTAGGGTAGCAATAATCTTACCTAACAAAATAGAGTTCAAAACAAAGGCCATAACAAGAGATGGTAAAAGGTCACTACATAATACTAAAGGGATCAATCCAAGAAGAGAACACAACCATTGTAAAAATATATGCACCCAATATAGAAGCACCCTTAGAAGATTAAAAATGACAGTGGAGCAAGTGGAAGCTACACTGACACTCTCCCAGGACCAAACTGAAAATACAACTAAAATACAGAAAACTCACCCTGAAAATTCAACTGAAGACTAGCTGGAGAGAACCCTGATACACAAAGACAGAAAGTGGAGACCACATAGAGACTGGTAGGAAGGGCAGAGGTAAGAAAGGGCTGGCTGGGCTCCTACAGACAGCAGCTGAAGGTCTGGATGGATATCTCAGCTGTGGGGGTTTCCCACTGATGACTTGGGTCTAAACTCCAAGTTGGGCTCCCCAGCCCAGAGCACCAGAACTGAGAAAAGTACCCATATAACACCTGGCTGTGAAAGCAGCAGGGTTGCTGTCTGCCAGACAGAGGCGGCTGGAAATGCAGGCACCCTCTTAAAGGGCCAGTGCACAAAATTGCATGTGCAGCCACTCACCTTGGGCTCTGGCAGAGGGAATTGTGTGAAGAGAGTCCAGGGTTGGGGCTCTGGGTTGGAGCTCGAAGGGCAGCCACCCTGGTTTCCAGTGCTAAGTCATTCCCTTACATGCAGAGGACATCTTTCTTCTATGGACCTTTGCTCTCCAGGTAGTTTCGGCCTGGGAGAAAGGCAGTTGCCACACCCTGTTGAAAGATCTCTCACCCACCCTGTGGTCAATAGCATGAGACCAATCAAAGCTGATAACAATCAGATTGCAGACAAAGGCTGGTCTCTGAAGGAGCTGAGTCTTCGCCTGTTCTCCTTCTGGGCCTGAGACTAGGAATAGCAGACCCTAGTGCAGCGGTTCTCAACCTGTGGATCACTACCCCTTTGGCGGTCAAACCACCCTTTCACAGGGGTCGCCTAAGACCATCCTGCATATCAAATATTTACATTACGATTCATAACAGTAGCAACATTACAGTTATGAAGTAGCAACGAAAATAATTTTATGGTTGGCTCACAACATGAGGAACTGTATTTAAAGGGCCAGAAGGTTGAGAACCACTGCCCTAGTGCATATCTTGATCCTTTCCAAAAGCATTCAGCCCCAGCAGAGGATAGCTACAGGCTGTGGATTATTGATAGCCCCAAACAGGGTACTCAGGGCCAATCAGAAACAGCATCTGAGATTGTCCTGCACTAGGGATTGGGAGTCATAACAGATCTATATAATACAGCGGTTCTCAACCTGTGGGTTGCGACCCCTTTGGGGGTCGAACTACCCTTTCACAGGGGTCGCCTAAGACCATTGGAAAACACATATATAATTACATATTGTTTTTGTGATTAATCACTATGCTTTAATTATGTTTAATTTGTAACAATGAAATTGGGGGTCACCACAACATGAGGAACTGTATTAAAGGGTCGCAGCATTAGGAAGGTTGAGAACCACTGATCTAATGCATAGACACAAACACAAACAGGCAGGCCAAATGGGGAGACAAAAACAAAACAAAACAAAACAAAACAATAAAACCTAAATGAAAGAACAAGAGAATTTTCCAGAAGACATAAATGAAATGGACATAAGAAATGTATCTGATATAGAGTTCAGAATAATGATGGTAAAGATGCTCAACAGTATGAGAAAAGATATAGTAACTAGAAAACAGAAATAAACAATGACATAGCATAAATAAAGAACACATCAGAAGGCATACATAGCAGATTAGAGGAATCTGAGGATCGTATCAGTGAATTAGAAGACAGGGTAGAAAAAAATCACTCAATCAGAGAACCAAAAAGAAAAAAAAACAATTAAAAAACAGGAGGACAGCTTAATGGAGCTGTGGAACAACATGAAACATATGGATATTTGCATAGCAGATGTACCAGAAGAGGCAGAAAGGGAGAAATGGATGGAGGACATGTTTGAAGAAATAATTGCAGAAAACTTCTCTAACCTGGTGAAGGAAAAAGTCACACAAGTTCAGGAGGCACAGAGTGTCCCAAGGAAGATGAATCAAAAAGACCCACACCCAGACACATCATAATTAAAATGCCCAAAATTAAAGGCATTCTTCTCAAAGAGAGAATCTTTAAGGCAGTAAGAGAAAAGCAAACTGTTACTTACAAAGAAGCTCCCATAAGGCTGTCAGATGATTTCTAATCAGAAACTCTCCAGGCCAGGAGGGAATGGCATGAAGTACTTAAGGTAATGAGAAGCAAGGATCTGAAACCAACATTACTATATCCATCAAGGCTATCATTCAAAATAGATGGTGAAATAAAGAGCTTCCCAGACAAAAAAGGCTAAAGGAGTTCGTCACCACCAAGCCAGCATTATAAGAAATGCTAAAGGGACTGCGGTAATGAGAAAAAGAAACAGAGAGAAAGAAACCTAGGCATATAGAATTAAAATGGCAGTAAATAATTACCTATCAATAATAACCTTGAATGTAAATAGATTAAATGCTCCAATCAAAAGACATAGGGGCCTTAGCTGGTTTGGCTCAGTGGATAGAGCATTGGCCTGCAGACTGAAGGGTCCCCAGTTTGATTCCAGTAGAGGGGACATGCCCGGTTGCAGGCTTGATCCCCAATAGGGGGTGTGCAGGAGGCAGTCAATCAATGATTCTCTCTCATCATTGATGTTTCTATCTCTCTCTCCCTCTCCCTTCCTCTCTGAAATCAATAAAAATATATTTTAAAAAAGACATAGGGTAGCTGAATGGATACAAAAACATGACCCAATTATATCCTGTCTATAAGAGACCCAACTCAGAACAAAAGACTCATACAGGATGAGAGTGAAGGGATGGAAAAAAATTTTCCAGGCAAATAGAAATGAGAAGCTGGGGTAGTAATACTCATATCTGACAAAATGAACTTCAAAATAAAGGCCATCACAAGAGACAACAAAGGTCACTACATAATACCAAAGGGATCAATCCAACAAGAGGATATAACCCTGGTAAACATATATGCACCCAATATAGAAGCATCCAAATATATAAAAAAAACTTCTAGAGGACCTTAAGAGAGAGATCAACAGCAATACAGTCATAGTAGGGGACTTTAACACTCTTCTGACTAAACTGGATAGGTCTTCCAGACAAAATCTTAACAAGGAAACAGAGACTCTAAAGGACAAACTGGATCAGATGGATTTAATTGACATTTCACCTCAAAGGGGGCAGAATATACATTCTTCTCAAGTGCACATAGATCATTCATAAATTTAGACCACATGTTAGGACACAAAACAAGTCTCTACAAGTTCAAGAAGATTGAACAACAAGAAAATGCCAGAGTAAGTATAAGGAAGGAAATAATAAAGATTACAGCAGAAATAAATGACATAGAGACTAAAAAAAAAATACAAAAAGTCAATGAAACTAAGAGCTGTTTTTTTGAAAGGATAAACAAAATGGATGAACCATTAGCCAGACTCATCAACAAACAAAGAGAGAGGACCCAAATAAATAAAATCAGAAATAAAAGTGGAGAAATACAAAGGATGGTAAGGAAATACTATGAACAACTATGTGCCAAGAGGCTGGAATATGTAGATGAAATGGACAAATTCCTAGAAAAATACAATCCCTCAAAAATGAATCAGGAAGAATCAGAAAACCTGAATAGGCCAATAACAACAGATGAAATAGAAGCAGTAAATAATAAACTCCCAACAAACAAAAGCCCGGGTCCAGATGGCTTCACAGGGTAGTTTTATCAAACATTCGAAAAAGAACTAACACTTATCCTCCTCAAACTATTTCAAAAAATCCAAGAGGAAGGAACACTTCTAAGCTCTTTTTATGAGGCCAGCATTATCCTAATTCCAAAACCAGATAAAGACACTATAAAGAAAGAGAATTACAGGCCAATATCCCTGATGAACATAGATGCTGAAATCCTCAACAAAATATTAGCAAATAGGATCCAGCAATATATTAAAAAGATCATACACCATTACCAAGTGGGATTTATTCCAGGGATGCAAGACTGGTACAATATTTGCAAATCAATTAAGGTGATACATCACATAAACAAATTGAAAGACAAAAATCAGATGATCATATCTTTAGGTGTGTAAAAAGCATTAGACAAAATCCAATACCCATTTTTTTTATAAACACTCTCAGCAAAGTGGGAATAGAGGGAGCATATCTCAACACGTTAAAGGCCATATATAACAAACCTACAATGAACATCATACTCAATGGGCAAAGACTAAAACCATTTCACCTAAGAACAGAAACAAGACAGGTATGTCTGTTTTCACCACTCTTATACAACATAATACTAAGAGTCCTAGCCACAGCAATCAGACAAGAAGAAGAAATAAAAGACATCCAAATTGGAAAAGAGGAAGTAAAACTCTCATTATTCACAGATAACATGTTATTGTACATAGAAAACCCTAAAGACTCCACCAAAAAATTATTAGACTTAATAAATGAATTTGGCAATGTAGCAGGATACAAAACCAACACCCCCAAATAGATGGCTTTTTTATACACCAATAATGAATTCTCAGAAAAAGAAACTAAAAAAGAAATCCCATTTACCACTGCAACAAAAAAATTTAAGATACTTAGGAATATACTTAACCAAGGAGACAAAAGACCTGTATTTGGAAAACTCCAGGACGTTGAAAAAAATAAATAAAAGAAAATATAAACAAGTGGAAGATTATACTGTGTTCATGGATTGCTAAAATCAACATCATTGAAATGTCCATACTACCCAAAGCAATCTACAGATTCAACACAATCCTTATTAAAATACCAACAGTACATTTCACAGATCTAGAACAAGTATTCCAAAAATTTATATGGAACCAAAAAAGACCTCGAATAGCCACAGGAATCTTGAGAAAGAAAAATAAAGTTGGAGGAATCACAATACCAGATTTCAAGTTATACTACAAAGCCACAGAAATCAGAACAACCTGGTACTGGTACAAGAATAGGCATATAGATCAATAGAACAGAATAGAGACTCCAGAAATTGACCAAAGCCATTATACTCAATTAATATTTGACAAAGGAGGCAAGAGCATATAATGGAGTCAAGACAGTATCTTCAATAAATGGTGTTGGAAAAATTGGGTAGAAAAAATGCAAAAAAAAATGAAATTTGACCACCAACTTATATCATACACAAGAATAAACTCAAAAATAGATAAAACATCTGAATGTAAGTCAGGAAACTATAAAAATCATAGAAGAGGCATAGGTAGCAAAATATCAAACATCTCTTACAGCAATATGTTTGTGGATTGCAGGCTCAATCCCCAGTGTGGGGCAGGAAGGAGGCATCTGATCAATAATTCTCTCTCATCATTGAAATTTCTATCTCTCTCTCCCTCTCCCTTCCTCTCTGAAATCAATAAAAATATATTTTTAAAAAGAAAGAAAAGTAACTTCACATGGTGATCTGATCTGATCATCAATTCCTAACTGGGCAGGTCATGGTGGTACTCATGTCCCAAACAGAATAGCAAAACATTTATCTTTGCCATAAGCAAGCCCTGTTCATTGTTTTTGTGCATATAAGTTAGCACATCTTTGAAATGTTTCTTCTTTAGATCCCTGGGAAGTATAACCACACTCAAGAGAGCACATAACCTTAACTATCCTATAGTCCAAGCGTGTCAAACTCAAAAGCTAACACGGGCCAAATAAACAAGGTTTAAATTTATGTGGGCCGCAAAAAAACAAAAGCTTCAATTTTCATAAAAACGTAGGTTTATTTCAATAGAGACATGCTGAATACAAGGGCTGAAATAAATTAGTAGTAGTTAACATAAAATAATAGAACATTTTAATAGAAATTAATATTTTTTTTGAACATTAACTTGCCAGTCACTGAATAACTGCACAAATTAATAGGCATAACACAAATAAACCTATTTTTCTTGTTCTCCAAAAGCAAAATATTTCCTGTTGTGCACACCAAACACATCAGTACAAGACTAATGACGTAGGAATCAGCTGCTAAAATGTTCACTGCTAGTATAGTGGAGAGAAATGGTGTGCCTGTGCATAAGGTGCATAAGGTAAATGAATACAAAACGATTATAGTAATCAGTCATTAGCGAATGTTGTAGTTTGTTATTAATAACTAGAGGCCCCGTGCATGAAAATCATGCATGGGTAGGGTCCCTAGCCGTTGCCAGTCATGGGGCGGGGCGCTCCCTTTTCCTGGCCACCTGCCCCGTTGCCAATGCCCGCCATGTTCTGCGCTGCCCCCTGGTGGTCAGCGTACATCTAACTCCTGGTCTGTTGAACTCCCGCCCATAGGGAAAATTTGCATAGTAGCCTTTTATTTTTTATTTTTTTTATTTTTTATTTTATTTTTAAAAAAATATATTTTATTGATTTTTTACAGAGAGGAAGGGAGAGGGATAGAGAGTTAGAAACATTGATGAGAGAGAAACACCAATTCAGCTGCCTCCTGCACACTCCCCACTGGGGATGTGCCCGCAACCAAGGTACATGTCCTTGACCAGAATCGAACCTGGGACCCTTCAGTCCGCAGGCCGACGCTCCATCCACTGAGCCAAACCAGTTGGGGTGCATAGTAGCCTTTTATGGATCAGAACAGAGACCCCAGAAATGGACCCACACCATTACAGTCAATTAATATGTGACAAAGGAGGCAAGGACATACAATGGAGTAAAGACAGCCTCTTTAACAAATGGTGTTGGAAAAACTGGATAGACACATGCAAGAACATTAAATTAGACCACCAACTTACACCATACATAAGAATAAACTCAAGATAGATAAAAGACTTAAATGTAAGGTTAAAAAACCCCATAAATATCTTAGAAGAAAACATAGGCAGTAAAATCTCAGATATCATATGTAGCAGAATTTTTGCCAATACATCTACTAGGGCAAAGGAAATAAAGGAGAAAGTAAATAAATGGGACCACATCAAAATAAAAGATGTGGTCCCAGCAAAAGAAATCACCTTAAAAATGAAAAGGGAACCCACTGTATGGGAGAATGTATTTGCCAATGATACATCTTATAAGGGGCTAATATCCAAAATATATAAAATACACATACAACTAAACAAAAGGAAGACAAACAATCCAATAAAAAATGAGCAAAAGCCCTGAATAGACATTTCTCTAAAGAGGACATACGAAAGGCCAAGAGACACATGAAAATGCTCAAAGCCACTAATCATCAGAGAAATGCAAATTAAAACCACAATGAGATATCAGCTCACACCTGTCAGAATGGCTATCATCAAAAAGTCAACAAACAAGTGCTGGTGAGGATGTGGAGAAAAGGGAACACTAGTTCACTGCTGGTGGGAATTCAGATTGGTGCAGCCACTATGGAAAACAATATGGAATTTCCTCAAAAAATTAAAAATGGAACTTCAGTTTGACCCAGCAATTCCACTTCTGGAATATGTCCCCAAACCCCAAACCCCAAAACACCAATCAGAAAGAATATATGTGCCCCTATGTTCATAGCAGCATTATTTACAACAGCTAAGATTTGGAAACAGCTTAAGTGCCCATCAGTAGATGAGTGGATAAAAAAGCTGTGGGACATTTACACAATGGAATACTCTGCAGCTATAAAAAAGAAGGATCTCTTACCCTTTGAGACAGCATGGATGGACCTGGAGACTATTATGCTAAGTAAAATAAGTCAATCTGAGAAAGACAAATATCACATGATCTCACTTATTTGTGTAATCTAATGAACAAAATGAATTGACCAACAAAGTAAGATCTGAAGCATGGAGGCATGGAACAGACTGACATACCTTGTGGGGTTGTGGGGACGAGAAGAGATAAACCAAAGAACTTATATACTTATATGCATAGCCCATGGACACGGGCAATAGGATGGTGAAGACCTGGGGGGTGAGTAGGGGCTGGGAGGAGGGGAGTAAAGGGCGGGAATAGAAGACATCTATAATACTACTAACAATAAAAAACATATATTTAAAAAAATCCTAAGGACCTTAAGAATTATTCTAAACCTACTCTGCCTGTGGTCTATAAATGGAAAAAGTCTGGATAACAGCACATCTGTTTACAACATGGTTTACTAAATATTTTAAGCTCACAGTTAACATTATCCTAAAAACATTAAGCAAACTTATAAAGGAAGCAAAGAGCTCATTGTAACTTTCTTTAGAATAAGGATATGTAAGAAGCACATTAAATACAAAAGAAAAACTAACAGGTGACACAGTCTGTTCTGAAATTATCCTCAGATTTTGGATCTTGGAATCCCTCCACCCCTCATCTTTAAGGAGAACAGTGTTTGTTTTTAAATCCCTGCAGCCTGTCCCATTCCTACCTCTACAGCAATCTTAGGACCACTGGAATCTTTTGTTTGGGGTCACCATGGACACAGGGGTTCTTATTCCAGTATTGGCTTGTTACCAGCACAAGGTAAAGACCTAGGGTGGGGGGTCTCTAGAAAAGAATGTCTCATCTCAACCTCTGCCCTCTATGTTGTCTAATGTGCTCTCCCCTCTCATCCTCACAGAGCATGGGAAAAGTATAATGTTTTAGAGGTACAATGGAGGGTGAGAGAAGAGGAAGGGTGGGGAGAATGGACAGGATGGGGGTCTTTGGGGGCATAGACAGGACGGTTCGCCAAGTGCTCAGCTGTAGACACCACTAATTAACTGTGCTCTCCTCTCCCAGGCACTCTCAGAGAAGGGGAGGGGAAGCACTAGGCCAGTATAGGACCAAATAGCAGTAACCTTGTTGCTTGCCAGGAACTGGGCCAAGATTCGACTGAACAGGCTTGGTTTAGGTAAATTAAAAAATAATTGTTTTTAATGAAAAGGCGTTATCTAGAAAGGCAGCAGGAGAGAAAACTGCTACCAGGATCTCCAGTAACATTCACTCCCACATAGGAAAAGTTGTACCAAGGTCACAGGATCTGAGTCCTTCTGCGTCCCCCTGCCTCTCCAGGTCCAGCCCCTTTCAAGCCACAGCACCTCAGTGAAAGGTCCGGGGCTTACATAGAGGAGGAACCCCAGAAATCCGGTTCTCCTTCAATTTCCCTTGGTTCTTACGGCCACCTTACTGGAACAAACTGTGTTAGCCTCAGAGGTTTGGGATTTGTACTTCAACTGTGTATAAACTGGTATCCATTAAAGGTACAGAATTCATAGATGGCTGGGTCCCATGCCCAAAACTCAAAAGTTTATGTCCAAATTAGTCTGTTTTTGAAAAAAGTGTTTTCCTATTTGTTTTCATTTTTCTCTCCTTTCCAGAATTTAGGGGCTTGTGGCTCATCTCTGGCTGCCTCAGTGCAGACATGAAGTTACTACTTGTTAGCTTGGTAATATGCTTGGCAATGTCTTTTTATTCTCCAATGACTTCCAGTTTTTTTTAAAAATATATTTTATTAATTTTTTACAGAGAGGAAGGGAGAGGGACAGAGAGTTAGAAACATCGATGAGAGAGAAACATCGATCAGCTGCCTCCTGCACACTCCCCACTGGGTATGTGCCTACAACCAAGGCACATGCCCCCGACCGGAATCGAACCCGGGACCCTTGAGTCCGCAGGCCAACGCTCCATCCACTGAGCCAAACCGGTTAGGGCTCCAGTTTTCTTGATGACATAAATCTGCTCTGTGAAATGTTGGGGGGTACGTGTCTTTGCTTTCCCATGCCTTTGATTTTTATTCTACAGAATATTTCAGGATGGAAATATCATCAATCACTATGATTATATAAAATTGGTTTGAAATGGATTTTATGTCACTTTCTGGATCCTGTATAGCAAGTGGGCAATCTTTGAAATGTTCTGTACTCGAGCTAAACTTAAATTTTGAACATTCAGAAAGCATTTTCTTCTATTTCTTTTTTTAATTTTAAAATTTAACTTTTATTTTAAATAGAAAAGCATTTCTAGTGCTACAGGCATCAAGGTATTTAAAAGGCATCAAAATTTGGTGCATAGCAACTCTGGATCATAGAGGCTTTTATTCTTGAGGACAACAAAGCAACCCGCAATGGATCCTGCAAAGAGAACTTTTGCAAGAAACCCATGTGAGGCAGCTATACCAGGGACAAAAGGGTGGAGGCAAGTCTGACCAGCTGTATGGAACTTCATCTTATTGGCCAGCCCCACAACCTCCAAAGGAAGCTGTGGGCTTCCAACCATAGCCCTGAAATATCTCACTACACTACATTTTCAAAGAAAATATTAAAAAAACCCAGCTCCAAGAGGACCAGAGTGATTTGCTGAAGGACAGACATTTTTTCTTAACTAGTTTTAAGGGAGAAATCTAAAACATGGTTTAAAGAGAGAAAAAAACAAAGAAACACTTCCTCATCCTGGTCAATAGCTCCCACCTGGGTGACTATAGGTAATGCATCATAAACCTGACCTGGGTGACTATAGGCAATGAACAAGCTTCCTCTGCCTAGGACTCACTTGGTCTCAGTAGAGAATCCTGGCATCTAGGACGCACAATCCCCTGGCATAACAACATCAGACCTTTAACCAGACTAGCACATGGTCTCGTGTAGGCACTCAAAAATTTTGCTTTCTGAATAAATAAAAGTACATCATTTCACATGAAAACATACTACAAACTTCAGGAGCTTTGAAATGGCCCAGGCCTTGGACCAAGTAACTTATCCTATTAATGGGAGTGGTAAGGATGGGGCTTGAAAAAAGCACTTAAGTTGGGCACTCCTTTGGTAGACAGCAGGCTGGAGTTTCTTGCTGGCCCGTCTTGAGTGCCAGCCTCACCTGCAGCAGCACCAGGGCATCTTTGGTCTGGAGGGTCAGGTTTATGATGCTACCTCATTTTTTTGATTTGGCTCGAAGTCTTTTTGGGAAAAGGCTGGTTTTTAGGCCATGCAGATGGAACAGGGTAGGCCAGAATCTTTTTAGGCTGTAAACAGAATGAGGGATAAGCCTTCCGTGCCAGTATGAATCTTAAAAGCTTCCCATCTGGAGTCTTGTGCTTTCTCTGCTCTTGTTCTGAAGCATCACTCATTTGTGCTTAGTTCCTGACACAACCTGGCCCCTGGAGATGAGTTAGAACCAGCAAAGTTGTCTAAACCATCATGAGACTGGCTTCAAAGGTTACAGAGCAGCCAAAGGCTAATGCTCCCACTTAGAAAAAGACACAAAAAGGAAGAGCACTTGTTTGTAAGATGGCAGGAACTTAAAGCTATGGAGCTAAAACCTCACCTTTCACAGTCACCTTATAAGTAGCTATCTTACCCCAGGCCCTGAGGGAAAAAAGCAATTTCAACATGAAGTCAGAATGGAGAGACTGCAGGAAGATCTAGAAAGTTATAAAAAGGCTATGCCCTGGAATGTCATTTAATATTCCAACACTTCAATGATTGGAATGGCCTCTTCTCATTTTATCTAACAGTTTACTTTTATAAAGGTACTAGAGGCCCGGTGCACAAATTCGTGCACTGGTGGGGTCCCTCGGCCTGGCCTGCAGGGATCAAGCCGAAACCAGTTCTCCAACATTCCCTGAGGGGTCCCAGATTGTGACACCCCTCCTGCAGGTCCAGCCCCCAGGACCTGGATGCCCACTGGCTCCCTCCTCCCTCCTCTCTGTGTCCAGGCTGTGGGTGAAGCAGATTCGGGGCCTACAGTGCCCCAGCAGCAACCTAACCCATGGCGGCTTCCACAAGGAATTGGGCTCCCTCCTCTACTGGTCAGAGCGTCTGCCCCCTGGTGGTCATTGTGTGTCAAAGCTACTGGGCAAATTGTTGAATGGTCACTTAGGCTTTTATATATATATACTAGAGGCCTGGTGCACAAAAATTTGTGCACTCGTGAGGGTCCCTCAGCCCGGCCTGTGCCCTCTCGCAGTCTGGGACCCCTCAGGGAATGACCACCTGCTGGCTTAGGCCCACTCCCCGGGGGAATTGAGCCTAAGCTGGCAGTCAGACATCCTTCTGGCAACCTGGGAGCCCTTGGGGGATGTCCACTTGCCAGCAGGGAGCAGGCCTAGCTGCAGTTGGACATCCTTAGCGCTGCTGAGGAGGCGGGAGAGGCTCC
>NW_005871055.1:11292562-11340543 GCF_000147115.1 Myotis lucifugus
AGCCTGGGTGAGTGGCTGATGGTTGTTTTCAGGCTGGCCACAGCCCCTTCAGGATGGGGGTCCCTGGACAGCCTGGGTGAGGGGCTGATGGCTGTTTGCAGGCTGGCCAAGCCCCCCAGCGAGGACACTCACCCCATGAGGGTGTGGCCAGCCTGGGTGAGGGGCTGATGGCTGTTTGCAGTCTGGCCACAGCCCCTTCAGGGTAGGGGTCCCTGCTAGGGTGCCTGGCCAGCCTGGGTGAGGGGCTGATGGCTGTTTGCAGGTTGGCCACAGCCCCTTCAGGATGGGGGTGCCCCCTGGGGTGCCTGGCCAGCCTGGGTGAGGAGCTGATGGCTGTTTGCAGGCTGGCCACAACCCCTTCAGGGTGGGGGTCCCCGCTGGGGTGCCTGGCCAGCCTGGATGAAGGGCTGATGGCTGTTTTCAGGCTGGCCACAGCCCCTTCAGAGTAGGGTTTTCTGCTGGGGTGCCTGGCCAGCCTGGGTTTGGGGCTGAGGGCCGTTTTCAGGCTGGCCAAGCCCCCAAGCAGGGACCCTCACCCCATGCGGGTGTGGCCATCCTGGGTGAGGGGCTGATGGCTGTTTGCAGGCTGGCCACAGCCCCCCAGCCACCCAAGCTCCCAGTGGAGGCTGGCTGGAAGCCGGTATCTGGGATTTATTTAGCTTCTATAATTGAAACTTTGTTGCCTTTTGCGGAGGCCACAGCCGGCCAGAGCAGGCGGGAAGCTTGGCTTCCTCCATCGCCGGGGCAACCAAGCTTCCTGCTTGCTCCAGCTCCGTGGCTGCTGGCCGCCATCTTGGTTGGGTTAATTTGCATATAGTCACTCTGATTGGCTGGTGGGTGTGGTGAAGGTACGGTCAATTAGCATCTTTGTCTTTTATTAGTGTAGATATAGATGAGCTACATTTGGCTTTATTTCCTATGTATCTATGAAAGGCTTCAGGACACATGTTGAGTTTCTGAAGCATAGGTGTGAGCTTGGACAATTTTTTTCTTTTATGTTTGCCTCTGGAAGGTTTTATCAAAAGTTCCTATTTTTAAAATATCATTAAAGCTAAAAGGTCCTTCAAATGACCACAAAGCAGTTCAAATCGCTAACTCTAGCTAAGCAATGAGGTCATCTACAAAAGCAGCACCTCTGAAATGGAGAGCCTGCTGCATTCACACTCAAAGCACCCATCATATAAAAGTATCCTACTCAAAAATAAAAAGCAAAGCTCATTTCCCCAAAGCTCAAACAGCCTCTGCTGTTGCTGTTCTTTTACAAAATCTACCCAAGTCCTGAGGTGGAGGACTGCTGCTTTCCCCAGTGATCCCAACTCCTGGTGCCAGTCCTGAAGGCTGCAGAGTTGGAAACCCAAGGACCAAGGAGAGAAAACCTGCTGAGAAGTATATGGTGGTGGTGGATGCAAGGTTGCAGCGAGCACTGTCAGAGCCCATCAGATCTTCCTAAATCCAAGGAATCGGGACCAGGGAGGGGAGCCTGCCTGCTCACCCCTGTTCCATGGGAAACAGAAATCTGAGACATGTCTCTCCCAATGATCTTGTTCACATCATCTAAAGTGATGTCCTGTAGACCAATTGTTGAAAAGTTAGGTTCTTGCTCTTCAGGTTCAGGTTTAATGTTCACAGTTGCCTTATCAGATGGAAATGAAGCTGGATCACACAAATTGTGACATATTAAGGATGAAGGTGCAGAAAGACCTCCCTGGCCTGTACTCTGTGCTTGAGTTGAATGTTGTCCAGAATGCATTCTAGTGGCTAGAGCTGGTGATGAGGTGGTTCTTGAGCTAGGAGGTTGGTAAGGCATAGGCTGGAGCTGAGGAGACGGTGGTCCAGAAAGTGGTGAACTGGCCAAGGGATGAGAAGCTGCTGGGGAAGCTTCACAATTAGCAGACCCTAACTGTGAAGAACCATATGTAATGGATTGTAACTGAGGGGAAGGCTGACCTGTGATCTGGTCAGTCACTGGAGAAGAAAGAGATCTATGTCCTGTGTTTGAACAATGGTATTCCATTGACTGTAGATGAGGCAGGGTCTGCACAGAATGAGGAATATGGGCTAAGAAGTATCCTGTTGAGCCTGAATTTGAAGAATGAAAAGGTACGGATGATGGTGGTTGGCAGCCAAGATTTATTAAAGTAGGAAGAGCTGCATCTTGCTGAAACAAAACAGGAACAAATTCTTGACTAGAGGCAGCATTAATAGGAAGACAAGTTGGTCCATTATACACAACATTAGTTTGCATAGGCTGATAGGAAGACCCCACTGGAGGTGTTGGTGTGACTTGAAAAGGCTGGTGCATGCCTGAAGAAAGTATCATATGCTGTTCTTTACCAGCACTCTCATCCCTACACTGCAACTGTGGCAGATGAGATGGGGTTACCATGGATGCATGTATTTGCTGGATGGGACAAACCAAGCTTCTCCATGCTGACAGTACACCATCACGTGGATGCCCTGTATCCGAGGAAGGCCTCTGAGTCTGGGCAGGATGAGGCACAGGCAATGATGGAACTGAAGACAAGTCAATTTCCTCTCTGTGTTCTTGCTTCATCAAAGCTGGTGTGTTAGTAAAACGTTGAGACTGGCTTTTTTCCCTCTTGCCACTGCAAAGGTAAAAGTGCACCTGCACTGCAGCTGTAACTGCTGGGTTATGATATGGACGAACTTCAAGGACAATGTGAGCCCCTTGACATTTTTCCCTGATTATTTTCCTTTCTACTTTCCATTGAGGTCGTCCATCTTGTCCTTTTTCAAGAAAAATGATTTTCGATTCTGGAAGAAAATTAGATCCAATCACAATCATTTCATGACCTCCACTTACAGAACAACTGTTGATACTGTACTTCTCAATATGAGGAAGTTCTTGAGCAGACCACTGGGAGCACTCAACAGGTATAGAAGCTGTCTGCAGAGAAAGGACTTTTCCATTGGGCTGTGGGATGTGTACACGAAACACAAGTCGTACTCTAGTATTCTTTCTGCCAATATCAATTTCTCCTTTTCAAAGTTCTATATCTGAATTGCGGAGTTTCAAAATACCTGCACAGTCAATACTGGCTGACATATTGTTTTCAGGAAGATGTGGAATTTCCAGAACCTTTGTGCTGGCAATTATTATCTCTTGTCTTGCAGTAGCAACTGTCTTCCCAGTGATTCGATGCACCTGGTAAAATGCATGAGGTCGTAAATATTGATCATCTGCTGTTCCAATAAAAATCTGTAGATTTATCGGCTTTTCACTATAGCCCAGCAGCTTCACAACAGGGTGTCCGCCAGCAGATGCTTTTACTGCTCCTTGGCTACCTTCAGTTTCATAATGGGCTCGATGATGAGTTTTAGGTTGCACTTCTATTTTCAGTTCACATTGTCCAAAATGAGTAGGTAAAGGCCAGTCTAGTGGAGGTAATGAAGATGTGCGAAATACAGGTGTGTGGCCAGGCTTGGGTTTGCTCCAGGTAAAGGGTGAAGGAACTCAAAGAAAGTGATCACCAGATGAATCTTTCTTTAAAGGATACTGAGATCCAAGGCCATCATCTATGAAGTCTCCCAAGATGGTGATAAATTACCTCGGTCATCTGAACAGAGCTAAGTTTCCTGGTAGTACAGTAGCTTGATCTTCAGAAGTCTTCCTTGTTTTTAGAGGGATATCAGTCTCTACGTAGTACTGAAATGGTGGAAGAAGTGCTGGACCAAGGCCTGATCCACTCTGGACAGAAGCATTGAGCCAGGTATCTTCTGTTACACTTCCCCTGGGGGCGTGACCAGGAGAAGGAACAGGTGAGCGATGGGGTGAAAGGGACCCAGCACAACAAACCTCAGCACTAGAGTGTCGTTTCCCACAGGGGTCCTGAGGCTGGCCTGGGGCTCAGCCAATTCTCACCAGTGATACTAGATCTAGGAGAGTGGCAAGGAGATTGCCTGGGTGACAGTGAGTGTCCAAGTCCATATTGTTGATGCCAGGATTCTTCTCCAGGGCAGCCCCCTGGAGAGCCACCAGGAGAAGTCAGAGGGGATCCAAGAGTAAATCGAGCAGCAGCTTCATTTAATTCTGAATCCACATCATCATAAATATGTAAAAGAGATTCACAAGAAGATGCATCTGAGAACCAGCTTCTAGAAGAGATGCTGCTGGCAGGACCAGGACTAAGGGAAGACTCCCGGTAAGATGGCTCAAGGGGAAGATGATCTCTAGGTCTTCCCAAATATTCCTTTTCTGGGTCATTTATGTGTAGGTCGTCTTCATGAGCATCTACTTCTTGATGACAGGAGAGATGGATGTGATTTGAATACTTGGGCACTCAAAGGGTTTGGGACCACCTAATGGGCTGTATTTAGAGTCTGGAACCTCACAAGTTCCTTCATAGTTTTTGTGAACTTGGAGCTGAAACAATGATGACAAAACAGAAGGGTGAGACGGTAATCCATGATATGGTGAGCAAAGTGGTGAGTTTAAAGTAGATGGAGGTGGGTCTACATTAAAGATGTAAATGGATGCACAATCATCTGGTTCAAGATCTGCAGGCATGGAGCCCGGAGGCGAGGCGGCCGCGCTGACTCCCCTTCCTCGCCAAAGACGAGTTTGAAGTCGAGCTCGTCGTGGGCGCCACAGTTAGCAGTAGTCATCGGCGTGCCCCAGGGTGCAGTGGCTCCTCAGGCGGCGGCAGCACCGGGGGTAGCTACAGCGGCGACAGCTCCTCAGCGCCGCTTCATGCCGGGTCGCGCCAGCCAGAACGTAGCGGGTCCGCGACCGCGACGCTGAGCCTTCGGTCCGGAACTTTAGAGCTGCCTGCGCGCCGATCTGCGCCAGGAGCTGCCGCCACTGCCAGCCTAAGCCCCGCAGGCTCCTAGTTAGCATTCCCCGCCCTGTAACAGCCGCTGCCGCTGCGCGCTCCCTCTAT
This sequence comes from Myotis lucifugus, assembly GCF_000147115.1. Classification (NCBI taxonomy): domain Eukaryota; kingdom Metazoa; phylum Chordata; class Mammalia; order Chiroptera; family Vespertilionidae; genus Myotis; species Myotis lucifugus. The sequence goes on from NW_005871055.1 coordinate 11,297,464, forward strand.
TTCTTGAGCTAAAATACTAAGAGCAAATATAGAATATGTTTCATGAAATTGATAAAATTGCACAGTACTGTAGATATTTATGTTTGTGTATCCAAGACTTTGGAAATGCTGACCCATACCTAATGAGTTCTACATGTGACTTTTTAATTGGGAGGGTATCATGAGTTTTAAATACTTTTGATTATAAAATTCTTATGTGTTTTCCTTCTCTTAGAATTAATTATAGATACTACCATGCAAAAGTTAAAGAGGAACCTTTTATATCACTGGTTCATGCCTCAAAATATTAACAGGTAAGTGGTAAGATTCAAATGTACTGAATTTTAAGCATAATTCTCAGCCTTTGTGTACTTGCATAATAAATGTAAATTATATGTAAATCACTTTGACCAACTCACAATTTAAAGATGTGTAAACCTGTAATTTATTTATTTACTTATTTTTTTGGTTTGGGATAAGGCTTTATTTTTTTTAATTTCTTTATTGATTAAGGTATTACATATGTGTCTTTATCCCACCATAACCCCTGTAATTTCTTTAAAAAAACTACAGCGTAGACAGTGTGCCAGTAATAATATGCATGTGCCAGTCACGGTCACTTTAAACTTCTCTAGGGTTGCCCCAATGGAGAATACTTTGTCCAGGAATGGTGACAGTTTTCTAGAGATGGCCACTACAAGGGCTTCAGTGTCCCATTTTGATCAACATCTGAAGCATCGTTAATTACCCAGTGAAGGTCACAAATGGATTTTTATTAGTGAGATTAGTGGCTTACAAATCAGCATGATGGTTGTTAGAAACAATTGAATATTCAAGATCTGTGATTTGCATAAAATAATTAATAATAATAACTCTCTTAAAGGTTGTAATGATGACCAATTGAGGTATACTTGTGAAGCCTCAGGACAATATCTGGCAATAAGTAAATACTATTTAAATATTTGTTAAATGAACTATCACTTCTATGATATTCTTTCTATAATTCTGGGAAATTTATCCTTATTATTTTTAAAACATTTCCTCTTTCCCATTTTCTTTTTTCCATTTATTCTTAGATGTCTATAATCTAGGTGTTAGATGTCTCTTTTTATCCTTCATATCAACTGGCTTTTCTTTTGTACCTTCTCTCTCTTTATTCTTTTCTAGTATTTTTTGTGAAAGTTTCTGTATAACTTTATTTCTCATGCCTATTTAAAAATCTTGGTTGGTATGTCCCAATTGTTCTGCTTCAGATGGTTTATGTTGTTCAGTTGTTTTTTCCCTTTTCCAGTAAGTGTACTCCTCCAGTATCTAATTATTTGACTTGTGAGTTCACATTCCTTGTGGCTATTAGCCACTCTGTCTGGTAACTTGTATTAAGGAAAGGGCTGAAATTATGTTTGTTGTCTCAGCATAGTTACTAACAGTGCATCTGTTCACTTTAAAAAATGTCCCTGCTTGGGTGAGGTATTATATAAGTCATCCTCGTTAAAAGGTAGGATGTAAAGTGTGGTTTTCTCAGTAAGTTTAAAATAAGAGGAGGTCATGAGCTTGGGGACAATAAAGTCTCAGGAACCACAAAGCACTGTGACTAGGCCACTCCTCTAGTCATGGTATGGCAGTTTAAGCTCCAGGGCAAAGCAGCACTGGAGGAGGCAGTCTCCCTAGGTTGTCACCTGGGGTTTAGGAGATTGGTGGGTAAAGGAGTGAAGGCCCAAGGATTGCTCTGCAGTCCTCTCCTGTTTTTATCAGCTAACCTAATGCTTCCCTAATTTTATCCTAACTACTAGTACCTCCAGTTGCTACTGGTTTCTACTGAGAAAGGTAGTGATTGTCTCTAAGAAATTCAGGAGAAAAGCAAGGACAGAATTTAAAATTTTCCTTCCCACGGAGCCCCTGGCAAATCTTTTCCACAGTCTGTCCATGGGTTAAGTTTGCCAGGAAATGATGATAGCGCATCACTTTGGTGAGAATCTTTATGCGTTTTTGAAATTTAAGTATGTGTCAGTTTATCTGTCAAATACTAATTTTTTCCTCATAACATTTGGTGAAGAAGGCAGGCTGCCTAAAAAAAACAATATTTGTAAGTGAATATTCAGCATGACTTTATAAAGCTGACAGATGTAAAGTACATTTTCATGTGTCTTATTTTATACATGAGGAAATTAAATTGTAGAGAGATTAAATTACCCAATTGGTGGAAAGTTTTGATTTTGGATGATATAACCAGGTATCTTTTTTGAAATAAATTCAAAGAAAAAGAAACCATTCTGAACACATGCTTTACTTTCAGTTCAGAAAAATATTTTTTAAAAAATATCTTTTTATTCATTTTAGAGAGAGAGAAACATCAATGTGAGAGAAACATCGATTGGACAGGAATTGAACCCGCAACCTAGGTATGTGCCCTGCCTGGGAATCGAACCCACGACCTTTCAGCATGGGATGATGCTCCAGCCAACTGAGCAACACTGACCAGAGCCAGAAATATCTTTTAAAATTAATTTAGGCCATCCTTGAACTCCCTTCTTGTTTCTTCTCCAACAAATGGTAACCAGGGACTAGCCCTTGACATTGCAATCAATATTCATTGTTCTGGCATTTTCTTTTCTTTTTCTGTATCCCTTTATTAGCACATGGATTCACCTCCTGATCCCTACATTTTCAGATCTCTTTCATGTTTCCCAAATAGATTTCAGAGTGTGTGGAACAGTTGACAAAATGGGAAAGAAGAAAACAGGTTTAATCATGACTGCTACACACATACACACACACACACACACACACACACACACACACACACACACGGCTCAGAGGCTGTCTCAGAGGTCTCAATGCTATATACACTGAAACTGGTTTGTTAGTTTCTGTCATATTTCCTCATGATTTTACTTTTCATGTCCTGAAATTCCATGAAGAAAAATAAATGATTGCCTTCCAAAATGTCTGACTACTTTTGTATGTTTTTTACCCTTTAGCAAAGTTATGGATGTCTCTTTAGGGTCCTTTGGCAACAAGGACAACAAGGGGTGAGTTGTGTGATTTTTGTGGTGAAAGGAATTTGGATCACCCATGGCAATTAGAGGTTTCCATAAGAGACTGTAAGCTTCTGTAGATAACTTTCTTTTTGGGTCCATGTGGAAAAAACAAGAGCAGGTCCTAAGAGGGAAACTTCCTCTTCATAGACTGTGACCTTCGGTAGGTAGTAGCCTCTTGGAAACTCTCCGAATGTCTGTGTTAGGCTCTACTAGAGGGGCCAGGAGAGGGAGAATCTGTGTCATAAGGAGGAAGTAGCAGTAGATAGGGGGCCGTGAAGATCTCAAAAGGAAAGACTGGAGCTGAGAGACCTTGGCTCTGTCCCTCACCCTCCAGAGCTGTTACCATCTAACCCTGGTGTCTCAAATGCAGCATCACCATCATGTTGGAGGGAGCCCGGGGCTCAGTCTTGCAGTTATTTGAACCCAACTGAGGAACAGAAAGGACATGCATGATACATGCATGTAAGGATGCTGTGAAGGGTCTTAATAATCAGGAAATTAGAAGAGGCTAGATTCTAGAACAATGCATATCTATAAGCAGAATTTACCTTTGAAGTAAATTCACCTCAATGCATTTATACCTGAGAGTTTGGCTTCACAGTAAAGAATTGTCCTTGTCATGATTCATTAGGCTTTTTGACAGACCTAAGATCTTCATTACAAAAATATAAAGCCTGATTTCTAGGGAAAATTGCAATGTTGAAATATGTAATTAATTTAGATATAGATTTTAGAGTTCAACCAGTTTTTAGATTGAAGACTACTTGTAATTAATTTCAAACAAAAATGTAATTTATGAAATCACTTGGAATCTGATCATCTATGTTTTAACTCCTTAGAAATGACCCAAAAGAACTGACATCAGTAATCTGTGATAAAACTATCAATAAAAGGTGAGGTATATACTGAGAGGGGATGGGGTGGAGAAATTCAGACTTATCCATGGCAATACAGAAATTTCTGTACAATGATCTAAAATCATTTCTAAAATGTTAGGACTTTTATTATTATTATTATTGATTTCAGACAGGAAGAGAGAGGGAGAGAGAGGTAGAAACAGCAATGATGAGAGAGAATCATTGATTGGCTGTCTCCTGCACTCCCCATCCTGGGGATCGAGCCTGCAACCTGGGCATGTGCCCTTAACCGGGATGGAACCCAAAACCCTTCAGTCCACAGGCCGACAGCTATATCCACTGAGCAAAACCAGCTAGGGCTAAAATGTTAGGACTTCTAATAAGCTATTTCATGGGCAAAAGTATGAAACACAGAGTTTATTCTTGTATTATTTATAATTATTATTTTCCACACAAACAACTGTAAACCTACTTTTTCCCTACCTTGTATATTTTGACCAAGGAATTACTTTGGTTGAAGTAAATTAATCACATTATTATTCCTTGTAAGAATTCTCTAATGATATGTTTTTCCCTTTGTTGGTATTTAAAGTAAAATAGAACAACTCTCCGGGCCAGATGATGGTGATGAAGACTTTGACTTTCCTCATTCATATGAGTAAGTGAGTTTGAAGTTTGGAAGGAGGGAACCATCGATGGGCTTATGCTGAGGTAAAAAGAAAATGTAAAAGTATGGAAAGATAAAATGTTTGAGGGAAAAGCACACAGTAAATCACTCTAATTTAATTTACAGAAAAGTAGCACATTTATCACAATTAAATATTCTAGTTTGAAAATGTAAACATAACCTTAGTAGAGTGCAATTGTATTACAGTCCCTTTCTTTTTTTTTTTCTTTTCTTTTTTTTTTTCCTACAGTCCCTTTCTTAATGGGGAAATGCAAAATGCTACTTACTCTGCAATTGTGTTCCTTTCTCATTTTTCCTGGATATATATTCTGGTTCTGGGTTTTGTTGATTATGAGCCAAAGGGACTGTTAGCAAAAGTGAGCATGGTTTTTTCTTTGCTCACTGGAATTTTATTTATTTATATACTTGTTTGTTTGTTTAAAGGATTGAACTATATTAATAGAAAGACTTTCATTACCTAGAACAGGTATTGACAAACTTTTTCTGAAAAGGACCATCTTTGTGGGTCACCATATAGTCTCTACTCTCATACAACCCTGATGTTTAGCATGAGAGCAGTGCAGACAGTATGTAAACAAATGGCTGTATTCCAATAAAACGTGACTTTCCCAAAAATCTGGCAATCTGGTTTGGGCCAAGAACCATAGTTTACCATCACCTGCTCTAGACAATTTACTTATGGACATCTCTGTGGAAACCCTAGGGCTTTCCCTGGCACCCTTTGAAAATTATTCAAAGATTTTTTCTAAGAACTATTTATTATTATTATTTTTCAATAACTGATACTGTTTTAGGCACTGGAGATACAACAATTACCAAAATGGACAAAATTTTCTTTTTTCATAATGTTTGTATTATTGTTGTGAAGACAGACCATAAGAATATTAAGTAAATAACACAGTAAGTTATACGATGGTTAGTGCAATAGAGATCATTAAGAATAGGGCAAGGGAAATGGAGGAGGATGCAATTTTGATATTGGGAAAACTAGATAATCACTTGGGAGAAAAGTAGGTTCTTACATTTTATACCTTAATACAAAATAAATTCTGAACAGATGTCTTTCTTAAGTGTAGGAAATAAATTCAAAACATAGAAGAAAAAGTTTTGGTGAATACATTAAAATAGCAGGGCAGGGGAGTTAGAGAGCAACCAAAGGACTTGTATGCATGTATATTAGCATATCCAATGGACACAGGCACTGAGGCAGTGGGGGTTTGCCTGGGGTGGGAATGGCTGGGGTGGGGGGAGTTGTCAATTGGGGAAAAAGAAGACAAATGTAAAACTTTAGACAATAAAAAAATTTCCTTAAAAAAATAGCAGGTAGAGAAAGACTTTCTACATATGACATGAAAGACATCTAAACAAAAATAGATACATTCAATTGCATGAAGATTTATAAACTTCCATATAGTGAAAAGCTAGACAGCTGCTAAAAATTACTTGCACTGTATGTAATGCAAAAAGGATTGATATGTTTAACTTTTCAATTCAATGACAGATATAAACACCCCAATTTGAAATGGGTAAAGGTCTTTTTGTTTGTTTTTTAATATGTTTTTATTGATTTCAGAGAGGGAGAGAGAGATAGAAATGTCAATGATGAGAGAAAATCATTGATTGGCTGCCTCCTGCACAACTCCCACTGGGAACCAAGCCTGCAACCAAGGCATGTGCCCTGACCAGGAATTGAACCAATGACCTCCTGGTTCATAGTTCGACGCACAACCACTGAGCTGCACTGTAGGGCAAGGTAGTTTTTAAACAATGAAATACAAGTACTATGAAAAATATACACAAAAGTATCTCAAGGAAATGTGCATTAGAAAAGCATATTTACTAATATTGAAAATATCAATGATGGCTAGGATGGTAGGAAGGAAATACATGCTTTTGAATCTTGACATGGGGAGGCATGTCAATATCAATAGTTTCACAAGCATTCCTTTTGACACAGACAATGCATCCTATATAATAAAAGGCTAATATGCAAATAGACCAAATGGCGGAACAACCGAACAACTGAACAACTGGTCGCTATGACATGCGCTGACCACCATGGCAAGATAGTGAAGCAGGTCAGCCGGGGCTCCAGACCAAGGCAGGGTGCCGATCGCTGTCATTGGGGTGAGCCTCTGGTGCTGCACACCTCGGTCCCACCTGGTGCTCACACCCACCACCGGTGCTGGAGCCACCGCTTGCACCTGCTGCCGGTGCCCAGCACTGGTCCCGATCGCTTGGCGCCGTTAGTGGGTGCAACCGGTGGCTGCCGGCCCCGATTGCCCTAAGGGCTTCTCCACCTCCCCCTCTTCCTGAGGGGCGATTGGAGAAGCAGCTGCTGGCTTGCACTGCTGATGGCACCAGCCCCAGTAGCACCCGCTGGTGCAGGCCCCAATCGCTCTGCACCATCAGCAGGTGAGAGTGGGCCAGTGCGGTCAGTGCGTGGGAGCGGTGGTGGGCAGACAGGGGACCAGGGGCCATGGCAGGAGGGGCCAGGCATGGGCATGAAGGATGGGCCGAGACTCACCCCTGTGCCCACCGCAGCCTCACGGCCCACAGTTCCTTTCAAGGTGCACGAATTCGTGCACTGGGCCCCTATTAGCTAATAAACAGATGTATAATTTAATTAAGTGGCAGAGTGAACACTTCATTGATGGACTATGATGAAATAAATAATAGAAAATGAAAATTCATGGGTAATTTGAAGAACTATTTGTATTCATTAGTTGCTTCACTTATCTTAACGAGGTAAAAAGTAGCATGTTGCTAGGTTTGTATCTCTCCTGATCCTCCTTTCACAGATACATTAGGAAGTAATGATGACTTTTGTTTAAAAATACAAAGTTGTATTCTGAGTGTATCATCTGTGCAAGGCACTCTGCCCTGCTCTGGATATGCCATAAGAAAGAAGAAACAATCCCTGTTATCTTAGCTCAGGATGCAGGTGGCACCCTTGGAGGGGGAGAGTTGTGGGTTTTTGTTTTTAAAGACTTTATATTTTATTTTTTTTAATCCTCAATAGAAGATATTTTTACATTGATTTTTAGAGAGAGTGGAAGGAAGGTAGGGAGGGAGGGAGAAAGACAGAGAGAGAAACATCGATGTGAGAGCGACACATCGATTGGTTGCCTCCTGCACGCGCCCTTACCAGGGCTGGGGATCCTGCAACTGAAGTACACGCCCTTGACAATGAATCGAACCTGTGACCCTTCAGTCCACAGGCTGATGCTCTAACCATTGAGAAAAACCAGCCAGGGCTAAAGACTTTGTTTTTAAAGTATTTTTAGGTTCAGTAAAATTAAGAGAAAGGTACAGAGATTTCCCATATGCCCCTGCCCCCACACATACATAGCCTCCTCAATTAGCAACATCCCCCACCAGAGCAACACGTTTGTTATAATTAATAAATCTACACTGACACATCATAATCACCCGAAGTCCATTGTTTACATTATCATTCACTCCTGCTAATGTACATTCTGTGGGTTTTTATAAATGTACTAGAGACCCAGAGCATGAAATTTGTGCACAGGGGTGGGGGGGAGTCCCTCAGCCCAGGAGTCCCTCAACCCTCTCCAATCCAGGACCCCGTGGGGGATGTCCAACTGCCTCTTGCAATCCGGGACCGCTGGCTCCTAACCGCTCACCTGCCTGCCTGCCTGATTGCCCCTAACCCCTCTGCCTGCCTGATCGCCCCAACCACCTCTGCCTGCCTGCTTGATTGCCCCTAACTGCTCCCCTACCAACCTGATCACCCCTAACTGCTCCCCTACTGGCCTGATTGCCCCTAACCGCCTCTGCCTTGCCCCACACCAGGGACCCAGGATTCTCTCCTCCGGGTGGTCGCAGGCAACCAGGACCTGGGCTTTCCTCCTTCTGGCTGGTTGCCGGCACCCAGAACCTGGGTCGGCTTTGCCCAGACCGGCCACAGCCACAGGGGACTGTGGGCGGGTGGCTTCGCCCGGGTTGTAGCCACAGGCCCCTGGGACTGCATGGCGGGTGGCATGTCCTTCTCCCGGGCCGCAGGCACAGCTGCTGGCACCTGGGACCTCAGGGACCGTGGGGCATGCAGACTGTCCTTCTTCTGGGCCACAGGCAGAGGTGGAGCCGCTGGCGCCCGGGACCTCGGGGTGTGCGGCTTGTCCCTCTCTGGGCCTCAGCCTGGCTGGTCCCCATTCCTCTCTCGTGAGCTCATTTGTGCCTGGCTGGTCCCCATTCCTCTATCCTCAGTGTTCAGTGTCTGAGCCATTACGACGTGACGGTGTGAGGGCATGATTCCCATGTGCATATTAGCTCTTTATTATATAGGATAATGACATGTACCCATCATTATAGTATCATTCAAAGTTCACTCCCCTAAAAATCATCTGTGCTCCATCTAATTATGTTTTCCCCCTTGTTTCGGATTTTAGCATAAAACTTATGATGTTTTAGAGTTTCCAAAGCACTTTCACACTTTAATTTTACTTTTATTGTTAATTTAAAAATACAACACCTAATATATATAATTACTAATTTAGAATTATTACCAGTTTACAGATGAAGAAACTAAAGTTTAAAGAGGTTTAAGTGAAAATTAGATGTCAAAGTCAAGCACTGATTCCAGCTCTTCATTCAAATCCAAGATCATCCCTTTGGTCTGAGCCACCAATGTCTTTCACAGGGATTATTGCAAATGCCTCCTTTATCTATATAGCAAGCTTTTGTAATTAAAAACAAAACAAAACAAAACAAAATACCTTTATGTTGTTTGGACTGAGATAGGAAGAAAGAAATGCTTACCTTGTTCAATCCATCCAAATTTTGCCCCACCCCTGGGCCAAGCCCCATTGCAGAATATGTATAGTTAATATGCAGATATGTAGCATATCCACTGTAATAATAATAACAGTAACAATAATATAAGAAATAATGTCAAGTTGTTTTCTGATAAAAATTAGAAGAAAACTGGTAAAGAACTTGGTGATTAAGCAAACAGATTCAGATTATTAGCAATCCAGAGACACATGCCTTACCCAGGATGCTATAGAAAGGTATCTAAGATCATGTCAATTCCAGATTCTAATTGGCCAAGAAATGCAGATGTTTCTAGGTGACAGCAGCTATGCCGACTTCTGAGAGCTACCCAAGCTGCAGGATTCTGACCATATGAAAGAATAATAAGGGAGCTTTTTCAAGATGGTGGCAGAGTAGATGGATCTTGCTTTCACCTCCTCCCAGAACCAAACTGGAAATACAGCAAATTGAGGAACAATCACCCTGAATTACCATCTAAAGACGATCTTGCCGAAACCAGTTTGGCTCAGTGGATAGAGCGTCGGCCTGCGGACTGAAGGGTCCCGGGTTCGATTCCGGTCAAGGGCATGTACCTGGGTTGCGGGCATGTCCCCAGCAGGAGATGTGCAGGAGGCAGCTGGTCGATGTTTCTCTCTCATCGATGTTTCTAACTCTCTATCTCTCTCTCCCTTCCTCTCTGTAAAAAATCAATAAAATATCTTTAAAAAAAAATAAAGACGATCTGAAAAGGCATCTTATTACCAATGATTGGCAGAAGAAGCCACCTTGAGACTGGTAGAAAGGGCAGAGACATGAAGGGGGCTGACCGCACTCCCATGGGAAGCCGTGGGGGTTGTGAAGGGATAGCTCGGCCACAGGAGGTTCCCTCAGAGGTATGAAGCCTAAACCCAGGCCAGGCTCCCCAGCCCAGTGTGCCAGAGCTGGGAAGAGGTATCCACATAGCATCCGGCTGTGAAAAGTGGCAGGGTTCCTGTCCACCAAGGAGAGGCAGAACCTGCTGAAGACAAAGGTCCCCTCTTAAAGGGCCAACACACAGAATTTAATTTATAGTCACTCACCCTTAGCTCCAGCTAAGAGTGGGTGGTGCGGACTGAAGTCACCTGAGGAGAGTCTGGAGTTTGTGGCTTTCAGGAAAGATGTGGAGGAATAACCACCAGGATCCCTCTACTGAGTCATCCTCTGATACCACAACAGCCATCTTTCTTGGGTGAAGCAATCCTCTCTGAGTGCCCTCGGCCTGGGAATCTCTCTCACCCCACTCTGTGGATCTTAAGCCCTGCTGGAGAGTCAGTGGCATAAACCGAGGCATAGATGTCTGGGCAGACTCAGGAGGATGCCAATGACTAGCTTTGGGGTTAAGCCATCACCCCCACTTTCCTGTGAACCTGATTGGCACTTCCCCTTCACAAGAGATCTGATAGAAACATTCTCCCTGCTTCCAGCAGACACACCGTCTGTGCTCCAGAGGCCCCACCCCCTGACTACTAGGGACTCCACCCTGCTGAGGTCAGGAAAAAATCCGGGACAGTCTCAGACATGTAACTCTAGGGGATCACACCCACCATCTTCCCTGACGTCTGAGCAGCACCTCCCTCTCATGGGAGATCCAGTAGCCCATCATCTTGATTCTGCCAGAGGCTCTTTCAGTGACTGACCCTTTTCTTTCTAAAAAATTTTTCTTCATTTTTTTTTGTGTTAATCCTCACCAAGGATATTTTCCCATTGATTTTTTTTTTTGAGAGAGTGGGAGGGATAGGGAGAGACACACAGAGAGAAACATCAATGTGAGAGGAACACATTGATTGGTTGCTTCCCACATGCACCCCGACCTTGAGTGGAATCAAACCCACGACCTTTCAGTTTGTGGGCTGACGCTCTAACCCAGGGGTGGGCAAACTTTTTGACTCGAGGGCCACAATGGGTTCTTAAACTGGACCGGAGGGCCGGAACAAAAGCATGGATGGAGTGTTTGTGTGAACTAATATAAATTCAAAGTAAACATCATTACATAAAAAGGTACGGTCTTTTTTTTTTTTTTAGTTTTATTCATTTCAAATGGTCCGGATCCGGCCCACGGGCCGTAGTTTGCCCACGGTTGCTTTAACCTTTGAGCAACAGCCAGGGCAGGGACTGAGTCTTTTTAGTGACTAAGCCTAATAGGCAGCCAGCAGAGGCAGGTGGAGGTGGATACTGGGCTGCTTTGGGACATTTGCTGGCCTGCCCCTGGGCCCAGTGCTGGTAAAAGCCCCCTTTGGAGCACAGCTTAATCCTTCCCATGCACAGCCAAGCCTAGCAGAAGAGAGCCCCTCATGTGCTTGTAGCTTCAAACAGGTTGCTAAGGGGCAGACATACACAGAGTCTGACATTGGCTTACACCAGAGTCCTTCATAAGATGCCCAGAACCAACACACTCAATGGCCAGGTTCAGACAACATTGAAGCAGGATCCAACAAGCTTTCCACACAGCATATACAAAGGAAGATGCAGCAGGCACTAAACTCTGTTAAGGCAAACTTCACTTTTATCTTTTTATTCCTTTCTTTTTTGTTTCTTTTATCTTTTATATTTCTTTTTATTCTTTGTCTTTTTGTTATTCTTTTTCTTTCTTTTATTTCTTTTTTCTTTTCTTATTCTTTTGTTTTTCTTCTATCTTTTCATATTTTTTCTTTTCTTTTTTCTTCTCTTATTATTTTTTCTTCTTTCTTTCCTTTTCTTGTTCTTTATTTGTATTGTTTTGTTTTGTTTTGTTTTCTCAGCACCTGTAGAGCAGCTTGCACACTCTGGTCAGGGTTAAGCCTCACAGTCAGCCAGCCTGAGAGTCAATCCTACCCTTGAATGGGCCAACATCAATCAAGAATCAATGACAATAGGAGGGCCTACATAACCCACATAAAGAATATTCCTGGAGCACCCAGCTCAGGTGACCAAGAAGACTGCACCACTGGGTCCCAAAGGACACCTACTACCAAATACGGAGTTCAAAACAATAATTATAAGGATGCTCAAGGAACTTAGTGAGAACTTCAACAGCATTAAAAAGGACATAGAAACCATAAAAAACAAGCAGAAATGAAGGATACACTAACTGAAATGAAGAATACTTTATAGGGAACCAACAGTAGAGTGGATGAACCTGAGGATAAAATCAGCAATTTGCAATGTAAAAAAACAAAACAAATTAAAAAAATCCAAAACCATGAAGATAGTGTAAGGAGCCTCTGGAACAACTTCAACTGTACTAACATTCACATAATAGGAGTGCTGGGAAAAAGAGAGCAAGAAATTGAAAGTCTATTTGAAAAAATAATAACACAAAACTTACCTAATTTGGTGAAGGAAATAGACATAGAAGCTCAGGAAGTGCAGAGAGTTTTAAATAAGATGAACCCAAAATAACCTATACCAAGACACATCATAATTAAAATGCAAAAGGTTAAAGACAAAGAGTGAATCTTAAAAGGAATAAGAGAAAAGCAGTTAGTTACCTATAAGGCAGCTCTCATAAGACTGTCAATGACTTCTCAACAGAAAATTTGCACACCAGAGGGAGTGGCAAGAGATATTCAAACTGATGAAAAACAAGGACCTACAACTACTAGTAAGATTACCCAACAAAGCTATAATTTATAATAGGACAGATGAAGAGCTTCCCAGACAAGAAAAAGCTATAGGAGTTTACCACCACTAAACCAGTATTACATGTAATGTTAATGGATCTTCTTTAAGAAGAAGAAGAAAAAAATTAAAAATATGAACATTAAAATGGCAATAAATACATATCTATCAACAATTGAGTCTAAAAATAAAAATAAACGAACAAGAAGAATAGAAACAGACACAGAGATACAGAGAACATTTTGACAGTTGCCAGATGGGAGAGAGGGGTGGAGGGATGGGTGGAAAAGGTGAAGGGAGTTAGAAGTACAAATTGGAAGTTACAGGACATCAGAGTAATGGTGGCATGACAGATCCTGTTGGCCTCTCTCTCCCCCTGGATTTTCCAAGACACATCATAATTAAATGTTGTTTAACAAGTTAACCAACTATAACCCAACGAAGATTTCCCTACTTAGTATAGAGGTACGCCTGAGAGACCCGTGCCTTGAAGCATCTAAAGGTGGGCAACCAGGAATAAACAAGGAGGCAAGAAGGGAGGGAAGCTCAGACAGCCACTGACATAGCCTTGCAGTCAGCAGCTTGCCTCTTGGCCAAGAGAGGGGAAGAAGCTGGCAGTAGCAGGTGTTTCCTTTGGCCAAGAGGAACAGAGAGTCATGGCAGGCAGTCCAGCAGGGAGAGCAGGGTAAACAGTAACAGAGCCAGCAAAGATGCCTGACAGAGCACAGGGGGTCTGCAGGTGGCTATCCACTATTGAGAGGTGGTATTTCAGACAAAGGAACAGAACCACAGAACCCTGCCACCCCTTGGATTCCCCAAACTCACTTCCTGTTGTCATTGGTGTTGAGTCAAGGAGCTCATTATCTGTAAACCAAGAACTATTGCAGTAGAACTCCTGTTTCCCTCAGTGATTGATCCCCAGATGGGGCACTTGGAGGGGGGTAAGAGGGGAGGCTCACAGAAGTCCAGGGTCGCCATTATGGTGAGGGCAAAATACCCCCACCCCCAAGCAGCATGGCCATAGTGTCTTTGGAAGCCATGGAGATCAATTCTGGGAGATTACAGAGGTAAAAATCTTATGTGTCAGCGCCATCTACTGGAAAATAATAGAAAGACCTCTTCAGAGAAAGCTGCTAGAGAAGGGAAAATAATACACACATACATGCATACATATATACATACATGTCTAGACAAAGGAGGCCAGCAAATACTATGAATAACTACAGTAATGAGGAAGCTCAGAAAGAAAAAAAATACCTAGAAAGCAAACTGGAACACATGTAAATATGTGATATAAATGACAGAGATTTCAAGATTGCAGTTCTGAAAAAACTCAGTGAGATGCGAGAAAATACAGAGAGGCAAGTAATGTACTCAGAAAACAAATTAATGATCAAAACAAGTACTTTACCAAAGAGATGGAAACTTAAAAAAGAACAAATCTGCCGTACTGGTGTGGCTCAATGGTTGAACATCAACCCATGAACCAAGAGGTTTGATTCCGGTCAGGGCACATGTCTGGGTTGTGGGCTCTATCCCCAGTAGGGGGTGTGCAGGAGGAAGCTGATTAATGATGTGTGTCTCTCATCAATGTGTCTATCTCTCTATCCCTCTCCCTTCATCTGTCTCTAAAAATCAATAAAAACATATTTAAAAAAGAAAACAGTCAATAATTCTAGAAATGAAGCATGTCTACGGAGATTAGGACTGAACTACTGAGCATAGGCAACAAAGCCAACAAGATGGAGGAAAGAATTAGTGATATCGAAACTAAGAATCTAGAAATGATGCAGAAGGAAGAAATATCTAAGCATAAAAAAATGAAAGCACTCTATAAGAACTATTTTACTCCATCAGAAAAAGTAATACTAGAATAATAGGTATACCAGAAGACGAACAGAGGGAGAAGGGAGTGGAGAGCCTATTCAAACTAACAATAATGAGAACTTCCCAAACCTATGGAAAGAACTAGATTCTCAAATCCAAGAAGCAACAGAATGCCTTGTTACCTCAAACCAAAGAGGCCCTCCCCAAGGCACATTGTATTAAAATTGTCAAAAATTAATGACAAAGAAAATATTATCAAAGCAGCCAGGGAAAAGAAGGAAGTGACCTACAAAGGAAAACCCATCAGAATATCATCCAACTTTTTAGCAGAATCTCTACAAACCAGAAGAGAGTGGAACCAAATAGTCAAATATCTGAGAGAAATTACCAGCCACAAATAATATATGTAGCAAAACTATACTTTAAATATGAAGGAGAAATAAAGATTTTTCCCAGACATATAGAAGTTGAGGGATTTTATCACCAGAAAACCTCCTTTGCAGGAAAAAATACTCAAGAAAATTATTCTACCTAAAACAACGAATATAAGGACACAACACTATGCGTAAGATCAACAAAAAAACTTAGTTCTGCATTTTGATGATTTTATTTAACATGCTTTCTCTACAAGGTGTCTTCCTTGTTCCTGGTTCTTCATTTTGATTCATTACTCAGCTGACTTGAGCATTTCTTTCTTTTTTTGTGGGGGCAGAACTTTAAAAAATTATATATTATTTTTATTGTTGACATTATTACAGATGTCCCCCCTCCCCCTCCCCCCAGGCCCCATCCTCCCTCCTCTGGCCCTCATCGTATTGTTGTCTATGTCCGTGGACAATGCATATATGTTCTTTGGCTATTCTCTTCACCTTCTTTCATCCCGTCCCCCCACCTACCTCCCCTCTGACATCTGCCAGTCTACCATGTATCCCTGTGTCTGGTCTATTTTGTCAGCTTATTTTGTTCATTAGATTCCACATATAAGTGAGATCATTTGGTATTGGTCTCTTTAACTGGTTTATTTCGCTTAGCATAATAATCTCCAGGTCCATCCATGCTGTGGCAAAGGGTAAGAGGTCCTTCTTTTTTACAGCCATGTAGTATTACATTGTGTAAATGTACCACAACTTTTACATCCACTATCTACTGATGGGCACTTGGGTTGTTTCCAGATCTTGGCTATTGTAAACAATGCTGCTATGAACATAAGGGCACATATATTCTTTCCTATTGGTGTTCTGGGATTCCTAGGATATAACCCCAGAAGTGGGATTGCTGGGTCAAATGGAAGTTCCATTTTTAATTTTTTTGAGGAAACTCCACAGTGACTGCACCCCACCAACATTGCATTAGGGTTCCCTTTTCTCCACATCCTCTCCTGCACTTGTCATTTGTTGATTTATTGATGGTAACTATTCTGGCAGGTGTGAGATGATACCTCATGTCATTTTACTTTGCATCTTCCTGATTATTAGTGACGTTGAGCATCTTTTCATATGTCTATTGGCCATCTATATGCCATCTTTGGAGAAGTGTCTGTTCAGGTCCTTTGCCCATTTTCTAATTAAACTGTCTCTTTGGTGTTGAGTTTTATAAGTTCTTTACATATTTTGGATATTAACACCTTATCAAATGTATCATTTGTTTCCCCATACAGTTGGTTGCCTTTTCACTTTGTTGATGGTTTCTTTTGTTGTGCAGAAGCTTTTTAGTTTGATGTAATCCCATTTGTTTATTTTTTTCATTTGTTTCCCTTATCTAAGGAGATATATTGGCAAAAATACTGCTATAAGAGATGTGTGAGATTTTGCTACATATGTGTTCTCCTAGGATTTTTATGGTTTTGTGATGAGCACTTCTGGAGTAACTGCTTTTAGAAAAGATACAAGGATGTGTCTTTGAGTTTTGGCATGTTGGAGAGTATCTGTCTGTTGTTCCTCAATATAAACAGTGCTTTTTCTGGATGTAGAATTAAGTCACAGTCCTTTCCCTGCAAACTCTGCACCCATTGTTTGGAGCTGTATTTACACACACACTTTAAAAAAATCAATGTATATTTACTTGGGTTAGTTTTGGGAGACACTGAAAAAGATAGGAGGGGCTAAAGCTCCCCAAACCATGCCTTTGTGCTCCAGTGATTCTTTCAGGCATGGTTTTCTATGTTCATTTTGTCAGGCAAAGTCAGATTTATTATAACATTTCTTTGCTACCCAGATAACTGGTAGTCTTTGTGAGATCAGAAGGGACCTGTATTAAGAGAATGACAACCTTAGGGGAGAATTCACATCAGCCTCAGCTCCCTAAGTCAGTGAAAGTGTAGGAGAGAGAGATTAGGAGTGGGGAACTAGCCTGATAATATTAATACATGGCCAGTTTTGGCAGTGTCACAGTTCTGTTCAGCATCTACCCTCTCCATTCTCCAGTTTTGGGAGCAAGCTATGAGCACTGCCTTAGGATCAGTACCACGTGGAGTGGAACTTGTGTCCCCTGATGTAGGCTTCAGCAGGGCAAGAAACTGCTTCACAATGGCTGCCTTGTTTCCAGCCGTAGGGTAAAATGAGGCATAACTGGAGGCTCCATCAAACAGGCTCCTCCTCCTGTTAATGGAAGGAGCCCAGTTGCTAGTATATTTCTCCTTTGAAGTATATCTTACCAAAATTCCTTACCTCCAGAGTGCACTTGCAACCCCAAATGTGACTCTAATTAGCTGTTGTATTAATGGGGGTGTTTTGTTTTCTGAGATGAGTATTACAAGAGAAGAGTGTCATTTACTCCCTACCCATCCCTAAAGTCCCTTATTATATTGCTGTGGAAACAGTTCTGAAAAGTGTGATAACTTGCACAACATCACACAGCTTGTTAATGGCAGAGCTGGAACACAGATCTCTTCTACCACTCCCTTCTGTCTCCATGTTATATTGCTTTAGTTAATGACTCCAAGTTTAATATTACCATAAAGTTGGGATTGGTGCTTTACAGGCAAGAGAAATGTTACTAAACATCCAAAGTTTAGTGTTTTACTCATATATATTCCACATTTGAAAAAAAAAATCATGAAGCAGGAAGGTAAAAATTTTAGTTATTAGTAAAAAGCATTTTGTTATGAAATTTATGAAGAATTTTTAAAAGAATTACATTTATAAAGGCTTTTGTTTATTGGTTAAATGATATATGCTAGAAGAAATCTGTGATAAACTTGAGAACTCTGGAATTTGACTTTTAATTCTTTTTGCAGCAGCAAGATTAAGAGAATTATGCACGTAATTGTATCATCCTTTATATTGAGGTATGTGAGACCCCAGAAAAGGAGGTAATGAAAAATGTATAGCACTTAATTTTGATATTTTTTATCAGTATGTTGCTAAATAGTCTGTGTGCAACATTTAATATAATATAATTTATCTGGGAATTTTAGTTTAAGCTGAACATAAAGTATTGCAAACAAATGGCATTTGACTAAGCTTAATAGTAATATATTAATATGTTTCTCCTATATGTGAAAGTAAAAATAATGAAGCATGCATTTAAAAATTCTATAATTATGTGTTTTATTAAATATTTACTTGTCTAGAATTTATGGAAGCATTCTACTTTAGCTTCTTCTCAACATGATAGTAAGATTTCATACTATAATACAGATTCACACAATATACTTCCTTCCTTTTGAATTTATAATATTTTAATTTGTGTTACAATTGTAAAAAAAAAAGTAATTGGAAGACATTTACCTTCATAGATTAGATAAATTGTATGGTCAGTTTGTGGCGAATGTGTTTAAAATATATGAGACTCATTTCAAAATTTATATTTAGATAAAATTTGACAGCTAATAAAGATCCAAGTGTCTTGAGAATGCTTGTTTACAACCTCCCCAAAAAACCCACTCTCTGAACTCCTAGCTGCCCCATCCTGTGGAGCTAGCACCCTGGTGAGGAATCAGTTGCCTGGACTGGAGTGTAGAGGGGCCTGGACAGACTCCGGGGGTATCAGTGACTGAGTTTTGTAGCTTTGGGGTAGGGCCATTTCCCCTACTTTCCTGAAAACTTGACTGGTGCCTCCCTCTCATGGGAGATCCACTATCCCCACTCTCCAGGCTCCAGTGGCCCCATTCTCTTGACTCTTCATGACTCCACCTTACCCAGGTCTGAGCAGAATCTGGGACGAACTGATCTGTGTGGCTCCAGGGTATTGGGCCACTTCCCCAACCTTCTCCCAAGCCTGACTGGCATCTCTCTCTAGCCCCATCATCCAACTCCTGGTGGCCCTACTCTACTGAGATCAAGCTCTAGGTAGAAACTTGGACAGACAGAGTTGTGTGGCTCTAGGATGGGGGACATTTATACTTTTCATGCCAACCAGCGCAGAGCCCTCCCTTCACACAGCCAAATCTTGGTCTATTTGGTTCTGATAAACTCTGCTGGCTTCACCTTGATGACTCCCTGTGACCCCACCTCACTACAAAGGTCTGTGAGCACCCAGGAGGAAGCAGCTATTTTTGGTGTACTCCAGGACATTAGATGAATGGTCTCAGAACCTGAATCAATCTGGTGAACACCATTCACCCACAGAGGCTCTTTCAGTGACTGAGCCTAACAGGCAGTTGGTGGCTGGTAGACCTCAAGGTGCCTAGGGACTTTTACTGACCTTCCTCCAGGGCCAGCTTTGGTGCACAGTTGGTCCTTTCCACATACACACCCAAGCCCAGCAGAGGCAGTCACAAACTGTGGATTGCTTTGTAGCACCAAATAGATTACCCAGGGCCAGCTACAGACAGACATTGGCTGGCACCAGAGTCCTTAAAAAGGCCCCAGAAACAACACACTAAGTGGCCAGTTTCAGACAACATTAAAGCAGGATCTAATTATTAGCATCACCAATGGCATATCCAAAGAAAAATATCAGCAGGCAGCAGTCCCTGCTGAGGTAAATTATGTTTTGTGAGGTCAGCATGTACACTGTGGTCCAGATTATCCTCATAGTCGGCCAGCCTGAGGATTGACCCTAAGCATGAATGGGCCAATAGCAATCAAAACTCAATTACAACAGGAGGACAAACATAATTGATATAAGGGACATTTCTGGGGCACCCAACTCAGGTAATAAAGGAGACTGTATCACTAGTTCTTACAGTACACCTACTACATAAAGATACCTGACCAAGACTGGAAATCATAGCAAATCTACCAAATACATAAAAACAAACACAAAGAGAAAGCCAAAATAGGGAGACAAAGAAGCATGTCCCAAGTGAAAGAATAAGAAAAATCTCCAGAAAAAGAGCTACATGAAATGGAGGCAAGCCATTCATCAGATATATAGTTCAAAGAAATGATTAGAAGAATGCTCAAGGAACTTAGAACTATAACAACATGAAAAAGGATATCGAAACCATAAAAAAGAACCAGTACAAAATGAAGAATACTCTAGAAGGAATAAACAGTAGGTTGGATGAAAAGGGGATTGAGTCAGTAATTTGAAAGACAAAGTAGCAGAAAATCCCCCCAAAGAGCAGCAAAAAACAAAAAAGAATTTTAAAAAATGAGAATGGTTTAAGTGACATTTGGGAAAACATGAAATGTAACAATATCCGCATCAAGGGGTATCAAAAAGAGAAGAGGGAGAACAAGAGATTGAGAATTTATTTGAAGAAATAATGACTGAAAACTTTCCTAACTAGTGAAGGAAAAAGACACACAATTCCAGGAACTGCAAAGAGCCACAAACAAGATGGACCCAAAGTGGCTTTTAGCAAGACACATCATAATTAAAATGGCAAAGTTTAAGGAAAAAGAATCTTAAAAGCAGCAAGAGAAAGACAGTTAGTTACCTACAATGATGCTCCCATAAAGCTTATTTATCAACAGAAACATTCAGGCCAGAAGTGATTGGCATGAAATATTCAGTGATGAAAAAGCAAGTACCTACAACCAAAACTACTTTACCCAGCAAGGCTAGCATTTAAAATTGAAGGAGAAATAAACAGCTTTCCAGACAAGAAAAAGCTAAAGGAGTTTTTTACCACCAAACCAGTATTACAAGAAATGTTAAAGGGTCTTCTTGAAGAAGAAAAGAGGAACATAGTTAAAAAAATAAAATGGTGATAAATATGTACTTATCAATAATCACTTTAAATGGCAATGGTTTAAATACTCCAACAAAAAATATATAGGGTAGCTGAATGGATAAGAAAAAAAGACCCATAAATATGCTGCTTACAAGATACCCACCTCAGAATGAAATATATACACAGACTAAAAGTAAAGGGATGTTAAAAGGTATTTCATATAAATGAAAATGAAAACAATGCTGGGATAGTAAAACTTATACTTGAAAAAATAGAATTTAAAACCAAAGCTAGACCTGGCTGGTGTTTCTGTTGGCCTTTGCACCAAAGGGTCATAGGCCCAATTCCTGGTCAAAGGCATGTACCTGGCCCCAGTCAGGGTGTATGTGGGAGGCAACAAATCAATGTGTTTCTCTCTCACATCAATGTTTTTCTCTCTCCCTTTCTTTTTAAAAATCAGTGGAAAAACATATCCTCAGGTGATGATTAACAGCAACAAAAACAAAGCTATAGTAAGAGACAAAGTATAATGATAAAAGGAAAAATCCAGCAAGAGGATAGAATGCTTGTAAATATTTGTGCACCTAAGATAGGAGTACCTAAATATTAAAGCATATAGGACAGGCTGCTGAGATGATCGCTTCACTATGGCAGTCTATGCATATTATGGGGAGATAGACATGCTGCCTATTCCTTATGGATATTAAAAATGGCGACAGAGTAAGTGGATGCTCCACGGACACGCTCCCAGAACCAAACTGGGATTACAACTAAAATACAGAAAAACTTTCTGAAAAATCAACTGAAGGCTCTCTGGAGAGAACCCTGATAACCGAAGACAGAAAGTGGAGACCGCATAGAGACTGGTATGAGGGGCAGAAGAGTGAAAGGACTGGCCAGGCGCCCACCAACAGCAACTGAGGTTCTGGAGAGATAGTTCAGCTGTGGGGTGTTCCCACTGAGAACTCTGCGGTCTAATCCCCAAACTGGGCCCCCTAGCAGAGAGCACCAGAACTGAAAAGGGTACCCACATAACATCTGGCTGTGAAAAGCAGTGAGGTTGCTGTATGCCAGGGAGAGACAGTTAGAAATGCAGGCACCCTCTTAAAGTGCCAATGCACAAAATTCCCTGTGCAGCCACTCACCTATTGCTCCAGAAGAGGGAGGGCAGAGTGGACTGGAGCTTTGTGAGAAAAAGCCAGGGTTGGGATCCTAGTGAAGGAAAAAGACACACAATTCCAGGAAGTGCAGAGAGTCCCAAGCAAGAAGAACCCAAACAGGCCCATGCCCAGCCACATCATAATTAAAATGCCAAGAAGTAAAGACAAAGAGAGAATCTTAAAGGCAACAAGAGAAAAGCAAACTATTGCCTACAAAGGAGCTCCTATAAGGCTGTCATAGGAATTGTCATCAGAAAATCTATAAGCCAGTATGGAATGGCATAAAGTACTCAAGGTAATGGAAAGCAAGGATCTGAAACCAAGATTACTATATCCATCAAGGCTATCATTAAAAATAGACTATGAAATAAAGAGCTTAGCAGAAAAAAAAGGTTAAAGAAGTTCACTACCACCAAACCAGCATTACAAGAAAAGCTAAAAGGACTGCTGTAATGAGAAGAAACAGAGAGAGAAGCCTGGGAATACAGAATTAAAAATGACAAAAAATAGGTACCTATCAATAATAACCTCACATAGAAATGGCTTAAATGGTCCAATCAAAAGGCAAGCTGAATAGATAAGAAAACATGACCCCACTATATGCTGTCTACAAGAGACCCACCTCAGAACAAAAGACTCACACAGGATGAGTGTGAAGGGATGGGAATTATTTTTTCTATGAAAATAAAAATAGGAAAAAAGCTGGGGTTGCAATATTCATATCTGACAAAATAGACTTCAAAATGAAGGCCATCACAAGAAATAACAAAGGCCACTACATAATACCAAAAACATCAATCCAACAAGAGGATATATAACCCTGGTCAAAATATATACACCCAATATAGGAGCATCTAAACATATAAAAAATTTCTAGAGAACTTTAAGGGAGAGACCCATAACAATACAGTCATGGTAGGGCACTTTAACACTCTGCTGACTTCACTGGATAGATCTTATAGATGAAAACTTAACAAGGAATCAGTGACTCTAAAGGACACACTGGATCAGATGGATTTAATGGACATTTATAGAACGTTTCACCCCAAAGATGCAAAATATACATTCTTCTCACGTGCATGTAGATCATTCACAAAGATAGACCACATTTTAGGACACAAAACAAGTCTCTACAAGTTCAAGAAGATTGAAATCATATCAAGCATCTTCTCAGAACACAGTGGAATGAAATTAGAAACCAACTACAGTAAAAACACCCAAAAAGATTCAAACACATGGAGGCTAAATAGCCTGTTATTAAGCAAATAATGGGTTACCAATGAGATCAAGAAAGAAATAAAAAACTTCCTGGAAACAAATGAAAATGAACACACAACAACCCAAAATCTCTGGGACACAGCAAAAGCAGTCCTGAGCGGGACGTTCATAGCAAAACAAAACAAAACAACAAGGCAAATCAACAATAAAATATTTAACTCTACAACTTAAAGAACAAGAAAGAGAACAACAAGAAAAGGCCAGAGTAAGTAGAAGAAAAGAAATAATAAAGATTAGAGTAGAAATAAATGACATAGAGACTAAAAAAATTCAATACAAAAAATTAATAAAACCAAGAGCTGGTTCTTTGAAAGGATAATCAAAATTAATGAACCGTTAGCCAGACTCATCAAGAATCAAAGAAAGAGGACCCAAATAAATAACATCAGAAATGAAAGTGGAGAAATAACCACTGACACCACAGAAATACAAAGGGTTGTAAGGAAATACTATAAACAACTATATGCCAACAGGCTGGACAATTTGGATGAAATGGACAAATTTCTAGAAAAGTATAATCTCCCAAAACTGAATCAGAAAACCTGAACAGGCCAATAACAACAGATGAAATAAAAACAGCAATAAAAAACTCCCAACAAACAAAAGTCCAAGTCAAGATGGCTTCACAGGGTAGTTTTATCAAACATTCAAAAAAAGAACTAACACCTATCCTTCTCAAACTATTTCAAAAAAATCCAAGAGGAAGGAATACTTCCAAGTTCTTTTTATGAGGCCAGTATTTTCCTAATTCCAAAACCAGATAAAGACACTAAAAAGAAAGAGAATTACAGGCCAATCTCCCCGATGAACATAGATGCTAATATCCTCAACAAAATATTAACAAATCAAATTCAGCAATATGTTAAAAAGATCATATACCATGACCCAGTGGGATTTATTCCGGGGATATAAGGCTGGTAAAATATTTGCAAATCAATAAACATGATACATCACATAAACAAGTTGAAAGACCAAAATCACCTGATCATATCAATAAACACAGAAAAAGCATTCGACAACATCAACACCCATTTTTGATAAAAACTCTCAGCAAAGTAGGAATAGAGGGAGCATAGCTCAACATGATAAAGGCCATATTTGACAAACCTATAGCAAGCATCATACTCAATGCGCAAAAATGAAAACCATTTCCCCTAAGAACAGGAACAAGGCAGGGATGTCCACCGTTACCACTCTTATTCAACATAGTACTGGAAGTCCTAACCACAGTGATCAGACAAGAAGAAGAAACAAAAGGCATCCAAATTGGAAAGGAGGAAGCAAAACTCTCATAATTCACAGATGACATGATATTGTACATAGAAAACCTTAAAGACTCCACCAAAAAACTACTATATTTAATAAATGAATTTGACCATGTAGCAGGATATAAAATCAATGCCCCCAAATTGATGGCTTATGTATACACCAATAATGAATTCTCAGAAAGAGAAACTAAACAAACAACCCCAATTATCATTGAAAAAAATTAAGATAGTTAGGAATAAACTTAACCAAGGAGACAAAAGACCTGTATTTGGAAAACTCCAGGATGTTGAAAAGAGATATACAAAAATATATAAACAAGTGGAAGAATATACCATGTTAATGGATTGGTAGAATTAACATCATTAAAATGTCCATACCACCCAAGACAATCTACAGATTGAATGCAATTATTATTAAAATACCAACAGCATATTTCACAGATCTAGAAAAAATTCTCCAAAAAATTAAAAATGGAGTGGCCTATGACCCAGCGATTCCCCTTCTTGGAATTTATTTAAAAGAACAACACCCCAAAACACCAATTTGAAAGAATATATATACCCCTATGTTAATTGCAGTGTTATTTACAACTAGAGGCCTGGTGCACAAAAATTTGTGCACTCAGAAGGGTCCCTCAGCTTGGCCTGTGCCCTCTTGCAGTCTGGGACCCCTCAGGGAATGACCACCAGCTGGCTTAGGCCTGCTCCCCAGGGGATTGGGCCTAAGCTGGCAGTCAGACATCCCTCTGGCAGCCCGGGAGCCCTCGGGGGATGTCCACTTGCCAGCAGGGAGCAGGCCTAGCTGCAGTTGGACATCCTTAGCGCTGCTGAGTAGGTGGGAGAGGCTCCCACCACCACCGCTGTACTGGCAGCCATCAGGCTGGATTGTGGCTGAGCAGAGCTCCCTCTGTGGGAGCACACTGACCACCAGGGGGCAGCTCCTGCATTGAGCATCTACCCCAAGGTGCTCAGTGTGTGTCATAGTGACCAGTGATTCCCAGTTGCTCTGCTGACAGGGTAAATTTGCATATTACCCTTTTATTATATAGGATAGAGGCCTGGTGCATGGGTGGGGGCCAGCTGGTTTGCCCTGAAGGATGTCCTGGATCAGGGTGGGGGTCTGGTGCCTGGCCAGCCTGGGTGAGGGGCTGATGGCTGTTTGCAGGCTGGCCACACCCCCTTCAGGGAGGGGGTCCCTGCTGGGGTGCCTGGCCAGCCTGGGTGAGGGGCTGAAGGCTGTTTTCAGACTGGCCAAGCCCCCCAGCAGGGACCCTCACCCCATGAGGGTGTGGCCATCCTGGGTGAGGGGCTAATGGCTGGTTGCAGGCTGGCCACAGCCCCTTCAGGGTAGGGGTCCCCGCTGGGGTGCCAGGCCATTCTGCGTGAAGCGCTGATGGCTGTTTGCAGGCTGGCTACGGCCCCCAGCCACCCAAGCTCCCAGTGGAGGCTGGCTGGAAGCAGGTATCTGGGATTTATTTAGCTTCATTAATTGAAACTTTGTTGCCTTTTGCGGAGGCCACAGCCGGCCAGAGCAGACGGGAAGCTTGGCTTCCTCCATCACTGGGGCAACCAATCCTCCTGCTTGCTCCAGCTCCGTGGCTGCTGGCCGCCATCTTGGTTGGGTTCATTTGCATATATCCCCTCTGATTGGCTGGTGGGCATGGCTTGGGCATAGCGAAGGTACGGTCAATTAGCATCTTTGTCTTTTATTAGTGTAGATAGCCAAGATTTTGAAGCAGCTCAAGTATCCATCAGTAGATGAGTGGATAAAAACCTGTGATACATTTACACAATGTATCACATTACAAATCAATAAACAAATACACAACAACAAATACAAATCTGCTATAAAAAGAAAGAAAATTTTATACTTTGCAACAGCATGGATGGAGCTGAGAAACATTAATAAGTGAAATAAGGCAGTCAGGGAAAGATAAGTACCATATGATTTCACTCATATATGGAATTTAATGAGTAAATTGAGCTACCAAGCAAAATAAATACAGACCCATAGATAGAGAGCAGTCAGACTGCTCTGGTGGGGGAGTTAGGGAATGTTGTATGGATTGAGCAAAAAAAAAGTGATAATTCATGGATATGTACAATAGTGTGTATAGCAGGTTGGGGGGGGGTGGAAGTGGAAGAGGGCATGGAGGGGATAAACGTGATGGAAAAATTTTAATTTAATTTTTAAAAAGAAACATACAATCTTCAAACACTGAATCAGATAATCTGAATGGACAGATTACAATTAATAAAATTGAAGAAGTAATTTTTAGAAAAAACCTTCCAACTAGCAAAAATCCTGGAATGGATGGCTTCACAGGAAAATTTTACGAAACATTCAAAGAAGAAATAACACCTATCCTTCTCACACTATTCCAAAACATTTAAGAGGATGGAAAACTCCCAACCTCATTTTATGAGGCCAGCATCATTTTAATTCCCAAACCAGATAAAGACAATACAAAGAAATAAAATTATGGGCCAGTATCCCTGATGAACATAGATGCTAAAATTTTCAACAAATATTAGCAAACCAGAACCAGGAGTACATTAAAAAGATCGTGCATGCCTTGCTGGTGTTACTCAGTAGTTGAGTGTCCATCTATAAATCAGAAGGTCACAGTTAGATTCTCAGTCAGGGCTCATGCTTGGGTTGTGGAGTTGATCCCCAGTAGGGGGCATGCAGGAGGCAGCTGATCAATGATTCCTTTTCATCACTGATATTTCTATCTTTCTCTCCTTCTCCCTTCCTTTCTAAAATCAATAAAAATGCTTTGTGTTTTATTTTTTTAAATTAAATCTTTATTGTTCAGATTGTTACAGTTGATCCTCTTTTTTCCCCCCATAGGTCCCCTCCACCAGGGTCCCACCCCACCCTCTGCCCTTACCCCCACCCCCCTGTCCTCATCCATAGGTGTACGATTTTTGTCCAGCCTCTTCCCGCACCCCCATACCCCTTTCCTCCCTGAGAATAGTCAGTCCACTCCCTTTCTATGCCCCTGATTTAATTATATGCACCAGTTTATACTGTTCATCAGATTATTTATTCACTTGATTTTTAGATTCACTTGTTGATAGATTTGTATTTGTTGTTCATAATTTCTATCTTTACCTTTTTCTTCTTCTTTTTCTTCTTCTTTTTCTTCTTCTTCTTCTTCTTCTTCTTCTTCTTCTTCTTCTTCTTCTTCTTCTTCTTCTTCTTCTTCTTCAAGGATACCTTTCAGCATTTCATATAATACTGGTTTGGTGGTGATGAACTCCTTTAGCTTTTTCTTATCTGTGAAGCTCTTTATCTGATCTTCAATTCTGAATGATAGCTTTGCTGGGTAAAGTAATCTTGGCTGTAGGTTCTTGCTATTCATCACTTTGAATATTTCTTGCTACTCCCTTCTGGCCTGCAAAGTTTCTGTTGAGAAATCAGCTGACAGTCATATGGGTACTCCCTTGTAGGTAACTGACTGTTTTTCTCTTGCTGCTTTTAAGAGTCTCTCTTTGTCTTTTGCCCTTGACATTTTAATTATGATGTGTCTTGGTGTGGTCCTCTTTGGATTCCTTTTGTTTGGGGTTCTCTGCACTTCCTGGACTTGTAAGTCTATTTCTTTCACCAGGTAGGGGAAGTTTTCTGTCATTATTTCTTCAAATAGGTTTTCAATATCTTGCTCTCTCTCTTCTTTTGGCACCCCCATAATTCGGATGTTGGTACATTTGAAGTTGTCCCAGAGGCTCCTTACACTATTTTCGTATTTTTGCTTTCTTTTTTCTTTTTGTTTTTTGCTTCTTCGTATTTCAAATCTTTGACTTGATTCTTGGGCTCCTCTAGTCTGCTGTTGGAACTCTGTATAATATTCTTTTTTTAAAAAAAATATATTTTATTGATTTTTTACAGAGAGGAAGGGAGAGGGATAGAGAGTTAGAAACATCGATGAGAGAGAAACATCGATCAGCTGCCTCCTGCACACCCCCCACTGGGGATATGCCCGCAACCAAGGTACATGCCCTTGAGGTCCGCAGGCTGACGCTCTATCCACTGAGCCAAAGTGGTCAGGGCTCTGTATAATATTCTTTATTTCAGTCAGTGTATGCTTAATTTCTAGGTGGTCCTTTTTCATAACCTCCAGGGTCTCACTAGATTTCTTGAGGGTCTCACTAAATTTATCGGCGGTTTCTAGAAAGTTCTTGAAAAACCTTAGAAGTGTGGTTTTGAACTCTATATCCAGTAGTTTGCTTTCCTCCATTTCTGTCATTTGTGACCTGTTTCTTTGTCTCCACATTTTGGCTGCTCCCCTGTGTTGATAGAGTGGCTTTGTGTGCTAGGTGTCCTATAGGGCCCAGTGGCTCAGCCTCCCCAATTACCTGAGGTGGACACTCTTGGTGCACCCCTTTGTGAGCTGTGTGCACAGTCTTGTTGTAGTTAAGCCTTGATTGTTGTAGGTATCACTGGGAGGAATTGACCTCCAGGCCAATTGGCTGTGAGAATCAGCTGTGTGTATGGTGGGAGAACTTCTGTGCTGGAGACACCCTTCTGGGGCAAGACTTGCTTCAGTGGGGCTTTGGTGCTCACTGAGTCTGCCCCCTGAGTGTGTCCCTTATGGATCTGAGGAGTTGTAATCTGGATGGTCCCACTCTGACCACTGGGTACACTGGCTCTTGGATCTCTAAGGAGGTGCTAATTTAGCCTCTGCCTGAGGCTACCCAGCAGGAACTATGGAGAGATCTGCAGATTCCTCTTCTTTGTTTGGGATTTGGAGGTACCCAGATGAGGCCCAGCTGTGAAGCAATGCAAGCTGCTGTGGGGCCTTGGGCCTTCTTTTGGATGTTCTGGGTCTCTCTGACCCAGCTGCAGGTTGTTAGGTAATTTTCAGTTTGCGAAGGGCCAGGCCTTTCATATGCAAAAGCCTCAGTGCACAGCTTGGGTGGGGCAGGGTCTCAGGGAATGAACAGGGTGGAGCAAACAGCTATGGCTGATCCTCAGTCCTACCCTAAGAGGCCTCGCGTCTCAGTGTCCTGCGGTAATCACTGCAAGCACCTCTGAGAGAAAGCTGCTCTCAAGTTTTAACCGATGCCAGACAGTCCAGTTTCTCCTTGTATGAGTCTGGGTCCCCAGAGACTCGCCAGGAACTGGAGTTCAGAGCAGCTGGGAGCTTGTAACTCCCTTCTGATTGAAAAAGACAACCGTGTCCTCAGTTGCCAGCCTTTTCCACGTGTGCCTCCGTACCTCTGCACTTTACTTCTGCACCTCCTCTGAGTCTCAGTGTGCTTTTCTCTTTCCTTCTAGTTGTAGAATTTCCACTCAGCCAGCCTTCCTGTGGTTCTGGATGATGTCTGTTTTGTCTTTTCGTTGTATTTTTGAAGTGGTTGTGCAAGGCAGCAATTTCCGGTGTTTATCTATGCCGCCATCTTGGTTTTATCTCTGCGTTTTATTTTTAAAAAGATCATACATTACGATTTATTCTGGGGATACAAGGTTGGTACAATGTTGGCAAATCAATAATGTGATACATCACATAAACAAAATGAAAGATAAAAATCACATGATCATATCAATAGATACAGAAAAAGCATTTAATAAAATCCAACACTCACTTATGATAACAACTCTCAGCAAAGTGGGAATAGAGGGAGCATACCAGAACGTAATAAAGGCCATATATGACAAACTACAGCCAACATCATAGTCAATGGCAAAAACTAGAAGCATTTCCCTTATGGGGAAAACAAGATGTCCGCTTTCACCTTTGTTAATCAACATAGTGTTTATTGTTAATCAGCATAATGTGGCTAGGAAGTCCTAGCCACAATTATCAGACAAAATAAAGAAATAAAAGCCATCCAAATTGGAAAGAAAGCAGTAAAACTATCATTATTTGCAGATGACATAGTATTGTACACTTAGAACTCTTAAGAATCCATGGAAAAATATACTAGAATTGATAAAAGAATTCAGTAAAATAGCAAGATACAAAATAAATATCCAGAAATTAGTTGAATGTTTATATACCAATAATGAACTATCAGAAAGGGAAACTAAGAAAACAATTCCATTTACAATTGCATCAAAATTAATAAAATACAAGGAATAAATTTAACCAGGGATTTATAAGACCTGTACTGGGAAAATTATAAGACACTGAAAAAGAAAATGAAGAAGATATAAATAATTGGAAGCATAAACTGTGTTCATGGAAGGGAAGAATTAACATCATTAACATGTGCATACTACCCAAAGTAATTTATATATTCAACTCAATTCCTATCAAGATAACAATGGCATATTTCACAGAACTAGAACAAACATTCAAAAATGTGTATGGAACCACAAAAGACCCCAGTAGCCTCAGCAATCTTGTGAAAAAAGAACAAAGTTGGAGGAATCACGCTACCTGATATCAAATATACTATCAGACCATAGTAATCAAAACAGCATGGTACTAGCATAAAAACAGATATATAGACCAATGAAACAGAATAGAAATCCCAGAAATAAACCCATGACTTTATGGTCAATTAATATTTGACAAAATAAGCAAGAACATACAATGGGGTAAATATAGTCTCTTCAATAAACAGTGTTCTGAAAATTTTATATATACATGCAAAAAAACACACATGAAACTAGACCACCGTTTTACACCTTACACAAGAATGAACTAAAAAAAAAAAAAAGAATGAACTCAAAATGGATTAAAGACTTAAGTGTTAGACCCAAACCCGTAAAAATCCTAGAAGAAAACATGGGCAGTAAAATCTTGCACATTTCTCATAACAATATTTTTTCAGATATTTCTCCTCAGGCAAGGGAAAGGAAAAAATAAACAAATGAGACTACATCAAACTAAAACATTTTTGCACAGCAAAGGAAAGCATCTACAAAATTAAAAGACAATTCACTGAATGAGAGAACATATTCACCAATGATGTGTCTGATAAGATGTTAATATCCAAAATTTATAAAAAACTTATAAAATTCAACACCAAAGAGCAAACTATCAGTTAAAAAATAAGCAAAGGAGTTGAATAGGCACTCCTCCCAAGAGGACATACAGATGGCCAGTAGACATATGAAAAGATGGTCATCACTAATCATCAGAGAAATGCAAATTAAAACCAGTGATATATCACCTCATACCTGTCAGAATGGCTATCATCAGTAAATCAACAAACAAGTGTTGGCGAGGACATGGAGAAAAGGAAACCTAGTACACTGCTGGTGGGAATGCAGATTGGTGTAGCCACTGTGGAAAACAGTATGGAGTTTCCTAAAAATAATTAAAAATGGAGCTGCCATATGACCCAATGATCCCACTTCTAGGAATATATCCTAAGAAACCTGAAACACCAATCAGAAAGAATATATGCACCCCTATGTTCATTGCAGCATTATTTACAATAGCCAAGATTTGGAAGCAGCCCAAGTGTCCATCAATAGGTAAGTGGATAAAAAAGCAGTGATACATTCACACAACGGCATACTACTCAGCTATAAAAAAGCAGGAAATCTTACCTTTGCAACACCATGGATGGAGCTAGAGAGTATTATGCTAAGTTAAATAAGGCAATCAGAAAAAGACAAGTAACATTATTTCACTTCTATGTGGAATCTAATGAACAAAATAAACTAAAAAACAAAATAGAAACAGACTCATAGCTACAGAATACAGATCGAAAGTTGTCAGAGGGGAGTATTGGGGGACTGGGTGAAAAAGGTGAAGGGATTAAGAAAAAAACAAACTTATAGACACAGACTACAGTATGGTGATTTCCAGAAGGAAAGTGAGGTGGGGGAAGATAGAAAAGGGTAAAAGGGAGATAAATGGTGATGGAAGGAGACTTGACTTGAGGTGGTAAACACACAATACAATAGACAGATGATGTGTTATAGAATTGTACACATGAGATCTATTTAATTTTATTAGCAAATGTCACCCCCAGCACAAATTCAATAAATAAAAGGAACAAAAACAGAAAGAACAAAAGAAAAAAATTAAAAATGTATATAAAAGAAAAGCTTAGGAGATATTTTAGTATACAATCATGTATGTATTTATGAAATTGAATTCCTTCTCCTGTGCCCAGCCTTGTTCTAAAAGCATCCATATGTAAAATCTCACTGATAAAAAAATTCTATTAGCCTAAGTGATCTTATAAGTGCTTATATTAGTCATGATTTCACTTGTTTTTTCTTACTAAATTCTTTTTTTTAATTAAATTTTTATTGTTCAGATTACATTTATTCCTCTTCCCCCCCACCATAACTCCCCTCCTCCCAGTTCCCGCCCCACCCTCTGCCCTCACTCCCCACCCACTGTCCTCATCCATAGGTGCACGATTTTTGTCCAGTCTCTTCCCGAATCTCCCATTTCCCTTTCCCCCCCAAGAATAGTCAGTCCATTCCCTTTCTATGTCCCTGATTCATTATAATCACCAGTTCATTCTGTACATCAGATTATTTATTCACTTTGATTCTTAGATTCACTTGTTGATAGATGCGTGTTTGTTGTTCACAATTTGTATCTTTACCTTTTTCTTCTTCCTCTTCTTTAAGGATACCTTTTCAGCATTTCGTATAATACTGGTTTAGTGGTGATGAACTCCTTTAGCTTTTCCTTATCTGTGAAGCTCTTTATCTGACCTTCAATTCTGAATGATAGCTTTGCTGGATAAAGTACTCTTGGTTGTAGGTTCTTGGTATTCAGCACTTTGAATATTTCTTGCCATTCCCTTCTGGCCTGCAAAGTTTCTGTTGAGAAATCAGCGGACAGTCGTATGGGTATTCCCTTGTAGGTAATTGAGTCTCTTTCTCTTGCTGCTTTTAAGATTCTCTCTTTGTCTTTTGCTCTTGGCATTTTAATGATGATGTGTCTTGGTGTGGTCCTCTTTGGATTCCTTTTGTTTGGGGTTCTCTGCGCTTCTTGGACCTGTAAGTCCATTTCTTTCACCAGGTGGGGAAAGTTTTCTGCCATTATTTCTTCAAATAGGTTTTCAATATCTTGCTGTCTCTCATCTTCTGGCACTCCTATAATTCTGATATTAGTCCGCTTGAAGCTGTCCCAGAGGCTCCTTACACTATCTTCACACTTTCGGATTCTTTTTTCATTTTGCTTTTCCGGTTGGGTGTTTTTTGCTTCTTCGAATTTCAAATCTTTGGTTTGATTCTTGTGCTCCTCTGGTCTGCTATTGGGTATAATATTCTTTATTTCCGTCCGTGTATGCTTACTTTCTAATTTCTTTATCGTAGCATCGAGGGTCTCATTAGTTTTCGTGAGGCTCTCATCAAGTTTATTGCAAGCCCTCAAAATTGCGATTCTTAGCTCCATATCCTCCATTTCTGTCATGTTTTTTTGTCTCCGTATCTTTTATGCTTTCTTGGTGCACCCCCTTGTGGTCTTTGTGCGCAGTCTTGTTCTAGTTAAGCCTTATTTGTTGTAGTTAATACTAGAGGGATTTGACCACCAGGCTGACTGGCTGTGAGAATCAGCTGTATGGAAAACTTCTGTCCTCTGGAGAGGTGCTACTCTAGCCTTTGCCTGAGGCAATCGGCAAATGGCTGTGCGCAAGGCTTGGGCGGGGCGGGATCAACAGGGCGGGGTGGAGGGAGCAGTTATGGCCGCTCTCAGTCCCTCCCCAGAGGCTCTGCCTCTCTGTCCCAGCAACCGCTGCAAACCTCGGAGGGACCGTAGCCAGACAGTCCTGCTTCTCCCGTTTGAGTCTGGGTCCCTAGAGACTCGCCCGGATCTGTAGCCCCGAGTCTGAGACTCCCTCCTGATTGAAAATGACAACCGTGCCCTCAGCCACCAGCCCGCTTTGCGCGCGCACCACCGTACCTTTAAATTTTCCACACTGCGCCTCCTCTGGGCCTCGTAATGCTGTTGGTTTTCCTTCTAGTTGAAGAGTCTCTCCTCAGCCAGCCTTCCTGGGGTTTTGGGTGATGTCCGTTCCGTCTTTTAGTTGTATTTTTGAAGTGGTTGTTTGCGGCAGCAGTCTCCGGTGTTTACCTATGCTGCCATCTTCGATTCTCTCTTACTAAATTCTTTACATTTATCTAGGTTAATGAAGTTTAATTACTATAAGAAATTGACAGAAGCCCTTATAAAATTCTCAAATTTTAAGAAGAGTTTACGAATGGATGCATGTAATTTTTATTCAGCTAATCTGTTCTTGTTTTGGAGTATTGATCTGATGTCTTTATGATGAAAGAACATTATCACATGAAGTGGTTTGGTGGAAATTTTGTTTCCTTAACAACTGTTTCTTTTGGGTGAAAACTGAGTAACTTTTTTTCAGATTCTAAGGCAATGCAGTTCAACTACCACTACAAGTTTAATTTTAAATAATGACATTTTCTTATCAGACTATTGGCCTAAATGTAGTTTAACAAGATAGGTAAAAAAAACCACTTTATTTTTATTCTCTTGATTTATTTGTTGTAGAATTTTTGGAATTTTGCTGGTCTTTGTGGATGTGTCCCTCGTCATTGCAGACCTACTTACCACTGATCAAACAATGGCATATCGTTTAATTTCTTTATTGATTGGTTTATATTTTTTCATGGATATTCTTCTTCAAGTATTTGTAGAAGGGTAAGTTTGATTAATTTTTCTAAAAGCACATCAAGCTATTTTGTACTGCTATGAAAAGCATCCCCAAATAATTGTCAGGTCAACCCAACCAGATGTGTCCCTCTTTATTAAAACAAGTCTCCTAGAAGGCACGGTCCACAAGAGAAACAACAATCCAAATCCCAATTTATACTAGACTAGAGGCCCGGTGCACAAAAATTTGTGCACTGGCGGGGGAAGGGGGGTGAGGGGGGTGTCCCTCAGCCTCACTTGTGCCCTCTCACAGTCTGGGACCCCTCGGGAGATAACCACCTGCTGGCTTAGGCCCGCTCCCCGGGTGGCAGATGGCAGGCCCAATCCCTCGGTGCCTGACCCACCTCCCTGGGTTGTGCACACAGCAGGGCCGATCTGGGGGTCAGGGCACTGCCCCAGGCGGGTCACACACGGGACGCCCAGGTGGGCCAGCGGATCGCTGCTGCCATGTTCGGCTGCCCCAGGTTGGGTCACACACGGGATGCCCAGGCAGGCCAGCGGATCGCTGCTGCCCTGCCCGGCTGCCCCAAGTCGGGTCCCACACGGGATGCCCGGATGGAGGCCCGGCAGGCTGGCCAATCGCTGCTGCACCTCCCGGCTGCCCTGGGTTGGGTTACACATGGACGCCCGCCGCCCCAGGTCGCAAATAGCAGGCCTGGATGGTGGTGGGGCAGGCAGGATGGCGCTGTCCCGCCCTGCCTGCAGTATGCAAATTAGCCGCCATCTTTGTTGGCGGTTAATTTGCATATCGCGCTGACTAGCCAATGGGAGGTGTGGCAAAGGTATGGTCAATTACCATGTTTGTCTATTATTAGATAGGATTGGGCTCTAAAATTATTGTTGCAACTGGTCCTCTAGTCTCTGACAGTGTATTCTAGATGGTTTCTTCAACAAGTAAACCCCTTTTGGGTTTGCAAAAATGGAGCCAGACAGGAATGTGTCTACAAACAAAATATTAAGAGGAACATGTATGTGAAACATTTGTATAAAATATTAATATTTCATTAATAACTGAATCTAAATAAAAGCTGACAGTATGTTAAATAGAACATGAACAGCCCCTACCTCAGTTAGAAGAAAAACTTTTGTCAAGGTCACAGGAGATCTGAGGCATGGTTATTCCATCAGCTTGGTACTGAGGCAGCAGCTGATTTTCTCTGCTTTCTGAGAAGGTGCATAGAGTGAGCCGCGCCTTGGAGTTTTATTGCTGTGGGAGTTAGGGACTAAATTCCCAAGCCTTCTCCTTTCCTTGTGAACTATCCTAATGCCTTTGAGTTAAGGACAGCTGCCCACTCCCAGGCCACTCAGAGGCTGAAAGGGCTACCCAGACTTGGGAAAAGCTTTCCCTGGAGCACCAGTGCCATGGCTGAAGTAGCCAATGTTGGGAGGAAGGTTCAGTGGATAGAAGTTCAGCATTGGTTAGGGATTGCTCTGCAGGTGCAAAGCCAGACGATAAGTTTGCAGGCCAAAGTTGTGGACCCTTCTTCCTCTCATAAGCTCCTGTTGTGCATTCTTCACAGTCCCAGTTGCTCTAAAAGTGTGTCATGTTCAGCTTCTATTGCCCAATAGTACTGCCAAACATCTTACCTTTCTCTTGCACCTATGTGAAGGCAATGCTTGCCTCTTCTTTAATGGTTTGGTTATAGCCCATACTATACTTAAATGGACAAATTGATGCTTTTTACACATATATTAATGAATATTATACCCTTAGTCTAGTTTATAAAATGAATTTTAAATAATTTATTAAAGTAGAATGCTTAATGGGAATGAGTCAAATACTTTGTGTTCTTACAAATATCCCCAACTCTTCTTTGGGGGGCATAAACGTACTTTTTTGTTTTATACTACAGGATACTATCATATTTTTCTGATATACTTAATTCCATGGATGCTGCCATTATTGTAGTGACTCTAATAATTGATTTCAATGATATTTTTTATGACTATGAGATTTTTAAAGATATTCCCAGGTAAGAAACATATGATTCATCTCTCTCAAAGATTTTTTCTTCATTTTCTGTGGCTTTCATTTTGTGTAATCTTTTTAACTTTGAATGTCCTGATTCTGTGCCAGATAAGTTGCTTGAAAATGAAATGTTTAGACTAATTTCCACATACATGGAAACTAAAGACTTGGTAGGTCCAGCGAAGGGTGTACACGCTAAGTATCTTTAGTTGAATGAAGAAGATGGAACACCCAAAGAAAAAACTAGGGACTTTACCTCTGTAGTAACTTCAACTTCTCCACATTTTTAAATTCACACTATTAGAATTTGAGCTTCAACCACAAATGACACATGAAATTCCTAGTTTTTTCTACCAGAGAATATTGATTTGAGCATATACAAAATTTTAATGACTCCAATGATGATTCTCTAAAGAACAGCAAATGGAACATAAAACTAGATGACATGGGTAGCAATACAGAGGTAGAATTTTCAGGATAGTGTATTTAAAATTAAGAAAGCTGAGACAAAGTTAGAACTGTTAGGGATTAGAAAACTAAAATGTGTATGAGACACTGATGGATTTTTCTTTTTGTTCTTCCTCTTCCTACTCTGGTAATGAGGAAAAGAAGAGCAAATGTGTACTGGGATGTAAATGTTGGGTTGGCTCACTAGGCTTATTCATTCATCAAATAGCTTGCTTCTTTCTGCTATCCAGCTTCCCAGGACTTCACTTCAGGTTCCGACATTATTTGACATTATCTGATAGGTTTTAGAGTTGATTGAAAATAACTGGAGCCAGAATGGTCCTCTGACCAGCAACCTTAGCATCACCTAAGCGCTTGCTAAAAATGGAAGAAGAAAAACGCCTCAGGCCCATTCTAGACCTACGGAATCAGTATGTACACTCAAGTTAGGGAAGCACTAGTCCCCACCATCAGTTCTCTGCCATTGTGTTTCTTTCTGACGGTAGGCGGGACACCAGCTAGCCCATTGCGAAGTATCTCAACCTGCTGCCTGCCTGATGTGTTAGCAGCTGTAGAGAACCTCTGTTACTGATGGAAGTAACAGAGGTGAACAAGAATCCTCAGTTTGTATTGATGGGAAAAAGACTGAAAAATACTCATCTTAAACCACAAAAGTTAAATCTACAAATTCTAAGTGTCTATCATACAACTATTTCCCTAAACCAGTTTCTCAGCTTCAGCGCTATTGCTATTTGGGATCAGATTGTTGTTTATTATGGGGGCTGCCACTAGATGGGGGGCTGTCACACACAATTGTGACAACCAAAAACATCTCCAGACACTGCCAAATGTCCCCTAGGTGGCTGGGTGGGAAACATGGGGTAGGAGGTGCAAAATGATCCCTTGTTGAGAACCACTGCTCTATACTTAGATCACATTGAGAACAACATCGTTTCCAAAGCAAAAATTGATCTTTCTAATTTATTGTTAGATTGGTAATTCTCCTTCGGTCTCTACGCCTTATCATTCTGATGAGAATTTTTCATTTGGCTTACGAAGAAAGACAGCTTGAAAAGTTGACCAGAAGGATGGTAAGTGGGCAAAACATGTTTATGGTTCAGAAAAATGTGTTTTAGGAAATACTGGCAAGGGTTATAGGTATCTATATAATGATCTTTATTTTTATGTTGATTTATGTTTTACAAATTAATGATTCTTTTAAATGCTCAGGTTTCAGGAAACAAACGACGATACAAGAAAGATGGATTTGACTTAGACCTCACTTACGTTACTGGTTTGTGAAATTTAACTGTTGATTTACTTAAATTGATTTCACTTTTTTTGTGTGTGTAAGTAATTATGTGGGGTTTTTATTGTTGTTGTTCTTGCCTTCTCTAAGCCATGTTCTTTCAAAGCATTGTTTATCCATGAAGAAGTATGCCACTATGGTAGTGTGACATATTTGTAATTTAACCCTGACAATGTTTTTATTGTCATCTCAAATAAGGTCTACTTGGTTACAATACAGGAAGTTGAATGGATTTTCAGATGACTCCATTTGTTTGGTTTAGAATTTATTGAGTAGTTATTCTGGGTCCAAAGGATTCCAAAGAAACCTCTTCTTTTCCTAGAACCCCAGAGAATAAGGTCATTGCTTTGTAGATATCAGGTTTCTGAGTCAGGATCACTGGAAAGCATCCTGGCAGTTCCCAACATCCCTGGAGCCCGGATCTCTCATTTTCCTTTGGTGTTTAAGTAAAAAATAAATTCCCACTACAGGGGGAGCTCCAGACTGAGGTCAACACAAATCTGTTTGCATATGGCTGGAACCAACTGAGTTGGGAACACAGGGGACTTTAATGGTCATTGTACTGGATAATTTACTATATTATCTTGATTATCTTGAGGGCTAGTTAGTTTTTTCTATCATTTTCAACCCTGAAAGTTTTTTTTTTCTGTGAAAAAGGAGTCTGGTTATTAGTAAATTAAGTTGTCACATATTGTTTGGCATCTATAATGATATTCATAATAGTGACTATTTTGACTTCCAGAACGTATTATTGCCATGTCATTCCCATCTTCTGGAAAGGAGTCTTTCTATAGGAATCCAATTCAGGTAAGGGTATTGATCTAACAAATGCTCATATTTCTCAGTAACCATAGACTGTGGCCCAAAGATGGAAGTATTTTACTAAAAATTTACTCTTTCAGGTAAAAAATTATAATGGATTGACATTAATTAGCTTTTGCTCTGTTGCCCACCAACCAAAAACTTAGTGACTTATAATAGCAGCCATTGACTTAGCTCATGATAATGTGGTTTGTGAATTTGCATTGGGCTTAACTGGGTAGTTCTGGTGATCACAGACAGGCTCAATTAATCTCAGTTGAGTTAACTCATTTATCTGTGGGCACCTACTGGGCATCTGAGGATTGGTTAAATGGCTCCATGTGATATTTCATTCTCTAGCAGGCCAGTGTGTGGGCTTTTTCATTGTGGCAGTGGCAAGGATCCCACAAGTAGCAAGCAAAAGAGTGTAGAGCCCCTGAAGATCTAGGCTCAAAACTAGTATAATGTGGCTTCTACCTCATTCTATTAGAAAAGCAAATTGCAAATCCAGTGCAGATTCAAGGAGTAAAAAACAGACTCCATTTCTTTTTTTTTTTAATTTATTTTTTTTATTTTTTTTATTTTTCGCTATAAGTATTACAAAGGGTATTACATAAAACAGACTCCATTTCTTGATGGCAGGAATTGTAACATATTGTGACCATATTTTTGTAGTCTATCATAGGGGGAAAGGGTGGGAATTCTTTAAAGTAAATAAGTAAAACATGTGTTCTTAGGTTGAGATCCAAAATTATAGTAGAGGCATACTGCTTTAGGTTCTGTGGATTAAGTAAACTAATTTCAAAGATAAAATTATGTGTACTATGAAATTTCAATTAAAAGTCATTGTTTAAGAAGCTTACATAATGTGTGGGTATGTATACATTAGAGCAATTTACAGTATTTATATCTCAATGAAAATATAATATGTAATTATACATAATTATGTGTATGTGTGTATGTCTATATTCATACATATATAATTATACTTTTATTGAGGCATAAAAAAACTTGTAAGATGTACTGATCTTAAGTGTTTATCTTGATGTAATTTTATATATGTATATGCATGTAACCAACACCTCTATCTAGATATAAAACATTTCATGCTCTTTTTCAGTCAATATCCCAACACATTAAAAGTAATTCCTATTCTAACTGAGTTAGTTTTACTTCTTATTGAATTTCACATAGTGGAATCATACACTAACTACATCTTTTGTTACTGACTTTTTATGTTCAAAATAAGTTCTGTGAGATTCATCCAATATTGTTATGTGTAAGAAGTTCTTTTAATTTATTGCTTTCTAGAATACTGTATTGAAAGTCCAAGCATTCAGTTTACATGGAGAAATTATAACATTATACAGCACCTCACAAAGGCAGCAAATACATTACAGTTTATAAAAGCTACTTTACAAAATATTTTAAATTTGAATTATCAAAAGGTACAGCTGAAGAAACAGATATAAAACTGGCAACCAGTAATTTTGACTGTAGCTTACATGACTTTACATATGTGAATTTGAAAATACTGAGTTTAGGGTAATCACTATGCTTTGTGTCTATATGAAAATTATTAAAGGCCCTGTGCATGAATTCATGTACTAGTGGGGTCCACCTGCGCCAATCGGGGCTGATTGGGCCGGGCTGGCCAGGGAAAGGGGACGCAGGTTGGGGGGATCAATTGGGGGTGGGGCCAGCCGAGGGGAGGGGCCACTGGCGGTTGGCCAGCCGGCCCCGCCCCCTGGTCGAACTCCCGATTGAGGGGACAATTTGCATATTAGCCTTTTATTATATAGGATAATACTGCCTGTTGAAGAATGAACAGTATAATACTGATTGTTAAAGAATCGTGTTCAAAATTATTTAATTCACTTCAAAATGTCATACAAATTATTATGTTTTTTATGTGCCATTAAATCTTCACTCATTTAGCTCAAGTACATTACTAAAGTAATATATTAAATTTTCCACTGCAGTGGTCTTTCACACCATTGACATTTGCATACTTTAGTATAAATTAGAAAGAAATGTGTGATATTCACAAATGTTCAGAAAAGCAAGCAAAAGGTCAATGTACCTGCCAGGTTTTTTGAGATAGTGTCATGTCAGCTTCATAAACATTCATTCTGTAAAATAGTTAGCTAA
Organism: Myotis lucifugus; assembly: GCF_000147115.1. Lineage (NCBI taxonomy): Eukaryota > Metazoa > Chordata > Mammalia > Chiroptera > Vespertilionidae > Myotis > Myotis lucifugus. Next base: position 11,339,307 of record NW_005871055.1, read on the forward strand.
TGTTTGAACACCATTTGCAAGATAAAACACATTTTCTCATAAATAATGAAGTCTTTTCATCAAGCACTAAAAAGTATACAAAATAATTTGAATTTGAGCAAGTCCTGGAATGTGTTCAGCCTAATATTTAAACAGACTTGTTTCCAGGGTTTCACAAGGACAAGATTTTAAATTGCTCAGAAGAGTTAGAAACTGCCTTGAGAGAGATGAACACAATCATTACCAATAGAAAAAGTAACCATTGTGTTTATCTCTTAAGAGACAGAAAAATGTAACATTTTCCCCTTAGAATTACATGTATACAACTATATATAATATATAACATGTAATAAAAAATATATTATATATACTTTGGCATAAAACACATAACATATTAGATAATATAGTTATTTAATAATATGTAATTATAAAGTATATAATTATAAAATAAAATATACTATATATTAGAATAATATATTTCCCTGTTAAAATAGCATGCTTAATTATATTACATACTAGTGGCCCAGTGCACAAAATTCGTGCATTGGGGGGGGTGGTCCCTCAGCCCAGCCTGCACCCTCTCCAACCTGGGAGCCCTTGAGGGATGTTCGACTGCCGGTTTAGGCCCGATCTCACAGGGGACCCTCACCCATGGGGGCGTGGCCAGCCTGGGTGATGGCTGAGGGCTGTTTGCAGGCCCCTCTCTCAGCAGCTGGCCCTGGCGACCCAAGCCTCCTGTGCCCAAAGGCCTCTCCTTCAGACCCCAGCTAGGGCGGGAGAGAATCTTGGGTTGTCCTCGGCAACCCAAGCCTCCCTGAACTCTGGCCTACTCCGTGGCTGCCACCCACAGGCCCCTCGGCACTGGCCAGGTAGGCGGGAAGCTTGGCTTCCTTTGTTGCCTGGGTGACCCAAGCCTCCTGCCTGCTCTGGCTGGCTCCGTGGCTGCTGCTGTTTTTGTCCCACTAATTTGCATACTCACTCCTGATTGGCTGATGGGCATGGCTTGTGGCCATTGTGAAGGGACAGTTAATTTGCATGTTTCTCTTTTATTAGTGTAGATTATATATAATATATATAATTATGTATCATAATATATAATTATATATCATATGGTTGACTCTTGAACAACATGGGTTTGAACTGTGCAGGTCCACTTATATGCAGATTTTTTTCAATAAATACTGAAAGTGTATTTTCTCTCCTTATGATTTTCTTAATGTACATATCATGAATTATGGTACATAATACATATAACATA
>NW_005871055.1:11340726-11405720 GCF_000147115.1 Myotis lucifugus
TACCCTCTTAAGGACCAATGGACAAAATTTTGCTTGTAGCCACTCCCCTTGGGCTCTGGCAGAGAAAGGGTAGAGTGGACTAGATCTGTGTGAGGAGAGCCTGGGGTTAGTGGCTCTGGGGAGAGAGCTGAGAGGAGAGCTGCCTGGATCCTTGAGCTGAGTCATTCCTCCATACTGCAGAAGCCATCTTTCTTAGGCAGACCTTTCCCATCCATGTAGCTTTAGCTTTGGGGGAAACAATAGCCCCATCTATTGGAATCCCTCTCTCCCCACCCTGTGGAGCTTATGCCCTGCTGAGGACTACAGCCAGAGACTCATTAACTGACTGAGACTAACAGACAGCTGGAGGCAAAGGCAATCCCTGGGTGCTTTGAATCTTTGCCTGAAGTACTCCTGAGCTGGGGGCTAGCAAAAGCAGAACTTGGTGTGCAGCTTGGTTCTTTCCACATGAACTCAGGCCTACAAGAGGGAGTCATAAGCTGTGGATTGCTGATAGCTCCGAACAAGTTGCTCAGGGCCAATCACAGACAGTATCAGACACTGGCCTGCACCAGAGTCCCTCCGAAGAGGCCCAGAATCAATACACCTAGTGGCCAGCTTCAGACACAATAGAGCAAAATGCAACAAGCTTCACAAGCAGCATATTCACAGGGAAACATTGGCAGGCACTAAATCTTGCTGAGGTGAATTCTGTTTCATGTGATCAGCACCTAGATAGCAGCCTCCATACTGTGTTGGGGGTTGAGGCTCCCTGTCAGCCAGCCTGATGGTAGAGCCCATTCATGAATGGGCCAATAGCAATCAAGACTCAACTACAGCCCTGGCCGGTTTGGCTCAGTGGATGGAGCGTCGGCCTGGGGACTGAGGGGTCCTGGGTTCGGTTCCGGTCAGGGGCATGTACCTGGGTTGCGGGCATGTCCCTAGTGGTGGGTGTTCAGGAGACAGCTGATCGGTGTTTCTCTCTCATTGATGTTTCTGACTCTCTGTCCCTCTCCATTCCTCTCTGTGGAAAATCAGTAATATATATATATATATATATATAGAGAGAGAGAGAGAGAGAGAGAGAGAGACTCAACTACAACAGGAAAGCCCATACAATGCACACAAGGGGGCATTCATAGAGCACCCAGTTCTGGTGATCAGGGAGACTATGCCACTGGGTCCCACAGGTCACCTACTATATAAAGCCACTCTATCAAGATGAGGGATCATAGCAGATATACTTAATACATAGAAACAAACACAAACAGGAAGCCAAAATAGGGAAACAAAGAACCAGGCCCCAAATGAAGGAACGTGAGAATGCTCTAGAAGGAGAGCTAAATGAAGTAGAGGTAAACAATTGATCAGATATAGAGTTCTGAGAAGGATTGTAAGGATGCTCAACAGCATAAAAAAGGATATAGAAACCATAAAAAAGGACCAGTTAGAAATGAAGAATACCATATCTGAAATAAAGAATACACTGGAAGGAATAAACAGCAGGCTCTATGAAGCAGAGGGTCATATCAGTGATTTGGAAGACAAAGTAAGAAAAAATATCCAATCAGAGCAGCAAAAAGAAAAAAAGATTTAAAAATGAGGATAGGTTCTTGTTGTTTTGTAAATGTTTGTATTGATTTCAGAGAGAGGAGGGGAAAGGGAGAGGGAGAGATAGATAGAAACATCAATGATGAAAGTGAATCATTGATCAGCGCTTCCTGCATGCCCTCCACTAAGGATCAAACCTGCAACCCAGGCATGTGCCCTGACCGGGAATTGAACTGTGATGTCCTAATTTATGGGTCAATGCTCAACCACCGAGCCATACTCGTTGGGCAAAATGAGGATAGTTTAAGGGTCCTGTGGGACAACATGAAGTGTAAGAACATCTATGTGATTTGGGTACAAGGAAGAGAAGAAAGAGAGAGCAAGCGATCAAGAACCTATTTGAAGAAATAGTGTCTGAAAACTTCCCTAACATGGTGAAGAAAAAATACATACAAGTCCAAAAAATACAGAGACTCCCAGTAAGATAGAGCTAAAGAGGTCCACACCAAGAACATCATGATTAAAATGTCAAAGGTTAATGACAAATAATCTTAAAAGCTGCAAAAGAAAGGCAGTCAGTTACCTAAATTAACTTTCATAAGACCATCAGCTGATTTCTTAACAGAAACATTTAAGCCAGAAGGGACTGGCATGAAATATTCAAAGTGATGGAAAAGAAGGACCTACAGCCAAGACTACTTTGCCCAGCCAGTTTACATTTAAAATTGAAGGAGAAATAGAGAGCTTTTCAGACAAGAAAAAATTAAAGGTGTTTATTACCACCAAACCAGTATTATATAATAAATGTTCAAGGGCTTGCTTTAAGAACCAGGAGAAGGAAAAAAAAGGAAAAAGAAAACAAAACAGAAGAATATAGTTAAAAAAATAAAATGGCAAGAAATATGTATCTATTAATAATCACTTTAAATGTAAATGCTTCAATCAAAAGATATAAGGTAGCTGAACAGATAAGTAAACAAGACTCATAAATATGCTGTCTTCAAGAGACCCACATCAGAATGAAAGATACACACAGACTAAAAGTAAAGGGATAGAAAATGAGATTTCATGAAACTGGAAAGGAAAAAAGGCTGGGGTAACAATACTTATATTTGACAAAATAGACTTTAGTAAAAGACAAAGAATGATACTACAAAATGATAAAGGGAACAATCCAACAAGAGAATATAATCTTTGTAAACCTTTTCTCCCAACATAGGATCATCTAAATATGTAAAGCAAATCTTGGAAATAAAGGGAGATATTAACAATAATACAGTTATAGTTATAACACCCCATTGACATCAATGGATAGATTTTCCAGACAGAAAATCAACAAGGAGATAACTTTAAATGAAACACTAAATCAACAGCATTTAATGATATCTTCAGATCATTCCACCCATAGGCAGCGGAATAAACAATCTTTTAAAATGCACATGGGATGTTTTCTAGGATAGACCACATGTTAGGACATAAAACAAGTTTCTATAAATTTAAGAAGATCGGAATCATATCAGGCATCTTCTTTGACTATAATGCTATGAACCTTGAAATCAACCACAAGAAAAAAAAATGAAAAAAACCCCACAAAAAACACCACACAATGACATGGATACTAAATAACATATTGCTAAACAATGAATGGGTTAACAATGAGATCAAGGAAAAAAATCAAAAGATACCTTGAAACAAATGAAAATGAGGACACAATAACCCCAAATCTGTCAGAAGTTCATAGCATTACAGGCCTATCTCAAGAAATAAGAAAAAGCTCAAGTAAACAATCTAATTTTACACTTAAAGAAACTTGAAAAAGGGCAACAAAGCCAAGAGTGAGTAGAAGGAAGGAAATAATAACATCAGAGCAGAAATAAAGCTAAGTAGAGTAAAAAAAAAATACAAAAGATCATTGAAACCAAGAGCTGGTTCTTTGAAAAGATAAACAAAATTGGCAAACCTTTAACAAGACTCATTGAAAGAAAGGTAGGAAGAAAGAAAGGAAGAAGAAAGAAAGAAAGAAAGAAAGAAAGAAAGAAAGAAAGAAAGAAGAAAGAATTTATCTATTTCATCCAGGTTGTCTAGCTTGTTGGCATATCGCAGTTCATAGTATCTATACTTATAATAGAGTAATATGCAAATTGGTTGGGACACCATTATGTAATAACAGATCAGCAGAAGGGCAGGGCAGCGAGCTACGCGTGGCGGAGAGCTACAGGAGGGCAGGGCAGAGAGCTATGAGTGGCAGAGAGCTATGAGCAGTGGTGGGCAGGGCAGCCAGCTGAGGCAAGCGGCAGCGAGCTACCCGTGCAAGGATTTGCGCGCAGAGCCACTAGTTTTCTTATAATCCTTTGTATTTCTGCATTGTCAGTTGTTACTCCCCGTCTTTCATTTCTGATTTTATTTATTTTGATCCTCTTTTTCTTTCCTTGATGAGTCTGGTTAAAGATTTGTCTATCTTTTTTTATCTTTTCAAAGAACTAGTTCTTGCTTTCATTGATGTTTTTTGTATATTTTTTAGTATCTATGTTATTTGTTTCCATTCTAATCTTTATTATTGCCTTTTTTCTACTTACTCTTGGCTTTGTTGTTCTTTTCTAATTCCTTTCAGAGTAAGATTATATTGTTTATTTGAACTCTTTCTTGCTTCTTGAGGTAGCCCTGTAATGCAATGAACTTTCCTCTCAGGACGGCTTTCACTGTCCTCAGAATTTTCACTGTCCAAATCCTCTAGATTTGGAGTTGTGTTTACATTTTCATTTATCCAGATAACTTTTGATTTCTTCTTTGATCTCATTATTAACCCATTCATGCTATTTAGCCTCCCTGTGTATGAATGTTTTTAATTTTTTTTGAATTGTAGTTGATTTCTAGTTTTATACCATTGTGGTCAGAGAATATGTTTGATATCATTTCAATCTTCTTGAATGTATTAAGACTTATTTTGTGACCTAACATGTGGTCTATCTTTGGGAATGTATCGTGTACTCTTGAGAAGAATGTATATTCTGATGCTTTGGGATGAAATGTTCTGTAAGTATCAATTAAATCCATCTGATCTAGTGTGTCATTTAAGATCGCTCTTGCCTTGTTGATTTTTTTTGTCTGGAATATCTATCCATTGATTTCAATGGGATGTTAAAATTCCCTGTGACTGCATTACTGTCTATCTCCTCCTTAATGTCCACCAAGATTTTCTTTATTTGTTTTCTTCTATGTTGGGTGCATATATGTTTATAAAGATTATATCCTCTTGCTGGATTGATCCCTTTAGTATTATGTGGTGACCATCTTTGTCTCTTGGTATGTATGTCCTTTGCTTTGCAGTCTATTTTGTCTGATATAAGTATTGCTATCTCAGTTTTTTGTTTCCATTTGCATGGAGCTATTTAAATATGTTTTTATTTATTTTAGAGAGAGAGGAAAGGAGAGGGAGAGAGAAAAGAAAAACATTGATGAGAGAGAAACACAGATCAGCTACCTCCTGCATGCTCCCTAGTGGGGATTGAGCCTACAACGTGGGCATGTGCCCTGACCAGAAATCGAACCAGTGAATTCTTTGTACATGGGACATTGCTCAATCCACTGAGCCACACTGGCCGGACATGCATGGAGTACTTTATTCCATCCCTTCACTTTCATTCTGTTTATCTTTTGTTCTGAAGTGGGTCTCTTGTAGACAGCATATATATGGGTCACATTTTCTTACCCTGTGTCTTTAGGCTAATCCCTTTACCATTTTTAATCAGCATCTCTGAAGAGATAATCATCTGTTTTCATAAAATCCATAAGTCATAAATCACCCCACTGGTATATCTACTATTCATATTCATATTTATTCTTATCATTTGCCAAAGTGCAGGCTCAAGTTTGAGCTATTAGTTCAGCTATCTAGGCAGACTGAGTATTAGGCAATAGAACTTAGGCTTCAGTGGTTGCATGTTCAATTATAACAATATATCCTGGACAGAGAATACCTTTGTCATTTTTAAGATAAGAGCCGTCTACAAGCTATTTTAAGTGAAGGTTGACTACATGGTGCAAGATTCAGTTCTGGCCGTACTTGACTCCTGATAGAATGCTAAGTAGTCAGGTGGTTCCCCTTTATTCTTAAGAGGAAATAAAGTTGTAGGGTTTTATTTTGAACAACATTGAATAGCAAAATGCAGAGCAAATGGTAGAATTTCATGAGTGGTACAATTGAATATTCTTTATTCTGGCCAAGGACAGAAACTGTCTATCTAATCACAGATTGTGACCCCAAAAATGTAGTTTCTTGGCAAAGTTTAAGTTTTCTCTAGGTGTTATATGTATGTCTCTGTTCAGCTCATTTGGGTTAGAGGTATTTGGAGTCTTCAGGTAAACTACTTAAACCAACAAACACAACAGTAAATCGCCTACATATTGATACAAGGATGGACTCATGGAAAAAAATGAAATCAGTAAGATTATTTTTTAGACATTTAGAGCAGTATAAAGATGATTTTAAATGTCCCTGAACTTTAAACATCTAGGTACATTAATTTTCCCATTAAAAAGTAAATACTGAATATCCTTATATGATGGTATACTAAAGAAGGCTGCACCTATTTTAGTATATATATTATAGTATATATTGCCAAATCCAATGGACTCTTATCAGCAATAAATCAAATGTTTTATTTTCATGCCATATTTGCCAGCATTGGATTTTCTCATTAAAAAGGAAAGGGCTGATTTCATGGGTGAAAGTGGCATTTCATTTTTGCTTTGACTTCTATATTGGTGAGGGTGAATATTTCTTTATGTAAGTTCTTAGCCAGTGAATTTTCTTTTTTTGTGAATTTATTTATGTCTTTGGCCCATTTAGCTATAGGATGATGGCTTACAAGTTAAATTATTGTTAATGAGTTAGTTTATATTAGTATCACTAATTTAAAGATTATATTAGGCATAATCCCCAGTCACTCAATTTTACTGAGAAATCTTCTCCCCTGTTCTTTGTTTGTTATACTGAGGCATTTTTAAAACAGAAATTTCAGATTTTTATGAACACAAACTTAAATCTGTTGATTTTTCATTGATTTAACACATAGTTCTTCCTCATCCAAAAATTGACTAATGTTCACTTAAATTTCTTAGAGATATTTGTGGGGTTTTATATTTCATTCCTCGATCTATCTGGGATCCTATGAATTTTTTATGTAAATAAGACTGTTTATCTCCCTAACCCAGTACTATGCAGACTCAGAATGTTTATCTTTTTTATTTGACAGGGATTAACCAATTAACAAATTCATCACTTTGATACATTAATTTTATTTTTCTCAATATTAATCCAGTAAACATTGTTCTGAGGGTACTATACTAATAAATTTTTGAACTTTTTAATAATAATTTTTGTTGTACAGAGATTTGCATGTTTGTGTGTGTGTGTTTCAGATGGATAAGTTTGCTGAAATGTATTAGTGTGGTAAAGTAACTGTATTTTAAAAATAATCACTACTGCCCAGCCAGCATGGCTCAGTGGTGGCCTATGAACCTGGAGGTCACAGTTTGATTCTGATCAGGGCACATGCCCAGGTTGTGGGCTCAATCCCCAGTAGGAGAAGGAAGATGATCAATGATTCTTTCTCATCATTGATGTTTCTATCTCTCTTTCCTTCTCCCTTCCTCTCTGAAATAAATTTAAAAAAAATTTTTAAATCACTACTTATTCCTTATTTTAAAAGTTATACATATATGCACATTGTGTGTGTATATACATGTACACATATGCACATATATTTATTTTAGAAAATAAGAAAACACAGAGAAGACAAAAAAGTCTCCATATTGCCACCACTTGCCTAAAAGTTGATATAATATGTTCATCTTTTTCTATCATACATATACAAGAAATCATACCATATGTTTTCTTTGCATTTATTTATTTAAATAGTGCTTAGGTAGATTGTAATAACCAGATAATTACCTAAAAGATGTGTCGATTCAGAAGTAGATCTAGATAAAAACCACATATTACTGTGAATTAATGATTTGGAACAAATTTACTTAAAGTTAATTTATCATCTAATTTCTTTTTCGGGTAGCTTAAGCAATGTCTATTTATAGTATAGGCCAATTAGAGTGGCTAAGTACAACTTTGTGGGTTATTTGAAAACCATCAGTGGGTTAGATATGACTTGGAATGTACATAACCTCATATTTCCTGACTCCCCTAAAAGGTGCTAAGTGAGATACCAATGAATAAAAGGTAATAACCATTTTAGGTTATTCCTAGAAAATGGTTTTTGTTGGTGTCATGTGGATATATGTAAGATAGGTGTCCATCTTTCTTAGGAAGTTGTGCGGTTCCTGGATACCAAGCATCGAAACCACTATCAAGTCTACAATCTTTGCAGTATGTACATGAGTGGATATGTAACTACTATAGATAGAAAATAGATTACTACATATAAGAAGATGATTCAATTTTTACATTTCATTTAATCATAAGCATGTGGTGGTGGTGGGAAGAGAGTGAAAAAAATCTCCATCTTGTGCTGGGCTGAGTTGGTGGGGCAGGCAGGAGGCTGAAGTGGAGGTGGAGCCATGTAAGGAAGAGTCTACTGTAATGGTGTTAGGTTTAGGAAAATATTTGTTTTTCTTGCCAGTTTGTGTTTTGAAGACAGACAATTCAACCAATGTGTTCTCTAACCCACTAAAGGTGGAGTGTGAGAAGAGCAGGGTTCTACACAAAAACCAAAACCTTGTAAAAAACATTATATTCTAGTTTACTACTTTGTTTCTTTTGATTTTTTTCTCTTCCTGTATATTAGACATTTTCAGGAGGCATTTTTGTTGGCCACATTTGCTTCTGCTCTCTGATGTCTAACTACCCTAGCACAATGTAATGAGTAGCCTGTTAGTGAAAGGTTCGGAGTGGGCGGGGGGAGCACCTATGACATGAGGCCATAATGTATCAAAAGCTTTTATTTCAGGCGCCTGGGTGCAGGTGGGCTGAGTCCGACAAAGGGATCAGCAGAGACTGAAGGAAGATAAAGTTTTTTATTAATCACTAGAGGCCCGGTACATGGATTTGTGCACCGGTGGGGTCCCTGGAAGTGGGGGGTGGGGGAGTGGGGTGAGGGGGAAATCAGGCCAAAATCGGCAGTCCAACATCCCCCGAGTGATGTAGTAGTGCACAAAGTGAGGCTTGCTGCCACTCTGCTGCAGTCTCCACACCTGTCCTAGGGCGATACCAGCACACCCATGACTGAGAAGCAGCCACAGGCTCATGCCCAATCAGTCCTGATGCCGTCCAGGTCCAGATGGGGGAGGGGCATGCAGGGGGAGTGCCTGCGGGAGAGGCTCATGCCACTGCAGCTGCGCTTGCCAGCCCTGAGCCTGGCGTCTGGCGCCCATCGGTCAGCTGAGCAGTGCTCCCACTGTGGGAGTGCACTGACCACCAGGGGGCAGCTCCTGCATTGAGCATCTGCCTCCTGGTGGTCAGGGTGTATCATAGCTGCTGGTTGAACGGTTGCTTAAGCTTTTATATATACAGATTGCTGGCTGCAAACCGTTCTGCTGATGTAAGGGTCTGGTCAGTCCTTGGTTCCTCCCAATGCCAGGTGTCTTCTGGTTATATAAGCTATGCAGTGCTCAAGGCTGCAAGCTTTCTGCAAGATATCTGCTAAGCACAATAAGTTTTCTCTGCCCCAGTTTATTCTCTTTAACCCTTTCAGTTAGAAAATTAAAAGTAAGACCTGTTGAACAAATCAAAATAAGTTGGGCTTAGGTTACTCAAGATGGACAAATCACTCTACTGTCTTTATTTTTTTGAGACTTGTAAGTGTCTTTTAGTATAGCAGGAGCCAGTCAAAAAGCTCCTTTTAAGGTGAATAAATAATTTCTAAGAGAAAATTATAACATTCATAACTTGATAATTTACTGTGTTTATTAGGTATAGAGCTATGACCTATGTATCATTTATTTTAGGTGAAAGATCTTATGATCCTAAGTACTTCCATTATAGGGTCCATCGAATCATGATTGATGATCATAATGTCCCCTCTCTGAGGTAAGTCTATGCCAGTTGACTGTCAGAAGAGGGCTAAATACATTGGGCTTGATTTTTTGGAAGTCTGTTAATTCAACTAAAAATCTTACATTTGAAATCAGTGAGATGGTGGAATTTTCCAAAGAAGCACAGAATTGGATGGCTCAAGATGACAAAAACATCATAGTGATTCACTGTAAGGGAGGCAAAGGTAAAAACATTTTATCTTTTTCTTTCTCTTTTCCCCCAAAATTAGAAAAATACATTAAAGTACAAGACACATACTTCTATTAATCAGTGTTAATAGTTAACATTTAAAAATATTAACTTCAAGACTAAAGGAAAAAGCCCTTCTTTATACCCCCTGTTAAAATTTCACCCTACTTATATATCTAATTTCCAATCCCCTGCTCTAAGTCCATACACACCTCTCTCTTCTCTTTCTTCAGTATCCAAAATTTTTTCTCTCTGTCGTTTTGTCATTGTTTGCTTGATTGTTGATTATATTGGGTTTTTTTATGCTTGTTTGTGAGATTGTTTCACTTCTTTTTTGTTTTTTTGTTTTGTTTTTGGTTATTTTTTTTAAGGGAAGAATGATGATTTCTATTTTTTTAAATATATTTATTGATTTTTTTTCAGAGAGGAAGGGAGAGGGATAGAGAGTTAGAAACATCGATGAGAGAGAAGCATCAATCAGCTGCCTTGTGCACACTCCCTACTGGGGATGTGCCCACAACCAAGGTACATGCCCTTGACTAGAATAGAACCTGGAACTCTTGAGTCCACAGGCTGACGCTCTATCCCAGTGATGGCGAAACTTTTGAGCTCGGCATGTCAGCATTTTGAAAAACCCTAACTTAACTCTGGTGTCGTGTCACGTATAGAAATTTTTTGATATTTGCAACCATAGTAAAACAAAGACTTATATTTTTGATATTTATTTGATATATTTAAATGCCATTTAACAAAGAAAAATCAACCAAAAAAATGAGTTCACCTGTCATCTCTGACACTTGTGTCATAGGTTCGCCATCACTGCTCTATCCACTGAGCCAAACCTGTTAGGGCTGTTTTTGGTTATTTTTTGCTTCTGTTTTCCCTCACCTTGCTTGATATTAGTTGTTGTTTGTAGTTTGCATTCATCTCTAGGTATTTGATGCTGGCTTTTGTTGGAATTAGTGGCTGTTCTATTGGAGTTTTCTCCCCAAATAAATAGTTTTTTCTCCTCTTCTATTTCATTCTCTTTCTTTTCTCTCTTACTTTTTTTTCTTTTCCCAATTTCATTTTGCACTCCTTTTTGCCCCCTCTTTTTTCTTTCTTTCTTTTTCTCTTCTTCTTTCTTTCTTATCCCCTAATTCTCTTTTCTCTGGTGGTCACTTTATTTGGGGTTATCGATATTGTGAATTCATTTGTGTTCAGTGCCTTGTGTGTTGTGCCTTGTTGTGTTGTATTTTGTACCTTTATTTTTTATTTATTTATTTTTTTTATTAAATCTTTATTGTTCAGATTACATTTGTTCCTCTTTCCCCCCCCCATAACTCCCCTCCTTCCAGCTCCCACCCCACCCTCCGCCCTCACTCCCCACCCACTGTCCTCATCCATAGGTGCACGATTTTTGTCCAGTCTCTTCACGCATCTCCCATTCCCCTTCCCCCCCCCAAGAATAGTCAGTCCATTCCCTTTCTATGTCCCTGATTCATTATAATCACCAGTTCATTCTGTACATCAGATTATTTATTCACTTAATTCTTAGATTCACTTGTTGATAGATGCATGTTTGTTGTTCACAATTTGTATCTTTACCTTTTTCTTCTTCCTCTTCTTAAAGGATACCTTTCAGCATTTCGTATAATACTGGTTTAGTGGTGATGAACTCCTTTAGCTTTTCCTTATCTGTGAAGCTCTTTATCTGACCGTCAATTCTGAATGATAGCTTTTCTGGATAAAGTACTCTTGGTTGTAGGTTCTTGGTATTCAGCACTTTGAATATTTCTTGCCACTCCCTTCTGGCCTGTAAAGTTTCTGTTGAGAAATCAGCGGACAGTCGTATGGGTATTCCCTTGTAGGTAATTGAGTCTCTTTCTCTTGCTGCTTTTAAGATTCTCTCTTTGTCTTTTGCTCCTGGCATTTTAATTATGATGTGTCTTGGTGTGGTCCTCTTTGGATTCCTTTTGTTTGGGGTTCTCTGCGCTTCTTGGACCTGTAAGTCCACTTCTTTCACCAGGTGGGGGAAGTTTTCTGCCATTATTTCTTCAAATAGGTTTTCAATATCTTGCTGTCTCTCATCTTCTGGCACCCCTATAATTCTGATATTAGTGCGCTTGAAGCTGTCCCAGAGGCTCCTTACACTAGCTTCACACTTTTGAATTCTTTTTTCATTTTGCTTTTCCGGTTGGGTGTTTTTTGCTTCTTCGCATTTCAAATCTTTGACTTGATTCTTGCGCTCCTCTGGTCTGCTATTGGGTATAATATTCTTTATTTCAGTCCTTGTAAGCTTAATTTCTAGTTGGTTCTTTATCATAGCATCGAGGGTCTCATTAGTTTTCGTGAGGCTCTCATCAAGTTTATTGCAAGCCCTCAAAATTGCGTTTTTAGCTCTATATCCTCCACTTCTGTCATGTTTTTTTGTCTCCGCATTTTTTATGCTTTCTTGGTGCACCCCCTTGTGGTCTTTGTGAGCAGTCTTGTTGTAGTTAAGCCTTGATTGTTGTAGTTAATACTAGAGGGATTTGACCACCAGGCCGACTGGCTGTGAGAATCAGCTGTGTCTGCCCAGGAAAACTTCTGTCCTCTGTGGAGGTGCTAATCTAGCCTTTGCCTGAGGCTATCTGGCAAATAGCTCTGTGCAGGGCTTGGGCTGGGCGGGATCAACAGGGCGGGCGGAGGGAGCGGTTACAGCTGCTCTCAGTCCCATTCCCAGAGGCTCTGTTTCTCAGAACCCTGGCAACTGCTGCAAACCTTGGAGAGAAAGCTGCCCTCACGTTCCAACTGATGCTAGACAATCCCGCTTCTCCCGTTTGAGTCTGAGTCCCTAGAGACTCGCCCGGATCTGGAGCTCAGAGTCTGAGACTCCCTCCGATTGAAAACGACAACCGCGCCCTCAGCCACCAGCCCGCTTTGCGCGCGCACCTCCGCACCTTTAAGTTTTCCACACTGCGCCTCCTCTGAGCCTCGGTATGCTGTTGTCTTTTCTTCTAGTTGAAGAGTCTCTCCTCAGCCAGCCTTCCTGTGGTTCTGGGTGATGTCCGTTCCGTCTTTTAGTGGTATTTTTGAAGTGGTTGTTTGCTGCAGCGGTCTCCGGTGTTTACCTATGCCGCCATCTTGGTCCAGGGCTCTATTTTGTATCTTTAAATCAACGCAGGAGAGAGAGAACTACATAACCAGACACCTGGAGAAGAGAGATCATGGGGAGACAAAGAAACAGCCACATATGAAAGAAAAGCAGGCATCACCAGAAAAGGAAGTAAATGAAATGGAGGCAAACAACCTGTCAGAGAAAGAATTCAGAGAAATGGTCATAAGGTGATGAAAAGATTGGAAGACAAATTTAACAATATGTGTAAGAACCTAGAGGAAATGAAGAAGAACCAAGAAGAAATGAAAAATGACATCACTGCTATAAAGAACTCAATAGAAAGCATCAACAGTAGACTAGAAGAAGCAGAGGACTGCATCAGTGAGCTAGAAGACAAGGTGGGAAAAAATACCCAAGCAGAGCAGCATCTAGAAAAAAAATTAAAAAGCAAGAGGGGAGCCTAAGAGAACTTTGGGACAACACAAAATGAAACAACATCCACATAATAGGGGTGCCAGAAGGAGAGGAAACTGAGCAAGGAATAGAAAACCTGTTTGAAGAAATAATGACAAAAAACATCCTTGATATAGGGAAGAAAAAACTCACACAAATCCAAGAAGCTCACAGAGTCCCAAACCAAATGAACCCCAAAAGACCGACGCCAAGGCACATTATAATTAAATTGGCAAACACCAATGACAAAGTATGAATCTTAAAAGCAGCCAGAGAGAGACAGAAAGTTACCTACAAAGGATCCCCCATCAGACTAGTGACTGATTTCTCAACAGAAACACATCAGGCAAGAAGGGAATGGAATTAAATATACAAAATCATGCACAGCAAGGGTCTGAATCCAAGAAGGATTTAGCAAGGCTATAAATCAAAATTGAGGGTGAAATCAGGAGCTTCACAGACAAAAAAGGACTAAGGGAGTTTATTACCACCAAACCAGCAATGCAAGAAATGCTAGAGGGTCTGTTGTAAAAAGAAAAAATAGGAAACGAAGAAGGAACACATGGGTAAAGAATAAAAATGGTGACAAACAAGTACCTATCAATAATAACTTTAAATATAAATGGATTAAATGCCCCAATCAAAAGACATAGGGTAACTGAGTGGATAAGAAAACATGACCCATATATCTGCTGTCTACAGGAAACCCACCTCTGAAAAAAAGATGCAAACAGACTGATGGTGAAGGGATGGAAAAAGGTTTTTCAGGCAAATGGAAATGAAAAAAAAGCTCGGGTAGCAATACTTATATCTGACAAACTAGATCTCAAAGTGAAGGACATAAAAAGAGATAAGGAAGGCCACTTCATAATACTAAAGGGAGCAATCCAACAAGAAGAAATAACTCGGGTAAACATATACGCACCCAATATAGGAGCACCCAAATACATAAGAAAACTTCTGGAGGATACCAAGGGAGAGATTGACAGCAATACAATCATAGTAGGGGATATTAATACCCCACTATCACCATTGGACAAATCCTCTAAACAAAAAATCAGCAAAGAAACATTAATCCTAAATGACTCACTAGATCAGATGGAATTAATTGACATCTTCAGAACATTTCATCCCAAAGCCACAGAATATACATTCTTCTCAAGTACACATGGGTCATTTTCAAAGATAGACCATATACTGGGTCACAAGCAAAGTCTCTTCAAATTCAAGAAGATAGATATCATATCAAGCATCTTATCAGATCACAATGGCATACAACTGGAAATCAACTAAAATAAAAACAATCCCAAAAAATCAAACACATGGATACTAAATGGCATGCTATTAAACAATGACTGGGTTACCAGAGAGATCAAAGAAGAAATAAAAAACATCATGGCAACAAACGACAATGAAAACACAACAATCCAAAACCTATGGGACACAGCGAAAGCAGTCTTGAGCGGGAAATTCATAGCTCTACAAGCCTACTGGAAAAAACAAGAAACAATGGTAATAAATTACCTAACCCTACAACTCAAAGAGTTAAAAAGAGAGCAACAAGAAAAGCCAAGTGTAAGCAGAAGGAAGGAAATAATAAAGATCAGAACGGAGATAAATGACATAGAGACCAAAAATACAATACAAAAGATCAACAAAACCTAGAGCTGATTCCTTGAAAGGATAAACAAGATTGATGAACCTCTAGCCAGGCTCACCAAGAAGCAAAGAAAGAGGACCCAAAAAAACAAAATCAGAAATGAAAGAGGAGGAATAACAACAGACCCCAGAGAAATACAAAGAATTGATAAAAAAAATAGTATGAACAACTCTACTCTAATAAACTAGACAACCTGGAGGAAATGGACATTTTCCTAGAAAAATACAACCTTCAAAAACTCAATCAGGCCGAACCGGTTTGGCTCAGTGGATAGAGCGTCGGCCTGCGGACTCAAGGGTCCCGGGTTCGATTCCGGTCAAGGGCATGTACCTTGGTTGCGGGCGCATCCCCACTAGGGGGTGTGCAGGAGGCAGCTGATCGATGCTTCTCTCTCATCGATGTTTCTAGCTCTCTATCCCTCTCCCTTCTTCTCTGTAAAAAATCAATAAAATATATTTTAAAAAAAAAAACTCAATCAGGAAGAAACTAAAAATCTCAATAGGCCAATAATTATGGAAGAAATTGAAGCAGTAATCAAAAAGCTTCCAGTAAACAAAAGCCTGGGGCCAGATGGCTTCACAGGGAAGTTTTACCAAACATTCAAGGATGAAATAAAACTTATCCTCCTCAGACTATTCCAAAAAATTCAAGAGGAAGGAACACTTCCAAGCTCATTCTATGAAGCCAGCATCACCCTAATACCAAAACCAGATAAAGACAACACAATGAAAGAGAATTACAGGCCAATATCCCTCATGAACATAGATGCCAAAATCCTCAACAAAATCCTAGCAAATCGGATACAGCAGTACATCAGAAGGATCATACACCATGACCAAATAGGATTTATACCAGGGATGCAAGGATGGTACAATATTTGCAAATCAATAAATGTGATACATCACATAAACAGATCAAGACAAAAAAACCACATAGTCATATCAATTGATGCAGAAAAAGTATTTGACAAAATCCAACACCCATTTTTGATAAAAACTCTCAGCAAGGTAGGAATAGAAGGATCATACCTCAACATAATAAAAGCCATATATGACAGGCCCACAGCCAACATCATACTCACTCAATGGGCAAAAACTAAAACCATTTCCCCTAAGAACAGGAACAAGACAGGGATGTCCATTCTCACCAATCCTGTTCGACATAGTGCTGGAAGTATTAGCCATTGCGACTAGACAAGAAGAAGAAATAAAAGGCATCAAAATTGGAAAAGAAGTAAAACTGTCCTTATTCACAGATGACATGATATTGTACATAAAAAACCCTAAAGACTCCATCAAAAAACTATTAGACTTAATAAATGAATTCGGCAATGTAGCAGGCTACAAAATTAACGCCAGGAAATCTATGGCATTTCTATACACCAATAGTGAACTTACGAAAGGAGAGACTAAAAAAACAATCCCATTTACCATCACATCAAAAAAAAATTAAGATACCTAGGAATAAACTTAACTAAAGAGTTAAAAGACCTCTACTCAGAAAACTACTGGACATTGAAAAAAGAGATAGAGGAAGACATAAACAGATGGAAGAACATACCATGTTCTTGGATTGGTAGAATCAACATCATTAAAATGTCCATACTACCCAATGCAATCTATAAATTCAACGCACTTCCCATTAAAATACCAATGGTATATTTCACAGACCTAGAACGAACTCTCCAAAAATTCATCTGGAATAAAAAAAGACCCCGAATAGCTGCAGCGATCCTGAGAAAGAAGAGCAAAGTAGGTGGGATCTCAATACCAGATATCAAGCTGTATTACAAAGCCACTGTTCTCAAAACTGCCTGGTACTGGCATAAGAACAGATATATAGATCAATGGAATAGGATAGAGAACCCAGAAATCGACCCGAACCAATATGCTCAATTAATATTTGATGAAGGCAAGAACATACAATTGAGTCAAGACAGTCTCTTCAATAAATGGTGTTGGGAAAGTTGGACAGATACATGCAAAAAAAATGAAACTAGACCACCAACTTACACCATACACAAAAATAAACTCAAAATGGATAAAGGACTTAAATGTAAGACAGGAAACCATAAAAATACTAGAGGAATCCAAAGGCAACAAAATCTCAGACATATGCCGAAGCAATTTCTTCACTGATACTGCTCCTAGGGCATTGGAAACTAAAGAGAAAATAAAGAAATGGAACTATATCAAAATAAAAAGCTTCTGCACAGCAAAAGAACCATCAACAAAACAACAAGAAAGCCCACTGCATGGGAGAACATATTTGCCAATGTTATCACCGATAAGGGTTTAATCTCCAAAATTTATAGGGAACTCATACAACTTAACAAAAGGAAGATAAACAATTCAATCAAAAAATGGGCAAAGGACCTAAATAGACACTTTTCAAAAGAGGATATTCAGAAAGCCAAGAGACATATTAAAACATGCTCAAAGTCACTAGTCATCCAAGAGATGCAAATCAAAACAACAATGAGGTACCATCTCACACCTGTCAGAATGGCTATCATTAACAAATCAACAAACGACAAGTGCTGGAGAGGATGCGGAGAAATAGGAATACTCGTGCACTGCTGGTGGGAAAGCAGACTGGTGCAGCCACTATGGAAGACAGTATGGAGTTTCCTCAAAAAGTTAAAAATGGAACTCCCATTTGACCCAGTGATCCCACTTCTAGGAATACATCCCAAGAAACCAGAAACACCAATCAGAAATGATATATGCATCCCTATGTTCATAGCAGCACAATTCACCATAGCTAAGATTTGGGAACAGCCTAAGTGCCCATCAGCAGATGAATGGATTAGAAAACCATGGTACATCTACACAATGAATACTATGCTGTTGTAAAAAAGAAGGAATTCTTACCATTTGCAACAGCATGGATGGAACTGGAGAGCATTATGCTAAGTGAAATAAGCCAGTCAGTGAAAGAAAAATACCACATGATCTCACTCATTTATGGATAATAAAGACCATTATAAACTGATGGACAAAAATAGATACAGAGGCAGAGCAGCATGGAACAGACTGTCAAACTACAGCGGGAAGGCTGGGGAGAGTTGGAGGGCAGGAAGCGGGGGGGGGGGGTAAGAGATCAACCTAAGGACTTATATGCATGCATATAAGCATAACCAATGGACACAAGACACTGGGGGTAAGGGAGACCGGGGGAAGGTCAAGGGGGGGGGGGAAGGAGACATATGTAATACTCTTTGTAATACTTTAAGCAATAAAAATTTTAAAAAAGACTAAAGGAAAAAGGGAGGTAGGGAGAGAGAAAAGAAGGAAAGAAAACAGGCATAAAAGAACTAAGAAAGATTGAGCATGTTTTCCCTTCTTTACTGACTATCAGTTTTTTCATTTTTAATTTCTCAAAATATCAGTCAAAATGAAAACTGTGTTTAACTTTAGAAATCATCAGACCCTTTAATTTTATTTTAAGATTTTTTTAACTTTGTAAGAACCTTTTAAGGTTAAAAAAGCCAAAAACAATATTTCATAAACCAAAAATTATCTGAAATGTTTATAGTATAATGATACAAAGTTGATTTTGGTGGGGATGAAAATTTTTAAAGCCATTGTAAATCCAGCAAATGAATTCCAGGAAAGCACAATACTTTAATATGCCTTATTGATTGAGTAGAATCAAGTTTTAATTTTACATGAAAATTAGTTTTAAGCTCGTTAGTAGTTGGCAAGTTCTATTGTTAGTTCCATAGGTTGAAATATTATATATATATGCAAATTACAATACCACGGATAAATAGAAAACATAGAAGTTGAATAATATGGGACTGCCAGGTTTTGTTTTGTTTTTACCATTCTTTTACTTACAAAAATGGCCATTTCACACTCATAGTGTAAGCAATTGACTTCAGTTTTCTGATAATTAAAGCTAAGTCTCTGTTTGGAGAAAAAGCATTCATTTCAAATTAAAATTTGTTGTTGCTGTTGAGAAGGAATTTATATTATTCTGTGTTCATATGTTTTTCAATTGCAGTACAATTTCAAAAGTTGTATCTCATTATGGCTTTCATTTGCCTTTCTAATTACTAATTAGATTACTAATAAGATTGAGAAAATGTTCATAGGTTTATTAGTGACTTGGATATCTTTCTTTGTAAAGTTCTGTTTAATTTTCCTGTCCATTTTTCTCCTAGATTATTTTTTTCCAGTTGACTTATAGGAGTTCTTTATGTTTTCTGGATTTTTAACTCTGCTATTTGTTATACGTATTGCAAGAAACTTTTTCTGCACTGTAATTTTCTTTTTCTTTTTGAATATCACTTGGTTAACAGAAATCTTACTTCTAACATAGTTGATGTACTATATCGTATTTTCTCTTAATAAGGTGTTTTTATGTCCTGATGAGTTTCAAAGGCATTCTCCTGTGTTATCTTATGGAAGGTTCATTCCGTTTGAAATTGATCTTTGTGTGTGATATGATGAAAGAATCAAATTTCATATTTTCCCATATGACTATCCAATTGTTTCAGCACACTGATTGGACTTTCATTTCTTTTTTTTTAGAACAAAAAATATCATTAGTTTATTACAGTTGGTTCTGAATAAATTAAAACATACAACATATTCTCTTTTAAAATAGGTTATGAAGACCAGAATTGTAAATTGATCCCATTTAAAAATTAGAAATACATTACACTTAGTATAATTAATAGAATGGCTATCAGGAGTTTGTCATTTATATATCAAGCAATGTATTTTACATTCAGCAAACTTAATTTTATCAAATGTCTTTTAATTTCATAGACAACAATATGATACATATTGTATAAGAAGCACACAATAGTTTTGCACTACAATTTCAAAGTGTATAGAAATTGGAAAACAGAAGTTAAACATTGGTATACTGACAGCATTTGTGAACTTTGGAAAAACTGTATATGAAACTTAGAATCCAGATATTAGCCTATGTGAAACTTTACTTTCATAATATAAAAATGATACCTTGAGAGGCAAAATCTTATTTTACTAAACAAACTATATAAACTATATAAACATTTAAAATAATCATTAAAAAGAATTTATAAAGATTAGCTATAAAAATATATTGATAATCACTTTTATAAATGTTCCATTCACTACATTACAAAATAGTCTCTAGCATAAAATTGCTTTAACAACTGTATTATTTTATTCTGATAAATCTTACATTAAATTGATTATAAAATACTCTTGGAAAATTTTGGTATGCATCTTCAGAAGTTTTTTTCAAAAAACACACACAACTCTAATATCACTTTAAGGGCCTGTAAACATTCCATTCTATTAAAGCACAACAGAATAAGTAATGTATATTCAACTGCTTACAGAATATAGAATCAAAAAACAATCTGCTATATATTTGTAGAAAACCACCATTCCCAGAATAACCCAAAAAAACAACTATTTAAAAGTGTCAAACTTTTAAACAGTTTTCTTTCCATTCTGATAATAAATGTACAAAAATACTACACCCCATTCATGTACCTTAGATGTCTGTTAAGACAAGGGCTCAAAATTTGTTTTTCCCACTCTTCAAAATGCTCTCAAGTCCAATAAATAAACGTAAGACCCATTTAAAAGACTTGACAATAGAATAAGTATTTGTAATCAGAACACATAATTATTTATATTTAGTTATGCATTAGTTTTTCTTTTGGTAATTTAGAATTTATTGGCAGAAATAAAATATTGCTGCGAAATGTCTGCAATTTTGCTGCCTATGGAGTCTTCTAAGATTTTTATGGTTTCCCATCTTACATTTAATTCCTTTAACCATTTTGAGTTTATTTTTGTGTATGGTATAAGTTGGTGATCTAGTTTCATTTTTTTGCATGTACCTGACCAATTTTCCCAGCACCATTTATTGAAGAGACTGTCTTGACTCCATTGTATGCTCTTGCCTCCTTTGTCAAATATTAATTGAGTGTAATGGCTTGGGTCTATGGGTTCTCTGTTCTGTTCCATTGGTCCATATGTTTGTTCTTGTGCCAGTACCAGGCAGTTTTGAGAACCATGGCTTTGTAATACAGCTTGATATCTGGTATTGTGATCCCTCCCACTTTGTTGTTTTTCTCAAGATTGCTGTGGTTATTCAGGGTTTTTTTTTTTTATTGGAGATGGATTTTTGTAGAATTCGTTCTAAGTGTGTGAAATATGCCATTGGTATTTTAATGGGGATTGCATTAAATGTATAAATTGCTTTGGGTAACATGGATATTTTAATGATGTTGTTTCTACCAATCCATGAACATGGTATGTTCTTCCATTTGTTTATGTCTTCCTCTATCACTTTCAATATCCTGTAGTTTTCCAAGTACAGGTCTTTTAACTCCTTGGTTAAGTTTATTCCTAGGTATCTTGATTTTTTTGGTGCAATGGTAAATGGGATTGTTTTTTTTTTAGTTTCTCTCTGTGTGAGTTCATTATTGGTGTATAAAAAGCCATAGATTTCTGGGTGTTAATTTTGTATCCTTCTATATTGCCAAATTCATTTATTAAGTCTAATAGTTTTTTGATGGAATCTTTGGAGTTTTCTATATACAATATCATGTCATCTGTGAATAATGACAGTTTTACTTCTTTTCCAATTTGGATGCCTTTTATTTCTTCTTGTCTAATCGCAATGGCTAGCACTTTTAGTACTATGTTAAACAGGAGTGGTGAAAGTGGTGTCTCGTTCCTGTTCTTAGGTGAAATGGTTTTAGTTTTTGCCCATTGAGTATTATGTTGGCTGTAGGTTTGTCATATAAGGCTTTTATTATGTTGAGGTATGATCTTTCTATTCCCATTTTGCTGAGAGTTATTATCAAGAAAGGGTGTTGGATTTTGTCAAATGCTTTTTCTGCATCAATTGATATGACTATGTGATTTTTTTCTCAATTTGTTTATGTGATGTATCACGTTTATTGATTTGCAGATATTGTACCATCCTTGCATCCCCATGATAAATCCTACTTGGTCATGGTGTGTGATCTTTCTGATGTAATGCTGGATCCAATTTGCTAGAATTTTGTTGAGGATTTTAGCATCTATGTTCATCAGGGATATTGGCCTGTAATTCTTTCTTTGTGGTGTCTTTATCTGGTTTTTGTATTAGGGTAGTGCTGGCTTCATAGAATGAGCTTGGAAGTGTTCTTTCCTCTTGAATTTTTTGAAATAGTCTGAGCAGGATATGTTTTGGTTCTTCTATGAATTTTTGGTAAAACTCTCTTGTGAGGCCATCTGGCCCTGGGCTTTTGTTTGCTGGAAGCTTTTTGAAGACTGCTTCAATTTTCTCCATAGTTATCTGTATATTGAGATTTTTCCTGATTTAGTTGTTGGAGGTTGTATTTTTCTAGGAAAATGTCCATTTCCTCTAGGTTGTCTAGTTTGTTGGAATAGAGTTGTTCATAGTATTTTTTTTACAATCCTTTGTATTTCTGTGGGGTCTGTTGTTATTTCACCTCTTTCTTTTCTCATTTTGTTTATTCAGGTCCTCTCTCTCTGCTTCTTGGCTAGAGGTTCATCAATCTTATTTATCCTTTCAAAGAACCAGCTCTTGGTTTCATTGATCTTTATATTGTTTTGTTTTGTTTGTCTCTATGTCATTTATTTCTACTCTGATCTTTATTATCTCCTTCCTTCTGCTTACTCTGGGCTTTTCTTGTTCCTCTCTTTCTAATTCTTTAAGTTGTAGAGTTAGATGATTTTCTACCATTTTTCCTAGTTTTTTTGTTTATTTGTTTTTTTGTGTGTTTTTGTTTGTTTGTTTGTTTTGCGGTAGGCCTGTAGAGCTACAAACTTCTCTCTCAAGACTGCTTTCACTGTGTCCCATAGATTTTGTATTGTATTTTCATTGTCATTCATTTCCAGGATGTTTTTTATTTCTTCTTTGATCTCTTTGGTAACCCAATCATTGTTTAACAGCATGCTATTCAGCTTCCAAGTGTTTAACACATAATAAATAGTGAATAATGGTAGCTATTATAATGATTAAAGTGGGGTCTAAAGACAGCCAGCACTAGAATCATTGAGGAGGAAGTGGAAATAGCAAGTTTAGACTAGGGATTCAAGAAGCTTGGCTGTGAAAAAATGGAGAGAAATTAGTTATTTAGGCATTTGGAGCCCATAGAGAGTGTTGTTTATAAGGCAAAGTGATGAGACCTGACTATGCTTATTTGTCAAAGGAAGAAAGGGGAGAGAGGGGGGTAGAGGGGTAGAGAGGGAGAGGGAGGGAGAGGAAAAGAGAGAGAGAGAGAGAGAGAGAGAGAGAGCGAGAGAGAGAGATTTTGAAGGTACTGAAAAGTGGAGACTGATAAAGTCAAGACTGAGTTGAGAGAAGGGGATGGGATCCAGAAACCAAGTGGAGCATTTTGCTGAATTAAGAGGAGAAACTCTTCACAAGTGAGATTCAAAGGAAGGGAAAAGAATGGATGTAATCATGGGAAGCTTGTAGTGGAGACTCAGAGAGGCAACAAGTTAAGGGAGGTCTTGCCTCTGTGAAGAAAGAAATGAAGACACAAACTGAGAGTCACTGGGAAGGTGGTTGGGTTGGAGATTTGAGGAATGTAGGGAAAATTTAAATCAGATTCTAGAAGAACTAGGAAAAGGAACTAACTAGCAACATATAGAAGTGTTTTGGCTGCATTGAAGGTCCAGTTTACATGTTAGAACATTAATTTATATTATTAGCAATATGAAAAGTTGTGTGATTTTTCTCCAGCAGTTCTCTGCATCTCTGGTGTCTATGTATTCTGATGTTTTTATATGTAAGAATGGAGGAAGTGGATGCCCAAATTAATCAAGTATTAGGCAAAAGGATGCAGAAGTAAGAGAGGCAATGTTATGTGATATTGGTAAAGCCAATAGTGAAATTATTCATTGTGCATCTAGTTCAATGAGGAAGTGAAAACAAAACGAGAAAAAGGAGTTGTCGTGGGACTTGATGTCATGATAAGTTGGAAAAGTATAAATGTCCATTCGTTCATGTATTAAACACTAGGTACTGTATAGATGTAGGGTATGTGATAGGTACTTAGCAGACACATGCACTTCTCCCATGGATACCACAGTCTATTGTTTACAAAGAAAAAAATAGTATGTATTAGATAGAGATACATGCAACTTACACACACACACACACACACACACACATACACATACAATCACACAATCACACCTACCACTCTTGGTGTCTGGGAAATCACCTCATAGATTATAGATCTGCTTATAGATTCAAGAATTTAGCAGTAAGTCTACACAGTGGGGAGGGGTGAAGGACATGGCTTGAAAAAGCCTAAAGCGTAAGGGTTGTTGTGAAAAGTCATATAAGCTGGCATTAAGATAGCTTGCTATTTTGATTATGTGAAAGTTTCTTAAACTTGCAGAACCTCGGTTTCTCCTTCCTTGTGCTACTCACAGAGTTGTTGTAAAGATTATATGAGATATGTAAACCCAAATGTTAGTTATCATTATGAAAGCCAAGAATTTTATTACATTTAGAGGTGCAAGATGCTTCTGCCAACTTCAGGATAACAAAAGCTCTCTTACTGACTTTCAACTAACCAACTTAGTGACTTATATGATGCTCTCCATTCCCTCTATAACTCACCTGTTGGTGTCCATTGACACATTGACAAATTGCAGCTAGAAAGCTTCTCTGAAGTATGCCTATCTGTTTCTACTTCTGCCAGTGTCTGCCAGTTCCATTTGTTATTATACTTATGTCAAATAATCAAATGTTACGTAGATCTGTGAAATGTTAGAGTGAACAGAACAAGTTATAGTTTTAGGAAACTTAAATTAAATGTTTTAAGAAGATTCAATAAAGTTAAGTGGCTACAACCATAACTGCAGCCGAGTTAAATACAAGTAAGACTAAAGTAAAACACTGGGAGAAAAATTCCAGTAGTAAAATCTAAAGGGGTTCTGCACCTAGATTGCTTTTTAAAATGGGAAACTAAAAATTATAGATGATGCAATTATTTATGCCATGGACCTAGCCGTTCCAAGAAAAAACTCCAAAACCTTTGTCCAAAATCAGAAGTGTAGTTAATAAATGTATATTCGTTTAAAGTGAAAATAGGCAATGTCATTTTTGTGATTCCCTGCTGTACCCGACTTCACTGGATGAGAGGGCATTTACTGTGTATGCCGTTGTACTTATCCACAGGGATATAAATCTGCAAACGTGCTTTTCAAAGGAAAGATAGTAGAGTTATAGAGATCCAGAGATGTCATCCACAATTGGAATGTTAACAGTCTGTACACAACTGAAAGCTGGGCTGTTAAAAAGCTTTTATTTATCATAGCATAGGATGGTCCAAAGTCCTCTTTGGAAGTACTTGGCTTAGAATAGTGGTTTTCAAACTATGGGTTGTAAAATAAGTTTAGTAGTTCGTTTTAAAAGGATAGAATAGAAATCAGAGTGTATCTCAAGTTAAAGGGATAAGTTTGGAATTGGGTAAAATAAGTTCATCATATACTGATAAGACAAAAGCTACAGATAATTATAGAAATAAAAAGCAACATTTTTAACCCAAATTTTGTTTGGCAGGACAAAAATATGTATTGGAATAAAACATAAGAGACTTTAAGGATGAAATGACATGAAATCAAGGATTTGTTTTAAACCCAGGTATTAAACATTAGATACTGTATCAGCTGTGGGCAAACTACAGCCTGCGGGCCGGATCTGGCCCGTTTGAAATGAATAAAACTAAGAAAAAAAAAAAAAAGACCATACCCTTTTATGTAATGATGTTTACTTTGAATTTATATTAGTTCACACAAACACTCCATCCATGCTTTTGTTCCGGCCCTCCGGTCCAGTTTAAGAACCCATTGTGGCCCTCGAGTCAAAAAGTTTGCCCACCCCTGGTATAGATGCAGGGTATGTGCATCTAAATGCTATAGAAGTGCATGTGTAAAAGAGGGAAGGAGAGAGGAAACAAAAAAGAAAAAAGGAAGAGAGAAATTAAACTACAATAGGCCCTGGTTGGGTAGCTCAGTTGGTTAGAGAATCATCCTGATATGCCAAGGTTGTGGGTTTGATCCCCTGTCAGGGCACATGCAAGAATCAACCAATGAATGCATAAATAAGTGGGGAAAAAACAAAATTGATGATTTTTCTTTCTCCATTCCTTTCTCTCTAAAAATAAATTTTAAAAAGCAAGTAAACAATATAACTAGAGGCCCAGTGCATGAAATTCATGCACGGGAGGGGGGGGTCCCCTCAGCCCTGCCGGCACCCTCTCCAATCCAGAACCCCTCAGGGGATGTCCGACTGCCGGTTTAGGCCCACAGCAGTCAGACATCTCTCTCGTAATCCGGGACCGCTGGCTCCTAACCGCTTGCCTGCCTGCCTGCCTGCCTGCCTGATCGCCCGTAACCACCTCTGCCTGTTGGCCTGATCGCTCCCTAACTGCTCCCCTGCTGGCTTGATCGCCCCTAACTGCTTCGGCCTGCCTGCCTGATCACCCCCTAACTGCTACCCTGCTGGCCTGATCACCCCCTAACTGCCCTCCCCTGCTGGCCTGATCGCCCCCTAATTGTCCTCCCCTGCCAGCCTGATCGCTCCTAACCACCTCTGCCTCGGCCCCCACCACCGTGGCTTTGTCTGGAAGGACGTCCAGAAGATGTCTGGTCTAATTAACATATTACCCTTTTATTAGTATAGATAATTATAGAATCTGTGGACCAGGTATATGGGGGTACATTATACTGTTTTCTGCTTTCATATATTTTATAACACACTTAAAAAGTTTAACTAAAATGGAAGGAATAATGGGTATTGCAAATGCTATATTGTATTTGAGGTTCTAACCATGTTCTTTTATTGATGTTATTCTTAACTGGCGAGTAGCTCTGTAGTGTTAGAATCCTAAGCAGAGCTGGTTGCCTCTGCCCATGACTGCAGTAGTGATTCAAGAACAATGCACACAGCACATGTGCACTCATGCACATGGTTAGGAAGAATTCCTAGGAGAACCTCAAAGCAGTGAAACAGCTTTGGCTATTTCTGACTTGAAGTTTTCTGAACAAACACTTTCAGAGTGAAAGAAAATCAATTCAAAATGACCTCTGGATATTTCTGAGAGTATTTTTATAGCCACATATTACCATGAATAATGAGCTAACTTCTTTTCTTTTCTAGGAAGAACTGGAACTATGGCTTGTGCGTGCCTTATTGCCTGTGAAATATTTACAACTGCAGAGGTATGAAAGATGTTACTACAAACGTTATCTTATGCTGACTGCATTTGCTAATTCTGAAATGTCATTGGTAGGGTAGGATGATTATTTGAGTCATGGTACGTAATGAAATTGTAAAGGGAGAGGCTGTTATTAGAAAGCTTGGTTTTAATACTTCTTTGTTTAACTTGTGGTTATAACTGACCTAGATAGCCCTTACTCTGGGCCAGAACTAGGGTGAGGTCAGTGAGACATTAGTGCGCCATGGGAAAATTTTAAGAGAATGCCAAAATAGTCATAGTCAAGATAAATAATATCCTAATGCAATATTTTTAAATGAAAATTAATGCCAAAAATCAATGATATATACAATAGCAACATTTTAAATAAAGACAGGACCCAATAGGGGCAAGATTAAGGTGAGATGAGTAAAGTCAAATTACACAGTGCAAAAAAGCTTAACAATCTAGACACTTCACCTGTGTCTCCTAGTCCAGCCCTGCTCTTACTCTGACCAATTATGGGACTTCCTCTTTTCTCACAAGAAAAATATCAAGATTGATTGGGTAAGTTCTCTAAAGGACCTTGATCCTTAGAAGTGCTAGGTAGATAAAAGGTGCTGTTTTCCAACTCAGAACAAAGTCTCTCCTGAGTGTTACTTCTGCACAGTCACTCTCTGTGGGGTCTGTGCCCTCTGGAAATTTCTGAGAAGATAGGGTGGGTAGTTTCACTTCCTGAAGCAGGGTTCTCAGTCTTTTTTCTGCCATGATCTTGCTGAGAAGTTACCACTTAGAGGACATACTCCCAGTAGCTCTGCACCTCACTTGGCCCACAGTCGAGTTAAGAGAAACTGTGCATTATGCACCATGCCCAACACTCTAATTCCACTATCTTCTTTTTTCTAATTTGAGGCACACAAATTATGAAAATGAATGTTCTAGGACAGTGGTTTTCAACCAGTGTGCCACAAGAATTTTTAAATCATGCAATACCTGAGTATTTAGTCAAGGGTACTGACCTCTTTTCCCTTAGATTGTCATAATAAAATGACAGAAGACACACAAAAATAGCTGTCTGGTGTGAATGAATCAAAATTATACCTATTGTTTATCAGATTGGCAAAAATATTTTTTGGTGTGCTGCAGAATTTTGGTAATTAGTTAATGTGCCATGAAATGGAAAAGGTTGGGAGTCACTGTTCAAGGGCAATGCTTTTTAAACTATGAATCAAAATCTATTAGTGAGTTATAAAATCAACGTATTGGGTTGTGACTCGTATTTTTTTAAAATAAAATGGAATAGATTAGTAAATATCAAAAGGTAAGTATTGTTTTATGAAATTGTGTTTCAGGTGTGTGTGTGTGTGTGTGTGTGTGTGTGTGTGTGTGTGTGTGTATCTCCTAGGTTTATTAATGTAGATTGTTGCTTTTAAATAAAACAGTTGGAAGCCATTGACCAAAGCCTTAGACAGAGAGCCCCCTGTGTGTTGCTGCATAAGTTGCCAAGCCAGCCACCAGCTTTTCTTTCAGTCTTAATCTTCTCCATTTGTAAAATGGAAAGTAGGAAGACAGACCAGATGACCTCTAAGGCCTTCCCAGCTCTAAAATTCTATGTCTTTATGAATATTGGAATGAGCATGAGCCTTGATGTGGCTTTGCTAATTTTATCATTTTGGGTAGCCTCTGCCCAGAGACTGCTGACTTAGGGGGATGTGTACCCTTAGAAACATTAAGAATACCTTATACAGGAGAGGAAAATACAGATGACCCATGATTGGCTTGTCCCCATTTCTATAGGAGAGCCTTTATTATTTTGGAGAACGACGAACAGATAAAACCACCAGCAGTAAATTTCAGGGAGTAGAAACTCCTTCTCAGGTAAGTGTTCTTTTTATTTTTTTAAATATATTTTATTGATTTTCTACAGAGAGGAAGGGAGAGGGATCGAGAGTCAGAAACATCGATGAGAGAGAAGCATCGACCAGCTGCCTCCTGCACACCCTCCACTGGGGATGTGCCTGCAACCCAGGTACATGTCCTTTACTGGAATCGAACCCAGGACTCTTCAGTCCCCAAGCCGATGCTCTATCCAGTGAACCAAACTGGCTAGGGTGGTAAGTGTTCTTTTTAAAAAGGGGGTCCTCACCCAGTCAGTTTGGCTCAGTAGTTGAGTGTCTACCTATGAATCTGGAAGTTGCGGTTCGATTCCCAGTCAGGGCACATGCCTGGTTTGTGGGCTCCATCTGCAGTGTTGAACGTGCACAAGGCAGCCAGTCAATGATTCTCTCTCATCATTGATGTTTCTGTCTCTCTGCCTCTCCTTTCCTCTCTGAAATAAATTTTTAAAAAATTTTTAATAAAAAAAGGTGGGGGGGATTGACACCTATTATTTGGTTTCAGTTTAGACTTCTCCTTTGGTGGTCAGGCAGCAGCACTTGGGTGCCTTGATCCCTCCCAGAGGCTGAGAGCTGTGTCTCAGGCACTACCTGAGCTTTGCAAGCTTTGAGTTCTCCCCAGAGCATATTGCTTCCCACTTTATGTTGTTTATTGTTTACGGAGTTCAGGAGTTGCTTCCCTTCCCAAAGAAAGAAGGTCCCAGACTGCTGAAAACTAACTAAAGTCATCAGCCATTTATTTCCCATAGAGAGGAACTGAGTCTTTCACAATTCTCCACTAGGATAGTTCTACCCTTGAACAATATCATGTGTGTGAGTGTGTGTGTGCGTGGGGGGGGGGTGGTATGCATGAGACAGAGACAGAGAGAGAGATGGGGTAAGGGCTGTATTTTGAATGATAAAGAAAAGGGAAAGTAACATTTTTCATAAATCTATTATATCCAGACACTATCATATATTACTAGAGGCCTGGTGCACGAAATTAGTGTGTGTGTGTGGGGGGGGGTTCGGGGGGTGTGTCCCTCAGCCTGGCCTGCAACCTCTCCAATCCGGGACCCCTTAGGAGATGTCCAACTGCCGGCTTCCTAACCACTCTCCTACCAGCCTCATTGCCCCCTAACTGCTCCCATGCCAGCCTCATCGCCCCTAACTGCTCTCCCCTGCTGGCCTCATCACCCCTAACTGCTCTCCCCTGCCGGCCTGATTGCCCCCTAACTGCTCTCTCCTGCCAGCCTGATCATCCCTAACCGCCTCTGCCTCGCCCCCCCCCCCACCATGGCTTTGTTCAGAAGGACATCTGGTCTAATTAGCATATTACCCTTTTATTAGTATAGACTAGTAGCCCGGTGCACGAAATTCGTGCACTGGGGTGGGGGGCGGGGGGAAGGGGCCCCTCAGTCTGGCCTTCACCCTCTCCAATCTGAGACCCCTCAGGGAATGTCCAACTACCTGTTTGTGCCCACACTTTTAACAGATAACAGCTCCATTGTTGTTTCTTTCTTATGCTTAAAACCATTGGAATTAGTAGGTATTCAAAATGTGTATATATTTTTGGGGGACACCCTGTATATCTCTTGTCAGTGGTGAAAGAAACCAACAGCAGATTTGGAACCCCCAGACAGGGAACCTTGCTCACTCCCCACATGTCTCCCCACTTCACTTTCCACCTTCGTGGGCAGCAGAGAATCAACATTTTCTCTCATTAATTCAGAAAAGCACGTCCTGTCACCTGCTGCCTGGCAGGAGTGCGCTAGGCCCCAAGCAAGCAAGGCTCACTCAGGGCAGCCTTCGCTCATGGGTGCTGGCACCCAAAGTGCACATTTCTCCTCTACAGTCGCCCCGACTATCCCACTGTTTCACTGAGAGGACGGAATTCCTCTCCGCCCTTGGGTTCTTGATCTTGAACGCTGACCAAAGGCACCTCAGAGAGGGCCGCTCGCGCCCACCAGGTGTGTCTGTCTGCACCTGCTCCTGCCTCAGCACCTGCATTAACTCCCCAGAGGTGATCTCATAGCTGCACTGGCCTCTGTGGGAACAGGGCATCACCACTCCGCCCTCTCACTGTCATCTCACAGGCGCCCACCCTCAGCACCCAGAACACCCAGACACTCTCCAAAGGATGTGAGCGCATCAGAGGGGATGTGTGCACATCCTGTGAGGGTGTTAGGCATGCCGGGTTGATGGAAGTGCGGTGGAGAGGCGAGGGGAACTTGTGCATGCCTTGGTTTGCAACTGTTGTAGGCGTGGGAGGGTGACAGTATGCTGGGGGATATTCGCACGCCAGGGGGGTATGTGCACACTGGAGGCCTCTGGCTTTGCAGATCCACGAACCCCCGTGGTGCGGCCAGGAGGATGTCAGTCTGGCCTGCCACGGTGGCTGTCCCTGCGATCCTGCACCTTCTGGGCCAGGAGGCAGATCTTGCACAGTCACTCCTGGGCACTGATGGCTGCCTCCCCGCCGTGAAGGGTCACGGATCCGAGTCCCGGGACCGTGCACAGCCTCAAGTGCTGCCCCCCTCCCGGCAGGGTCACAGATCCGTGTCTTGGTCCCCTGGACAGCCTCAAGCACTGCCCCCCGCCTGGCAGGGTCACAGATCCGGGTCCCGGACTGTGGACAGCCTCCCGTGCTGCCCCCCTGCCCACCAGGTCACGGATCCGGGTCCCGGGACCACAGACAGCCTCAACCACTGCCCCCCGCCCGGCAGGGTCACAGATCCAGGCCCCAGACTGCGGACAGCCTCAAGCACTGCCCCCCGCCTGGCAGGGTCACAGATCCGGGTCCCAGACCGCAGACAGCCTTGCCTGCCACCGCCTGCCTTCAGTATGCAAATTAGCCGCCATCTTGTTGCTTCAGGGTGGGGGTCCCCACTGGGATGCCTGGCCAGTCTGGGTGAGGGGCTGAGGGCTGTTTTCAGACTGGCGGGCGACTGAAGCTCCAAACCTCTCCTTTTTTTCTTTCTTTTTTTTTTATTCTGGCATTTATTTACCTTCTATGCCTGTCACTGGAGCTGAGAGCCAGCTTTCTCTCTGAGGCTCAGCTGCTGAAAGCAGGTTTCTGGCCTTTGTTTACCTTCTGTATTTGATACAATGTTGCAGTCTTGCTGGCTGAAGCCTGGCTGACTGAAAGCAGGTTTCTGGGGTTTTGTTTAGCTTCTATATTTGTTACAATGTTTCAAACTGCAAGCTCAGAGGCCGGCAAGGCAGGCGGGGAAGCTTGGCTTCCTCCGTCACTGAAGCAAGCAAGCCTCCCTGATAGCTTCAAGCTGCCTGGCTGCCGGCCGCCATCTTGGCTGGAAGTTAATTTGCATATGGCCCTGATTAGCCAATGGGAAGGGTAGCGGCCGTACGGCTAATTACCATGTTTCTCTTTTATTAGATAGGATTATATTGCACTTTTATTCGTATTATCTTATTTAATACTCAGATAACCTATGTGAAATATATGCTATTATCCTTTTAAAAGTATTTTATTATGGAAATTTTAAAACAAAAAAATTGAGACAATCATATTGTAAGTCTCCTGATACTCATCACAGCACTTCAGCAATCACTTGATTATGTGGCCAATCATGTTTTATCTATTTATCTCCACTTAGACACACACACACACACACACACACTCTACTCTTTAAACCAGGATTATTTTGAAGGAAATCCCAGCCACCAGATTATATTATCCTGAAAGTATGTTATTATGACATCTATCATAAAGACTCTAAAAAACCCTTACAACCTTTTATCATACCTAAAAATATAATAATATTTAATAGTATCAAAGGCCTACTTTATCTTTAAATTTCCATAATTACTTTAAAATCTTTTTAAAAACTTAGTTTGTTTCAATCAGGATCCAAATAA
This sequence comes from Myotis lucifugus, assembly GCF_000147115.1. NCBI lineage: Eukaryota > Metazoa > Chordata > Mammalia > Chiroptera > Vespertilionidae > Myotis > Myotis lucifugus. The sequence continues at coordinate 11,373,622 of NW_005871055.1, forward strand.
GAGCCATATGTTTCATTTGGTTGCTATGTCTCTTAAGTCTCTTATGGTTTATAGGTTTTCCACCTCTTTTTATATCTTGTAATTTGTTTTTTGCAGAAAGTAAGACATTTATCCTATAGAGTTTATAACATTTTAGACTTGATTGGACCATGCTAAAGGTTTTACATTCAATTTCTCATTTCATATTCTCAATAACTATGAGTAGATACTATCATGATTCCCATTTTATAGCTGGGAACTTGAGATTCAGGGAAATTAACTTTTTAAACCAAGAATGCAAATCCAGATCTGTCAGACTCTGAAGCCTTTTATTTCGCATCCTGTGCACAGCTTCTCCTCTCTGTTGCCCCTCAGACCAAAGTGAGAACTGGTTGTGAATTCTTGAATAGAATGGATGTGGCTGTGAATGGAAGCTTTTTGGGGTGAAGTGATGTGAGCTGAATAGATACCTTTGGCCTTGGTAGCAGTACACTGCAACTGCTAGTTCAGGGGATAAGAACTCAGCCTTATCCCGTGAAACTTTCTGCCATACCCAAGGGGGGGAAAAAAGATAGCTATAGGCCATACTAGAAGTCACACTTGAACTTACCAAAGCACAGTTCAGCTCGAATCATGCCATTTCCATGCTCAAAATCCATAATGGCTTCTGACTGCCAATGGCAGCAAATATAATTTTTTTAACCTTGCCCCCAAGATCTATGATTTGATTTTCCAACCATTTTGTCCACTGTGTGCATTCACATGTCCCACACTCTCACACATTTGGACTGTATGCTGTTTCCCAGCTCGTCAGCACTTTACACCCACATGCCATTGCTCACATGGCCCCTTTTCCTGGAGTTCCTTTCCCTTCCCAGCCTGATAGTCTCCTACTCTTTCAGTTCTTCTACCAGGGGTGGGCAAACTTTTTGACTCAAGGGCCACAATGGGTTCTTAAACTGGACCGGAGGGCCGGAACAAAAGCATGGATGGAGTGTTTATGTGAACTAATATAAATTCAAAGTAAACATCATTACATAAAGAGTACGGTCTTTTTTTTTTTTTTTTTTTTTTTTTTAGTTTTATTCATTTCAAACCGGCCGGATCCGGCCCACGGGCCGTAGTTTGCCCATGGCTGTTCTAGCCTTTTGTGTTTCTTTTAGAGGTTACTTTACTTTATATTATTTTCTAGCTATTTTCAATGGTGAGTTCTCTACCCCTTTTGCCTAAAGCCCATATCTTAACCCATCTTTCCACCCTAGGAATTCCCAAGTGCCTCATACAGTATCTCCCCTGTTTAGAGCAAGTGCGTGCCAGGGAGTTGGCATGAACTCCTGCTGCAGGCCCTGTAGTTTTAGGTTGTAGGAGAAGAGATAGTGACAGCAAAGCAGCTTGAGGGCCATGCTTGATTACAAGCCTTAAGCAAAAGGTAGAGAATCTGGTGGCAGGAGCTAAGGGCGTGTTAGATATAACTCCTTCAATGACTATCCTTGTACACCTTCCCTCCCCCATTTCTTCTGCAGTTGTGCACAGTTTCTCTAACTTTAGTCCAGAACTGGCGCACCCTAGCTACAACAGAATCTCTTCTGATGCACTGGGATAGAAATGCAGGGCCTCAGCCTCAGGCTGAGAGCTGTGCTGGCAAGGCCCCAGGACAGAGTTCCTTCTGCGTGGGTTGGTAATTCTCAGATACCATCACATTCTGACCCTATACTGCTGGCCATTCTGTATGGACTACATTTCATCCATCCCTGAGTTAAGGACTTGCACGAGACTTTCTCTTTGCTGGCCCTTTCCGATGGAAAGTATGGCAGTTAATTTTATTAACACTTCCCAGTGGGTGGGGCAGAGTTGATACATTTTTTAGTCCAGTTGATTCAGTACCAGAACTCTTCAAAAAGAGTGAGCAGTCTGCCATAGAGAAGGAGTAGGCTAAGAGAATCCCCAGGGCTTCCTTGCAAAAACAAAATTGGAGAAGTGGAAAGTGAAGAAACTTCAGCTGGCAGAGACAAGAGAATGTGTATCTACCACTGGCCTGTGGAGGGCTTCCTCTTGAGTTTTTACATCTGCCCTCCCTCGTGCCTAGAAGGCTACTCACCACCAAACCACAAACTTTCCTTTAACGCAGTCACAACGAGGCCTCTGACCTCACATAGATTTGTTCTCATTTGTTTCATGCTCAAAATCCATAGTGGCTCCTTAACTGTTTCCTGCTGGGATGCTGCTGTCTTGTTGGTTCTGGTTAGCTGCTCTCTCAATCATAGGAGCCTGTCAGCAGCACCTGGCTCCTTCCTTGTTACTCCTCCACCACGTTTTTTAAGGTAGATATTCAGTCATGAGGCAACCTCCATAAAAATGCAGTTATATAATGGCACCCAATAAATGTTCTCTTAATTAATTACTCTACTTAAATTCTATGTAAAAAAATCAGATATGCTGACTTTAGACTTTTCATCTCCACTTAAATTAAGACTTCTGTGTGTGTTTTTTCCAGAATAGGTATGTTGGATATTTTGAAGATGTGAAAAATATTTATAACTTGACTCTCCCTCCAAGAAAAATACTTAGGATAAAAAAATTTGTTATTTATTCAATTCATGGTAAGTGCTTTAATTATTATTGGAGAAATGGGCAGGTGGGCAATGTTCTTACTATTTGGGAGGATTTTGCTCACATTTACACATACAGAGAATCCCAACTCTGAACTATCTTGTATATCCTCATATATGAACCTCTCCCCCTGGAATGGCCATAAGCTCACCCTTAGAGGAACTGGGGAAGCAGGGCGTGGTGTGGAAGGGATGTCATTAGGTCTGCACCTCATTCTCCCCTGCAGAGGTGCATCAGGGGCAAGGCTCCCAAATCCTTAAAGCAGCAGCCAGACTGTGGCCCACTAGGAGGGTGGCGTGCTGGGCCTCTCACTCGTGGTGTGGTGCCAGGGAGTTGGTATCCACCCAGATGGCTTAGTGTTTAGTCTTCTGAGGAGTCACACAAAATAAGGATCTGAAAATAGATATTTTTAACATTTCATCCAATTATTCAGAAATTTAAAAATTCTTAAAAATACATAAAACTGCATAGTCAGAAAATAAATTAAAATTTTAGTTAAAATATAAAATACTTTTTTTAGTTTATGTGCATACCCCCCCCCCCCACACACACACACACCACCACTTCTTGTTGGCAGTGAGGAATTTTAATAGATTACCACAAACAGATTACATAGTTTTCTGACTTCTGAAAACAACTTCAACTCAGTACGTTGCCTGTGTGGAACATTTTGGTCTAGATTTCCAAACAAGCATTGTTCAGGCAGACCTGTGAAACACAGCCTGTTGTGACAGCATGCCGCCTGTGTATATAAATGAACAACTGTTGGTGAAAAGGCTTTGTAGATGGCATTCCTCTGCAAAGACCATTGTGACTGGGTCAAGGGATGTGAGGGATTGCGCAGAACAGGGCTGTAGGGGAGTTGAATGGAACTCCAGCCCTGGCCAGACCTCCCCAGGTAGAGCCAGGCTTGTCCAGCAGGTGCTAGAAGATAGAGGATAGCAGTACCTTGCTTCTTCCTTCCCACACAAAGTGGCGCCCTGCAAATAGAGCTAGACGGCTTTCTTCTGCAGTGAGGAAGGCAGCACATTTGGCTGTTGGAGCAACTACTTCCACTCAGAAATTTAATCCCAAATGTAAAACCAACTTAGTGGCCTGAGAACCCCTATGGTACCTGAATATATACTCAGCCTCAGCTTCCTCTTTGTTAACCATGGGAGCAACAGTATCTATACAAAGCTCTGTGAGCATTAAACTATTCCAAACAGGCAAACCAGCATTTAGTCTAAGGAGTTTTAATGCATCGCTTTAATATGAACAATGGGAATAGGAATAGTTTCTCAAAATTCTAAGCTTCAAAATGTTTTTAAGTAAGGTCTAGAATGTCACATGTTGCCTTAATCTGATATTATATTTTAAGACCGTCACTTCTCTCTTAATATTTTGAATTTTACTTAAACTCTGTGGAGACATTGTTTAGTAAAATGTACAGCTCACACCTGGAGAACAGCAGAGCTAACCCAATGTCAGTACTGCAGGTGAGAGCTGGTGGAGAGTTCCACAGGGCTGGTTTCCTACTCAGGCTAACATAAAATAGCGGATTTTAAAAGTCCTATTTGAGATCCCTCATGAAGACTTCCAGAGAGCATGTTGTGGCCTCAGCACTGGTCAGTACAGTTGGGTCTAGGCTTGCAGGGCCAACTTAAGAAGGCCAATGTGGTAAGTTAAGATTCTTGCTGCACCCAATTAAACAATCAGGTCAAACTAATGACCTCAGCCCTCTTTTGAAATAAGATAATTTTTATGATCACAACAGAAAGGTGATGGGGAGAAAAAAGTGTGAAAGACTTTGAAATGGGCAATATCTAGTGCACTTTCTGGGTTGTCTCCACCTCCCATGGTCTTGAAACTATTTTACAACTTTGTAAGTTGTAAAAACCTCATATTAATGAACAGCATTTTTACACATAGAAATAGAAATGCAAATTAATTGTGCCTGGTGTAATGCAATTGATTATTGACCCATTTAGTGTCTATTTGTAGATTCATTTCATCCTCCCTTATCTGCTATAAATGTGCAGTACTTTGAACTAGCTATAATATCATACTTATTAATGAATGTCTCCTCATTAATGAATGAGTTAAATAATTTTTGACATGTATTTCAAAAATGGAAGATACAGGACAATTCTATCATATGCAACAATTTCTGTAAAACAAAAAAGAAAATAAATATGTGTTCATATTTGTGTGTGTCTGTATTGGTAAAATGTGTGGGAGGATATATTTTTATACTTAATTATAGAAGCATAAAACAAGATAGTGGTTATCTATTTGGGGGTGGAGAATTAACTAGGTGTGGAATGGGGGAGAGACTTTTCACTTCATGTCTTTTTACCTTTAATTTTTAAATCATGTAATTATTTAAAAAATTCTAAATGTGTTGTAATTTAAACTTTTAAATCAATGCCCTTTTCTTATCATGTGATATTTGACTTAGTTTAAATTTGTATTTCACTGGTTTTTGGTAGGCATCCTTAGAAAGAAGCTCTGCAGCTAGAATGGTACTGAGGGAACTGAGGCAAACAAACTATGATCCTAATGACAAGTTAATGATATGGTGTTAGTGGGAACAAAATGAAATGAAAACAAAGCAAACATAATATAAGGTGAATAGTCAAGAATGATCGAGATATGACTTTATTAGAATATTTGTTTCACTTCTGTACCTTTAGTTCTGTGCATATTTAAGTAAAATGTGCAGGGTTGAGCAAAAGCAATAAAACTTGATTGGAAGCTTGAAAAACTAGCCCTTTGAGGAAATGCTAAAGAAAGTGGATCATCTGAATTGAAAAAAGGATCAAGAAACCATTTGTTTATAAATGTACACTTAACACCACAGGAATCCTATATTTTGTGTATCCTATATTTTCACAGAAACTGCTCCCTAGGAACTAAAGAAAGAGGAATTTAGACTGTTACTAAGAAACATCATGATTTGAATTCTGAAGAAAGCAACACATTAGCAAGAAAAGTTACAAGTCACTTTCCCTAATTTCTTTTTTTCTAGAAAGACAAATCTTAGAAGCTGAACTATGTCTCTTCTCCAGACTTATAAAGTCTGCTTTAGGAGACAGAATTGGCTTGAAGCCTTGTCTTTCAGAGACAAAATTCATGCACCCAAATTATTTTATATTGATACTAGAGGCCCAGTGCATGAAGATTCGTGAACTGGGGTTGGGTCCCTCAGCCCGACCTGCACCCTCTCCATCTGGGAGCCCTCAGGGGAGCCCTCTCCAATCCAGGAGTTTTTTTCTGTCTTTGCAATCATATGAGTGAATTGTCTGAGACCCCAACCCAGTTTGGTTTGTTGCTCACAGAATAATAGAGGCATTTTTTTTTTCTTTGCTTCATTGGTGGAGATTTCCTGGAAGTTTTAGGATAGTTTCTCTTTAATTTTTCCTAGACACTCTGATTTTACTTATGTCTCTCACCTTTGCTTTCCCTCCATCCCTCACCTCAACAGTAACTTGCTCCAGGCTCACTTTGCTCTAGTACAGGGGTGGGCAAACTTTTTGACTCGAGGGCCACAATGGGTTCTTAAACTGGACCGGAGGGCCGGAACAAAAGCATGGATGGAGTGTTTATGTGAACTAATATAAATTCAAAGTAAACATCATTACATAAAAGGGTACGGTCTTTTTTTTTTTTTAGTTTTATTCATTTCAAACAGGCCGGATCTGGCCCGCGGGCCGTAGTTTGCCCACAGCTGCTCTAGTATCTAGGAGATCCATCTGCCACCAGAACTACGATTCCCAGCATTCCTGGTGCTCCCCACGCTCTTGGTTTTCCCTTCCTGCTCTGTCTCCATCCCATGGCCTCCCACTCTGCCAATTCCTCTAAGCCACCAGCTCTCCCTCTCTGCTCTCTGTCTGGTGGCTTGGGAGCCAAGTTCCCCAAGCCGCTCCACTCTCTGCCGGCTCTCCCGCTCTGCTCTCCGCCCAGTGGCTTGGGGGAGCGACCAAGGGAGCCATGTCCCCCCAAGCCGCTGGTTCTCCTGCTCTGCTCTCTGCCTGGTGCCTGTGGATGCAAATTAACCCGCCATCTTTGTTGGGTTAATTTGCATACTCACCCCTGATTGGCTAGTGAGATCAGCAGAGGGATGGTCAATTTACATGTTTCTCTTTTATTATACAGGATATTGTTACCTGGGATTTCCTCTCTTTTTAATTTATAATGTTAATTGTTGAGACTTTTTGATCTTTACTCTAACTTTTTATTTTCATTCAGGTGTTGGAAAAGGCAACGGTGATGATCTAAAAGTGAAAATAATAATGCGTCAAAAGATTGCCTTTTTCTGTTCTGCTTCCAAAAACTGTAGGGTAAGAGAAAGTATGTGAACTGGAAAAGCACTGCTTTACATCGCAATGTCAGATCAGTATGTTGACCTCCCACAGCCCTTGCTCGCCACAAGGAGAGGCCATGTTGCTTTTTGATTCCTATGCAACTTGGTGCCCCTGGGTTTGAATGCAGTCAGAGCTAAATTAAACTCACTGTTCAAAATAGATTTTTCAGAGCATGTTCCAGAATATATTTTCAGCTCAGAGTGTTGCCTTGGTTTTCATATTTGCACAATGCCAAGCATGTTACCATGAATCTATCAGAGTTTTAAATTCATGTACCTGTTCTATCTCTGGTCATTTTTAGCCAGACCTTTTTTTCTTGGTCATTTTTATTATATGGCGCTGACTCTGAAATTGTAGTATGCATATCAATCACCTCTGAGCTTATAAAGATGCAGATTTCTAGGTTGTACACCAAAGTATGATTGAGGAAATTTGGAATGAGACCCGGGAATCTAGATTTAGCAATGTCTCAGGTGATTCTAACTCAGACGTCTCGTGGGACTGCACTATGAGAAAAAAAATGACATTGCAAAAGACCCAAAGCAATGGGACCTGGTAGTCAATTTTTATTTTTGGTGGGTACAGTGAACTTGATTGATGGCGCATGACAAGGTGGAGTTCCCTAAGCCCTCCTATTCTTCAGGAAGTCTGGGATGGAAACTATGGAGGTGAGGAGGTTCTCAATGTGTTGGGGGACTGATTGGGAGCAAGGACTCCCCAGCAGTGAGGGCCTCTCTTTCTCTCGCTGGGGCTCCTGGTCCAGGGGCTCTTACCAGGGAGGTCATGTGGACCATAAGGCCCACCACTCTAATGCTGTAGCCAAATTCATCGTCAAAAAAGGGAATGAGCTTGACAAAGTGAACATTGAGGGCAATGCCAGCTCCAGCAAAAATAAAAGGTGAAGGAGTGGTTGTCACTGTTAAAGTCACAGGCGACAACCAGGTCCTCAGTATCACTCAGGATGCCCTTGAGGGGGCCCTCTGATGCTTGCTTCACTGCTTTTTTGATGTCATCACATTTAGTAGCTTTTTCCAGGTGGCAGGTCAGATCCATATTTTCCTAAATATTGAAAAAATATCTAAGACTACAGACCTTTTCTGAAGCAACAAGAAAGCTTCCTTCATGGGTCTAAGAAATACAAACTTTGAAAATTCTCAGGCTTCTCTCTAGTTCCCCTCTTACCTCTCCAACACCATTTCTTTCCGTTCTTTTTGCCCCTCCCCTGATAGAGGGCACTAACCCAGGCCTGATCTTTGGCTTTCTGTTCTTACCTCTGTACATACTCTATTCTTGGTTCCGCTCATCCATTTTTCTGCTTTAAACTATACATTTTTTTCTGTCATTCACGCAACACAGCATCCACTGTGTGGTAGATGTGGGAGTTACAACATGGACAGTCTCTGCTCCTATAATTCAAACACATCATATTTCCTCAGGCAAGGGAAACAAAAGAAAAAAATAAACAAATTGGACTACAACAAACTAAAAAGTGTTTGCACAGCAAAGGAAACCATCAACAAAATGAAATGACAACTTACTGAATGAATGGGAGAACATATTTGCTGATACATCTAATAAGGGGTTACTATCCACAATTTTATAAAGAACTTATAAAACTCAACACAAAAAAACAATTAAATTTAAAAATGGACAACGGACCTGAATAGACACTTCTCCAAAGAGGACTTACAGATGGCCAATAGACATATGAAAAAGTGATCAATTTCACTAATCATCAGAGAAATGCAAATTAAAACCACAATGAGATATCACCTCATATATGCCAGAATGGCTATCATCAATAAATTCACAAACAGCAAGTGTTGGCAAGGATGTGGAGAAAAGGGACCCCTTGTGCACTGTTGGTGGGGATGCAGACTGGTGCAGCCACTGTGGAAAGCAGTATGGAGGTTCCTCAAATAATTAAAAGTGGAAGTGCCTTGTGAACCAGCAATTCCACTTCTGGAAATTTATCCAAAGAAACCCAAAACATTAATAATTCAAAATAATATACACGCCCCTATGTTTATTGCAGCATTATTTACTAGATAAGATCTGGAAACAGCCCAAGTGCCCATCAATAGATGAGTGGATTAAAAGCTGTGGTACATTTTTTTTAAATTAAATCTTTATTGTTCAGATTATTACAGTTGTTCCTTTTTTTCCCCCCATAGCTCCCCTCCACCCGGTTCCCACCCCACCCTCTCCCCTTACCCACATCCCCACTGTCCTCATCCATAGGTGTACGATTTTTGTCCAGTCTCTTCCTGCACCCCCACACCCCTCCCCCCCCGAGAATAGTCAGTCCACTCCCTTTCTATGCCCCTGATTCTATTATATTCACCAGTTTACTCTGTTCATCAGATTATTTATTCACTTGATTTTTAGATTCACTTGTTGATAGATGTGTATTTGTTGTTCATAATTTGTATCTTTACCTTTTTCTTCTTCTTCCTCTTCTTAAAGGATACCTTTCAGCATTTCATATAATACTGGTTTGGTGGTGATGAACTCCTTTAGCTTTTTCTTATCTGTGAAGCTCTTTATCTGACTTTCAATTCTGAATGATAGCTTTGCTGGGTAAAGTAATCTTGGTTGTAGGTTCTTGCTATTCATCACTTTGAATATTTCTTGCCACTCCCTTCTGACCTGCATAGTTTCTGTTGAGAAATCAGCTGACAGTCATATGGGTACTCCCTTGTAGGCAACTGACTGTTTTTCTCTTGCTGCTTTTGAGATTCTCTCTTTGTCTTTTGCTCTTGGCATTTTAATTATGATGTGTCTTGGTGTGGTCCTCTTTGGATTCCTTTTGTTTGGGGTTCTCTGCACTTCCCGGACTTGTAAGTCTATTTCTTTCACCAGGTAGGGGAAGTTTTCTGTCATTATTTCTTCAAATAAGTTTTCAATATCTTGCTCTCTCTCTTCTTCTGGCACCCCCATAATTCAGATGTTGGTATGCTTGAAGTTGTCCCAGAGGCTCCTTACACTATCTTCATATTTTTGGATTCTTTTTTCTTTTTGCTTTTCCAGTTGGGTGTTTTTTGCTTCTTTGTATTTCAAATCTTTGACTTGATTCTTGCGCTCCTCTGGTCTGCTGTTGGAACTCTGTATAATATTCTTTATTTCAGTCAGTGTATGCTTAATTTCTAGTTGGTCCTTTTTCATAACCTCCAGGGTCTCACTAGATTTCTTGAGGGTTCTCACTAAATTTATCGGTGGTTTCTAGAAAGTTCTTGAAAAACCTTAGAAGTGTGGTTTTGAACTCTATATCCAGTAGTTTGCTTTCCTCCATTTCTGTCATTTGTGACCTGTTTCTTTGTCTCCACATTTTGGCTTCTTCCCTGTGTTGGTAGAGTGGCTTTGTGTGCTAGGTGTCCTATAGGGCCCAGTGGCTCAGCCTCCCCAATTACCTGAGGTGGACACTCTTGGTGCACCCCTTTGTGGGCTGTGTGCACAGTCTTGTTGTAGTTAAGCCTTGATTGTTGTAGGTATCACTGGGAGGAATTGACCTCCAGACCAATTGGCTGTGAGAATCAGCTGTGTCTACAGTGGGAGAACTTCTGTGCTGGAGACACCCTTATGGGGCAAGACTTGCTTCAGTGGGGCTTTGGTGCTCACTGAGTCTGCCCCCTGAGTGTGTTCCTTATGGATCTGAGGAGTTGTAATCTGGATGGTCCCACTCTGACCACTGGGTACACTGGCTCTTGGATCTCTAAGGAGGTGCTAATTTAGCCTCTGTCTGAGGCTACCCAGCAGGAGCTATGGAGAGATCTGCAGATTCCTCTTCTTTGGGGTTTGGAGGTGCCTAGATGAGGCCCAGCTGTGAAGCAATGCAAGCTTCTGTGGGGCCTTGAGCCTTCTTTTGGATGTTCTGGGTCTCTCTGACCCAGCTGCAGTCTGTTAGGTAATTTTCAGCTTGCAAAGGGCCAGGCCTTTCATATGCAAAAGCCTCTGTGCACAGCTTGGGTGGGGCGGGGTCTCAGGGAATCAACAGGGTGGAGCAAACAGCTATGACTGATCCTCAGTACTACCCTAAGAGGCCCTGCATCTCAGTGTCCCGCGGTAATCGCTGCAAGCACCTCTGAGAGAAAGCCGCCCTCAAGTTCTGATTGATGCCAGACAGTCCAGTTTCTCCCCATATGAGTCTGGGTCCTCAGAGACTCAACTGGAACTGGAGTTCAGAGCAGTCGGGAGCTTGTGTCTCCCTCCCGATTGAAAAAGACAACCGTGTCCTCAGTTGCCAGCCCTTTCCACGTGCGCCTCTGTACTTCTGCACTTTACTTCCGCACCTCCTCTGAGTTTCAGTGTGCTTTTCTCTTTCCTTCTAGTTGTAGAATTTCCACTCAGCCAGCCTTCCTGTGGTTCTGGATGATGTCCATTTTGTCTTTTAGTTGTATTTTTGAAGTGGTTGTGCGAGGCAGCAATTTCCCGTGTTTACCTATGTCGCCATCTTGGTTTCTCAGCTGTGGTACATTTAAACAATGAAATGCTACTTGGCGGTAAAAAAGAAGGAATTCTTATCTTTTGGGGACAGCATGGATGATCCTAGAGATTATTATGCTAAGTGGAATAAGCCAATGAGAAAAAGACAAGTACCATATGATTTCACTCGTATGTGGAATCTAATGAACAAACTGAACTAATAAGCAAAGTAGAGACACACTCATGGATAGAGAGCAGGCTGACACCTCTCAGGGGGAGGGGTGGTGGGATTGAGAAAAAAAGGAAAAAGAGAGAGAAAAACTCATGGACACAGACAACAGTGTGGTGAGATTATAGGGAGGATAAATGGTGATGGACAAAGACTTGACTTGGGGTGGTGAACACACAATAGTGTATGATAATGTGTTGCAGAGTTGTGCACCTGGAACTTATATAATTTTTTAACCAGTGTCATCCCAATAAATTCAATAAAAACGAAAAAATATATTTATCAAATGAGTTTTTCTTCTGCTTCTGAAAATGGCACTAGCATTCTCTCACTCAGGCCTTCAAATTTGGTATTATCTTTGATCCTCTCTTTCTCTTGGCCCCCTAAATCCTGCTGATTATACCTTTGAAATCTCTTTTTCTTTCTGTTCCTATTGCCACTACCTAGTCCAGGACCTCATTTGCTCATGCCTAGATTTCTATAGTCATCCCTTTACCTTTTTCCCCCCTCCTTATACAGTGCATATATAGAGTCCTACAATATGCATCCTGAAATACTGCTCTCATTGTGAAAAGTTGTAGGTAGAGCAGAAGACACACTGTGTGCCAATAGTCAAAGACAGTTAATATCTCAATATTCTTATCTGTAAAATAAAGATTACGTTTCAAGTATTGTGAGGATTGAATTGGTTAATATATGTGAAACTCCTTTATAAACTATAAATTACTAAGTAAATGTTATCCTACATAATAAAAGCCTAGGTGGCGTCGCACGATGCCTTCATGTGATGTCATCACAAGATGGCCGCCACAAGGTGGCCGGCAGGAGAGGGCAGTTGTGGGCGATCAGGCCAGCAGGGGAGGGCAGTTGGGGGTGAACAGGCCAGCAGGGGAGGGAAGTTGGGGGCGATCAGGCCGACAGGGGAGCAGTTAGGCGTCAATCAGGTCGGCAGGGGAGCAGTTGGGGATGATCAGGCAGGCAGGCAGGCGAGCAGTTAGGAGCCAGCAGTCCCCGATTGTGAGAGGGATGTCCCTGCGGAATTGGGCCTAAACTGGCAGTCGGACATCCCCCAAGGGGTCCCAGATTGGAGAGAGTGCAGGTCAGGTTGAGGGACACCCCTCCCCCCCCCCGCATGCATGAATTTCGTGCACCAGGCCTCTAGTGTGTAATAATGATCAGGCCACTGTGTCACATAGGAATTGCCCCACATACTCTTTAATAACTTCTTTCTTATTTTCCTGGCTCTTGAACTCTCAAGATACAACCCTATGATATTTGAGATCATTTCCATTAGTAATTTGGCCTGCAGATTCCCTTTCAAGTAGCCTGGGACCCTTCTGGTCCTTGGAACACAACTCTAATTTCTATTTCATGTTTCTGCAGGTCTTTTCTCCTCCTTCCCCTTCCCCCACCAACCCCCATCCCTACTGGGTTCTCTTTTCATATCTCCTCTACATTTATGCAAATCCTTCCATTCCCAACTCAAGTTCTGCCTCTTCAAAGAAGCTTTCTCATCCTATACCTCCTGTTAACCTCCCCAAGCATGCAACAGCACACTCAGTCTTCATCATACAGCTCAACACATAATTATATGCCATTCTACTATCATTCCTTATGTGTATAGCTCCCTGAATTTTCAACTGAGTCTGCACCTTCTTTTGTATTTTTCTAAAGCCTAGCATAGACCTTTCTCATTGTGGGTGGCACTATTACACAAGGGTGAATCAATAACAAACAAATACTTACTATAGCTTCAAAGTTGTTCATTCCAGAGACTTGGCCTATCTTTGGTAACTTCATCTAGCAGTCTGCTATGGACAAAGGCCCATGATCCCATCGGCAAATAACATTTTTAACAAAGCATGACAGTTATTCTTTGCTTTTTGAGTGTGAATGCCAGCTTTAAAATTGAGTTTCTTAGTGTATTCCCAACATATGAAAATCAGGTGACGCACAGTCAATATTAATGTTTACTTGGTGAAACTGTAATAGAAAATTGAATACTTTCCTTTTCAACAGTGCCCCACCATAACCCTCAAACATATTGGCTTTTTAAAAAGGTAAACAAGTATTGCAACTTTATAGAAACAATGATTAACATTTATTTATACATGTAGTGATAGGGCTATGAGACCAAGAGTACTTGGTAAATATAGGAAGCCTCAATAAGTAAACATGAACTTCCCTGTTATACTTTCTATCTCATTATCAGCTATCTCATTATTTGAATTCCATGTGTTCATTCACAGGTAGTTCATGATATTGAAAGGGACAGAGTAATAATTCATCTATGCAACTGTCCACTTCTGTATGATGATGTAAAAGTGCAATTTCTGTCTTCTTCAGTGAGTAATCAAGAAACAACCTATGCTGTTATTCTTGTTTGGTTTTTTGAATAATTCTGGCTTGAGATTTCCATTGCTACATATCTCAACAAGGGAGATGATAGATATCAACTCCTAACCAGGGAGGAAGAAAAAAAAAAGTCAGATCCATAACACTTTTTTTAAAGAACATATGTAATTTTAAAATTTTGCTCATTTGTTTTTCTAATTTCTATACAATATGTATGTATTAATTTTCACATAAGTAACACAAAAACTAAGATGTAAAAAAAGACAAAGGTATGTTTTACTGCATAGAATAGTCAAATTTTTGTTTTATATTTTATACATTTAAAACACATTGCTCCCCATAATTTTTTAAATACTTGAAAGTGAAGATTTTACTTTCTTCTGAATTGTTATATAATACATTATAAATAGTATTTTAATGCAATGTTTACTTTATAAAAAATCCAATATTTACTTTATGGAAAATAAGAATTCTGCTGTCATTACTGTACCATGAGTGTATAATTTATATTGACCAGTCATAAAATGTATGTCTGGGCATTATTCTGTATATAACACATTTCTAATCTCAGTAGTTTCAATTAATTTTCCTGTAAAACCAACCAAAGCTTCCAATAAGAAACTATGTCCATCAATTAACAAGTTTTTTTGGTTAATCCTCAGCTGAGGATATTTTTTCCATTGATTTTTTTTTCTTTTAGAGAGAGTGGAAGGGAAGTAGGACAGAAGGAGGGAGGGAAGAAGGGAGGGAGGGAGGATGGGAGGGAGAAATGTCAATGTGAGAGAGACACATGGTTGCCTCCAACATACACCCCAACTGGGAATGGGAATTGAACCTGCAACCCAGGTATATGCCCTTGATTGGGAATCGAACCTGCAACCCTTCAGTGCTCTGGCAGATACTCTAACCACTCGCCACACCAGCCAGGGTTGTGTCCATTGATTTAAAACATATTTCCTGTGTCCTCCTTTAGCCCCTGCTTTCTCCCTGTTAGGGGAGAATCTACTAGTAGTAAGTATTGAAATGGTAAATGTGTTAAAGCAAGTGACCTGGATAGTTCCCATATTGGATGGTTACCCCTTGAATAATGGAGCCAGTCTGAATTCTCTCTCAATCATTGACCTCTAAGCTGAAAGACTGGTGAAGAGCACTGGCCCAGAGGATGCTAATACTATCTGGCCTTTATGATTTTCAAGGGCCATGAAGTAAAAGCACTTTCAAAAAATTTAGGTATTTCTATCATCATTAATAATGATAGTTAATTATATAATAGCGGCTCCTTGTAGGAATGGATGATATATTTGTGCATAAATAGGCATAGGTCCTTAATAGATTCTGCTTAGCACTATCTAAACCAGATAAAATGCATAAATGTCCATCATAGAAAAGATACATGCCTGGCCTGTGTGGCTCAGTGGTTGAGTGCCAACCTATGAACCAGAAGGTCATGGTTCAATTCCCAGGTTGCGGGCTCAGTCGTGCAGGAGGCAGCCGTTCAATGATTCTCTCATCATTGATGTTTCTATCTCTCCCTCTTCCTCTCTGAAATCAATAAAAACATTTAAAAAAAGAAAAGATACATTTCCTTGAAAATTTTGATAGAAACAGTGATCCCTGAAAGCCTCCTCCCTTGTGTCCTCGGTGTCATGTAGTAGAGTATAAACGCTGCACATTTAATGGCTGCGATTGTTTGATAAATATATAAATGAATAAAGGAAGGAATTGTAATCCCTGTTGGGTGATTAGTTTTTGGTATCACTTTTATTATGAAGAATAACCTTCTTTTTTAAATCCATGTATTTTTAGGATCTTCCTAAATACTATGACAACTGCCCCTTTTACTTTTGGTTCCACACATCCTTTATAGAAAATAACAGGTATGGTTTATTATATAACCCAGTAGAAATAGCCTTATCTTCAATGTTTGTGTACGGTGTAATAGCAAGTCTTTTGCTGATTGCCATAAACTTGGTTTACAGAAACCAAAAAATCCTCAAGTCACCATTCTTCATTCACATACTCATTTAATCTGGTTCTTATAAAAATATGGCTATTCTTGAGATTTGCATTATCCTCAAGGCCATGCCATAGGACTGTGTTATAAGTGAAAACATATTATAATCAGATCTTGAATGTGGTAATAAATCCAGCAGTTTGAGTTTGCTCAGTACCTTAAATAGGACAGATCCTCAGTATATGTTCATTTATTGATGACTGACCACCACCAAATTCTGTGCAAAAGTAAGGTGTCACCTGGCGGCGGCGGGGGGTGGGGGTGGGGATTAGGGGAGGGGCAGCTACAGCTACTTTAAAAGGTAATTGGCACACTTTTTTTCTAGGACAGAAGTCATAAGACATAGTGTCTGTGAAGACAGCTAAAAAAAATCATTCATAGTGTGTGCTCTCTCTCTTTTCCAGAACACAACCTAGCCTCTTCTCCCTTTTTTGTCCCTCAAAGCGAGTATCTTCTCCCTTTTCCTTCTAAGCTCCAAGGGCCCTTCTACTATTTCTGTAACTTTCTAAATAAATTTTACCTTATAATTTTTTAAAAATCATTAATAGTCTCACATTTAAATGTGATTTCTAATAACTAAATTGGGAACCACTTTTAAAAAGGTAAATATTAATTGATTTGAAGATTATTATTCCAAAGAAACTTCTGGAAACTCATTCCTGAGTCTAGAAATTCTCCACTTTAAATATTTGTTTCATAGTGCTGAAACAAATTTAAGATTATTGCTATCACAATACCACCCAACACAAAAGAAAAAATAATGTTCAAAAACTCATGCAGATGAGTTTTGAAGCAGTTGTGATTGTATTTGGCATGAATTGATAGTTCTCATTACATAAACCTAGCCTATTCTTCAAATATGAACTGTATCTACTCACACTTGAGTCCAGTAAGGCAACAGGAAATTGAGCATCTAATCTACATACTTATAATGTACACACATTTAATGGATTTGGATAGAGTGAATTTTAGATTGAAAATTTTTTAACCAGTTTCCTTCCCTGGATGTATACAAATAATAAACTTTAACTCACAACAGAGGCAAAATCTCTCAAATAGATATCTGGGTGGAACTTCATTAGGTGGGACGCCTACGAAGTGGTAATTGCTAAATAAGGACACTTTTTTTTTCCCTTTAAAAGACCATGTTAATATTAGAGAGACAACCACAGTCAGATCACTTTCCTCCTCACTTTTACATGTTTCTAAAGATTTCTTCAACATTGAAGTGTCCATACTACTTGGTAAAGCTGTTTTTATTAGTTATGAGATTGTTATCAGCTAAAATGCCAACTTAATCATTGAAAAAACACTCAGTATTTTATTCCTATTCTTCTCTGGCTGATTTCTGTCACATAAACATTTATTTTATTAAACCCAGATGTCTTTTATTCATTCCATAAAAGGCAATGTTAAAAGAATCAGTGACATATTGTTACTATGTGTTTGTTAGTGAATATTAAGATATTTTGCATCTCAGTAGAGAAAGTGGGAGCATTGGCTCATAAAAAACTAAGAGAAAAGTGGGCAGAGACTAATCTTGGCCAGCAAATCTTTTTTTAAAGCCTTAAAAAGGGTGCCTTAAATGGCTTTTCTATAAGCCCTAAAATATGTGTGTTTTTTCTATTCTAGGCTTTATCTTTCAAGAAATGAATTGGATAATCCCCATAAACCAAAAGCATGGAAAATTTATCATCCAGAGTTTGCAGTTGAAATTTATTTTGATGATGTTAAGTTGTGCCTGGTATCTGATTAAGTGTAGTTCCCCTTCTAGAATAGAATCATATTGTTCCCAATCCCTGCTATGTATTTATATCTTCAAAACCCTCTTCCTTGCTGGTATACTTATATTTACATATGTGTACATATGTTCTTGAGAATACTATTCAACATATATTAAATATATACAAGAGAAAATGTCAATGGCAATTTTTTTTCCTTTTTGAAGGAATATACTTCACACACAGTTTTGAGATAAATTTGGAACACAATACACAGGAACATTAGTTATCACTTTTAAAAACTTTAAAGAAAACTTTTATATCAAAATAATTGGAATATTTAAAAATTGTGATTCCCCCTAATACTGTGGGTTTGTTTCACTTGTTTACATATTTTTGGACAAGTATTTATTCCCTTTGTTTCACATTTGTAATTTCAGATTAGAAGGTAATTTCTAGTTTCTTCCTCCATTTGATTTACAAACTAACAAATACCAGATTGACAGCAGAGACTTTTAAACCCAGAGACGTGTTTACACAGCAGCCCCTCACCCCAAACACACGCTTTCCTCTTGCTCTCCAAGCACCTCAGAGCACGACGAGGCTCCTTTAGTCACACGCAGACGTGGGGAGACTAGGAGAATCTTGGTCAACATGACGGTAAAGCAGCTCGGGGAACTCTGAGGGAAGGTCGCCTTTTCATTCTAGTCCTGTGTCTGGAGGGAATCATTTTCTCTTTGGTACCCAGTGCTATTCTAAGTACTTTCACTGCCACTGTACCTTAAGGCCATGATTGTGCTTGAAAACAGTTCGATTTTGGCTCTGTTGAAATTATCCTTACTTGAGTGATTTTTCCTTTATTTGGCAAGGCTCTCAACAATCTAGACCAAGTTAAATTCATTGAGAAACACAGCTAGCAATAAGAAACAGTGCTCTGCTAAAACACACTAAACCCATTCCTGAAAAACCTTTCACTCTGCAAAAAACACAGACTAAAATGGTTTGCTCGGGGGAGACAGGGTTGGGAGTTTAGGGGGTTTGGAGGTTTGGGGCAAACCACTCCAACTAACAAACGCAACCAGCACATTAACCACTAACCACCCAGGTAGCAGCGCAGGATGCCTGGAGGTTGCCACAGTAGGCATTTTTTAAAAGGGGAAACTGGGCAATACCTTATTACAGAAGGGCTGGTGGGTGCCAAAGTGGCACCAGCACAGGTGCTCTCTTCTTGTTTCAAAACAGCCCACAAAGGGTCAGAGCTGCCAGTGCAGAAGGCCAACTGAAGGCTTTTTGCTTTTGACAAAAGTTATTACCCTACTCTCCCTAACCTGGATCCCCTGAAGGAAGAGATCTTGGAGGACCCTCTCAAGTTCCTTCCAGGTTATGACTGCATTATTCCCTGTTAATTGGTGCAACAGAAACGTGTTGTGGCAGAACAGGCTGTATTGTTTCCAGAATGCACATCAGGAGGCAGGCTTAATTGAATGGGGAAGTGCTTAGCTGGCTCATGGAGGAGTAAGATCTATCTATTTCAATACAGGCAGACCCCCATTTTTAAGAATCTTGCTCTTTGAAATAAGGAGATACAGTTGGGATTTTTCTTCTCTAATCTGCCAAGATCCATCAGAATTTCTGGCAATGAGTTGCCACACAAGTCTTCTTCCTCTCCTAGAAAGAGAACTTGCTTAGGGTCTCCCAGGGGGTTGCTGTCTTAGAACCAATGTGAATAACTCTTTGAACACAAGAAACTTATTTAGAATATATCAGAATGATACTGGTTTTCTTTTGTTCTTTGTTGTTGTTGTTTTTAAATATACATTTTTATTGATTTCAGAGAGAAAGGGAGAGGGAGAGGAAGATAGAAACATCAGTGGTGAGAGAGAATCATTGATCGGCTGCCTCCTGCACACCCTCCACTGGGGATCAAGCCCGCAACTCAGGCATATGCCCTTGACCGCAATCAAACCCGGGCCGACGCTCTATCCACTGAGCCAAACCAGCCAGGGCCTCTTTCTTTTTTTGATATTGGTTTTCTTAAACAGAATTTAATTACCTGGAACAGTATCCATAACTTAATAGAAAGAAGTTTAACTATTAAAAGAAAAAGAATGGTAACCTGCCAAATCAGACACCTCACATCCACAGCCTGGTGGAGGGAGATAGTAACTCTAGTGAACCGAGTTTCATAATTGCAGTGTATATAAAGAACTCCTCATATACTCAAATATTAGGCAAATAATTTAATAATATAGAACACTAGAATTTCTCTAAACACAGTGACTATATTTTTTTCTGGAGTACGGATCTGAAATGGTACAAATTATACATGATGAATTCAATAGAATGAAAAATCAATTCCTCTGACTTTTCCATTCCTTGCTCCCACTCACTCTTCCTTGCCTCAGACTGTTTCTATTGAAGATATTTAGTTAAACCTTTAAAGGAGGACATGTGAGGTCTACTGCCAACAGTGTTCACATGCTGACGGGCACCACACAGAGGGACCAGGGACCCTGAGCAATTCGCTTCCTGCTGGAAGCCAGTGCTTCATTTCTAGCCTGTTCAGATGAAGTGCCACTCAGATGGCCAAAGAACAGCTGCCATCTCCAAGTCTGTGGGAATCAGAGGAATGAGTGTTTTGTTGCTATTACTGCATACATGTGGCATAGCTTAATAAAAATTACTTTGTTTCATTGCTTTATAAAGTCACACCCCACATACAGTCATCATTAAAACTCAACGACTGCCAGTACCAGATAGAAGGGGTTCCAACACTATCAAAGCATGATGGAGTTATGGACCCCAAGAAAAACTTGAGACTGGGTCAGCCCTGACGTTACTCACTGCGGAGTGCACACACTACGTTTGGTCTAGTTCTGAAAGGACTCCATCCAGGAGCACTGGCAGTCACCAGACAGGGAACAAGGGCTTCTCTTGGCTTTGGCACTCTACTCCCAGGAAGGGTTTCCAATTTGGTGGAGGCAATGAGTGAATGGTCCAAAGTGGTCCAAAGAATACTCTGGAATCCTACCCAGGGCCAGGACCCAGAGACCAAAGCTAAGGGCTGTTGTGGGCCCACAAGGTCTTCACAAAGACAGCAGCACAGCCCCCTCCCCTCAGGCCCTTCCGCAACATAAAGCCCAGCAGAGGGAAGCTCTTCGTGAGAGAAGAATGGAGTTGGCACAGTGAAGGCCAAGCAGCTTTCCAAAGGCTTGATACTCTAGGCCACACCCAACAATATTTCAGAGAGTATATGATCCCACCAAAAAAATGAATGGCACTATTTTATCAGTAGAGCAGCTTGGAAAAATCCAGGATGCCTACTCTGAAAGTTAAATCAGAAACATGGAAACCACATCAGTTTACAGTTAAATTCTTTTCTTTAAGATCCATGGATATACTAGTACTGGTTTCCAAGCACCACAGGAAACCTTTTTAAAAACTTGAGCCACTTGGTATAGTGCATGTGTTAAGCAGATTTTAAGAGACCCTATATCTAGAATGGGTTAAGTAATCATAACCATCTTCATGAAACATGGTTACCTCTGGGTTTTTCTGGTGTGATCTGATTAAACACAGAACAAAATTATGCTTCATTCACAACACACAACCATCCAAACTGCATGTACAATACAAATTTATGCAAAATCCCTGATTATATTTAGATTGTCAGATTAGGTCTGGAGGCCAGAGGCTCACCCGGTATGTCCTACCAAGGACGACAGCAGCGGCTTTTCTATTTCAGTACAATTATGGGCAGAAATCAGATTATGTAAAATTGAGGTCCTTCCATGAAGTTTAAGATTTAGGGTAGAAGAATGGAAGACAACAAAATACTCTGAAATTAAAATAATTCCACACTGGGCTTGTACTCCATGAAACCCTGAGATGAGTTATAGTCCTCAAACACTTGTACTTGGATCCAGGTTCACTAGAATACTTCAGTCTGCTTCAAGCTGGCTCATCATCAACTTCCTGCTGTATTCATAGGCCAAAAATAGTGCCCCATTGGCGGGGAACGCTCGAATCATAGTAGGTTTCAGTCCAGAATATAAGGCCGTTACTCCTAGAAGACAAAAGGGTGATCCAAGACTGAGTCCCTTCCTTAGAGATATTCCATGAAGCTGCATAGCGTACATATTTTACACTTACAAATACAACAGCATTAAAAACCAACACATGATGAAAGACCTTATTTCCAGATTTCCCCTGGACTAATGGAACTAAACAGACTATAGGAAGCCGGACAACGTCAGGACTCCGAGCAAAGCTGGTCGATGCTCATGTAACATACACCAATCCCATGCCTGGTTAACTCCTGGTAGGTGGATCTGGCAGAACTGAGGCCTCACGAGGGCAGACAGAAGGCGAACACAGAGCCACAGGCTGCCGTAATCTTGTAGCTTCGCCTGGGAGGCAAAGACGAGGCATAGGGCACGTGAAAAGAGCATTTCTAGTTTTAGCATTGCCCTATGAAGATCCAATTACATTAGGGAGGTGTAAGTACTTTGTAAAACTATAAAGTATTATGTAAATTTAAAGAGGGGTTACTATTAGTAATATACAAGATATCTGTACTCGGGACACAAATTAAACAATTTCTGCATACTGTTACTGTGCTCTCGCTTTTAAAATCATGATAGAGGAGTTCACATCTCCAGCTTTAAGATGTATAGAGGATGCTGGAAGGACAGACTTCACTCACTATAGTAGCATAAAACTGGCTTTATACAAACATTAAGTAGAAAATCTACATCCTCCTACATAACTAAAAATTGATAGAAAATCACCTTCAGAAGTTGCTTAGTGATTCCTACTTCCAGGAGACTAAGGATTAAGCATGGTGCACATTCTTTTAAATTCCTTAGTGGTTCTCTTAGGGTCATCTGAAAATAGCTATACGACATAAAACAAGTGGTGCTAACTTCAAAACATCTGTCCCCTTAAACAAAGTCCATATTTTAATAATTCCCTCCAGGCTGTTTAGAACAAAGCATCCTAACAGGTACCTGGCTAAGGGGTTAGGAATAAGAACTTTAAACATTCTTGAGAATAATGAAAGTAAGCTAAAGAAAGGGAATTGGAAACAAATCCACAAACATGAATTAACATACAGTGCTAGACAAGGAATATGAGGTGGGGCAGACACCAATTATACACGATACACTGCAACAAGACCAGCAGTGAAATATGACATACATACGTGCTCTGTTTGTGCAATAGCAGACCCACCTTCATTTTTCACAACACTTATAAAGGTTCCAACAAATCCTGCCTGTTTTCCAGACATGGAAAGAACTTGAATTCTAGACTTGATACAATCCACTGGGTAAACAGCAAGCCAGAGGCAAATTCCACCAACTCCACCACTTAACATCAAAGGGACAGGGCCTAGAGAAGAAAATTAGCAAACAGTGTTTTATCTCAAAAACAGCTGATGTGACATTTCTAGAGGTCTGGCTGCAGGTAGGTGCAAATAAAAATGCTAATGCTGTGGAGCACAGTTCTCTGAGGCAACTGTCAAACTCTAAGAGCACAGGTTCCGTGTGTACCCACACAGTAAACTTTGCCAGGAGGGGAAGCCCTAATGAGGGTCGTATTAGGCTGGTCACTGTGGCTCTGCGGCCCTCCTGCCCCACCCTCCAGAGGGCTGGTCCACACAGAACCAGCAGGCCCCCAGCAGCACAGCAATGCCCTACTAGGAGGAACGAGATGAGAGAGCACTGAAACAGAGGCCTCTTTCCAACTGTCTCGTTCTGAAGTACTGTAATATTTTAAAGCCCAGCAGCCCTGATTCTTCCTTTACTGTGGAAAATAAAAGTTGTCTTATTAAACAGAACAGTTAAGCCTGGGAGCTTGACTAATCCTAGAATAGGTCCAAAACACTGATGGGAGGTTTTAAGGAAAAAGTAATCACACTCATGTGGACCAAACACTGATACATTGTGTCAAGCAGTAAAATAGAGTAAGCTAGAAAGAACTATAATTTCACTTCTCTCAAACACTATCAAGATTTATTACCAAATTTTAAGCTTATTGCAAGATAATTTACAGGTGATTTCCCTATTTATTGATGTTTTCCCATAGGGAAAGGAATTTCTGTATTTCCTCACCTCTAAGATGGAGCCAGAACAAATTAATCAATGTTGTAACAGTACAGAAGTTTGGGATGCACTGCGTCAGCCTGTCCTGAGGAAATTATCAAGCTGAAAGGAAGGTGCCAACAGTCGCCAGCGCCACCTAGAGGAAGGTGCCTGCAATTGCCAGGGCCACACTGCTTCCCAGTATCTGGAAATCCCAGTGCCAGGTGGGCCCCCACAATGGGGCGCAGAGCACAGGGAATCCGCAGCAACCACACCATTGGAAAGCTGACACCGTCAAACCCAAAGTGAATACATTTACCTAGTTCATCTTTTGATCTCCCTGCGGCAAAAAACGATCGACTCTGTTCATAGCCGCCGAAAAAGAAGAAATAGCCCGGTACTTCTCGAAGTAAAGTGCTGGAGAGTCCATGATAGAAGCCCAACGGGCCATCCTTTCTAAGGATACTCTTCACTACAGACCAAACTGTACTGGAAGGAGACAGAGGGAGAGTGTTAAACACAACACCGGCATTAGCACCCAATCAACAGACCTGATTAAGTTCCAGGAAGGAAACAGCTGATTTTATAAAGAGAGGACCCAGAATTCTGAGAATAAAGACTCCTGTGGGAAGGAAATATGTAGAGAAGCACAGATACAATTATGTGATGACAAGTGTTATCACCTAAACTATTCTATGATACAGAAATACATTTCTAGAAGTCATATTATCAACAATGTAAAAGAACTAATGCCATTTGTTCAACAGTGAATAAGTGAAGTTATAATAGGAGTACCCAAACTCAGCAAGAACAGATGGTACTCTACTTGCCCAATCCCTTACCTCCTTCAATTCCTATTTCCTTAATCTTTCTTTGGATCTGGTGTTTTGAGGAAATTTATTCATGTGTTTTAGGGGTTGTTTTGTTTTGTGTTAATACAAAGAAATGAGCAAGGGAGTAAATGTTCCTTGAAGATAAGACCAAAGTAATGCTATACAGTTCCTGTACGGCACACAGCAAGAATTTAGTTCTTAGAAAGGAAGGTATGCAAGAGCTTTTATTTCAAGCAGATCAGAGTACTGCAGCAGCCAGAACACAGGGCACTTTCCCACCTGGGCTCCTCCTCTTCCTAATGGTGTGTGCCACAGCAGACTGTGTCCCGCCAAACAGCAAGAAACCAAAAACCACACACTCCTCTAGCTTCTCACTTTGTTATCATCAGGTGACCTGGCTTGGACCAATGCAGGATTAAAGCCCGAGTTAGTAAAGGCCACTGCTTTTAATGGTTCTCTCTCCCTGAGGACTTCCGAAGGCTTCTCAGGCATTACCCTTAGCTAGGTCCTTCTAACACAGCTCTCATTCTGTAATGCACGTGACACAGTAATCCAATTCAACACAATTAGCCTGCCTTCCAATCCAAGTCAACCTTAAAGCATCACATACCACTGTGTGGACACTGCTATGCCTCACTATAGTCACCCGATATTTACTTTTGTGCAAGATGTCTGTTTGCCAAAGTCCTTTGGCCCTAACAATTACTTTCTTTCTTTTTTTAATACTTGCCCGAGAATATTTTTTCTATTGCTTTTCAGAGAGAGTGGAAGGGAGGAAAGGAGAGGGAGTGGGGGCAGGAAGGAAGAGAGAAACATAGATGTGAGAGAGACACATCGATTGGTTGCCTCCCACATGCGCCCCAAATGGGGCGGGGATCGAACCTGCAATCTATATGCCCTTAACCAGGAATCGAATCTGCAACCCTTCAGTGCATGGGCTGATGCTCTAACCACTGAGCACTAGCCAGGGCTTTTTTTTTTTTTTTTTTTAATCCTCACCAGAGGACATGCTCAGAAAGAGGGGGTTGGGAGAGGAAGACAGGGTAGGAGAGAGCGAGAAACATCCATGTGAGAAACATTTATCAGGTATCTTCTGTATATGCCCCAACTGGGATGGAACCTGCAATCTTTTAGTGCACAGGACATGCTCAACCAACTGAGCCACTCGGGCCAATGTTTTTTGTTTTGTTTTTTAAATGGATCCAGTTTAATTTTTTTATCCTTACCCAAAGACATGAGTATTTTTTTGTTGTTTTATTGATTTTTAGAGAGAGAGGAAGGGAGAGAAAAAGAGAAACATCAATCAGTTGTCTCCCATAAGTACCCTGACTGGGGGATTGAACCACAACCCAGGCGTAACAATTACTTTCTTTGAAAATACCTTAAACTACTTTCAAAGGACATGAGGACAACTTTATGGGTGCTGTTCACGTTCTATTTTTTAATCTGGCCACTGGTTACAAAGGCATGTTCATTTTGTGGCTACATATAGAACCACACACTTACGATTTCTGAGTGTACATATTTCAATAAAACGTTTTAAAGTCTTACACATTTGAACCTCTGGTTATGACTAATAGATTCAAATTGGTTGTAATGAACCTCAAGGCTGCAGGAAACAGGGCTCTGTGACGTACCCCACCCTCACTGGGAGGAGATTAAAAATGGTTATCTACTGGTTTTTCCCAACAGACTTAAGGCTTTGAGTTAGCCACAGCCATACCCACCACCAGAACTTCTGTCAGCCAGATGTTACAATTAAAAAGCAAATTTTGCCCTGACCGGTTTGGCTCCGTGGATAGAGCGTCGGCCTGCAGACTCAAGGATACCATTACTCACAGGATAACTAGACTCTGTTTTCAAGACCGAGTTGAAGAGTGATCATTTGATCACTGAAGAAAGCTATGTTTACAGGGGCTTCCGTGGGGTTTCAGACCTTGGGCCTTTTGTAGGTAAATGTAAAGGATTAGGGAGCGGGGTTAAGGAAGTTAGCACTAGGATCTGGGCTGATCAGCCTCAACACCCATGTGAATCCTGGGAACAGGCAGCAAATATTCATCTCCGATTCCAAATGAGCACTTGTGAAGGCTCAGCTCTCAGTACCAAAGCTCCCATCCTGGTTGGAGATCATGCCTTACTTACACAACAGGCCAAAAGGGGATACTCCTGGCTTCTTCACTTGTGGGGTATTACATATCTGTCAGATGGGGTGATGGTCCTACCATCGCCCCATCCATTTAGAAAATTATCCTCTGACTATAGGGGAAAGGGTTCTAGAAACACCATATTTTGGAGTAGATAAATCTGTCTTTCTATCTATTACTTGATTTTAGCACAACATGAAATTACAAAGTACTCAATACAGTAAGGCAACAGAGACCTATTGTTTGTGCCCAGCGGTGCTTACTTCTGGCTTTTGGCTATCTTTCCTGAAGTCTCCATTTCGTACATGGTCTGTAGCCGGCACTTCACGAGCTCAGTGGGGCAGAGCACCAGCGCAGCAAACGCAGAGGCAAAGGAACCGGCAGCTGCATTCTGCAGATCACTGAAAGGACACAAGCACAGGCGACCAATTACCTGCCCCGTTCTTCATTCACTCGGCACTCACCATGCTGAAACTCTCCGGTGGTAGAGCAGAGCGTGCATAAGAGAAAACAGTTCCTGAGTACCCACCGGGAATCTGCACAGGCTGTTTTATCTAAGGATTCCACAACCCTGTGAGGTTGACAGCAACACACCAGTCTCCATACGGGGCAAATAACGTGCCTAGTCACACAGCTTCCACGTGGCAGTGTTAGGATTCAAACCCAGGTCCGCCTGACGGTAAAATCCATGCTCTTTTTATTGGTCACATGCTATGGACTGAATGTTTGTCTCCCATCCCCAAACTCTACGTGGAAGCCTAACCACAATGTGATGGCATCTGAAGGGGTTCCTTTGGGAGGTAATTAGGTTTAGATGAGATCATGAGGGTGGAGACCTTCTCGTGAGATTAGTACCCTTATCAGAAGAGACCAGAGAGCTAGTTTGCATGCGCTCTCTCTTCCATGCAGAACACAACAAGAAGGCATCCCTCTGCAAGCCGGGAAGAGGGCCCTCACTAGACACCGAATCAGCCAGCACCTTGACCTTGGACTTCCCAGTCTGAAGAACTATGAGAAACAAATGTTTGTTGTTTAAGCCTGCAAGTCAATGGTATTTAGTTATAGCAGCCAGAACTAAGACACACCGTGACATAAAAAAGCAAAACATGGAGAGGAAGAAAAAAATTACCCATAGTCCTACCACCCTAACACATGCACTGTTAATATTCCAGTGTGTTTTGCTCACTAAGCTTTACATAAAACTAGGTTCTGAGGCCATCCCTACACACCCAAAACCCAACCTGGAGCAAACATGTATTACAACTGCCACAGATGAAAATCCAAGATAAATTTTTAACTCAAAAGTTGTTCATTCCAAAAAGATTTCCCAGTTCAGCTAATAACCTCCTGACTGCAGCAACACAGAGGGCATGTAGGGAGGGCAAAGCCAGTGTGAGTCTGCAAGTTCAATGGTTGCAGGTAAAATGGCTAAGCTGGAAATAGAAATGGATGAATGAATGCAAATAAATACAAAAACAGAAGTTTTCAACTCCTCGTCTCATATCTGTTTAGTGCCACCAGCCAGTCACCAGCAGCATTGTGAAACTGAAATCCAATAGAGTTCAAGACTATGGTGGAAAGTCTAAGAAACAAACTGTCAGGAAGGCTTCTCTGAGAGTTCACGGGGGTCAGAAAAGATGACCCTTCCATCCCTCAGGCAGTGTTTCATCAAGGGAGCACGACTGGCACATGGGGTGGAACAACCTCCACTGAGCAGGAAGGACCGAGCTGCTCACAGCAGGACAGCTGGCTCCCAGACACTCCCCTGTTAAATGCCAGCATCCTGCTGTCACTGGACAACCAGCAGCACTCACAGATCCAAAAGCCCTCGGGGAGTAATCCCCTCAGCTTACTGCCCCAGGTACAGAGAGCCCCTTACAATTTTTCTCCAAACTGTGAGCAAAAGCTTAACAGACCTACCACATTCAGTTATCCTAAAGTTACAGTAAACTAATAGCAAAATAAACTGATGTCAAACAGCAGTGTCAAATCAAGAGCCACTTCCAATCCCAGCTCTGGTATCCTCTCCTGGTAGCCTGGCCTCAGTGCCTCAGAAGGATGTACGGCTGGTGTTAGGTCTCAAAAGGTTGGCTCGGAGCAGCTTACTCTCAAGAGGAAGACACTGCTTACAGTATGGACTCCCTTTTCATGTTAGAGAATCGAACATCATACCATTCTGGAGCAGAGCCAGATACACAACTATGCTGGCACTCAGCTCTCCGGAGTGTGGAAACTGCCTGTTGCTCAACTCCACTCCTACCCACTCCATTCCTACTGCGCTCGGTTCTCAAAACCAAAGCTTAAAATGGTTTCTGCTGTCTTTCAGCCAGCCTGCAGATCCATACTTGGCCTCCCTTGGGGACTCTCTGTCAATCTGCTGACAGGCAACAGTCAATCAGGGTCATTAACCAGTTTGCCAAGTTTGCAGGAACAAAGGTGGCATCAGTAAATTGAGCCGCCCATTCAATATAAGATGTAATGGTTTGGACACCTGAACAAACACCTAGCATGTCGTTAAAATGCAACAGCAAAGCCAGATCAGACCTGCCTGGACTTTGGTTTTCTAATAAATACTTTCATCTACCAAGGCACTAAATGAGGTCCATGGGCCCCAGGCTGGGCCTAACTTATAAGCGTTGAGAGCTGGCACTGAAATGGCGACAGGCATAGGATGGGATTTTGCAAGAATTGGCTGTTTATCACCCATTTAACAAATATGTACCTGAACAATCCTGCCATGTAAGATCTTGTCCAGCCAAAGGTCAAAAGAAGATACCACTCGGGGCAGGGTTCAAACCAAGAACAGACAAATATTTACAATATTACTGCAGAAATTCACAACAGGTTCTCTCAAGCGGTTTCTTCTTTTCACTGCTCTGCTTATTCATCTTTTATCAGGATTTGACCCCTACAAAATACTCTAACTATGGTCTTATGGAAAAAGCTGGATGGGGCTGGAGCCCTGGCTTTCTCAGCCATTACCATGTGACTTTTGAACATGCCAGTACCTGCACTCCATTTCCTCTTTGAAACATAACACCCACTTTGCTCGTCCCACAGGACCATTAGGGCTAAAAAACACAGCATACACGTCAGAGCTCTGTAAACTCTAAGGCAGCATTTCCCCAACAGGTGACAAGCAAACTCTGTTCTGCAAGATGAAAAAGAATCTGAGTTCAAAAGCTAATTGAGTGCTGGTTTAGGCCAAGGGAAATAGGAAGGTGTCTTTCTTGCAGGACTCCTCCAGAATCCCATGTGGTTGCTGTTTCCCATCTTCTCTAAGGATGTTGGAGGCCCAGACTCCTCAGTCCAGAGTCTCTTCCTCTAATGGGGTGAGCTGCAGTCATAACAGGTTCTTCCTGCCCGAGTCTACCCTGGGAAATCTCACTCTCCTGGTTTGTCTCCTGCTTTTCTTTACTTCCTCTCCTTTTCCTGGCCCTCTATGCTGGAGGTTCAGTACTCAGCCCTCCATAGACGTTGTCTCCATGAGTGAGCTCATCCAGCCCCGAGCTTTTAAAAAACAGGTTCCATCCATCAAGACAGAATTCCTTCATATAAAAGGGAGCATGCTTAGACCTCTAGGCACCTCCAAGGGAACATTTCTGTACAAAAGGAACCTAACTTCAGTCATGTAGGACCTTAATTGCAATGGGATTCCAAATTCCTACCAAAATAACCAATAAGCCTGCCCTTTGCAACCATGAGGCTGATAGAATAGTTTTAAGTTATTTCAAGCATGGCAATACTCAAAGGGGGCATGGATAAACATTCCAGGGGCTTTCAAATTCTTTTTTTTCTATGTATAATAAATGCCCAAGAATGACAGGACACAAGCCAAAGTTTGATGTTTGGGGCAGACTTGGCCAAAGAAGATTCACCAATAATTTCTCAGATGCTTCTGACCCTTCCTAAAATTCCAAGTCTCTCCTCAAAGTTATTTGGTTCAGGCAATCTTTTCCAAGACTTTTTATTTTGCTGATGAAATAGAACCTAAAGTTTGGGTCACAAGTTGCACCTATGGTTTTAGTCTAGCACCTCTGACCACAAGAGAAGCAGCCCCACCATCAGCATCTTAAAAGCATTCTCCTGAAGAATACCAATGCCTAAGGGTGGGCTGGCAATTCTCCCTTTGTGTAATGCAAATGTGCATTCCAACACAATCACTATATATCCTATCTAATAGTAGACAAACATGGTAATTGATCATACCTTCGCTATGCCTCCCATTGGCTAATCAGCGTGGTATGCAAATTAACCGCCAACAAAGATGGCAGCTAATTTGCATACTGCAGGCAGGGCGGGTCAGCGCCATCCCGCCTGCCCTGCCGCCATCCGGGCCTGCTTTCTGCAACCTGGGGCGGCCGGGCGGGGCAGCAGCGATCGGCTGGCCCGCTCGGGCATCCCGTGTGCGACCCGACCCAGGGCGGCGGGGCAGGACAGCGTGGCTCCTCTGTCACCCCAGCTTCCTCATCACAGCTCCCTTGGGGGACTAAGCCTTTACTTGGACATCCCACGAGGGCTCCCTGGCTGCCAGAAGGATGTCTGACTGCAAGCTTAGGACTGATCCGCCGGGGTGTGGGCCTAAGTCGACAGGTGGACATCCCCCAGGGGTCCTGGACTGCAAATGGGCGCAGGCTGGGCTGACGGACCGCCCCCCCGCCCAGTGCACAAATTTTTGTGCACCGGGCCTCTAGTATATATAAAAGCCTAAGTGACCTTTCGACCGGTAGATATGATGTACACTGACCACCAGGGGGCAGACACTCAATGCACAGGCATGGAAACATGGAAGAGACTGATGAATCTCAGGGAAGGGGGGAAGGGGGAGGGTGGGAAGAAATTAACCAAAAGATCTTATATGCATACTAGAGGCCCAGTGCACAAATTCGTGTACTGGGTGGGGTCCCTCAGACTGGCCTGCAGGGACCAGACCGAAACAGCAGTCTGACATCCCCAAAGGGGTCCTGGATTGCAAAAGGCTTCAGGCAAGGCTGAAGTCCCCACAGGCACGATCCATGCACTGGGCCTCCTAGTGTATTCATATCAGAAAGAAAGTAGTTATTTTTAAAAAGGAAACATTTTCTCCTTAAAGTATCATAAAATCTTGACTATACAACAGTGTTGCTTTTTTACAAATCAAAAAAGTGTCAGTGTCTTCAATCACCTCAGCTTTGCCTGCTTGTCCAATCCCACCACTTTCCGCACCACCTGCTGGCAGAAGCCGTAGCACATGAAGAGGACAGAGTTCTTCGGCGATGTTGGCGATGAGCGCTGGGCTGGTCCCCTTGTAGAAACCCCGGAAGCCCACTGTGAGTAGGTCTTTAAGCCAGCAGTCAGTGAGCCCCTGTACAGGTCAGGGAACG
>NW_005871055.1:11405977-11413985 GCF_000147115.1 Myotis lucifugus
AGCCTACCCCAGCACTGACTCCTGCTTCAGCCTCATTTAGACCTCTTGCTCCCCCAAACCTTCTCACCCAGTCCAATAAACAACATGTGTGCCGGGCCCCCAGCTCCCGCCCTGAAAGAGCTCACATGGTAGAGACACTGATGTGGACTCAACAGTCCGAAGCCACTGATACAAAGGTGTGGCATGTGTTAGCAGCATCGGCAATGGGGTCAGAGGGATCTGGGCTTGAAGCCTGGCTCTGCTGTGAGATCCCGAACAAGTGAGACAAGTGATGTAACTTCCCAGCCTCAATTCCTATCAGGGTTAGTGTAAGTATCGAATATAACAATGGATGAGAAGGCTTAACATATGGTGGCTACATTACAAGTGGTTAATAAATAGCAGTTGCACCCTGGCTGGTGTGGCTCAATTGGTTGGAGCATCGTCCTGTGTGTGCACCAAAGGGTTGTGGGTTCAGCTCCCGGTCAGGATGCATGTGGGAGGCAAACAATTGATGTTTCTCTTTCCCTCTCTTTTTAAAATCAATTTTTAAAAAAATATATCTTCAGGAGAGAATTTTTTTTAAAAAGTAGTTGCTGTGTGTGAGTGAATGTGTGTGTGTGTGTGTGTGTGTGTGTGTGTGCGCGCGCGCGTGCACGCACGCTATGCAGGTAGCCATATAAAAGGAAGGGGAGGGAAGTCTGGAGTTAATCACTTTTCTTTGCCTAATGCCTGGTGCTGGTGACTACCAGAGAAATAATAAAGGAACAGGTAACAGATAAAGAAAAGAGAGTGGCTAATTAATCCCTGAAAAGTTAAGTATCTGAGCCTACAAGAAAGTCTCTATTTGGACTCTACCAATACATGATTTGTATTCAGATAGGCAATGAACTAAAACGTACCTTTGCTTAGCAAAAATCATATATTTATTTGATTTTATACAGTAAGAGTATTAAATACAGAAAATCCAAAGATCACTTCAAGAAAAATTCTGAACGTAAGGAAAAGAAAGACCTAAAATGACCCTATTATATCCCCAAATCCTGAATTGAATCTGCATTTTGGGAACTGCCACTGGCTAATGTTTCTACTTTCCCTTGGGCCTGCAAGGCCACCTTATCTCAGATGTCTCCTGCTTGTGTTATAAAGCATAACCACTGATAAGGTTATTAAAGCCTAATCAAAACCGAAGAGAAGGATTTCATAAATTATTTAAGAAACAAACTCAGAGACCAGACAACGGTACAAAGGTTTACCAGAGGGAAGGGGGAGGGGGAGGATGAAGAGGATAAAGGAGGTCAAATATATGGTGATAGAGGGAGACTATACTATAGGGTGGTGGTGGTGAGCACACAATGCAATATACAGATGATGTCTTATAGAATCGTACACCTGAAACCTATATAATGTTATTAACCAATGTCTCCCCAATACATTTTGTTTTTAGTTTAAGAAATGCAATTTCATAATTTTAACATTATGCATAGTTATTCCAACTCAGTTGTAGAAAGTAGAGATTGTGGAGGGGCTGCTAAGAATAGCTCCCAATTAATTACTGGGAAATAAACAGGAATTTCCAAAGAATGTGAAAACTGTTTGATCTCTTCTCTTAAGCAATCACAAGTATGATCTTTGTGGTCCTATCACTACTGATTGCTTCTTTTAGGAGAGTAGTAATACATTTCTGTCTTATCTAATTATCCCTAATTCTGAATTACAATTTAATAAAACATCACTATTATTAGAGTTATTCTCTCCTAGGTACTAATGGGACAAAATAAAATAAGATCCTAATTATCTCACAATAATTTAATTATTCCAAAAGAAGAGGTGAATGTCAGAATTTTTAAACTTGGTACATAATTTAGATGACTTAGATGCAGATAAACTGAATAAAGCATTTAATTCAGAGCATTAATGTTTTAACTGGAAGCTTTCCATATTCTTACAATTATCCTGAATGGTCCAGACATCATAGGTTACTAGACTAGTAATACGCACTTGTTGCATATCTGTAACAATTACATTTCTAACAGGAAAAAGGTAGGAGGCTAATGAATTTTCAAATCCTAGCTATAATTCTCTCCTTTCATCCGTGAAGGTAAGCTAATCCCGCAGGTAACTTATCACACACAAATGATACTGTCCAGGCACTCATCGTGCCCATCAAGTGGGTGACCACTATTCTGAACACCAGCACCAACCAACGGGGCCAGGTCCTCAATACCTACCAACTCAATGAATATGAATAATTTACAGGAACTAAACATTTCTCCGCGTGCTTAGCCCTCAGACCTCTGATCATCTCATTCTCCTTAAACACATGGAAATAGCCTCTGCATTCTCTCGTAGGTATCACAGTGGGCCCTGCATTTTATTCTGCAAGAGGCACTCAAACCGTCTTGTACTCTATGCTTTACCAAGGTTGCTGTTGGTGGATTTTCAGTCCTTGATGTAGTTGAGTCAGCAAACATCAAGGTGCTGAGGAAGTCTATCAGGCACAGACAGTGTCACGGTGAAGGACAGCTCACAGGGAGAGCAGAGGTGAGAAGCAGAATTACTTGGTGCACCCACAAAGAGGAGAGAACCGCAACCCCCTCTGGAGGCAGTAATAAATGTTCAGTTTAACAACACAGAGAGCTATATCACTGTCAAAGAATTCCCATTTAAAAATACTGGCATTTGAGAGGATAAACTTGGAAGACCTAAAGTGCCATATCCCTCAACTATGCTGGTTGAACAAGCACACTGCGTCAGAGCAGCGGAGCGGGGTGCACAACCTCCTAGTTCTTCACCTAGTCCAGCGCTGCCACAGGTTTCCCCTGTGAGGTTACACTGTTGAGATCCACGCTGCCTCATTTCAACAATGCAGTTACCTATCTTCTTCAACTCCTTCCGCATTCTAGCTGCCGGGGCTCTCGATCCTCTCTCTCCTAGACTCCTACAGTAGCTGCATAGTCAGTGACAGCTTCCCATCAGATAAGCTGCACTAAAAATCTGCTTGGTGGGGAGGTTTGCTTAAAAGAAAAAGGAGAGATACAGAAGAACCTGTGTGTGTTACACCATCACCGCGGCTCGTTCTTACATGCTAATCACTTCCATGGGTGGGCTGTGTCCACAAAGCACTCAGGTCCCTCTGCTCCTGCCAGCAAAAAAACCCCAACGCCCAACAGTTTCCCCCTGCAGAGAGCTGGGGCAGTGAAGGCTCCAAACTAACCCCACCTCCAGGAGTGCTATTGGCCCATTACAAACTATTAAAACAAGGAGGACAACAGAACTAGACAAGGAACCAAGCAGCCAAGCTCCTAGCCTTGTCTGTGCACCATTAAGCTGTGCAAGCTTGAACAAATCCATCTGGGCCCTTTTCTATGTTTAGGATGAGCAATAGAGCCAATGGTCTCTAAAGGCCCGACTAGCACCATCACTTGAAGAGTGAGACCCTCCAATATGGAATGGCTGCTTCCCCTTTGCATTCCACATACAGGGAGCTCTTAGGTCACTGCCAGGAACCTCTTCTGCTCAGTGCTCACAAGTCCCTCACCAGGTTGAAAACATAGACCCCTGAAGAGAAGCCTGTTGTTCTTGGAAGTTAAATGACCCAGAGCAGTGCTGTATCAGAGAAGGGTGACCCTGTGTTTCCAGGGCAGAAAGAAACACCTGCTCTCAGTTTTCAGGAAAAGTTCATGTTAGCATGTGTAGGAGCCCCTGCATGTTCAGTCACCAGCAAATGCTTTACACACCAGACTTCCAACAATACGGTTGCAATTTACCGCTTTAAAATTCACTGTAAATTATAAATGTGGCATACAAATGCCTTTCTTGGAAAAGGTAAGCTCTTTAACTCTATTACAACAGATTTGACATTTTTGATAGAGTGACTGAAGGACATTAAATTCCAAAAGCTGAGAATCTCTCATGTGGTTAAATATCCACCGATTGCAGAGACCAAATGGTTCCACTGTTTTGTGTCAGTGTCCAGATGTGGCATGGACAGGCAGGCGGGCAGGACACGAGGTCTGAGGGGCTGACCCAAAGTCACACAGCAGGCAAACGTTTCCCCAGCTCCTGGGTTGGGACACTCCCTGTGGTCTCTAACCTGGGAGCTGGTGCCCTTGCCCTGCACTTATCAGTGTCTGCAGTGGGCTGTTTCTAGCCTTCCTCATTAGCTTACCTTGGCCGACCTTTGGTTCATGGGAAAATACTTTGTTCTTCTCTGAAATGCAATTTCTTTTTTACAATGAAGCAAACGACAGGATGAGAGTAGGTGACCATGTGGATCTGTTGAGCCACAAAGCCCCACTGGATAATAGGACAGTGGGCAGCCCACCCCTCTAGCCTCTCCATTCTTCGTCATCGGAGCTGCAACCCATTATAAGAATTGGTGTAAGAGGCAAGGATAAACCAAGGTTTTCATCTGGTAAGTCTGAGCATTAGAGTGCTCCCCCAGGCCTAACATAACACAGGAATCTGGAGGACAAGTTACCAGCCATCCACTTCCCATTCCGTCCTTTGCATCAGGCTGAGCCAAGGTGACCTTTGTAAAGAATAGCCTGTGTGTTAGAAGCTGTGCTGGGGAGTACTACTTGTACCCCAGGGGGCCACAGTCTGCACTGGGGCTCAGGCCCAGGCCCAGCCCACCATTCCCCAGCAACTCCTAGGGCCTCACCTTACCTTTCAGGGCTTTAAGATACAGTGAATGTCAGTCTCATTTACCAAAGATATTTCTAAAGGGTGTCCTCCTTTCCTTCCCTGGCAGTAGTAAGGACAGTAACTGGGATTCCCCGGAGACATGGCTTGGTGTTATTTTTACACTGCAAGGGCTCTGAAGACTGCTGGGCTTGGAGTGAATCCCAAGTAACCTGCACATCCAGCCAGGGACAAAGAACAGGGACTTCAGCTTGGAGGTGCAATGTTTTCCAGCTGTAAACCGGACACCTTCCCACCCTGCACCTTGACTCATACTTTGTTAATCTTTACCCAATGATATTTTTCCCATTGGTTTTTAGAGAAAGTGGAAGGGAGGGGAGGGAGTATAGGTTGGGGAGGGAAGGAGAGGAGGGGAAGAGAGGGGGAGAGGAGAGGAAGAAGGGGATAGAGAGAGGAAAGAGAGAAACATCGATGTAGTAAGAGAGATACATCAATTGGCTGCCTCTGGCACACACCTCAACTGGGACTGGGGATCGAACTTGCAACCCAGATACGTACCCTTGACTGGGAATCGAACCAGTGACCCTTTGGTGCATGGGCTGGTGATCTAACCACTGACCTACACTACTCAGGGCCTGACTCATACAGTTTTAATATAATGGGAACTAGTCTACCTTCTGCTGTGCTCAGAACTCAATATTACACTTCCGTTAAATGGATTCATTCTGAGTTAAACCATATTGGTTTTGGGGTGACAAAGTAATATTTTCACGATGCTTTCCCTGGCTCTCACTTATAGAAAGTACCCGAGGAGGAGAGGGTGGAGTTTTCTCTGGGATTACCTGCGGCCCCTGCTGTGAGGTCGATGGCAGCTTGGATGGCAGGATTGGACTTCATGCTTGCCCACTCCTCTGCTGGGCTCCGTAGAAGGCAACTCTCTGAGGCTTACAATGGGCACCTCATATCCCTGGGAGGAGGCAAGAGTTCATCATCAGACAGGCCTTTGCAACCTCCCTTTCTCTAAACCTGCTGCCTGGTTACTGGACCTGAACTTCTGGGAGCTGGGAAATCAGCTCCAAAGGAAGTGGGCTCAAGATGTCAGTGCTGTTTAGTGACTGGCCTCCCTTTTTACCTGCCCACCACCTCCTCACAAAAAGCTCACAGATCAAAAACCGTCCTTGGGTATCAATGTTACAGCCCTGGTGAGGGGCACTTCAATCCCGCCATTCTGAAACCCTGAGAAACACATGCCAAATAACTGAGTTAGCCGCTGACATCCTAAGTCACATCAAATTAGTGTTGTAGAGACTTAAGTTGAACCATCACTCCACTAGGCTCAGTTCTAAATTCAGACAGCAGCCTGTGCTGGGTCCCTCAGAGAAGGTCACAAAACAGCTGGGCTGGGGGGAAACAACAGGTTAGGAGCTGTGCCAGTGACACATGCCAAAGTCGGAATGCCTGGCTACTCTGCCACCAGCAGGATGGCGCCTTGGACCCCTAAAGCTGGGGGCCCCCATCTATACAAGGCAAATAATAAAAGTATTATTGTTGTAATACAAAGACAATCACAAATAGCCACGTGGGACAGATAATGAACTGTGACCATGCATCAGTTCTTAGAACCAGCAAGACACAGCACTGAACATCAGTTATCATAATCGCAGTCCCCACCAGTGCCTCTCAACCATGTGTGCACACAAATCACCTGGGGACCTTGTTGAACTGCAGATTTTGATTGACAGGCCTCAGGTGAGACCAGAAATGCTGCCAGCCCTGATAATGCCTGACCACCAGCCACACTTTGAGAACACCTGCTCCATTGTGTCCCAAATATGTTTGACAAGAACCACTTCTGGGGCACCTGTTAAATATTCAAATAACAGGCCTCTCTACTGGAAATCTTGATTCTGTGTAAAAACCAGAGCTTACTCCTCTACCTTTAGACAAAATTCAACTATTGCTGAGGTATAGACTTAATATAGAGTACAAAAAGCAATGGTGGCTCATTAACATAGAATATCCAAATAACCAATTTAGCAACCAACTCTGTATGATTTTCAAACTATGTAAGTGACTTCTCTAACAACAAGGAACAGTTTTTATCCTCATTACACTGGAGACCTGTGTGATCCATCAGGCCACCATTCAGGAGGGGGACTGAGGGGTGGGCCGGATCAGTGATGAACACCATCTCCTAAAGGTCAGAAGAAAATAATTTTAACCACTTGAAGAAGGTTGCCAATAACCACAGACCAAGAATCTAACTTTTTTTACAAAAAAATTTAAAACCAGCAACAATAAAATCACAGTACTTAAAGCCAATGGCAATGATGTAATGTTATTGACAGGCCTGGAGAGGCAGTACCAATGGTTGATAAGGTGGTGGCCATCCAGTTTCTGGAGAAGGATGTCAAGATCATAATCTAATCTCCCCCCCTTTCCAGATGGAAAATTGAGGCCAAAGGAAGATGAACTGTGAACGTGCATCAAGGGGCTGGGCGGAGGGAGGAAAAGGGGTGGGGGGCATTGGAGACATCTGTAATACTATCAACAGTTAAAAAAGAAATTTTTTTTAAAGAAGTCACACAAACAGGGCACATCCAATGTGGCCTCTCAGTGTCTTCATTCCTTTTGGAATGGACATTTCTTTCTTAGAAGGAAAAGAAAGGCACACCGGATTATACGATGCCATCACTGTGGATTCGGCCCCCTTAGGTAAGCCGAACTTATTAAACACGTCAAATCCTACAAATAACTACTTGTAGAATTATTAGGATAGTAAACAGTGATGGGAACATTAAGTCAGAAAGTGTGGGCAATTGGTTCAAATTATGAGTGGCTTTGGCTTGAAGGAGACATAGGGCTTGCAAGACTGATCAGCGTGAGTTAAACTGATTGATAAGCCTCAGTACCACCTGAAATATAAAAACTGAACCCTTTCAGCGTCCCTTTCCCCCCTTTAAAACGACACCAGGGTTGGACTTCAGGACAGACAACAGCGCTGGTCATACATCTTAACTGATTCCTAAGGAAATTAATTTCTCTAACGGGAGAACCTAGAGGCCACATTCGACGCGCAAGTTCCAGCTAAACCTGCACAGCAGGCGGCCGCCGGCCAGCAGGTCCCGGAGCTGGGGCAGAGCTGCGCGGGGAGGCGACCCAGCCTCACCACCGAGCGGCCACGAGGCACTCCTCCCGGGGCCTCGGGATCCTCGCCCGCACGAGGGGCACCTCAGGGAGCCCAGGTACAACTTCCCCGACTCTGCCCGGCCACCTGCAGGCGTCTCCCATTCATAAGCGCCCGGTCCTCCGGCGCTCGGCACACATCGACGCTCCGCACACTCCGCACACGAGGGGGTTGGGCACAGACCGCACACAGTGG
>NW_005871055.1:11414549-11417281 GCF_000147115.1 Myotis lucifugus
CTTCCCTGGGCTCCCGGAGGGTTTCGTGAAGCTCAGCTCCAGTAGCCTCAGGGCGGGGGCGGGGGCGGGCTGGCGGGGAAGGGTCGGCGAGGCTGCTGGGTGACCTTGCTGGGATCGGGCTCAAAGGCCCTTAATTATAAATTATAATTTAGTACGAAAGTAATGGAAAAGAAAAGATGAAATATAAGTTTGTTATTGCAGGAAAAAAAAGAACAAAAACCCATTTCCCCATTCTGCCTTCCCCAAGGAAATCCATTTCCACTGATGAAAACTGAACCTCTAAGTCGGCCTCTCTGATCTTTTAGGCTATTTCTATAGCTCCGCCAATTTATTAAAAAGCACTACTCAGGCATGTGTTGTGTAAAGGAATTTTCTCTCCCTAAGACACAGCTAAGACCTACTCAGCATATGTGACACTCAGGGCCTTAGAGTGCTTGGTTCAGGCTTCATTTCTACATAGCATTTTCTTCCTTAAAACATGGTATCTTTTTCTTTTACAACTTTCTTCCCTGTTTG
Source organism: Myotis lucifugus (assembly GCF_000147115.1). Classification (NCBI taxonomy): domain Eukaryota; kingdom Metazoa; phylum Chordata; class Mammalia; order Chiroptera; family Vespertilionidae; genus Myotis; species Myotis lucifugus. The sequence continues at coordinate 11,415,066 of NW_005871055.1, forward strand.
TGTGTGGTGTTGGACTATTGCCAATGTAACCGTGGTCCTCAGTTAGACATGAGCAGAGCAAGGGCGATGGGCCAGGTACAGAAGGTCACCAGGACAGAAAGCCCTGGGTCCCCAGCACTGGACCAGTGTAGGGTGGGACCTTACCCCAGGGTGACCTTTCCTCCCCAAGCATATCCCTCCCTCCTGGTCATGTGGTTTGGACACCTGGCCTTTTCTCCCTAGAGGTTGCATCTAGGCCTCAGTTTTATTTCAGCTCCAGGCCCAGAAAACCAGACAAGTGACCCCACAGCTGACCCCAGGACCAGCTGCATTGAATAATAACCCCTGCCCTGGTGCTGACCAGTCAATCAGTGGAGACCTAGACCCTGAAAGAACATACCTAGAAAGCAACTATTCTACTAAGACCTTCCCCTAGAACCTCCCCAAAAATCTCCACCTCCCAGGACCATGCCTGTGCCTTTTCCCTCCTCGCTCCCCCACCTGCTAGGTGCTTTACCATTCATTCCTCACTTCCAAGCTCCAAGCGCCCGTCCTTTACCTCTATAACTTATTTCCAAACTTATTTCTTAAGCCTATTTCTTTACAAATTACTTCTTCTACCTCTGTGATTTTATAAATAAACTAGAGGCCCAGTGCATGAATTCGTGCATGGGTGGGGTCCGGCTGGCCCACCCCGATGGTGCCGGGTGGGGGCGTAGACTTCCATGGGCAGTTGGCCAGCTGGCCCCGCCCCCAACCTGGCCTGGCTAGGGGCTGGCCAGCTGCAGTGCACGTCATACTGACCGATCTGATGGTCACTTGGCTTTTATATATATAGATCTTCTCTTATAACTTGAGTCTTGACTCTGAATTCTTTCCTAGCCAGAACTCAAGTACCGAGGTTGCTGAACCCAGGTCCAGTCTGACCCCACCAGTCTAACACCTGGTGCTGTTTTCTCTGCCTACAACATAATTAAGTGATTTTGTGTGTGTGTGTGTGTGTGTGTGTGTGCCAGCCAGTGACTTAAATTTTACATGCTTCACAACTGAATACACCTCCCTGAGGGAGGAGGTGCTATGAAGGTCTCAGAACTCTTGATAAGTGGAGACTTACATCAACATAGCATAAAACTGTCTTCATAGGATCAGTTCACTTTTGAGAACTCAAGCTTCTGGAACAAAATTTAATTACAGAAACAAGCCAGGGAGTTCCAAGGAACTGCCCAAAGTACCATATAACACAACCAGTAGGAAGCAGAACCAGGAGCATAACTCCCATTACAACATCCTAGAGCATCAGTCACCAACTTTTCGGATATCCTGGACCACCAGCGGTCCATGGACTTCCAGTTGGCGACCACTGTCCTAGAGAACTGAGAGACTTTCAGTATCACCTGGCCTGGTGGCTTTTGCAAACTAGAAACATGAGGCCCAAAGGAAAGCTCTTGAAGGGTAGACCCAGATCTCCTGTTACAGATTAGAAGGAGCTCTGTACTTGGAGCCAGGATGTTTTAAAAAATCTGTGTGACCTCTAGTGAGTCATTTAACCTTTGAAAACTCTAGTCATCACGTGACTGCATCTCTAATTCACCATGTGCTGCCTCTACTGCAGGTCACCGCTGGCACCCTTGCTGAGCCCTCATCCCTTGGCCCATACTTTGCTTGTCTCTCTTTAGCCCCTTCCTCTTCATCCCTCAAAAGGGAACTGTCATCACTTCCCCCAAAACTTCTTTTTTTTTTTAAATATATTTTATTGATTTTTTACAGAGAAGAAGGAAGAGGGACAGAGAGTCAGAAACATCAATGAGAGAGATCGATCAGCTGCCTCCTGCACTGGGGATGTGCCCGCAACCAAGGTACATGCCCTTGACCGGAATCGAACCTGGGACCCCTGAGTCCGCAGGCCGACGCTCTATCCACTGAGCCAAACCGGTTCGGCTCCCCCAAAACTTCTATATTTCCTCTCTTCCTCACCTTTCTTTAACAACCATCAGCCTCAATTTACTCTGTAAACTAAGAAGCAAGCAGGAAACTTTCCTGCAAAATTTTAACCCCTATTCTACAGGGGTTGCCTTTTGGGCACAAACTCTCATTCATTTTTCCTCTGCTTGCTGTTTTGCTTGCTGTCCCCATGAATAATGATGGTGAAAAAACAGGCTTAGAGGAGTCAAGTCACTTGCCCAGTGTTGTACAAGTACTCAGGGAAGAGTTGAAACTCATCAAAGTTCTTTCCAACT
>NW_005871055.1:11417381-11420422 GCF_000147115.1 Myotis lucifugus
AGGTTGCAGAAACTAGTTCTTTCTCGTTGTGAATAGGTCTTCCTCCAAAATACTTTAAAGTTCTTTACAGCAGTGGATCTTTCTGCTATCTTTGTTTTAGGAATAAGGAAACATATGCAGAACTCAAAAAGCTTTACATCTCACGGGAGCTCAGAGAACTGATTGGTTGGCATTGAATTGTGAACTGTTCAAGCAAACTTTGTCCTAAGGGTATTTCCTCAGGAATCTGATGTTCTCTTGAGAACAGAATTTTAGATTAATTACTCCTCTCAATGTAGGTAGGTCAAATAGTATTTCAAACCTGGGTTAAAAACAGCAAACAGATCAATACACTGACCTCTTTGCTCCAGGTAACTGTTTGCTGCACTTGGGATTGCACAATCCAGGGACATCAGAGCGCTGACTCTGTGATGGAGGGGCAGGTGTGACGTAGGTCAGAGGTAAGGGGACAGACAGAGTGGCTACATGGAAGAGAGAGTCTTGACGATTTCAACAGAATTTCACAATGCACAGGTTAATGATCCCAAAAGGAGAAATAATTTCATGATTTGAAGGATTTTGGCCCTGATACCATGTGGGTGTGTTTTAACAGAGTGTTAATTGGAGTCACAGTTAATTTAAAAACATAAATTATTTCCAATTCAATGGTACTTTTAATTAATAAAAAAGAAGGGAAAATGCTTTGATTACACAATTTCAACTCTCATTAACTATTCTTGGCAGTTGATGTAACTTTCATTGAAAACTCCCTCAAAATTTTTTTTTTAGCCAGGGGAAGTTTGTATTAGAAATAAATACAGATTTGGATTTCTGTCTATGTGGAATAAGGGGGTACAATAATTTGTAATCCATGAAAGAGTTGGTAGTACAGTATTTTAAAAGGTGGCAGTTTATGTTTGTTTGCCAGTTTCATTGAGAAATAATTGACATACATCACTGTATCACGTTTAAGGCATACAGCATGATGGTTTGATTTATATATACTGTGAAATGATTACCACAGTAGGTTCCACTACCATCCATCTTTTCACATAAATACAATGAAAAAAGGGGAAAAAAAATTTTCTCCTTATGATGAGATTTCTTTGTACTCTTTTAACAACTTTTATTTTATACAGCAACTAGAGGCCCGGTGCATGAAAATCATGCTTGGGGGAGGGGGCCCCTCAGCCCAGCCTGCACTGTCTCCAATCCGGGACCCCTCAGACATCCCTCTCACAATCCTGGACTGCTGCCCCCCTGCCAGCCTGGTCACCCCTCACTGGCCCCCCTGCCAGCCTGGTCACCCCTAACTGCTGCCCCCTACCGGCCTGGTTGCCTCCAACTGCCCCCCTGGTTGCCCCACAGAGCCTGCTGTTCGGTCATTTGGTCATCCCTCACTGCCCCCCCTGCCTGCCTGGGTGCTCCTAACTGCCGCGTGGTCATTTGGTCGTCCCTCACTGCCCCCCCCTGCTGGCCTCGTCGCCCCACGCAGCCTGCTGTTCAGTCATTTGGTCATCCCTCACTAACCCCCTGCCAGCCTGGTTGCCCCACGCAGCCTGCTGTTCAGTCATTTGGTCATCCCTCACTGCCCCCTCCCCCCGCCGCCAGCCTGGTCGCCCCACACAGCCTGCTGTTCAGTCGTCTGTCCGGTTGTTTCGGTCATGATGGCCCCTGGCTTTTTATATATTAGGATGTTAACTATAGCCATCATGTTGTACATTACATCCCTAGTATTTATTTAGTTTATTCCTTTTGACTGCCTTCTTTATTTTCTTAATTGGTTTTAGAGAGTGTTAAGGAGGGAGAAAGAGAGAAAAATCAACATGAGAGAAATATCAATCAATTGCCTCCACACACACCCTGACTGGGATCAAACCAGCTACCTTTTGGTATACAGGACTGTACTCTAAGCAACTGAGCCACAATGGCTAGGGCTTGACTACCTTCTTCTATTTGACTTTTCCTTGGCAGCTTTTTAATAGCTAATGTGACTATTTCATGAGCCACAGGTTTGAATTCATAAAATATATGTTTTTTATTTGATTTTTTCCTTTTTATTGAATTTATTGGGGTGAAAGTAGTTAACAAAATTATACAGGTTCCAGGTACCCAATTCCACAAAACATCATCTGTACACTGTATTACCAATATATGTGTTTTTTTAAAGACATAATTTATAATAGCAAAGAATTAGGATAAATGCCCATAAATTGTAAAAATTTAATGTGTCTTCAATAAGAGGAATTATTATGCCATAATTTAAAAAATAATTTCCTTGGAGTTCCAAAATGGTGAAGTAAGTGGAAGCTATACTGACACTCTCCAGGACTACACTGGAATTACAACTAAAATACAGAAAAACCATCTTGAATAACCAACTGAAGTCTAGGTGGAGAGAATCCTGATAACCAAGTATAGAAAATAAAAACCACATGGAGACTTGTAGAAAGTGCAGAAGCGCGAGAGGGCTGGCCAGGCATCTGGCCACAGTCAGTAGCTGAAGGTCCGGAAGGATATCCCAGCTGTGGGGGCTTCCCATTGAGAACTCTGGGGTCTAAACCTCAAGCTGGGCTCCCCAGCACAGAGCACCAGAACTGGGAAAGGTGCCCATATAACATCTGGTTGTAAAAAACAGCAGGGTTCCTGTCTGCCAGAGAGAGACAGCTGGAAATGCAGGCACCTTCTTAAAGGGCCAATGCACAAAATTTCATGTGCAACCATTCACATTGGGCTCTGGCAGAGGGAGGGCAGAGTGAACTAGAGCTGTGTGAAAAAAAACCCAGGGTTGGGGGCTCTAGGGTTAGAGCTCAAAAGGCAGCCGCCCCTGGTTTCCTGTGCTGGGTCATTCCCATGTACTGCAGAGGATATCATTTCTCAGGCAGACCATTACAGCACTTGCATGTAAGAATATATTAAAACTAGAGACTTGGTGCACGAATTTGGTGCACAGGTGGGATCCAGCCCACCCCAATCGTGCCTGATCAAGGGCTAGGCTTGGCGGGGGTGGGGGAGGCAAGAAAAAGCATGTGGGCAGTTGGCCTACCCAAGCCCTGGCCCCA
>NW_005871055.1:11420725-11571004 GCF_000147115.1 Myotis lucifugus
TCCTGGGCTTTCTGCTAAGAGTGGACTGATGAAAGTTCACTACTAGGTCCAGTAGTAATGCTAAAATTTTGGCTTTGGTGTCCTCCAGAAGTGCTACATTTGAAATCAGAAGACACCTTACAGAAAACAGTGTTTGAGTGATGTCAGAATCATAGCAGAGTGAGACAACCTCTTGGTCTTGCCCCTAAAAGTTCCAAGTCAGCCGAAACCGGCAAGAATATATTCTTCCTGGGCTTTCTGCTAAGAGTGGACTGATGAAAGTTCACTACTAGGTCCAGTAGTAATTGCTAAAAATTTTGGCTTTGGTGTCCTCCAGAAGTGCTACATTTGAAATCAGAAGACACCTTACAGAAAACAGTGTTTGAGTGATGTCAGAATCATAGCAGAGTGAGACAACCTCTTGGTCTTGCCCCTAAAAGTTCCAAGTCAGACAAAGAATTCCCTGCTCAACACAAACATGTCTGAAAGATCTGTGCATTAAGACATCTGAAGAAGGGCATGTGAGAATAAGGAGGAAAGATAGGATGGAGAAAGAACAGAGATGGGAGCTCCAGGCATAATCAAGCTCTTCTGTGAGCACCACCTGAAGCAACAGCAGTGGAAGTGTCAGATTGCAGCCTCACTGGGCCCCCCAAAGAGAGTCCGAGGGGCAGAAGCAAGCTTGCAGCCTGAGTGGCCTCTACACATTGCTGCTAAACCCAGTGAAAAAAACAAAGCCACAGGCCTGGGACCCTGCCTCCCTCTCTCACTGACCCCCCATCCCTCACAGTGGAACCCAGTAGAGGCAGCTGGGATACTTCAGATAGTACAGTGCAGCTGGCAGCCTCTGGTTATAAGGAGGCAGCCCTAGGAACTCACAGGCCCAGAACCCCATTACCTACCACATCCCACCACACAGGTGGTGCTTTGAGACCAAAGTGACCTGGTCATAGACGGGTAAGCCCACCTCCTCAGAGAATACAGGGTATTTTCTATAGCCCAGGTGACATTGCCCCACTAAGATCCCAGAAGTCCCATGTAAGAGAAAACAAAAACTTGCGCAATAGCACCACCTAATGGGAAAAAAAGAAAGACCTTACCTTGCTAAATTGTTAAAAGCAATAGTCCTTTAAGATTTCAAGTCCCTGGCAGAGTAGCTCATCTGGTTAGAGCATCATCTGGATATGCCAAGGTTGTGGGTTCCATCACCTGTCAGAACACATACAAGAATCAACCAATAAATGCATAAATAAGTGGGACAATAAATCTCTCTTTCTCTTCCCCTTCCTCTCATTCTAAAACAGATACATAAATTTTAGGCCCGGCTGTCATGGTTCAATTCCCAGTTGGGACACATGTCTGGGTTGCATGCTCAATCCCTAGTGGGGGAAGGTTGTGTGTGCAGGAGGCAGCCAATCAATGATTCTCTCTCATCATTGATGTTTCTATCTCTCTCTCTCCCCCTCTCCCTTCCTCTCTGAAATCAATAAAAATATATTTTTAAAATAATAAATAAATAAATAGATTTTGTTTATATGTAAAGATTTCAATACATCAAATGCCCAGGCAAAGAAATAATCCATCAAGTACAATGAGTAGCCAAGATAACGAGTTCACAAAGAAAATTATGATTTAAATGACAAACATTCAAGATTTCAGTTCTGAAAAAACTCAAGAAGATACAAGAAAACTCAGAAAAGCAGTTCAATTACCTTAGAAATAACATCAACAAACAAAAGGACTTTAAGTAATAAGATTTAAATTATAAAAAAGAACCAAACAAAAATTCTGGAGGTGAAGAATTCAATAAATGAGATAAGGAATGAACTAGCAAGCTTATGAAATATTACAGACCAGAACACCAAAGAATTGGTGATATTGGAAATAGAAACCTATGAATGACTCAGGTGGAAGAAAGGAGAGAATTGAGAGTAAAAAATAAATAAAAGAACTCCATGAGAATCATATGGCTCTAATAGAAAGAGCAATATAAGGATAATGGATATATGAGGAAGAAAAGAGAGGGAGAAAAGAACAGATAGCTTATTTAAACAAGTAATTGATGAGAACATCTCAACCCTATAGAAAGAACTGGACTGTCTCATTCAAAAAGCTAATAGAACACCTCATTATTCAAATCCAAAAGGCCTTCTCCAAGGCACATTATATAAAAGCTGTCAAAAATTAACAATAAAAATAGAATTATTAAGGCAGCCAGGGAAAAGAAGATGGTAACCTATCAAAGAAACCCCATTAAATTATCATTGGATTTGTCAGAAGAAACTAGAGTAAAGTGTAATTAAAATATGAAAAGAGAAAAATGACCAGGAAAGAATAATATATCCAGCAAAGTTATCCTTTAGAAATAAAGAAGAAATAAAGGCTTTTCCAGACAAACAAAACCTGAAAGAATTTACCATCACAAGACTTGCATGACAAGAAATGCTAAAAGGTGCTCTTCTGCCTGAAACAAAAAGACAAAATGATACAAAATTGTGAGTAAGATGAATAACAGACAGAAGCAGGACTTGCAGCTCTTGTTCAGAATAGGACTGAATTCCTAATTAAAAGGCACAGAGTAACAGGATGAATTAAAAAACAAGTTCCTGCACAGCCAGTGTGGCTTAGTGGTTGAATATCTACTATGAACCAAGAGGTCATTGTTTGATTCCTGGTCAGAGCACATGCCCAAGCTGTGACTTGATCCCCAGTGTGGGGCGTGCAGGAGGCAGTCAATCAATGATTCTCAAACCTCAGAGGGAAGGCAGGGGAGGGTGGATGGGAAGAGATCAATCAATGAACTTGTATGCATATACCTATAACGTGTGGACACAGACAATGGGGTGGTGAGGGCCTGGGGCGGGAAAGGGGAGGAGGCTGGGAGCAGGCTGGAAGAGGTTAATGGGGGAAAAAGGAGGACCTATGTAATGCTTTCAACAATAAAGATTTTTTTAAAAATCATTCTCTCTATTCATTGATGTTTCTATCTCTCCCTCTCACTTCCTCTCTGAAATAAATTAAAACACACACACATATATAAAGTTTTAAAAAATAAATAACAAATTCCAACTATAATCTTGTTATATTAAGAGACGCTTCTCAGCTACAAAGACAAACATAGACTCAAAGTAAGTGGGAAAGATAATATTCCAAGCAAATGTTATCCAGAGAAAAGTGGGTATAGCCATACTCTGTCAGACAAAATAGATTTCAAAATAAATAAGAGACAAAGATGGGCATTTTATGACAAAGGAGACAATTCATCAAGAAGACATAACACTTATCAATACATATATATATGTACATATATATCTCTCCAACCTGGGAGCACCAAAATATGTAAAACAAATACTAACAGACCTAAAGGGAGAAATTGACAAAAATGCAATTATAGTGGGGTACCTAAATATACCACTGACAGCAATGCATAGATTATCCAAACAGAAAGTCAGTAAGGAAATAACAGCCATAAGTGACACATTAGACCAAATGGGCATAATTTATATCAACAGAGCTTTGCATCCCCAAACAGTATAATTTTTCTCAAGTGCCCATGGAACATTTTCCAAGATAGACCACATATTGGGGCACAAAACTAGTCTCAATAAATTTACGAACACAAAAGTCATACCAAGTATATTTTTCAATCACAACAATATGAAACTGAAAATTAGCTACAAAAAGAAATTTGGAGGCTCTGGTCAGGCATCTCAGTTGGCTAAAGCATTGTCCTGATATGCCAGGGTTGGGGGTTCCAACCTTATCAGGGCACATACAAGAATCAACCAATGAATGCATAAATAAGAGGAACAACAAACTGATCTCTCTCTCTCTCTCTCTCTCTCTCTCTCTCTCTCTCTCTCTCTTTCTCTCTCCCTCCCTCTCCCCTCTCCTCTCTCCAGCTAAATTTTTTTTTCTTTTAATATATGTTATTGATTTTTTACAGAGAGGAAGGGAGAGGGATAGAGAATCAGAAACATCGATGAGAGAGAAACAATGATCAGCTGCATCCTGCACACTCCACACTGGGGATGTGCCCCCAACCAAGGAACATGCCCTTGACTGGAATCGAACCTGGGACCCTTGAGTCCGCAGGCTGATGCTCTATCCGCTGAGCCAAACCAGTTAGGGCTCCAGCTAAATTTTAAAAAACAAGAAGAAAGCTGGGAAAACCACAAATATGTACAATTTAAACAACATCTACTGAACAACTACTAGGTCAAAGAAAAAATAAAAGATATCAAAAGATGATACATAGAGACACATGAAAATGATAATACAACATATCAAAATTTGGGGAATGCAGCAAAAGTAGTACAAAGAGAAGTTTATACCATTACAGGCCTACCTGAAGAAACAAAAATCTCAAATAAACAATTTAACATTTCATCTTAAAGAACTAGAAAAAGAAGAACAAATGAAACACCAAGGCAATAGAAGAAAGGATATAATAACAATTAGAGTAGAATTAAACAAAATACACAATAAAAAGACAATAGAAAAATATTAATGAAACAAAGAGCTGTTCTTTGAAAAGTTAAATAAAATTGGCAGTTCTCTGGCTAGACTCACTAAGGAAAAAAGAGATAAGACTCAAGTAAATAAAATCACAAAAAAGAGAAGTTACAGCAGACACCACAGAAGTACACGGACTATAATAATATTATGAAAAGCTATAAACCACAAAATTCTATAACCTAGAAAAAAAATGAACAAATTCTTAGAAATATATAACCTTATCAGACTGAACCATGAGGAACTGGAAAACTTAAATAGATTGATCAACAATAAAGAAATTGAAACAGTAATCAGAAAGCTCTCCCCCCTAAAAAAGTCCAGGACAAATGGCTTCACTGGTGAATTATACTAAACATTCAAAGAAGACTTACTACCTACCCTTCTCAAGCTCGTCCAAAAAATTAAAGAGGGAATATTTCCTAACTCATTGTATGAGACCAACATTACCTTGATACCAAAACAAGGCAAGAACAACACACACACACACACACACACACACACAACCTTACAGGCTGATATTCCTGATGAACATAGATTCAAAAATCTTAAACAAAATACTAACAAATCAAATATAATAATACTTTAAAAGGATAATACATCATTATCTAGTTGGGTTCATTCCAGAGACACAAGGATAGTTCAACATGTGCAAATCTATCAATGTGATATACCACATTGACAGAAAAAAAGATAAAAATCATCTAATCATATCAACAGATGCAAAAAAAGCATTTGACAAGATACAACATCCATTTATGGTTAAAACACTCAATAACAGGTATGCAAGGGAAGTATCTGAGCACGGTAAAGGAAATATATGAGAAACTAATCATATTCAATAGTGAAAAGCCTAAAGCTTTTCCTCTAAGTTCAGGAACAAGACAAGGATGCCCACTCTTTCCACTGTTATTCAACATAGTATTGAAAGTCCTAGCCAGAACAACTAGGCAAGAGAAAGAAATAAAAAGGCATGAAAATTGCAAATAAAGAAGTAAAACTGTCACTATTTGTAGATTACATGATTTTATATGTGGAAAACCCCAAAGAGTCCACCAAAAGACTATTAGAAACAATAAAAAATTATAGTAAAGTTGCAGGATACAAAATCAGTGTACTAAAAATCCATTGTATTTCTATATACTAACAGTGAAATATCAGAAAAAGAAATGAAGAAAACAATCCCATTTACAGTTGCAACAAGAAAGAAAAAAATACCTGGAATAAACTTAACAAAGGAAGTAAAGAACCTATATACTGAAAACTGTAAGACATTGTTGAAAGAAATTGAAGTACATACAAAGAAATGGAAAGATATTCTATGTTCATGGATAGGAATAATCAGCATAGTTAAGATCACCATACTACCTAAAGCAATATACAGATTCAATGCACTCCTCATCAAAATCCCAAAGACATTTTCCAAAGAGATAGAACAAAAATTTATCAAATTTGTATGGGACTACAGAGAAATCCTGAATAACCAAAGCAATCCTGAGAAGAAAAAACTGCCGGGGTTCTTGTCCCAGCATCAAGAAGGGTTCAGGAATCTGGAGAAGGGGCTGTGTGTAGATGACATAGGAATCCAGAGACTAATAAAGAGTCCAGAGACGAAATATAATTTTGAAAGGCATTTTGGGGATCAGAGGAGCTTAGCTAAAGGAGCTAAATTCTAAGGTCTTAAGTCTAAGGCCTTCGGTTCTCTCCGTCCCCAGGACCCCATGCTTTTTATTAACACAACTTGTCCTGAGGCGAGGTGGAGATATACACTTCAAAGGGGCAGGGTTTGGTACAGAGTCCATTGTCAGAATGGGGGAATTAGCCTACGGCTGTTCAGGTGTTTGGCCAGTAGGAAGCAATAACATGTAGATTAAGATGCCTTTTAGCTGTTTGGCAGCCAAGAAATCAATTTAATGTATCCTATTCAGGTTTGGGGAAATGCCTTCAGCCATTCCCAGATGCAGGTGACTACTCAACCCTGTTGAGTCCCCAAGTCTCATCAACCTTTTGATGAAACTCTTGAAATTATCACATGCTGGAATTGGTTGCTGGCAAAAAAACAAAGCTGGAGATAGCACCCTCCCTGACTTCAAATTATCCTACAGAGCTACAATAATCAAAACAGCATGGTATGGGGGATTTCAAGATGTCAGCAGAGTAGATGGAAGTTACAACACTCACTTCTTCATAGGACCAAACTGGAATTGCAACTAAATTAAACAATAATCATATTGAATAATCAACCAAAGCTAGCAAAGAGGAGTCTTTAACCAGGATTTATAGAAAAAGACACATTGCAACTGGTAGGAAGGGTGGAGACATGAAAAGGGCTGGCCCACTCCCATAGGCAGTGGCTGAGGTTCCAGAAGGATAACTCAGCTGTCGAGGAAGGTCCCTCTGAGAAGCATGAGGTCTAAACCCAAGCCAGGCTCCACAGCCCAGAGTACCAGAGACAGGAAGAGGCACCCACATAACATCTGGCTGTGAAAATCAGTGGGGTTTCTGTAGGCCAGGGGAAGGTAACAGGAGACACAGACATTATCTTGAAGGGCCAACACACAAAATCTTGTTCACAGCTACTCTCCCTGGACTCTAGCAGAGGAAGGGTGGAATGAACTAGAGTCACATGAGTAGAGTCTGGGGTTTGTGGCTCTGGGGAGAGACCTGGGAGGACAGCCACCAGATCCCTATGCTGAGACATTTTCTCATACCACAATTGACATCTTTCTTGGGTGGAGTACTCCCTCCATGCATCATCAGCCTGGGGTAAAGCAATTGCTCCACCCTCTGGACTCCTTCTTGCCCCACCCTGCTAAACTTAAACCCTGCTGAGGAGGCAGCTGCCTTGGCCAGGGTATAGAGGTCTGGGCAGACTCAGGGGATGACTGAGTTATTTGGCTTTGGGACAGGGGCCATTCCCTCCACTTTCTAGTAAACTTGACAGGCACTTCCCCCTCATGGGAGATCTGATAGAACCATCCTCCCAGCTTCTGGCAGACCCACCCTCTGAGCTCCAGAGGCCCCACCTGCTTGACTCCTAGTGCCTCTGCCCTACTGAGGTCATGGCAAAATCTTGGACAGACTGAGTCATGTAACTCTGTGGCAGAGGACACACCCATCACCTTCCCTGAAACATGACTGCACCTCCCCCTCAAGGGAGATTTACTAGCCCCATCCTCTTGACACTGCCAGGGCCTCTGAGCATAACAGACAGCTGGCAGGCAGAGGCAGCTGGAGGCAGATATTGGGGTGCTTTGGGTCTTTTGCTGGCCTGCCCCCACGCCAGGTGGTGTTAAAAGCCCGCTTTGTTGTGCAGCTTGGTCCTTCCTACGTACCCAAGCTTAGCAGAACAAACTGTGGATCACTAGTAGCTCCAAACAGATTGCCGAGGGTCGGGTACAGAGAGCATCTGACATTGGTCTGCAACAGAGTCCCTCCCAAGATTACCCAGTGACCAGATTCAGACAACATCAGGATCCAATAAACTTCACAAGAAAAATCTTGACAAGCATCAAACCCTGCTGAGGTGAATTCTGCTTCGTATCGTAAGCACCTGAACAGCAGCTAACATGCCATGGTTGGGATTGAGCCTCATAGTCAGCCAGCCTGAAGGTTGATCACACACACAAACAAGTCAATAGCAATCGATACTCAATTACAACAGGAGGGCCCACATAAACCACACAAGGGACATTCCTGGAGTACCTACCTCAGGTGATCAAGGTGACTGTGCCACTGGGTCCCACAGGACACCTACTTCATAAGGCCACCTTGAAGACAGTAGTCATAGCAATCTATCTAATACAAAGAGGCAGGACCCAAAGGAAAGAACAGGAGAAATCTCCAGAAAAAGAGCTAAATGAAATGGAGACAAACAATGTATCAGATATAGAGTTCAAAACAATGGTTATAAGAATGGTCAAGGAACCGAGAGAACTAAAACAGCATGAAAATGGACATAGAAACCATAAAAAAGGACCAGTGAGACATGAAGAATACAAAATCTGACATCAAGAATGCAAGGGAAGGAATAACAGTAGGTTAGATGAAGCAGAGGATTGAATCAGCAATTTGGAAGACAAGGTAGAAAAAAACACCCAGTCAGAGCAGAAAAAAAGAAAAAACAATAAAGCCCTGGCTGGTGTGGCTCGATTGGTTAAGCATCGTCCCATGCACTAAAAGGTCAGTGGTTTGATTCCTAGTCAGGGCACATGCCCGGATGCAGGCTTGATCCCCTGTAAGGGCCATGCACGGGGCAGCCAGTCAAAGATTCTCTCTCATCATTGATGTTTCTACCTCTCTCTCCCTCATTCCTTCCTCTCTGAAATCAATAAAAATATATTTTAACAACAACAATAACAACTCAGCCCCCTAACCTGGCTGGCCCCACCCCAATTGGGGGTGGGGCTGGCCAGCCAACCTCCCATGTCCCCTCCCCCCACCGGCCCGGCCCCATCAGCTCCCATCGGGCCGGCTGGACCCCACCCATGCACAAATTTGTGCACCAGGCCTCTAGTTTTTACTATAATAGTAAGAAACATATAGTACTTACTATGTGCTAGGCTCTGTTATAAATACAGATACATATTGTAACCCACTTAATCCCCACAACAACCCTGTAAGGTAGGTACTATCTTTACTTCCTTTTCTACAAATAAGGCACCTGAGACCCAGAAAGGGTAAGAAAACTTGCCCAAGTCCCACAGAAGGGGGTGGAGCCTGGTCCTTGCCTCTGCCTGCCACGGAAGAGCCAAGTTCTGCTATGTCTACTGTAACACTGGAGCTGAGGAGTTTTAATGTGACTGCTTTATTCTCCTTTTGCTTCTATTTTCTTGGGGAAAATTTTAAATAGTTTAAAAAACATATTAGAATTTATTTTTCTCTAATTATGGGAATTTTGTGAGTGGTCTATGCTACATGGCACGCTTCCAATAGCTTTAATATCTGCTAATGGTATGAGGCCCTGTCTCCTGTCTCCATATAGTAGAATATGCTTTTGTTGTTGAATTCTGTTGTTGACTGACATTTGCTTGGCATTGTATATCACCAACTCTAAACAATGTCAGCAATAAATATTTGTGACCTGAAAAGGCAGAATCTCTTGTTCACAGTCCTTTGAGCATTCATGACTTGTCTATGTACTGTTTTAGATTACCTTGTGATCAGCTCTGGCGTTAGTGCATGATGATAAGTGTATTGCTGCCCTTTCCAAAAAGGGTTATCTCCTATTTCACAAACTTAAAATCAAGCTTGAAAGTTAGAGGGCTTAAGTGATCTTTGAATCACTTTTTTAAAATAGCAGAGTTTGTCCAGCCAGTGTGGCTCAGTGGTTGAGCATTGACCTATGAACCAGGAGGTCAGGGTTCGATTCCCCTTCAGGGCACATGTCTGAGTTTCCAATTGATTCAGCCCATCTCTCTCATCAATGTTTCTATCTCTCCCTCTTTCTCCTTTCCTCTCTCTCTAAAAATCAATAAAAACATATTTAAAAAATAAAATAGCGGAGTTGTTTAAAAGTTATTATTAGAAACACTTGACCCATGCCACCTAAAGCTGGTGGGACCCTCTGCCTCGCCGCCTGCTCACAGCCTCGCTTGCCATGCCATTGGAGAAGGCCTTCAGCCCCACACCTTCCAACAAAGAGTAAAAGATCTCTGACTTATCTGAGAGCAGTATTCGACCAAACTCCCAGTGATAATAGAATGATACAAGAGTGGGAAGCAGCCCTAGCTGGTTTTGTTCAGTGGATAGAGCATCGGCCTGCAGACTCAAGGGTCCTGGGTTCAATTCCAGTCAAGGGCATATGCCTGGGTTGCGGGCTCGGTCCCCAGTGGGGGGTGTGCAGGAGGCAGCCAATCAATGATTCCCTCTCATCATTGATGTTTCTATCTCTCACTTCCTTTCCCTTCCTCTCTGAAATCAATAAAAATATATTTAAAACAAGAAAAAAGAGTGGGAAGCAGCTTCCTGTCCTGGATAAAACCAAGTATCTTGTGCCTGATCATGTCAACATGAATGACCTCATCAAGATAATTAGAAGTCGATCACAGCTCAATGCTAATCAAGCCTTCTTCCTGTTAGTGAATGGGCACAGCATGGTGAGTGTGTCCACACCAATTTCAGAAGTGTATGAAAGTAAGAAGGATGAAGATGGATTCCTGTATATGGTATACATTTCTCAGGAGACATTTGGAATGAAATTATCAGTGTAAGACTAGAAAAATGAATCTGTTCTAGAATTTTTTAGACCCTTACCAATGGGGAAAAAAGGGATGTTACCAACAGATTGATCAATTCATCTAAATCACAGGTCACCAAAACAGTAGTGTCCTGCCTAGGAGTTTTAGAAAGTTGTTTTTTGCTTTAAGCAGAAAAACTGAGTTCCAAGTGAGCACATTCAGCTTTGGAAAACTATATTATTTAACCTAGGCTGTCTTGTTTTAAAGTTTAGAAGTTTACAAACAAAATCCTTTGCATTTTAAGTTACCAATAAAATAGATCTTCAAGTCTTTTAATGTTCTTTCCCCAATAGGAACTTGCACTTTGAACATTCAGAGAGTAAGTCAGAACCTGCCAACTTTTTATTGAAGAGTTTCTATCCAACTAGAGAAATCTCAAGCATGGCCCCCAAAACACATTTGCCATAGTAGTTTGCAAAAAGCAGGCTAAATGGAGGTGTATAAGAAAACAGTGAATTGCTGTTAAAGGGTCCTGATTCCTAGCAAGTATACCCAAGGCAATGCTCTTGCAGTGTTAGGAAGTTCTTATTTGGTTTGTTCTCCAGACAGTAACATACATAGTATCACTGCTTAGTAGGAACCTTGAATAATTTATTTTGGTCAAGTTTCTCAGAAGGCCCAGAGGGGGAAAAAAGTGACATTTCTTCTGTTTTGGATATTCTCTGATCAAGAGCTCAAACTAGTGCTGCATTGGTAAATAAATAAGCACTTGTATCCATTTTATTCTTTAGGACAGTGGTAGAAAGTACAGAATCCTGCAGATGATCCATGTTTTATGTTAAGTGTGTGACTACAATATGTTGTTTAAAAGTTTCCACATTTTTAAGAGTATTTCAGTTATCACTGTTAGGTCAAACAACCATCGGAATTCCTCCACTCTAAGCGCATGTCAGTTGTGAAGAAAACAGTAAAAGGAGATATATTCTCTTCACATATATTAATGTCAGAAGTTAAACATTTTCCAAGTCCAACCAGAATAATCAATACTTCCTACTACCTACATGATTCATTATTTACTGTTTTCATGGGAATATCACAAAAAGATCACAGGCCACTTTATATGTAGCAGGTCATAATTGCCCTTGTATATTTAGAAGTGTATAGAATACCTGAAAAAACACCCACTCTTTTTCTTGCCACAGCATAATTTGATTAAAGAATCTGATTAATTATCACTGTACTACTGGATGCTACAATGCAGTGTCTTGTAAATTTATTTTACCAGTACAAGATTTTCTTGTTGTGGACAAAACTATTATCAATGCATCAATCACCCTCTCCTTAAAACCTTTTTCTCTGCCACCTCTGACTTAGGCTATTTCAGCAACTATTCAGACTTAATTTTAACCAAGGAAAAGGAAGCCAAGGACAAGAAGGGGAAGTAAAATTCAAACTAATTCATTTGTTACTTATTCATTATCCTAATAAGGAATAGATGGAAGGGGAGATGAGACAAGTAATAGGTTTAAAAAGTTACTTAGTGGTGTAAACTAATTTATGACAACTTTAAATTCTACCACTACTGATGATCTATCTTGCTGGGGGCAGGAGAGTCTTCAATAGAATAATAGTAGAAGCTCTTTCTTTTAAATAATGCAATCAACACCTACAACCTCAATTTAAAATACATTCTAATTAAAATCTCTCTAGTAGGTAGATCCCTAAAGTGTCCTTTGTTCTTTCTTTTTTGGTCCCCCTCCCCCTTTGCTCTTTCTTAATTTGACTTACCACACTAATGTCAGAAGCATGATTTTGGTGACACCAGCACCTGCATGTTATCAGTGGAACTTCAACATTCAGACTGGAATGATGCCAATGAAACACAAACATGCCATTTAGCAGACATGAGAAATAGGGAAACAACCTTGGTTAGGAGTTGAGAGACTCGTGGGCTGACACTTACTGGTCATGTGAATTGATTTACTCACCTAACTTATCTGAGGCTCATTTTTCTCATTAGTAAATTGAAGCTAAAAATCCTTGCCCTGCTTATGTCAATGGTTATCATGATGATTAAATTAAGTAATGTATGTGACAGTTTTTTGCAAAATTTTATGCAAATTGAAACATGAAAATTTTTAAAGGTCATTAAAATGGTTGGAAATTAAAAAAACAGCAGCAGTGTAGACAGATAAAGTGAATGGATATTTAAAAGTTTACTACAATGTATAAGTCTCCAAGATGGTACCCAATGAACCATTTCTCCTGGTATTTGAAGAGAGATATAATCCCTTTCCTTTGGACATGGGCTGGCCCTGTGGCTAATTTTTCATAAGTAGAACATTGCAGAAGTGATGCTGTGTGACTTTCCACGCTGGATCATTAAAACCTTGGCAGCTTTAGCCTGGACCTATAGATGCTTGCTCTAAGGCAAACTAGCTTCCTTTTAAGAAATCCAAACACCCTAAGGTGTCATGCTGTTAGAAAGCCCAAGCTAGCCAGGAAGAAAAGTGTAAGAGAGAAAGAAAATCTTTTCTCCCTCTACCCATCCAAAGTTCATTGACTGGGACTCTGTCAATTTGCCTGCCAAAAGACAGATTAACAAGATAATAATAAATAAAAGTGTATTAACACAAGTATTATACGCTCCTACCTGGATGTTGTCGGAGTGCTCAGAGATGAGTAACTCAAAGAGCTAGTTAAAACTCGAGCTTATATAGCATCTTAAAAGAACCATAAAATTTTAGAGAAGTGACAAGACAAAGGTAAAGGATTTTAAATTGCTATGGCAGAAAATTGTGGGAAGGAAAATATATGGAGGAACTAAGATAAGGGCTACTTAGTAAAGTTAGTTATGTATATAACAGGTCTGAGAGTTTTTATAATCATGAAAGATCATACCCCCTCCAAGATATTTAGTGCCATCTTTAGGATGATAAGGCTCTCAAGTTGTCTCCAGTGATTTACTTTTGTTTTCTTGGTAGAGAAGGAAGGGGGAACCACTTTACAAATTGAGGTCCCACTTTTAGACATATAGTGGGAGTCCAGAAAGAGCTTTTCTTGTCTACACAGGGTGGGGCAAAAGTAGGTTTACACAAAACACAGTTTATTTTTGTATTATTTATTAATTATTGTATTATTTTCCATACAAACTATTGTAAACATGCTTTTGCCCCACCCAATATTTGCTTCATTTCGAATGCCTGCAGCTGAAAATTATCCTTATATCAAAGTGGCACATTTTGGTGTAGCGTATTATGCTACCCTTCAGAGGCCACTTGGAGGGAGGGAGGGTGAGAGGGAGAGAGAGAGAGAGAGAGAGAGAGAGAGAGAGAGAGAGACCTATTTCTTGCAGGCAATCCAGATGAGCCATCAACTATGTGAGTGAAAAACCATCTTGGGCATCCAGTTCAGATTAGTTGCTGTCTGGCTGCAACCTCATGAGAAACCCCAAGCAGGAACCAGTCAGCTGAGCCCATTCAAACACAGAACCAGACAAATATATGTTGTTTTAAGCCAGTAAGAGTGGTCTGTTATGCAGCAATAGGCAAGTAAAATATATAGTATTTTGTTTTTTCATTTTCATGGAAGGCTCATCGAATTAGTTAGTGTAGGATTTTATAAGACATTTAGGACAAAGTCACTGATATATATCAGGACCTACTTTATTTGATTTGCTGCTTCTTGACAAAGACACATTGTCCTAAAAAGTACATTTCAAGGGGCACTGGGAAGAAAATATCTAGTGAATTAATGCTAGAAAAAAGGAGGGGGGGAAATCTACTTTCAAGCTACATTTTTGTTGCAAATGCTTTGGACAATTGCATAAGTTATGGTTTTTCTAAGAACAAACTTATTATTTTTATTTATTTATTTTTCTATACTTTTATTGATTTCAGAGAGGAAGGGAGAGGGAGAGAGAGAGTAACATCAAAGATGAGAGAGAATCATCGATCAGCTGCCTCCTGCATGTCCCCTATTGGGGATCATTTCCGCAACCAGGAATGTGCCCTGAAATCAAACTGTGACCTCCTGGTTCATAGGTTGATGCTCAACCACTGAGCCACATTGGGGCCAGATTTACTTTTTTAAATGTATTGTTCTCTTATGGTTTGATTTATGGCTGGTCAAGATTACTCTAATGATTATATTTTTAGTTAAAGTCAGGTTTGTTGAGATATCATTTATATACAGTAAAATTTACACTTTTCAGGTGTACAGGTCTGAGATTTTTGATAATCACGAACGATCATACCCCCTCCAAGATACAGAGTATTTCAATAACCCCCAAAGTTTCCTTGTACTCCTTCGTACGCAGTCACCTCCTTTCATCCCCAGCCCCTGGTAACCACTGATCTGATTTCTGTTCCTATAGCTTTGTCTTCTTTACATTGTCATATAAGTAGAATCACATAGTCTATTGTGTCTGGCTCCTTTCACTTAACATAATGCCTTTGAGATTCATCCAAAGTAATATTCTGTTCCTGCACCAATTATTTCACTTTCCCTTTATGTTATTCTAAGAATATGCAAAGCTATGAATAGCTAAATAAGTCATAGGGTCATTGCAGTGTTTCAGGAAGTTTTGTCTGAGGATCACCTACATTGGAATCACCTTGGGTGCTTATTGGACTCTCAGACTCAGACATATGGAGTCAGTGTCTGAGTAATGTGTGAGCAACCATCCCCACGTGACTTTTATGCACGACCAAAGGCAGAAACCCTCAGGTATTCCAGTGGACAAGAATATCAGAGTTAGATGGTTCTGAGTTTGAATCTAGTACTGCCATTTACTAGTTGTATGAACTTGGGCAAATTACTTAAACTGTCTGCACCTATTTTTTCTTTTGTACTTGTAAATAATTTATTTACCAAATATTTTTGAGCACCTATTATATGACAGGCACAGTTCTAGGAACCAGGGTCGCAGCAGTGAATAAGAGAAAGTCCAATCCTTTGTGGAACACAGCACAGGATAAGTGTTTAAGCACATACATATATGAGAAAATTTCAGATAGTGATACTCTAGAAAATGAAACAGTTTTGACATAGAGGGTACCTTAGTTAAGATACAATCTAGGCTATAAGTTAGTGTACTGTGTTTAGCACTGTCACAAAGGTTCTGTCTGGACTAGTGGATCTTAACAATGTTATGGACCAACATTGCGAGAATAAGACCACCGACTCCAATCAGGTCTTAGCAGCAAGCGAGGATTTATTGAAAGCTGGCCAGTGTCTGCAACACGTGCCTCCGTAGGAAGCCCCACCCTGCTGCAGCCCCGAGCCTTTCTCTCAGGAGCCTATTTAAGGGTGTTAACCATCAATGGAAACCGGTGTGGTGTCACACCTGGCTGGAGCATTTAACCACAACCTATTCCTTTACAAGCTCAATGGAAATCAGTGTCACACCTGGCTGGAGCGTGTCTGGGCCTCCAAGAAGTACAGATTAACATCAAGATACATAGAGTACAAAGAAGTTACAAAATTTTCTTTACGTTAGTTAAAGGTTACATATGTATACCCATTTCACTATATGACGCTAAGCGTGCATGCCCATCACAGCAAGATCTTCTCAATGTGAGCTGAGTTTTCAGCATCACAAAAAATGTAGTACCAATCTTGATTCTTATTTGAAACTGCAGAGAAATTATGTCAACATTCAACCGCTAGTATGGCATTCTAACCTAGAGGGTCCCATGAGCCGGCATTTCTGGCAGAGTTTATGCTCATGCATTCCAGATTTGAGAACCCTTCATCACTTCTGGGCCACTGTTCACGGCCTTCCTGAGGGACGGAATAAAACCAAGTCTTTCTCTTGCATCGTTTTATCTCTAAAGCCAGTTCTGGAACATAAAAATGTATCTCATCTTTTCACTCTTCCTCAAGAATAGAGACTGAAAAGAAATACTAATTTATGGGGCAGCATGCCCTATTTTTATTTTTTAACCTCCTTGGTGGCCATGGATCATTTTGAGGTTTTTAATGAACACTGTGGATCTTCTCCCCTAAACACTGCCCAGTAGGGTCAGTTCTCCGCCTCATCTTAGTGGCCCCATCTGTAGTGTTTGCACAGTAGATCGATCCTTCCACTCTCGGCTCTCCTGTCCGGGTCCCGCCTCAGTCCTAGGGAACCTCCGTCAACTCCATCGTCGACTCCGCCTCTGCGACTAGCATCGCCGGGAGGGAGGAGCCAAGGGCGAGCCCGGAACGCAGTTACCCGACCCTGTGGCCCGCCGGAGCGCTGAGGGACGGGAACGCGTCAGGCTGAAGAACGGAAGCGAGAGGCGGGGGACGTGTTTGGCCGTGGGCACGCTGTTCCCGCTGGCGGTTCAGTTTGTTTCTGGGCAATGTTTCCAAGAGTCACAGCGTTCCTCCCTCTTCGCCCCCTTTCCCGCCTCCCTTTGTGTCCTGGAGGCCCAGAGGCGGCGGCGGCTGCGACTGTGCTCCTCGGCGCTCCGCACGGACCCGTCAGGTACCTCATCTCCGCGCTGTTGGCCCCGCAGGTCTTCCGGCAAAACCCCTGCCCCCTCCAGCACGTTCAGTTATCCTTCTCCCGCTTCCTGCGCTCTGTAACCCGCGGGATCTTAGAAGCCTTTGCTTGAAATTTGGGGAAAGGGAAATCCCGGGAAGATAAAACGACTTGCCCAAGGTCAGAGTGCCCGTGGGAAACAGCTGCAGGTGCGTCCCGGGTCTGCTGTCCTGTGCTCTTTCTGTGACACACCGCGCCTCTAACTTCTCGCCACCTTCCCCCTCATTTTATCCAGGCTCCGGAAGCGAACCTTTATTTTTTGCCTCCCGAGACTGTGATGGTCTCTTTCCTGGCCCTGTTGATTCTTCACTGTGTTATTGAACGTGCTTACAGTGCGCCAGCACTAATGTTAAGCCCGAATAAGGCCGTCCTGCCATCACGGAGCTTCCAGCTACACCCAGGAGGACATTCAAGTGCAGTAATAGCTGAGCTAGCACAGGCAGCGCAGGATGCTCTGTTAATGTAGGAGACAGTTGCTGAGTGGGCGAATAGGGACACCTAACCATTGCAGGAGACGTTCAAAGTACCCTTTCTGGGAAAGAAACCTGAAATAATCTGAAGGCGGACTCAGGTGGGAATTAGCCGGACAAGAAGAGGAGTTGTGGCATACTTGGTGTTGGTATTTATTCTCTGGGGACGCTCATGCTTATGGAAACTTAATTATACTGCACCTATTCCGTGCAGTACGATTTTGGGCCACCGTGGTAAGCACAGCGCTAAAGCGTGCTGGTAGCGGTGGGACGGGGAGACGCAGGGGGTGGAGGAGGAAGATTGCATAGGGCTGATAGGCTGTGACAGGACAAGGGTGGGATAGTCAGAGCAAAGAGTTCAGCTGGTTGCCTTGAAGGATTAGGGTCCCCAATGTTAACAGAAGAATGAGGAGCAGCTCTGGGGAAGCTTTTAAAATATGTCATGGTTTTTGGAATACAGAAATACCCATTTGTGGCAAGAGGCCCGTTCAGTACAGAAATGTGAGAAATGGAAGGCAGTCCGAGGGGAGTTCTTGAGTGCGGTTCTGGATGTGTTGCATTTGAAGTGCTGAGGAGATGCTCTCTGTGGAAACATTCAGGTGGGAGGTTCGAGCTGGAGGTTTATTATTTTCGTGTTAAGGAGTCGCTTCCTAGACATGATTTTCCTGGTGTAAATATACTTTCCATGGCGCTATTGCATGGAAACATTGGAGGGAAACATTGAAATACGGGTTATATGTGAGATTCATTCTCCTGATTGCCACTTTTCTGTGACACCTTTAATTTAATTTAACTTCCATGTGAGAAATAATAGAGCATTTTCCTAAGTTGAGTAATATGAGGATGCCGGTTATGCAATAGGTTTTTTCATTCTAATTAAGTACCTGATGTATTAACCTCTGACATTTATTTTTATAAATAAAATAGTTTGTTTCAGCATTTCTAAAAATAGCCATTTTATTTTTCATGTAAGGGTCCCTAACGTGGCACTACCATTTGCTGGCTTTGAGAACTTGATACAGTATTTAACCCACAGTCTGATGTAGGGTCTTTGAGATCAATTGCATCGGAATCACCTGGGGTCTTGGTTAAGTGCATATCCTTGAACCCCATTCCAAATTTACCAACTAAGAATCTCAGGAATCTAAGTTTTGAATGAGCTCTCTAGGTGATTCATATGACCTCTAAAGGTTAAGAATCATTAACTTAACCTCTTTGAGCAGCAGTTTCTTCTGTAAAGCAGGAATAATAAAATGGTTTGGATTTTAAGGATTTCAATAACATACATAATACAGCTACTCAAATGTGGCCCTCTGACGCCACCATCAGCATCACTTGGGAACTTGTTAGAAAGCAAACTTCAAATCCTTCCCCAAAGCTACTGAATCACAATTCTTTGCTGGGACCAAAGAATCTGTGTTTTAACAAGTCTTCTAGGGTAATTCCTATACATTTTAAAATTTGAGAAACAGTGCTCTATCCTGTTTGCTTTAAGATAGGAACAATAAATTCTTAGTTACTAATATATCATCAGTGCCTACTACTGTATAGTGCTCAGTTTAAAGTAGATATTTGCCAGTTTAATGAGTGACTTTTTATACACTATACTCTATTACTGAAACTAAAAGTCATTAGTTTTTAAAGTTCTTTAATATCAAAATATTCTTTTTTTCTGTTCCATTTTAGCTTCACTTACAAATAGTGATTGGTTAAATGGCACATAGCTTAATGAGAAAGTTAACCAGCTTAGATAACACCCAGAATTTTTTTAATAGAAAGTAACATTTTTTAGATAGAAATTTATTTATTTTAATGTTGTTTAATTATGACTTTTTAAAGAGGTATTATTATATTAAGTAAGAGGAAGGCCTTGGCAGTCAGTCAGATTTGAGTTTAAAAATAATAAATTGAAATTTATTAATCATGCCAGTGTTTCACAACCTTTTTTTAAATGTCTTGGAGCACATAGAAAGTGATATTTTTATCAAAGTCTGAGGTGAATGAAAGGAGGCACCAGCAGTCCCAGGCCTAGGTGATCAATATCTCAGCACATCTGTAACCCATTTGTGGCCCACCAGTATGTCTTAGACCTTAGTGAGCTCTGAGCTTCATGACCTTGGGTAAGTTACTTCGCTTCTCTGATTTCCAGTTTGCTTATCTGCAAAATGGGGATAAAATCTACCTTATGGAGTTGATGTGGGTATGAAAAAATTTACCAAAAATATGTTGTCTAAGACTAGGCACATAGTATATGTTTAATAAAAGTTAAATTTGCTGTCATTATGGTTGTTAACAACAATAATAAAAAACACTAGATCAATTATGGTGGTCATTTTGCAATATATATACAAATATTGAATCATTATGTTGTACACCTGAAACTAATACAATGTTATATGTCAATTATACCTCAATTAAAAAAAATAAAAAGGAAAAGGGAAGGGCTTGAATTGAAAAATTTAAAAACACATAGAAACAGTTTTTTCAGTCTTTGCTTGATTATTTTTGCATTGTATTTTTTTCTTTTTTTCTTTAATCTTTCCAGGACAAGAAATTATATCCAAAGATATTTTGGCACTAACAATGCGATCTGTAGCAAAAAAGATGGGCAGTCCATTCCAACCCATGAGATTTCCAAGCAGACAGAGAGCCAAGACAATGTAAAGGAGAATTCGAAAAAAGACTTGCTAAATATCCTTAAGGACATGAAAGTTGAAATAAGCACAGTAAATGTACAAACCACAAAGCCACCCAACAGAAGACCACTTAAAAGTTTGGAAGCTACAACTGGCAGACTTCAAAAAGCTACAAAAGATGCCCCAAAGAAGAGGTAAATGATTTATAGTTTGAATGTTCTTTGAAAGTAATTTCTGAAACTCCAGTACATTTTTTCTTCTAGAAAAGAACATTTTTAGAAATCTTTAGTCCATCTTCAAATTAGAGTGCTTCCTCTCCCCTAAATATCTCTTCCTCTATACTTTTGTTTGGGACTGATAAATGCATTCTCTTTTTGCCTGTCAACCTGTGTCTGCCTTCTCCACTCAGCAATGACTCTTGGCTCTGTGAAGCTTTCCCAACCCTCCTGTCCCTGATCCCATTTCTCCTTTCTGAGTCTCTATATATTGAGAATCATCTGAATACTAGTTAGTCTGTTAAAACTTTCATCTCTCTACTTTTTTTCCTATTTTCATTAACATTTTTTAAAAAAGAATTTTTTTACTCAATTTTCCACTTGTTTAATTTATCTTCCCTGTTGGGCAGATACCTCTTTAGAGTAGGACCTGTATGGCTCATTGTTTTTCTTCCAGGATTTAGCACAGCATCTAAAAGGAATAGATAATGCTTACTGATGTATTATTACCAGTGTTTCAAGGAACAAAATTGATTCATAGATTTGCATTTATGTAAAAGTCTCTTTTATCTATGAAATAGAGACATGCAAACTGTTTTAGAAAAACTGCAAACTAAATATCTGCACACAGATCATCCTAAGTGCATTTAGAAGCTGGGTGTGTGACATCTATGCTGAAGCCTTTTGTAAAGTGAAGCTTTTTAAAACAAAACAATCATTATTATATATAACTAGAGGCCCAAAACACGAAATTTGTGCAAGAATAGGCCTTTCTTCCCCCGGCTGCTGGCACCAGCTTCCCTCCAGCCGCTGGCAGGCACCCGGGATCCGGGCTTTCCTTGCAGCCCTGGCTTCATCCGGAAGGTTGTCCAGAAGGACGTCCCGGAGGATATCTGGTCTAATTAGCATATTATACTGTTGTTATTATAGATTATATACAATTTACAAACTTTACATCATTTAATCACGTCAGTAATCTGTTTTATCTATGTGGATTTTGTCCCTTGTTCTTCTGATGAATTTTCCAAAGTCCAGACAAACTTGCAGCAAACTTGTGAAAACTCTTAGAGACTTTTGACAGTGCATGTGAGGGGGAATGGACGGATTAGTGGAAGGTGGTCAACGATAATTCTGATCCAGACTTGAATTATAGCTCTTCACATCCAGGCAGAATTTTTACATTTAAAAACTTTAAAAATATTAAATTAGAGTAGATGGGATCAGCGAATTAATGGAGGCCAAATATCAGTTTGTAAATAGAGACTCTAATAATTACTTGAGAAATGCTGTTATTATTCTATATTTAAATAAGAAGGGAATATCTGTATACAGTCAGAGGAAAGGGGAGGTAATCTAATTGAGAATTTCCCACACTTTCTTACATATGTCTCTGTATTAACTGCAATACAGTGGAGCCTTGACTTACGAGTGTCCCAACTAATGAGATTTTTGAGATACCAGCTGTCTCTGGGCCAATTTTTTGCATTGAGTTGATAGAGTAATTTGAGTTAACGAGCTCCTTAACGAGCTCGGTCTCGGAACGAATTAAACTCGTAAGTCAAGGCCCCACTGTAGCTTCTTGTCTCTGAAGGGCTTGTTTATATGAAATTTCCATTTTAAAAATTCCACCTAGCATGGAATTTTAGTATGTTTTTTTATAACTTTTATATGACTTCTTTTGACTAGTAATTTTCAGTGCTCTGAGCTTATTTGGTGTCTTCAAAATATTGCAATTACTTATGCTTGTCAAGAGTATTATATTTCACTATAAGTGCAGTGATATTTTAGCATTTGCGATGTACTTTAAATGGCAGTATTTTATTGTAGTGATAATGTCTTACATGAATGACATCATTGATTTACATAATAAGGTATGTGACTTTAAGATCCCCATCACTGATTTCTCTTAGCAGAATAAACAGGTAAGGTAGATTCCTATTTCCCAGAATGATTTAATTTTTTATTATTTTCAGAACTTTTATGGAATCTCTTATTTTCTACATTATATCACATTGTATCAAAAATATCTCTGTAAAGCGTAATTGTGTGGTAGAGAGTAAGCTAATTCGTGAGTGACCATAATAGGTTCTGAAGGAATACACGAGGCCAAAAGTGGTAAGGCATTATAAATTTATTAGGTCATCTGGAGAACAGATGGGCTGAGCCCCCAAATGGTGCTAGCACCCAGAAGTGGGGAGTCAGAGATTTTAAAGGACTCCAGGTGGGCTTTTTCTGAGCGGGGAATTCCCTGGGAAGCTCTGGAGGGGAAAGATAATGTTCTTAGCAAGTGGAATGTGGTCTTAGCCAGTGGAATGTGGTCTAAGCAAAAGGGAATGTCTGTTGTGAAGTGCTCTAAAGGTCAGTTCCCAGGGGAGGGGGTATCGATTCAGTGATTTGATCAGACCTAACAGGTCCCTCATCCTCCTCCTTCTAGAAACAAAATATACACACACACACACACACACACACATATATATACACATATATGTATATAAAATAGGTAATGCACACACAAATATATATATACTTATCTAGAGTGAGTTGTTTATTAGTTCCTGACCTGTTTATGACCCATTGTGCTTTTTTTAATAGTTATACAATTTAATTAACTATTATAGAAATGGTTAAAATGAGTTGAACGCTATGCAAAGATTCAGTAAAGGTAATTTTTGAAATTGCTTTCCAATTAGATGTGAATGAGAGAAGCATAAACATTTAGGAAAATTCTACACTCAGATTGCTTTGTAAGCATTTTTAACTTCTTGCTCCGTGTTTCTACTTAAAGAAATCAAAATTGGGAATAGTGGAGAATAGTGTGTGGTGTAGATATAAATGATATATCTTGGAATTGCTATCAGTGGTCCTATCTTCAAAGAAGCCAGGGCACATACAAAAGTCAAGCAATGAATGCATAAATCAGTGGTTCTCAATCTTCCTAATGCCGCGACCCTTTAATATAGTTCCTCATGTTGTGGTGACCCCCAACCATAAAATTATTTTCGTTGCTACTTCATAACTGTAATTTTGCTACTGTTATGAATTGTAATGTAAATATCTGATATGCAGGATGTATTTTCATTGTTACAAATTGAGCATAATTAAAGCATAGTGATTAATCACAAAAACAATATGTAATTATATATATACTAGGGGCCCGGTGCACGAAATTCGTGCACGGGGAAGGAGGGGTCCCTCAGCCCTATCTGCACCCTCTCCAATCTGGGAGCCCTCAGGGGATGTCCTACTGATGGCTTAGACCTGCTCCCCATGGTCCTCTGCTCTCTGCGGACCTGCCTGCTTGACGCCACCGTAGGCCCTGGTGTCTGCTCTCTGTAGGGGACTGCCTGTCCTTTGCCGCTGGGGTCAGGGGCAAGCAGCGCCCTGCTGTCTTCTCTCTGGCTCACCACCGCAGGGGCAAGCAGGGCCCTGGTGTCTGCTCTCTGTGGGGGCCCTGCAAGGGACTGCTTGCCCCTTGCTGCCACGGCCAGTGGCAAGCAGGGCCCTGCTGTCTGCTCACTTGCTGCAGGGGACATTCCCGCCCCGTTCCTGGCCGCTTGGGTGTGCGCCAGCTTGGAGTGCCTGGGTCCTGGGGATGTTCCCACCCCAAGCCCGGCCGCTTGGCACCTGCAAGCGTAGGCCCGGCATTCTGGACTTCTGCCGCTCTGGGCCTATGGACGGACCTACAGGCTCAAAGCGGCCTGGCTCCAGAGGACGCCTGTCCTTGTGACAGGGCTGTGGCCAGTTTCCCCTCCTGCTCCGGGGCGCTGTGGCGGGTTTCCCTTCCCGCTCCCGGGCGCTGTGGCGGGTTTCCCCTCCCGCTCCGGGGCGCTGTGGCTGGTTTCCCCTCCCGCTCCGGGGCGCTGTGGCTGGTTTCCCCTCCCGCTCTGGGGCGCTGTGGCGGGTTTCCCCTCCCGCTCCGGGGTGCTGTGGCCGGTTTCCCCTCCCGCTCCAGGGCGCTGTGGCGGGTTTCCCCTCCCGCTCCCGGGCGCTGTGGCGGGTTTCCCCTCCCGCTCCGGGGCGCTGTGGCGGGTTTCCCCTCCCACTCCCGGGCGCTGTGGCGGGTTTCCCCTCCCGCTCCCAAGCGCTGCCCATTCCCCTCCGAGCCACTGCCCCTCCTCGCAGCCGCTGTGGCTGGGCTTGCCCTCCCACCTCCCACCTCTGTAGCCTTGGGTCTGTTTCTGTCCTCGAGGCCTCTACTTAGCTTTCTTCTGTACCTCTTGACCTCCATGTTGTCCTCAGTCTTCCCTCGCAACTGGTATATGCAAATTCACCGCCATTTTTAGCTTCTATAATTGAAACATTGTATCTTTTGGAGCTGTTGCTTCAGGAGCTCAGAGCCAGGCGGCAGCAGGCGGGGAACCTTGGCTTCCTCCGTCACTGGAGCAAGCAAGCCTCATGTCCGCTTCAAGCTGCCTGGCTGCCGGCCGCCATCTTGGCTGACAGTTAATTTGCATAGGATATGCTGATTAGCCAATGGGAAGGGTAGCGGTCGTACGCCAATTACCATGTTTCTCTTTTATTAGTGTAGATATATATGTGTTTTCCGATGGTCTTAGGCGACCCCTGTGAAAGGGTCATTCGACCCCCAAAGGGGTCTCGACCCACAGGTTGAGAACCGCTGGCATAAATAAATGGAATAACAAATTGATTTTTCTCTGTCTCCCCCTTCCTCTCTCTCTAAAATAAATAAAAATAAAAAATAAAAAAATTGGATACCATCACTCTTATTTCCTGTGCTGCATTGATTTTTTAAGAGTACTTGCCTTTTATCACAGCAATTGCCAGAAAATCACCTTCACATGTATATATCATCTAAAGGAATGCTGTAGTGTAATGTTAAAAGCATGTATTATCTTGAGTTAGTATTCACGAGGTCAGTGACGGACACAGTATTCCCTGTTGTGCTCCAGGAAGCCTTAGGGCACAGTTTGGGAGCTAAGGTCCTGTTCTACATGAGTTCTTGAGAGGCGGTGGACCACACTCTTAAGTTTCTTACAAGTCCAGTTGCTTGTTTGAAAGGCTCTTTGAGGTACTAATTTAAATCTTTCTAAGATCTTAACAAAGGGTTTATAGCCATGGCCATCTTTACTTCTTGACACTGCCCTGGATTTGATTTCTGTTCAGAAGCCATTTCTGAATTTTAGCATTGTTCTGTCTGGAGGGACTTAGAATGAGAAACATCTCCCAATTATATAGCCCGGAGATGGTTTGCCTTTCAGGCACAGCGGATAGAATTTCTTAGGTCTTAAGTTTGGAGTGTACAGTAATTTTTCAAATTCCATATATGTTTTCTGTAGACAAATATTCCCAGAAGTGGAATTGCCAGGTCAAAAAAATTATATATTTTTTAGATTTATGATACATGTCACCAAATTGCCTGAAAAAAGTTATGACAATTTACGTGTCCACTAAATAGTATTGTTCACTTCCTCAGGGTTCCTTTTCTGAAATTGTCACACAGTTCATTTTAAAGAAGTTCAGAAGCACAGAAGGGTATAAAGTGAAAAAGTATGTATTCATGAAATAGTCTGAATTATAGAATAGAGTAGATTGTTAAAAAATATTTTTAAAAGTTCTCATCACTGCCCAGCTGGTGTGACTTGGTTGAGCATAGCTCCATGCACCAAGAGGTCGAAGGTTTGATTCCCTGTCGGGGCACATGCCCAAGTTTTGGGCTCAATTCCCAGTAGTGGGTATGCAGAAGGCAGCCTATCTATGTTTGTCTCTCATCAATGTTTCTATTTATTCCTCTCCCTTCATCTCTATCTAAAAATTCAATAAAAACATTTTTTAAAAAGTTCTCATCACCTTGTTAAATATCTTTTTAGAAAGATCCCTCAGTTTTGATGATAGAGGTTCCCCCACAATTTTTGTTAATTAGAATATTTCAAATTATAAACCCAGAAGTTATGACTATATAAAGAGCACCATTGTCATGAAATGTATGGTTCTAGAAAATGAATGCTCATCTATAGTCTTTGCATATTCTGATCAAATAGGGTGAACCAAAAAAATGTATACACATTTTAACAGCTGATAGCTCACTTTTGAAAATGAAATGTATATTAATAAACACTGTATTTATAATTATTCAAAGTGTGTGTATACATTTTTTGGGGACACCCTTTATATACTGTGGAACCTTGGTTCTTGAACTTAATTTGTTCCGGAAGACTGTTGGAGAAGTGGTTTGTTTGAAAACCGAATCATTTTTCCCCCATTAGAAATAATGTAAATTGAATTAATCCATTCCAGACCCCCAAATGATTCCGTTTTAACCTTTCTTATATACAATACATGTCTAATGTACTGTTTAATCTATAAACAAACACTTCTTATCTTAAATTTATCGAACCACCCCCAACTAGCCTTAAACAAATACCTTTCATTCCAGGGGTGTAACATCTTTGCTTTTTCACATATTGCCTCCAAAATGCTGTCACTGGCTAACTGCTTTTCCCCTTTCTCCAAATCAGTGGTTTTTCTGCCTCTGCCTATGATTGTTGTTTTGTGAGCACTTTCATACCCTTATCAACATCAGCACACTTGATAGCCTTTTTATGTTTTAAAATTGTGCTAATTGTACGTTTCACCAGCAACAAAAGAAAAAACATGAAAATATTCATAGCACAATTTCCTGTGGTCTTAACACTAGGTTTAGGAGTAAACTGACTCATTCTCTCCTTTGTTTGTGCCCTGAGAGACCCTTTTTGTCATGTATCAGAATGAAAGGGTTATCAGGTTTTGAACTGAAGTGAACAACTTGGTCAAGAACTGAATTGTTTGGGATGGGAGACATTCCAGAGCTGAGGTTTGACTGAATTAAAATTTGAAAATATGCTTAACAAGTGGTTTATGAAAGAAACACAGTGATTTGAGATAAGGTTTAAGCCTTATTCACAGGTAACAGTTAAAATTAGTACTAATCAGATTTTAGATCCCCCATATCTCAGTGAAGTCCTTAACCCTTTGCGGTACAGTTTTATTTTTGGAATTCAAACAGTCTGGTCCAAATTAATTGATGGGATTGAATGTTGAAGTTATCTGTCTCACTAGACCTCAGCTCGACGTTGGACCTGCTCCTAGCGCCTGGTCTGTCGAGTCAGGCTCCACGTTGGACCAAAAAGGGTTAAAATCTTTATCCAGCAACTTTTTAGGGATTTGGGAACTTCGATTTTCATATTAGACACCAGATAATGCTATAGAGAGCCAGGTATAGCAAAACATTAATTTGGGTCTCCCTCCTTGAGATTCTTGGTGACTTAAAAAATGTAAATAGGAGAAACCAAGATGGCGGCATAGGTAAACACCTGAAATTGCTGCCTCACACACCACTTCAAAAATACAACTAAAAGACAAAACGGACATCATCCAGAATGACAGGAAGGCTGGCTGAGTGGAAATTCTACAACTAGAAGGAAAGAGAAAAGCAAACTGAAACTCAGAGGAGGTGCAGAAGTAAAGTGCAGAGGTACGGAGGCACAAGCAGAAAGGGCTGGCAACTGAGGACACAGTTGTCTTTTTCAATCGGGAGGGAGTCTCAAGCTCCCGCCTGCTCTGAACTCCAGTTCCAGGCGAGTCTCTGGGGACCCAGTCTCATACGGGGAGAAATTGGACTGTCTGGCATCGGTCCGAACTTGAGGGCGGCTTTCTCTCAGAGGTGCTTGCAACGATTACCGTGGGACACTGAGACCCAGGGCCTCTTAGGGCAGGGCTGAGGATCAGCCATAGTTTTTGCTCCACCCTGTTGATTCCCTGAGACCCCACCCCACCCAAGCTGTGCCCAGAGGCTTTTGCATATGAATGGCCTGGCCCTTTGCAATCTAAAATTACCTAACAAACTGCAGCTGGGTCAGAGAGACCCAGAACTTCCAAAAGAAGGCCCAAGGCCCCACAGCAGCTTGCATTGCTTCACAGCTGGGCCTCATCTGGGCACCTCCAAACCCCAAACAAAGAAGAGGAATCTGCAGATCTCTCCATAGTTCCTGCTGGGTAGCCTCAGGCAGAGGCTAAATTAGCACCTCCTTAGATATCCAAGTGCCAGTGTACCCAGTGGTCAGAGTGGGACCATCCAGATTACAACTCCTCAGATCTATAAGGGACACACTCAGGGGGCAGACTCAGTGAGCACCAAAGCCCCCTGAAGCAAGTCTTGCCCCATAAGGGTGTCTCCAGCACAGAAGTTCTCCCACCATACACACAGCTGATTCTCACAGCCAATTGGCCTGGAGGTCAATTCCTCCCAGTGATACCTACAACAATCAAGGCTTAACTACAACAAGACTGTGCACACAGCCCACAAAGGGGTGCACCAAGAGTGTCCACCTCAGGTAATTGGGGAGGCTGAGCCACTGGGCCCTATAGGACACCTAGCACAGAAAACCACTCTATCAACACAGGGAAGAAGCCAAAATGCGGAGACAAAGAAACAGGTCACAAATGACAGAAATGGAGGAAAGCAAACTACTGGATATAGAGTTTAAAACCACGGTTATAAGGTTTTTCAAGAATTTTCTAGAAACCGCTGATAAATTTAGTGAGACCCTCAATAAATCTAGTGAGACCCTCGAGGATATGAAAAAGGACCAACTAGAAATTAAGCATGCACTGACTGAAATAAAGAATATTATACAGAGTTCCAACAGCAGACTAGAGGATCGCAAGAATCAAGTCAAAGATTTGAAATACGAAGAAGCAAAAAGCACCCAACTGGAAAGGAATCCAAAAATATGAAGATAGTGTAAGGAGCCTCTGGGACAACTTCAAGCGTACCAACATCCAAATTATGGGGGTGCCAGAAGAAGAGAGAGAGCAAGATATTGAAAACCTATTTGAAGAAATAATGACAGAAAACTTCCCCTACCTGGTGAAAGAAATAGACTTACAAATCCAGGAAGTGCAGAGAACCCCAAACAAAAGGAATCCAAAGAGGACCACACCAAGACACATCATAATTAAAATGCCAAGAGCAAAAGACAAAGAGAGAATCTTAAAAGCAGCAAGAGAAAGAAACTCAGTTACCTACAAGGGAATACCCATACGACTGTCAGCTGATTTCTCAACAGAAACTTTGCAGGCCAGAAGGGAGTGGCAAGAAATATTCAAAGTGATGAATAGCAAGAACCTACAACCAAGATTACTTTACCCAGCAAAGCTATCATTCAGAATTGAAGGTCAGATAAAGAACTTCACAGATAAGGAAAAGCTAAAGGAGTTCATCACCACCAAACCAGTATTATATGAAATGCTGAAAGGTATCCTTTAAGAAGAGGAAAAAGAAGAAAAAGACAAATTATGAATGACAAATACACGTCTATCAACAAGTGAATCTAAAAATCAAGTGAATAAGTAATCTGATGAACAGAATAAACGGGGGAATATAATAGAATCAGGGGCATAGAAAGGGAGTGGACTGAATTCTCAGGGGGAAAGGGGCATGGGGGGTGTGGGAAGAGACTGGACAAAAATCGTACACCTATGGATGAGGACAGTGGGGGGGGGGTAAGGGCAGAGGGTGGGGTGGGAACCTAGTGGAGGGGAGCTATGGGGGGAAAAAGGAACAACTGTAATAATCTGAACAATAAAGATTTAATTTAAAAAAACCTCAAGGACACAGACAACAGTACGGTAATTACCAGAGAAATGAGGGTTGGGAGCATGTGAAATATGGTAAATGGGGAGATAAATGGTGATGGAAGGAGACTAGACTTTGGATGATAAGTGCATAATGCAATGTGCATATGATGTATTGTAGAATTGTACACTTGAAACCTATGTACTTTTATTGACCAATGTAACCCCAATAAATTCAATTAAAAGTAAAATAAAGAATGGAAAAAAATGTAAATAATTTATTTTTATGCCTGGCATATTTTTCTTTTTTAAAAAATTTTAAAATATTTTTTAACTGATTTGAGAAAGAGAGAAAGAAACATTGACTTGTTCCAAATTATTTATGCATTCGTTGGTTGATTTTTGTATATGCCCTGATTGGGGATCGAACCCTAAATCTTGGTATATTGAAATGGTGCTCCAACCAACTGAGCTACCTGACCAGGGCTATCTGGCATATTTTTTTATTAACTTATCCTAATTTACTGAAGAGTATCACTTCTTTAGCCTTTTGATATAGAAAATTTAAAACAAAGTAGGCCCTTGCCAGTAGCTCAGTTGGTTAGTATTGTCCCAATACACCAACGTTACGGATTCGATACCATCAGGGCATGTACTATTGTCAACCAGTGAATGCATAAATAAGTGGAACAGCAAGTCAATGATCCTCTTTCTCTAAAATCAATAAAAATAAATACATAAACAAAATTAAATAATGAACCCTTTGTACCTGGCTGTCACCCAACTTCAATAATCAACATTTTTCCATTCTTGTATCATCTGTACCTTCATCTGCTTTCCATCTTCTACTTGATGACTGTAGGAAGTGGGCATCTGATCCATCTCCAGCATAGTCAACTTTTAATGGAAATGGTTACTGAATTTCCCCAGGGCAAACAGGATGTAGGGAGGAGGGAAAAGGATATAAGAACAAAGAACTATGTACCTGAGCAGGTATCTTGGTGAGAAACTCCCAGCTCCCCAGATGCCCGCCTCAGCTAGATAAGGGGAGATGGAGACAACTAGAAAATGCCTCCGCCCATTTTTTTAACTAACCCAGTAGGAGACAATAAGACCTAGGTGACATATGAGGAAACTATTAACCTCATAGTACTCAGCCAATGAGGAACCAGAGGAGGGACTCTCACACCCTAAGGGGATAAATGGGCTGTGATCGCTAATCCATGTGTGCCTGTACAACTGGACACCTGCTCTCAAGAATGTATTAAAAGTCTCGTTTTCGCCATACTTCTGTCTCTGAGTCCGTTATTTGAATTCAGACAGGTGAGCATTTCTCATGATGATGACGATGATTTTTTTACCTACACTGAAGTGTATAAATCTTAGTTGTAGGATTTTGACAAATGAATCTGTCCATGTAATCCACACATTTATCAACATGCAGAACATGTTCCGTTTTCATCTTCCCAAGCAGTAGACTTCTGTCCTAAGGCAACCATTATCCTGATTTTTTTCATTTTAGATTAATGTTTCCTCTTCTAGAACTTGATATAAATGGAGTCATACAGTATATACTATTTTTATACTAACTATTTTTAAGCAGTTTCAATCATTTTGTTGCCTGAGCTAAGTACTATTCCACTAACTAAATGGATATATCACAATTTGTTTTTCTTCTGATGGTAAACATTTGGGTTGTGTCCAGTTTTAGGTTACTATGAATAAATATTCTCTATGAACAGGTTTAGTCACTTTTATATTTGCTTGTAATATATACTGTTTTTTGAATTAAATTGGCACCTAATTAAAAACCCAATAATTTATAAGTTTTAAGACTGATCTTTATCCCTCCACCTTAATACATTTTTCTGAGTTAGTATTATGCTTCAGCAAATATCCATTTCACATTTAAGTTTATATAAAACTGATACCTAATAGTTAAGAATTCTTGATTTTGTCAGAAATTGAATGATACTCTTTTTAAATATGTCTTTATTGATTTTAAAGAGAAGAAGGGAGCGGGGAGAGAGAGAGCAAGACATTGATATGAGAGAGAAACGTTGATCAGTTGCCTCTCATACATGACCAGGGACCAAACCCTCAACCTGGGCATGTGCCCTGACTGGGAATTGAACCAGCAACCTTTCGACATATGAGTCACACCGGCCAGGACTGAATGATTCTTTTTTGAACAACAACACAAAAAAAACATTTTCTCTGAAAAAATCATTTTACTTTCCACTAAACTAGTAATGCCTCTTTTTTCTTTTTCATTTATTTTTCATTTTCTTTTCCAGAAGTGAGTCACTGAGTCCTGAGTTGGTGGCTGCTGCATCTGCTGTTGCAGATTCTCTCCCTTTTGACAAGCAGACAACCAAGTCAGAGCTGCTCAGGCAGCTTCAGCAGCATGAGGAAGACTCAAGGGCACAGAAAAATGGAGAAAGACCTAAAATTAGGTTAGTGAATCAAATAGTATGTCAAATAGTAATACTGGTATCTCAAAATAGGCTGTTTTCATGTAATTGAGTTATATACATAAATATTCATTTATATGTAACATATGCCTCATAAATGGAATAGTTGTTTAAAAAAAACAACTGATGTATTAAGTAAAATTACAATTAAGTGATTAATTTTTATTTTCAGAAGTTACACAATTTCTTGTTCCTTAGGAAAAATGATAAATTTAGTGATGTTACTAAAAATAAATAAAGAATAAGACAGTTTCTCTGAGAAGATTAATTTTTTCTCATTAAATAATTTTCTGGTGTTATGCACAATATGATAATCTTCAAGCCTGTTTTCTTTTTCCCTCTTATTAAGTTTTGGCTGACATCCTTCCACTTCTCTCATCTTTCATTACTTTATACCAAGTTATACCACTTACTGCTGAAATGTAGTCAGGGGTGGCACTGCTTTGTTTTGCAGAGCAATCTAAGTCAGTAGTTCTCAATGAGCATATTGTAAGATTTCTCTCAGGAAGTTAAAAAAAAATACAGATGACTTGACTGTCAGATCACTCATTTATTTGTATTTGAACAAATGCAAGGCAATAAATATGGCTAAATTTCAACTTTAATTTAGTTTTAATCTATGTGATAAGTATACAGATACTGATTTTATATCAACTGCTCTAGATGCTTGATAATTTTACATAGGTGACACTTTTATTTTTTTATTTTTAAAATTTATTTTTATTGATTTCAGAGAAGAAGGGAGAGGGAGGGGGAGATAGAAACATGATGAGAATCATTGATCAGCTGCTTCCTGCACGCCACGCACTAGGGATCAAGTCTGCAACCCAGGCATGTGCCCTGGCCGTGACCTCATGGTTCATAGGTCAGTGCTCAACCACTGAGCCAAGGCAGCAGGCAATAAGTGACACTTTTAGTTTATATTTTAAATGAACACATCTGAAGAGCATCTTCTTTTTTTCTCTTTTTACTTTTTTTTATTGTCTATACTATTACAGATGTCCTCATTTCCCCCCACTTTGACATCTTTAGAACACAGAAGGAAACAAATCTTAGTGGTCTGTGGTCTGTAACATATAATCTTTTATTTAAATGTAAATTATGTTGTATTACTGCATAGGAATGAAATAAAAATTAAATGATATGAGGCATGTTTTCTATTATTCAGTAGATAAAATTTATAATACACTTGATTTTTTCTTATTTCAGTTTCAGTAACATAATATCAGATATGAAAGTTGCCAAATCTGCCACAGCTAGAGCTAGTACAAGACCAGTTCATCAGATTCAGTTTGATGAAGGATCTGACAATTATGTTGGCCAAGAGAAGACCGTCGATCTTAGAAAAAGGTATTGAAACTTTGCAGTCTATCTGGTTTTGTTTGTTTCACTGTAGTTTTACTTTATTGCTTTGTATATTATTGCTGATAGGTATCTGAACATTATGAATGTATTTATATCTTTCTCCTTATTCTCCATGTACCATTTCCTAGAGAGGGGAAGATTATTTTTTATTCATTGATTGATTTAAGAGAGAGAGAGAAACATTGATTTATTGTTCCATTTATTTATGCATTCGTTGGTTGATTCTTGTATGTGCTCTGACCGAGGGATCACACCTGCAATCTTTGCTACCCAGCCAGGGCTAGGGAAAGATCTTCTGAGTTTAACATACCTAAACTTTTATTTACCTTAAATTAAAATGGTCCCTGCCGTACACCTGGGGAATAAAGGTCTCCTGATTTAGAATAAGTAGAGCTGACTGTATTCTGAACAAATGAACATTTTGAGAGAAACATTATTTTTCATTCTGATATATGCCTAATAATGTATGTTCATACACCCTTTTTATCTCTATATAATAATCTTTTTTCATACCTTAGAGAATTAACTCACTGTCAAAGAAAAGATGATCCTATAATACCGTAAAGTGGTAGATTACTTGTGGTAATTTGAATTTAGAAATTTGCAGTTCTTAGAGATGCTAAGCCCTGTCTTACATATTTTATTATAGAAAGCTATCTGTATTTACATAAAGTTTCTGGTTTCTTTTGTTCTCTCACAAGCCCATAAAATGATAGTTGGGGAACCAGATATTTAGCATGGTCTGACAAAAACTAACTGAACTTTATAGCATATGGGCTCACAAATGGAATGTTTTTGATGTATATATTATGGATTTTAAGTACAATCTCCGCAATTTGAGTTAGTTCCTTCCAAGTGTTAAATTACTAATTTGTACAGGAAGATTAGAAAAGATGGTCAGCAATTAACAAAAGAAGTTCAAAAGGTTATAGTGACTTTGGAAGAATATTTGAATTACTAATTTAAAGTGATTTTTACAGCTATGATATATTATTGAATAAAGTAGGATGTGTATTAGAGTTTTACTTAAGATTCCTCAAGAATATTTAAATTGAATCTTTTTTTTAATCAGTCTTTGAGATAATTCCATGCAACTACATCAGAATGCTATACCATAGTTTAATTTTTAATGGTATTAGCTATCATTAAAAATTAGAAGGCAGCAGAGAGAAGCTAAAAAAGTAGGAAAGGGATTTATGTGCATACTAGAGGTCTGGTGCGTGAAATTTGTGCAGCGGGGAGGGGGGGTGTCCCTAAGCCCGGCCTGCACCCTCTCCAATCTGGGACCCCTTGGGGGATGTTCAACTGCTGGTTTAGGCCTGATCCTGAACTGGCAGTCAGACATTCCTCTCACAATCTGGGACTTCTGGCTCCTAACCACTTGCCTGCCTGCCTGCCTGCCTGCCTGCCTGCCTGATTGCCCCTAACTGCGTCTGCCTGCCAGCCTGATCACCCCCTAACCACTCCCCTGCCAGCCTGATTGATGCCTAACTGCTCCTCTGCCAGCCCAATCGCCCCCAACTGCCCTCTCCTGCTGGCCTGATTGCCCCCAGCTGCCCTCTCCTGCTGGCCTGATTGCCCCCAACTGCCCTCCCCTGCAGACCTGGTCACCCCCAACTGCCCTCCCCTGCCGGCCTGATGGCCCCCAACTGCCCTCCCCTGCCGACCTGGTCACCCCCAGCCGCTCTCCCCTGCTAGCCTGTTCGGCCCCAACTGCTCCCCTGCCAGCCTGGTCACCCCCAACTGCCCCCCGCCGGCCTGGTCACCCCACGCAGCCTGCTGTTCAGTCATTTGGTCGTCCCTCACTAACCCCCCTGCCTGCCTGGATGCCCCATGCAGCCTGCTGTTCAGTCATTTGGTCGTCCCTCACTCCCCTGCCGGCCTTGTCGCCCCAATCAGCCTACTGTTTGGTCGTTACTGTGACGGTGTCCTGGACAATTTGCATATTTCTCTATTATTAGTATAGGTAATGACTGTGTTAAAAAGCTGATTAAAGAATTCTAGAAAAGGGGAAGCAATGGTGGGATAGCAAGTTGTTCACCCTGCTCTGACTTGGGACAGACTGAGAGTCCAGGCTGTTCTGATTTTTTTTTCAGTTAGAGACAGAGAGGTGTGAGTCACAGAGCATTGACTTTAGAGTCACACTAGTCCGCCATAGAATTTTAGCACTGTGCCACTAATTCTGTGACTGGGGAAATCGTTTTGTTTCTCCATCTATAAAATGCTGAAAGTGAAGCCTGGCTTAATGTCTTTCTTGAATAATAGGAAAGAAACATGTATAAACCATATTTAGTAGTTGCACAGCAAATTGTCTGTTTCCTTCCCTTCCTCTTTACTACATTGTGCTTTTAAAATTCCATACTTTGCCGAAACCGGTTTGGCTCAGTGGGTAGAGCGTCGGCCTGCGGACTGAAGGGTCCCGGGTTCGATTCCGGTCAAGGGCATGTACTTGGGTTGCGAGCACATCCCCAGTAGGAGATGTGTGGGAGGCAGCTGATCGATGTTTCTTTCTCATCGATGTTTCTAACTCTCTATCTCTCTCTCCCTTCCTCTCTGTAAAAAATCAATAAAATATATTAAAAAAAAAAAATAAAAAAAAATAAAATTCCATACTTTGCTGAATCATTCCCTCTTTACTGTGAGTTACTTTAATCCATCAATCTGTTCACTTGACTTGAGGTTGAGGGATGCTTGGTAGGGAGAAGAATGCAAGACACTGAGGATAGTTCTGGAGCACAGATGCCTATGTTTACAATACTTGGGAACTTGCTAGAGGGAAATATGTGATGTAAAATCACCTTGTCTAATTTTAATATGGACTTTACATTTTTCTGTTGAATTTAGTAGAAAAAAAGTAATTTGATCCAGAAAATAATTCAAAATTATTTTAAAAATTAACCCTACCTTTTAAAAAAATATGAGAAGGAGAGAGAGAGAGATAGAAACATTAATGAGAGACACATATA
This sequence comes from Myotis lucifugus, assembly GCF_000147115.1. Taxonomy (NCBI): domain Eukaryota; kingdom Metazoa; phylum Chordata; class Mammalia; order Chiroptera; family Vespertilionidae; genus Myotis; species Myotis lucifugus. The sequence goes on from NW_005871055.1 coordinate 11,457,627, forward strand.
TTAGCTGCCTCATGCACATCCCCTACTAGGGATTGAGTCCGCAATGGAGGCATGTGCCCTGTCCAGGAATTGAACCTATGACCTCTCAGTGCTTAGATCAATGCTCAACCATTGAGCCATACCAGCCAGGCTAACCCTATCTTTATAAATTGGCTTTAATCTGCCAGTAAATGTACTCAAACATGAATGTGAATTGAGGGATACAGCAGTTGATTAAAATATACAATGAAAAGTTACCTGACATTAATTTCAATAGTTAAAAATAGTTATGTAAAGAAAGTTCATTATTATTTTAAAATTACAGAACAATTGTTTAGTTTTTGTTTTTTAAATTTTTTAAAATTTATTTCAGAAAGAGGAAGGGAGAGATAGAAACATCAGTGATGAGAGAGAATCATCAATCAACTGCCTCCTTCATGCTCTCTATTGGGGATTGAGCCTGCAACCCGGGCATGTGCCCTGGCTGGGAATCAAACCATGACCTCCTGTTTCATTGGTTTATGTTCAACCACTGAGCCACACCAGCCAGGCCAGAACCATTGCTTTGTAAGTGGGAATGTTTTGATTTATCTGTGCAATCATTTATAATTATAATTTCTAATTAAACAAGTAGCCTGGTCAGTGTGGCTCAGTAGTTGAGCATCAATCCATGCACCAAGAGGTCATTGGTTCAATTCCCAGTCAGGGCACATGCCCGGGTTGCGGGCTCAATCCTCAGTAGGGGGGTGTGCAGGAGGAAGCCAATCTGTTTCTCTTTCATTGATGTCTCTATCTCTTTTTCTTCTCCCTCTCCCTTCTCTCTCTAAAAATCAATTTTAAAAGCACACATACATATTTTAAAAAACAGGCTATATTTTCTGCCTTTAAGACAATTGCTGACTTTAGCAACATTTTTGTGTGTGCGGGGTGCCTCTTTGGGGTCATTTTGTTTGGGACTCTTCACTTCCTAGACTTGTATGTCTATTTCCTTTGCCAGGATAGGGAAGTTTTCAGTCATTATTTCTTCAAATAGGTTTTCAATCCTTCGATGTTTCTCTTCTTGTACCTCTGGATGCAAATGTTGTTATGCTTTATGTTGTCCCAGAGGTCCCTTAAACTATTCTCATTTTCTCTTTTTCTTTGTTCTTTTTGCTGTTCTGATTGGGTGTTTTCTGCTACCTTATCTTCCAAACCAGTGATATCCTCTGCTTCATGTAATCTGCTATTGATTCCATCTAATGCAGCGGTTCTCAACCTGTGGGTCGCGACCCCTTTGGGAGTTGAATGACCCTTTCACAGGGGTCGCCTAAGACCATTGGAAAACACATATATAATTACATATTGTTTTTGTGATTAATAACTATGCTTTAATTATGTCCAATTTGTAACAATGAAAATACATCCTGCATATCAGATATTTACATTACGATTCATAACAGTAGCAAAATTACAGTTATGAAGTAGCAACGAAAATAATTTTATGGTTGGGGGTCACCACAACATGAGGAACTGTATTAAAGGGTCTCGGCATTAGGAAGGTTGAGAACCATTGATCTAATGTATTCTTCATTTCTGTTTTTGTATTCATTTCTGACAAGTCCTTTTTTTATGACTTCTATCTTTTTGTGTAAGTTCTCACTGAGTTCATCTACTCTTCCCCTAAGTTCATTGAGCATCCTTATAACCAGTGTTTTGAACTCTGCATCTAGTAGATTGCTTGCCTCCATTTTGTTTAGTTCTTTGTCTGGAGATTTGATCTGTTCTTTCATTTGAGACATGTTTCTTTGCCTCCTCATTTTGGCTGCCTCCCTGTTTGTTTCTATGTATTAGGTGGATCTGATCCATCTCCCAGTCTTGGCAGGGTAGCCTTATGTGGTAGGTGTCCTATGGGGCGCAGTGGCACAGCCTTCCTGATCACCTGAACCAGGTGCTCCAGAAATGTTCCTTGTATGGGTTGTGTTTACCTTCTTGTTGTGGTTAAGTCTTGATTGCTATGGCACATCAGTGAGTGGGTGGGATTGACCTTCAGACTGACTGGTTGTGAAGATTGGCCATGACTACAGCAGACAAGCTGTTGTTTGGGGGCTGACCCCACAGAGTGGGATTTGCTGTAGCAGGGCTCTGATGCCTGCTATGTCATTTGTGGAACTAATTGGGTGGTGCTCTGGTGTGGTCTGAAGCTGGCCTCTTGGTGTGTTGGTTCTGGGGCCTCTTGGGGGTGGGGTGCAGGTATCATTACAGGCCTAAGTCAGCTGCTACCTGTGCCCAACCCTGAAGCCACTTGGGTAGGACCTACAAAGTGAGTGTTTGGTAGCTGCCTCTGCTGAGTTTGGAGGTGCCTGGGAGAGGCTAGGCTGCAAACCAATGCCAGAAGCCAGCTGCCAATAGTGCTCAGCTGGGGACTACTTAGCAAGAGATATAGGGCACACTGAGGCTGGCCACTTCTTGTTTGGGGTTGATTGGAACCTTTCAGAGATTTTAGGTAAGTCTACATTGAGGGCTGAGGCCAGCCACTTGTGAATAACAGCCACTGAAAGGTTCTGCCATGTGCACAAGTTATGTGGGGTGGGTTCTCAGGGAATTACCAGGGTGAACAAGTTTGATGGAGACTCAGATATGGCACTAGCAGGCTGGATAGGGGGAGGGCTCAGCAAAAGGACAATGGCACCTGCCAGCACTTTTAGTACTGGAGAGAACTGCTCCTCCAACCTACACCCTGAAGCCAGACAATTCAGTCTTCCCTGTTTGTTCCTGGTGCTTTGAGCAACTACCCCAATGCTGTAGTTCAAAGTCAGTGAGTTCCTTAGTGAATAAGCCCTTTATGAGGAAAGCCTGGAACTCTAGCAGACCTCCCTCTCACCCGGGCAGAATCCAAGCTAATTCTCATAGCCAGATGTTGTGGGGACTCCTATTCCTGCCACTGATGGTCTAGGCCAGTGGTCAGCAAACTCATTAGTCAACAGAACCAAATATCAACAGTACAACAATTGAAATTTCTTTTGAGAGCCTAATTTTTTAAACTTAAACTATATAGGCAGGTACATTGTTATTAACTTAATTAGGGTACTCCTAAGGCTTAGGAAGAGCCACACTCAAGGGGCCAAAGAGCCGCATGTGGCTCGCGAGCTGCAGTTTGCTGACCACTGGTCTAGGCTGGATGCCCGGTATTGGGCTGGGACTCCTCACCCTCAGGGAGGACCTCTACATTGGAGCTATCCCTCCCGATTTATAACCGACACATGTGAGTTTGGGACCAGTCCTTTCAAATCTCCGCTTCTTCTATCAGTATCATGGAGGCTACTCCTTTTTATTCTTAGTGATAGGAGTTCTATTTTGTTAGTCTTCTGGTGTTTCTCAAGGGTGGTTGTACTATAATTTAGTTGTACGTTTTTTTGTTAGTTGTGTAATTTTGATATGGTCTCAGGAGGAAGTGAACACAGAGTTAACCTACTTTGACATCTTGACCAAAGTTCTAGATTCATCTATGACAACTTCTAATTTTGCATATTTTGATAGTTTCCCACAACATTGAGATTTCTAAAACATTAATATGAGAGGAAGCAAATAAAAGTTATGGCAAATTAGGCTAATCTTTACAATTAGGTATTTTGGAAATTAGGCTTTTAACTGTTTTGTTGTATTATGATGTAAAAATTCAAGTTCATCTGTTCCTATTTTTAGTTACTAGTCTTAAAGATATGGCAGTTTAATTAAAATGTCTGGTGTTATCAGTGGAATTACTTTTATATCTACATTGAATACTTTATATAAATTTTTTTCTCAAACAATTTTTATTGGCAGTGTATAAATACTCGTTGAATAAATTATTTTTTCTTCTTTAATTTTAGGAAAAGTATATTTAAGGGAAAGAGACTTAATATTTTTGATGTTAAGGCAGCTACTGAAGAGGCACCTGAAACAGGTTTGTTAAGAAAAGAACACTATTTCTCATGTATAGAAAAATTCTATCTTTCATAAATGTCCTTAATGTTTGATTGCATAATAATCAGGTATTTAAATATTCCATCCTGTCATTGGCATGGATCCTGCTTATGAATGTACTTGCTGACATTGCTAGCCTTGGTCATATTTTCCTCTTGAAATGTTTCATTCTGTGAGGCAATGGGAAGTAAGGGGTGACTACCAGCCACATGAATCCAGAGCTATAGATTGGCTACTAATTTGGAGTAGAACATTGATCTCCCACCATTTGCAGTGTACCTGTGTACTATTGCAGAAAGATACACTGGTTTCTGCCGTAAGGTATCTCACTGTCTAGAAGAGGAGATAGCATTGGTAGACCTAACTTACTGATTTAGTGATTGTGTAGGAGATGGGATGAGGAGCATTCAAGGAATATATTTAGCAGACCTGTAGTGTTTTTTTCTTAGTGCACTGTCTGTTCTCTGTTTTTTTCTCCTTTCTTCTTTAGGCAAGAAGTCAAATCCTTCAAATTTGCCATTTTAAGTCTAATTAAAGAGAAATAAGAATATCTTTTTGCTTGGCATTAAGTTTGATTTACTGATAAAATAACTGAAGAAACTCAATACAAATGGTCTCCAGCTTACAAGTTACTTCCAATTCTAAAGATTGTAAGCTTTTTGGACCTTGGTAGACATAATTTTATATTTAATATTTAAGTTCCTAGGCCCCCCCTCCAGTGACTCATGTAAACTTTCTATCATTTACTGATTTTCCTACTGTTCAATAAGCTCATGATATTAGGGGCTAGGTCTCAGTGATCTTTATATAGTAGCACCTAGCGAAGTGGCTTACAGATAATAGGAATTCGTTATTTTAAATCTTAAAATCCTTTTTTGAACAAATTGGGATAAACTATATATCCATAAAGGAAAGGAGTTAATTCAATCAATGTTTATATATTTAAATGAAGTTGAAGCTAAGAGAACACCCCACCCTGTATTGTGCCAACTGCATTCTGTCCTGTGTGATGAAAAGGAAATGCACAGGCATGGGGAAAGGATCACCTTTCCCCTAATGAAGTGGCAACTGTTAAGCTTGCCCAGAAAGGGAATTTGTTGTCAGGGCAATTGCTATTGTCCATCTAATGAATAGCCAGAAGAGACACTTGGATTCTTGAAAGAGCCAGCTTGCTTTTTTAAAATCAGAAATATTATTTCTAAAACTGAAATTAGCTAGCAAGGAGGTAATAAAAGTTATATGTATTTTACAAAATAGTATAAAATAATGAAACTCTAATAAGGAAAGTAATGCACAAATTTATGTCAGTTTACTCTAAGGAAGGTATTGTTTTAATAAGCTATATTACATTTGAATGTCATTTCCCCCCAACTAAATACAAGAATAGCAATAATGTGCAAACCTAAATTTAGTATTTATTCACTGTTGTTTCCCTACCACCTAAAATAATGCCTGACTTATACAGTGGGGCCTTGACTTATGAGTGTCCCAGCTAACGAGTTTTTCGAGATATGAGCCATCTGTCGGCTGATTTTTTGCTTTGAGGTGCGAGCTAAAATTCGGGTTACGAGCCAGCTTCAGATACCCCACCGTTAGTTGGTGCAGCGAACGTCACAGTGAATGCCATAGCATCAGCCCAGCATCACGTGTCTCACTCGTTCACTTTTTGATTTGACATACGAGTAATTTGAGTTACGAGCTCCGTCACGGAACGAATTAAACTCGTAAGTCAAGGCCCCACTGTAGTTGGCATTCAATAATTATTTACTGAACAAATGAATGAGTTCTTCTGTCCCATGATTGCCACATTTTGCTCCCCACTAAGTTCTTACCGGTGCTGCAAAGAATATAGTCCTATACCCTATTGCTTATCCTGGAGAGATTTGGTTTGGGTATCTGGATTATTCAGCCTCAGATTATGCCATACTAACCTCTCTGAGTTTCCCATCCATCACTTATAAAATGGGGCTAATCTCAAAGATTAAATAAAATAAAATAATTAAAGTGTCAGGCATAATGCCTGAATCATAGTGCACATTCAATAGATAGTCGCAGCTATTAACATCAATCTTCTATATATATAAAAGGCTAATATGCAAAGTGTCCCCTTGAGAGTTCAATCACTCGCTATGACGTGCGCTGACCACCAGGAGGTAGCTCAGAACAAAGGAAGGCGTCAGCTGGCAACTGGGGAAGGAAGGCCCCGGCCAGCAGCTGGAAGGCCCCGATCGGTCATGATTACCAGCCAAGCTTAGGGACTCTACCCATGCACGAATTTTGTGCACTGGGCCTCTAGTTAATAATGATGAAACATCAGGAAATTACAACAAGTTAACTAGCTATAATTCAACAAAGAAGTCTCTGCTCAATACAGAGGCATGCCTGAGAAACTCCTATATTGAAACATCTAAAGATGGGTAACCAGGAATAAACAGGGAGATGAGAAGGGAGGAAAAAGTTCACAGCCCACAGACATAGCCCTGTAGCTGGTGTGGAGAAGGGAGGAAGCTAGCGCTGGGAGGCACTTTCTTCAGCCGGGAGGAACAGAGAACATTGGGGGGCAGTACAGCAGGGTGAACAGTGTCTAAGTCAGCAGATGCCTGATAGAGCACAGGGTTCTTCCATGCAGTTCTCCACAGTTGGGGCAAACTGTGGTGCTTCAGACAAAGAAATAGAACCACAGAGCCCTGGCAGTTGTTGGACTCCCCAAACTCGCCTCTGGTTGCCCTTGGAGTTGGTGCAAGGAGCATATTATCTGTAAACCAAGAACAATTATAGTAGAACTGCTGTTTCCCTCTGTGACAGATCCCCAGGTGGGGAGCTTGAGGTGGGACTTCCATGGAGGTCAGGGGTCACCAATACAGTGAGTGCAAAACCAACCCCACCCCAACAGCACGGCTGTACTGTCTTACGAAAGCCATGGAGGTCAAGACTAGGAGATCACAGAACTAAAAAATCTTGTAATGCAGCACCATCTACTGGAAAATAGTAGAAAGACCTCTACAAAGGAAGCTGGTATATAAATGCCTAGGCAAAGGAAAACCGCAAATACCATGAATAGCCACAGTAATGAGGATGATCAGAAAGAAAATGGAAAATCCCCAGTAAGTCAACTGGAACACATGGAAATATGTGATATAAATGACAGATTTCAAGATTGCATTTCTAAAAATACTCAACAAGATGTGAGAAAATACAGGCAATTAAATGCACCCAGAAAAAAGAAAATGAACAAAACAAGTATTTTACCAATGAAATTGAAACTTTAAAAAAGAACCAATCATACCCAGCCAGCATGGGTCAGTGGTTGAGCATCAACCTATGAACCAGGAGGTCAGGGTTCGATTCCTGGTCAAGACACATGCCCAGAGAGCAACAGAAACTAAGAGGAGCTCAAACCGTTATAGTCTCGCTTTCAGAACTTTCAGAAAACATCACAGCCCTGCCAATACCTTGATTTGAGCCCAGAAAAACGTCCAACCCACAGAACGGTCAAACTTCAAGTGAAGGCCGGTCTTTGAGCAACAGCGACGCAAGATGGCAGCCAGCATGGGCTCAGGAGTAAAAGTCCCTCGCAATTTTCGACTATTGGAAGAACTTGAAGAAGGCCAGAAAGGAGGAGGAGATTGCACAATTAGTTGGGGTGTAGAAGATGATGAAGACATGACACTTACAAGATGGACAGGGATGATAATTGGACCTCTAAGAACAGTTTATGAAAACCGAATGTACAGCCTTAAAATAGAATGTGGACCTAAATACCCTGAAGTACCCCCTGTTGTAAGATTTGTAACAAAAATTAATATGAATGGAGTTTATAGTTCTAATGGAGTGGTGGACCCAAGGGCCATATTAGTGCTAGAGAAATGGCATCGTTCATATAGTATCAAACATGTCCTGCATGAGCTTCGGCACCTAATGATGTCTAATGAAAATATGTCACTCCCTCAGCCACCTAAAGGACAGTGTTACAGATACTAATCAAAAAGAAAACCACAGGCCCACCCTTCCCCCATTCGATTTAAGCAGTCTTCAATTTCCACAGTAGTAACTTTTCTAGATACGTCTTGTAGACATCAGAGTACTGGAAAGGAAGCTCCTGTTCAAAGGCAGTTTATCTTAAGATACTGTAAGTGATACTAATTTGTTGTCCGTTTGAAATATATAAGTTGTGCTATAATAAAAAAAAAGAAAAGAAAAGAAAAAGAGACACATGCCCAGGTTGTGGGGCTCAGTCCCCAGTGTGGGGCATGCAGAAGGCAGCCAATCAATGACTCTCATCATTGATGTTTCTATATCTCTCTCTCCATTCCGTTGTGAAATCAATAAAAATATATTTAAACACACACACACACACACACACACACACACACACACACACAATCAGAAACCCTGGAAATGAAGCATGCAATTAAAGAGATTAAAAAGTGAACTGTGCAAAGAAAACAGAGCCAACAAGATGGAGAGAAGAATTAGTGATATTGAAGATAGCCACCTAAAAATGGTGCAGAGGGAAGAAGAGAGAGACCTGAGCATAAAGAAAAATGAAAGAGTTCCACGAGAACTATCTGACTTCATCAGAAAAAGCAATATTAGAATTATAGGCATTGCAGAGGAAGAAGAGGGAGCAGGGAACAGAGAGTCTATTCAAACAAATAGTGGATGAGAACTTCCCAAACCTATGGAAAAAACTAGGTCCTCGAATCCAAGAAACAAAAAAGAACACCTAGTTACCTCAATCCAAAGAGGCCCTTTCCAAGGCACTTGGTATTGAAACTGTCAAAAATTGATGACAAAGAAGAAATTCTCAAAGCAGTCAGGGAAAAAAAGGAAGTGACCTGCAAAGAAAAACGCATCAGAATTTCATCTAACTTCTCAGCAGAAAATCTGCAAGCCAGAAGAGAGTGGAACCAAATATTCAAACATTTGAAAGAGAAATTACCAGCCACGAATAATATACCCAGCAAAATTATTCTTTGTATATGAAGGAGAAATAAAGATGTTCCCAGACATACAGAAGCTGAGGGATTTTAACACCAGAAAACCTCCATTGCAGGAAATACTCAAAGGGGTTATTCTACCTGAAACAAAGAACATAAGGTCACAATACTAAGAATAAGATCACCAAAAACTTACAGTATAAACAGGGATAATTTGTGACAATAAAAACATAAAAGGTCTGAACTAGCAAAGGAAGGTGAAGATGACATGTACTCAAAAGAAAAAAAAAACTACACTATATATGTAACTTCATTTTTTATAAATTTCAACAAAGGAGCCAGAAACACACAATGAACTAAATATAGTTTCTTCAATAATTGGTGTTGGGAAAACTGGAAAACCACATGCAAATGAATGAAGCTGGATTAGTTTGTCTCCATGTATAAAAATTAACTCAAAATGGATCAAAGACCTAAATATAAGACCTGAAACAATAATTTACATAGAAGAAACTATAGGTACCAAACTTATGGACCTTAGTCGTAGAGAACATTGTATGAACTTGACTCCAAAGGCAAAGGAAGTAGAGACAAAAATAAATGAATGGGACCATATCAAACTAAAAAGCTTCTGCACGGCAAAAGAAACTGAAATCAAAACAAAGAGGCAGTTAACCAGATGGAGATGATATTTGCAAACAGTTGCTCTGACAAAAGTTTAATTTCCAAAATATATAAAGAACTCAAAATCAACACAAAACAACCCAATCAAAAAAGTGGGCTGACGTCCTGAAAGCACACCTCTCCCAAGAAGACATACAAACAGCCAATAAATATATGAAAAGATGTTCAACCTCACTAGCAATTAAGGCAATGCAAATCAAAACTACAATGAGATACCACCTCACACCTGTTAGAATGGTTATTATCAACAAGACAAGTAATAGCAAGTGTTGCAGAGGTTGTAGAAAAAAGGGAACCCTCATTCATTACTGGTGGGAATGTAGTCTGGCACAACCACTATGGAAAGCAGTCTGGTGATTGATCAAAAAAGTAAGACTAAAACTACCATATGACCCAGGAATCCCTCTCCTAGGTGTATACCAAAGAAACACAACAACCTGAAAACCATGTATTCACAAAGATATATGTACCCCTATATTCATTACAGCATTATTCATAGTGGCCAAAACATGTAAACAACCAAAGTGTCCTGCGATAGAGGACTGGATAAAGAAGATGTGGTACATATACAAAATGGAATACTACTGAGCCATAAGAAAGGATGATATAGCACCATTTGCAACAACATGGATAGGACTTGAGAACATTATGCTAAGTGAAATAAGTCAAAAAAAGCTAAGAATCATATAATTTCACTCATGTGGGATATAAAACAAACTCATGAACACAAATAGCAGTGTGGTGGTTGCCAGAGGGAAGGGGGTATTGGGAAAAGGGGTCCTAATATATGGTGACAGGAGAAGATTGGACTTTGGGTGCTGGGCACACTGCAATATATAGATCTTATAACATAGAAACCCACACCTGAAACCTATATGTTCATGTTGACCAATGTGACCCCAAGAAATTTAATTTTAAAAAACAAAATGAGGATGATCATTATCTTCATGAGAAGACAGGTTGATCAGTGTCCACTGAATGAATTTTAAAAAGTGTGACCATAATAAATTATTTACTGTTATTACTCTGTAAATATGGCTGATATACCTAATTACTATGATCTTTTCTCTGTATCAGCTGTTCTAGGTCAACATACTTAATATCCAGCATTTGATGCTGGCTATTAGGCATGGTCATACATGAACTTTAATTTTAAGTCTTTGTATGGACATATGTTTTCTTTTGGGTAAATATTTAGGAGTAAAATGGTTGCATGATAAGTGTATTCTCAACTTTTAAAGAAACTGAGAAACTATTTTCCAAAGTGGTTGTACCATTTTACGTTCTCACCAGCAGTGACTCCTGGGAATATGACTCATTCTTGAAAGATGTCTTAAATTTTCAAAACAAGTGATTGAAATATTGCATGATGGTATTTATAAGCTAGTATTATACTACCTTACTAAGAGTTTGTTGTGAGGATTAAATGAACTAATATACAAAAAGCACTTAGTAAAGAGTAAGTTCTCAGTGTCCATTAGTAGTAGTATTACTGTCATTATTATTATTATGTTAATTTTTCTTTGGTCTTTATTAGTAGTATGTTAGTGACTTAACAGACTAAAAATAGGCTGGACTTTAAAGAACAGAGTCCCATGTTGTATTAAAATATTCATTTTTATAAAAATACTAGAGGCCTGGTGCACAAAATTCATGCACTGGGTGTGGGAGTGTCTCACAGCCCAGCCTGCACCCTCTCCAATCTGGGACCCCTTGGGGGATGTCCGACTGCCGGTTTAGGCTCAATCTCACAATCTGGGACTGCTGGCTCCCAACCGCTCACCTGCCTGCCACCCTGATCACCTCCTAACCATTACCCTGCCAACCCAGTCACCCCCAACTGCCCTCCCCTGCCGTCCCGGTCGCCCCCAACTGTCCTCCCCTGCCGTCCCCGTCACCCCTAATTGCCCTCCCCTGCAGGCCCGGTTCCCCCCAACTGCCTTCCCTTTCTGGACTGGTCACCCCTAACTGCCCTCCCCTACTGGCCTGATAGCCCACAACTGCCCTCACCTGCCGGCCATCTTGTGGCTGTGGGTGCCGCCATCTTGGAGGGGGTGGCAGTCAATTAGCATATTCCCTCCTTATTGGCTGTGGGTGCCACCATCTTTGCGACAGCATGAGAGTCAATTAGCATATTCCCTCTCTATTAGATAGGATCTTTAAACAAAATATACATTTCTTTTTTTCTTTCCAGTAGAGAGGCCACTGAGACTTTAGTGGTTGATTACCACTAAAAGTAAAAGTTAAGGCTTTTAATTATTGTACTTGTAGTCTTTATGTATCATTTCTGTTTCAGTTTTAGCTCTCAGAGAGCAAACTTTCACTGTATAGTGTATAATAATGTGCTTCAAGGTATGAAAATATATCACCAACTCAGAGTTGATTATAACATTTTTAAAAAGAAAGATATTGACATTGACTTGTCCTTATTTGAAATGTTTTTATTATATAGAAACAGCACCTTCACTTTGGGATGTGGAATTTGCTCAGCAGTTAGCTGCAGTAAATGAACAGTCCTTTCAGAATGGTTTTGAAGAGATAATCCAGTGGACAAAAGAGGGGAAACTGTGGGAATTCCCAATTAACAATGAAGCAGGTAAGTTTAACTTCAGAAGTTTATAAAATTCACTGATTGAACCCTGCCAGCATGGCTTAGTGATTGAGCATCAACCTATGAACCAGGAGGTCATGGTTCGATTCCCAGTCAAGGCGCATTCCTGGGTTGTGTGCTTGATCCCCAGTGGGAGTGTGCAGGAGGCAGCTGATCAGTGATTCTCTCTCATCATTGATGTTTCTATCTCTCTCTCCTTCTCCCTTCCTCTCTGAAATCAATAAAAATATTTTTTTAAAAATAAAAAAAATAAAAGATTAGCTAAAAGTTGCAAACACCTCATTAATTCTTGGGAAAATGTAGTCCGTATTTTAACCTTTGTAGTTTTCTGCTGTTACTGTAATATTTTGATTTTTTTATAACCTTTCATTTGTTTGGATTAGTAAGTAGAATGGAAGCTTAAATATCAGAAATAATCTTATATTTTCATAAAATACTAGAGGCCCGGTGCATGAAATCCATGCACAGGTAGGGTCCCTAGGCCTGCCTGGCGATCAGGGCCGATCTGTGGGGTGACCGGCGAGGCAGTTGGGGGGCCCCCACTGGCACCTGCCTTGGCCAGCCTGGGGCCTCCAGGCTGGAGGCAGCTCCTGCGTTGAGCATCTGCCCCTGGTGGTCAGTGTGCGTCATAGAGACCTGTTGTTCCATCGTTTGGTCGATTTGCATATTAGGCTTTTATTATATAGGATTGCTTTTTATAATAAAACTTTAGAGACTTAGCAAATTCTTATATTTTGTATATGTGTATGGTATATACAGTAATATAGCATACTGGGTTTACTCTATTACACAACATGTATATTAAAGTTTTATGGTTTCTTTATTCTGTAAGGTATCAGAGTATAGTAAAAAAAACACACACACTCAAAAAAACAAAAAACAGAAAGTAAAAGTAGTTGTGCAAACCTGAGTATAGATCCTCAACTCTGTCAATTATTAGCCATTTGCCTTTGAGGAAGTTACTTACTTTGAGCCTTAGTTTCCTCATCTATAAAATTAAGGCTACCTCATTGGAAGACTATAAGAATTAAATAAGATAAAGTTATTGAGTTGCTCACCACAGTTCTTGGCATGTAATGCATATGAATAAATGTTAGCTCCTTACCTCTCCTGTATGATCATAGAATTTTAAATGGAGTGAAAAACTTAGAAAATACAAGGTGTAGTATTAAGGGAAGATTTCATTATTTAATGACACTTGAGTTTTCTAAGTCTTCATGGTTAAACACGTGGTTTTAAAACCCGGTATTGAGTCCTGGCTGGGTAGTTTAGTTGATTAGAGCATCCCCCGCATACACCAAGGTTCGATCCTCAGTCAGAGCATGTACAAGAATCAACCAGTGAATGCATAAATAAGTGGAACAACAAATCAGTGTTTCTCTCTCTCTCTCTCTCTCTCTCTCTCTCTCTAATCAATAAAAATTTTTAAAATGTTAAACTGAATATTGAGGTAGAATAACATGACTTTATTTAGATGAGACAAGTGAAGTATAGTTGATTAGGAGTTCAAGTTCCTAAGTGAGTTATAAACTTAATCTCTCCAAGCCTTGTCTCCCTCATCTATAAAGTGATGGGAATAATAATAGAACTTATTTTATAAGATTCATCTTAGAAATAAGTGAGATTATACAAGTAAAGCATCATCACTATCATCTGGCTTTCTATAACAACAATATTGTGAGGAGATATGCTGCTGTAACTATTTTCTGTTCTATACTGTAACCTTTAAAACTCTAAATATTAACAAGGATATTATATATTTTCTAGGAACTACCAACTAGGGTAATAGAAAAGCATGAACTGGTGGTTCATTGTCATCAACAGTAAATACTTAAGTTCATTAAAATCCCGAGTCCCTACTCCAAAGGAATTTATCTGAAATTTGACCTGGTTTTTGAATGTTTAATCTATAATAACAAAAGCTTAATATGCAAATCAACCGAACAGCAGAACAACCATCCAGACGACCTTCTGGACTACCACGCTATGACACCACGGGCGCCAGGACAGCCAAAGCAGGTGCGATGCGATTGTTCAGGCCATTGCCCCATGATCGCCCTGCAGAGGGAGGCCCAGGCCACTGGCCGATGGGGCAATCAATTGTAGGGGGTGGGGGGGCGCATGGCTCCGCGATCACCCCAAAGTGAGAGGCCCAGGCCATCCTCTGCGGGGTGATTGATCACGGAGCCCCACCCAAGTGGGCGGGGCCTCTCTCTGCTGGGTGATCTATCGCGGAGCCCCCGCAATAAGTCATCCCAAAGAGGGAGGCTCAGGCTACCCGGCCGGTGGCACTGCGGCGGGTGGCCGGGGCCTCCCTCTGTGGGGTGATCAGTCTGGGGGCCCTGTGATTGATCACCCCACAGAGGAAGGCCCAGGCCACCAGCCAGTGACACTGTGGCAAGTTGCAGGGCCAGCCAGTGATCACCTCGCAGAGGGTGGCCCAGGCCAGCCAAGCCATCACACCCCATGCCTGTCGGCCACAGAGAGAGGCAACCGATGGCGGAGGAGGGGGGCAGCACCACACAGATGGCAAGCAGTGGCAGCAGCAGGGGTGGGTCCAGCTGCCAGCACCTGGGAGAAGGAAAGGCCTGATAGGCCCTGATTGCCAGCCAGGCCTAGGGACCCTACTTGAGGGGTCCCAGATTGTGAGAGGGCGCAGGCCAGGCTGTAGGACACACAACACACACACACACACACACACACACACACACACACACTGTACACAAATTTTGTGCACCAAGCCTCTAGTTTTTAAATAAGAAAAAAAATGTTTTAAGTCAATTTATGAAGATAAATGTGTTCCATATATTCTGTGCATATTATTAATACTTCATGGTCAGAAAGGGGGGTATCTCATTTCTAGTTCCTTCAGGCAATTATTTGAAAAACGGAAGGAACTATGGCAACTTTCTCACTTTGCTCACTCCCCTCAATACATCTTAGGGAACCTCTGATTACTCAGAGAGACTGGCATTAGAACCTGGAGCCCCAACAGTTCAATAACATTCTTTTATATACTGGGTGTACTGGTTAATAATGCAGATTTTTTTCAATAGATGGAGTTACACATATGTTGATATATATGCGATTTGATATATATGCTATTTTGTTGTATTGACAGCAAGCTTCAAAACTTATGTCAAATTTTCTGAAGGTATTAACATCATAGATATTTTTACACTTAAAAATGTCGAATTTCGTGCCAAAAAAAAAGAGCATTTGCGGGAAGTTTTAATTCATTACTTTATTTTGAAGAAAAGTGCCGCTGAAAGCTTCAGGAAGCTTATGGTGAAGATACTCCATCTCCAGATACTTGTGAACGCTGGTTTAAACGCTTTAAAAGTAATGATTTTGATGTGAAAGACAACATCCAGGTCAACCGAAAAAGTTTGAAGGCCAACAATTACAAGCATTATTGGATGAAAATGCATATCAAACTTAAAAACAACTTGTAAAAAGATTAAACGTTGCTCAGCAAACAATTTCCGATTGTTTACAAGCAATGGGAAAGATTTTAAAGGAAGGAAAATGGGTGCCACATCAACTGAATGAAAGACAAATGAAAAACCAAAAAAACATTAGTAAAATATTGGTTTAACGGCACGAAAGTAAGTCTTTTTTGCCTCAAATTGTGACTGGTGATGAAAAGTGGAATTATTTTGAGAATTCCAAACGCACAAAATCATGGGTTGATCCAGGTCAACCATCAACATTGATTGCAAGGCCTAATCACTTCGGAAAGAAGACAATGCTCTGCGTTTGATGGGATCAGGAAGGTGTGGTGTATTATGAGCTTCTAAAACCCGTTGAAACCATTAATACTGATGGCTACAGACAACAAATAATCAATTTGAACCACGCTTTGATTGTGAAACGACCAGAATGTGCCAGAAGACATGGCAAAGTAATTTTACTTTATGATAACCCACTATCACACACTTCAAAACCAGTTAAAGACACGTTAAAAGATCTTGCCTGGGAAGTATTAACCCACCTGCTGCATTCACCATACCTTGCTCCTTCAGATTACCACTTGTTCCAATCAATGGCACACGCACTTTCTGAGCAGCACTTCAAAACATACGAACAAGTGGAAAATTGGGTCTTTGAATGGTTTGCCTCAAAACAAGAAAAGTTCTATTGGGACGGTATCCACAAATTACCTGAAAGATGGGGCAAATTTGTAGCTAGCAATGGACATTACTTTGAATAAAGCACTTTTGATGTTTCTCTTGAAATTATTGTGTTTTCTTTGACTACAAAATCTGCATTATTAACCCGTACACCTGGTATTTCTTAAATTTTAAGATTAATAAAATGTCATGCTCTATCAATAATTAGCTTCATGAAGTTTTACTTTGATGCTTTCGGGGAAAGATGTTTTGTTTTATTTTTAGGGGTTTGCCATTTCAGTTTTGGAACATAATACTGAAAATGACAAACAGCATGTCCTGTTTTACAATTTAGTTCCTAGTGTTGTGTATTCCCATTACATAAAAAATATGATTTGTTGTTTTGCCACTTAAAATGTATAAATTATTTTTCTTATTCAATGTAGGGTATTTTTTGTTAGTTTTTGTTTTAAGAACTGGTTTGTCCCTCCTGTTGTGCTTTGCCAAATTAAGGGTGTCTGGAAATGTTATCCAAGAGTAATTTTCAATACAGGCTTAGGTGGACGAAAAGCTTAGTCATGTATGTTAATCATTCTTTTGTCTTTATTCTTCACTTGGTTTAAACTTTTTCACTTTTAATGTGTCATCCTTTGCTAAGTATCTAAAATAATGTGCTATAATATGAGCTAGCAAGAATAATTATGAAAATTCAAAATTACCATAAAATTCTAAAGAGAGCTCTGTTGTTATGGTGGATGGTAAAGTGTAGAAAAAATTAGGGCAGGTATAAAGATTACAGGGCAAATATGTGTTATCTGAAATAATTTATTGGTTGTTTTACTGTATTTTTAATGTACTTTTTATTGTTGATAGTATTACAGATATCTCCCATTTCCCTTCCTTTATCCCCCTCTTCCCAGCCCCTATCTATTGGTTGTTTTAGATGATATGATGGCCCATGAACAAGAGCCTCAAAGTACTGACAGGAAAAGAAATAATAGTTTTGACAATAAGTGGGAGTGGAAAGAATTTATAGTGAACTGAATTTGCTTCAGTGCTGTCATATACCCTTGTCAAAAATAATTGGTTATTGCTATTAACTGGGTTTACCCTTTTTTGTTGTACCATATTTTTAGCTGTATTCATTAATATTTCATTGCATTCAATATTATTTATCGCAGAATTAAATTTGTTAGACACAAAATTAACATGTTCACTTTAGTTGATTTATATACCATATGGGATTTTTCTTCCTGTATTTAACTTCCCATTCTCTCTTATTTTCTCTTTACTATATTATGTTTTATTTAACTTATTAAAAAGATATTTTAAATTTCATAAACATATGGAAGTTTACTTGCAGCAAAGTCAAATAATATAAAGGGATGGGGAGTTTACTTGACCGTATTTCTCTTTCCTTTTCCTGAAACAAACATTGTAAATAGTTTGATATGTGTCCTCTCAGTTCACTTTAAATGGCAGTTACATATTTACCTTTTGTTTTGTTTTGACCTATATGGGACCATAGATTGTCCTGAAGCATTTTTTCTTACTTAGTGATATGTGTTGAAAACATTTGGTAAGGGATTTTATTTATTTAAAATCATGTTTCTCGGCACCATTGGGTCCTTCAACCTGAGAATTTTGTTTTTCAATTGGGGAAAAATTTTCAATTTTCTTTTATTATTTGATAATTTGATAATTCTTTCAATCTCTATTTTCTCTCTCTTTTTTCCTTTATTGATTAAGGTATTACATATGTGTCCTTATTGCCCCATTACCCCTCACACACACACTCATGCCCTCACCCCCTGGTGTTTGTGTCCATTGGCTAGGCTTATATGCATGCATACAAGTCCTTTGGTTGATCTCTCCCCCTCACCCCCACCCTCCCCTACCTTCCCTCTGAGGTTTGACAGTCTGATCAATGCTCTTTTGTCTCTGGATCTCTTTTTGTTCATCAGTTTAGTTGTTCATTATATTCCATAAATGAGTGAGATCATGTGATATTTATCTTTCTCTGACTGGCTTATTTCACTTAGCATAATGCTCTCTAGTTCCATCCATGCTATTGAAAATGGTAAGAATTCCTTCTTTTTTACCGCAGTGTAGTATTCCATTGTGTAGATGTACCACAGTTTTTTAATCCACTCTCTTTTAGTCATATCTTTGTTTTTCATAACAAGGTATTACTGGCTTCATAAATTGATCTAGGAAGTGTCCTTCCACTTTGTGAAGAGATTGTGTAAAATTGGTGTTTATTTTTCTTTAAACATTTTATAAAATTGTCAAATGAAGTGATCTGGGCTTATGGATTGCTTTTTTTTTAGAGCTTTTAAATTACACATTCCTTTTCTTAAATAGTTATAAAACTGTATTTTTGGGGAGGGTTGAGTTTTGGTAGTTCAGATTGTTGAATTTTTTAGTGTAAAATTGTTTGTAATGTTCCTTTACTATTCCTTTAATGAGTTTGGGATTTATAATAATAACTCCCTTTTCATTCTTAATATTGGTGGTTGGTGACTTCTCTGCTTTATTCTTTATAGCACTTAATAGATAGATTTATCAATTTTACTAATTTTTTTAAAGAACAAGGTATTGGTATATTTTTTTAAATTTTTATTGTTGAGAATATTACAAATGTCCCTCCCCACCCCCCATTATCCCCCTCTACCCGGGTCCCATCTCACCCCAGGCCTTCACCACCCTACTGTCTGTGTCCATAGGTAAAATCTTTGGTTAATCTCTTCCCACCCCTGAACCCCCTTCCCTCTAAGATTCATCAGTCTGTTTCATGCTTCTGATTCTATTTAATTCACCAGTTTATTTTCTTCATTAGATCTCTTGTTTGTGTATTTTGTTTTTTAGATTCAATTGTTGATAGATAAGTATTTATTGCCATTTTATTGTTCATGTTTTTAGCTACTTCCTCCTCCTTCTCCTCCTTCTCCTCCTCCTCCTCCTTCTCTTCCTCTTCCTCTTCTTCTTCTTCCTCTTCTTAAAGAACAGCCTTCAACATTTCAAGTAATACTGGGCTTGGTGGTGATGAACTCCTTTAGCTTTTTCTTGATTGTGAAACTCTTTATCTGACCTTCAATTCTAAATGATACCTTTGCTGGATAGAGTAATCTTGGTTGTAGGTTCTTGCTATTCATCATTTTGAGTATTTCTTGCCCTCCCTTCTGGTCTGCAAAGTTTCTGTTGAGAAATCAGCTGACAGTTCTATGGGTGCTCTCTTGTAGGTAAATACCTGCTTTTCTCTTGTTGCTTTTAAGCTTCTCTCTTATCTTTAACCCTTGGCATTTTAATTATGATGTGTCTTGGTGTGTCTTTGGGTTCCTCTTGTTTGGGATTCTCTGTGTTTCCTGGACTTGTGAGTCCATTTCTTTCACCAGATAGGGGAAGTGTTCTGTCCTTATTTCTTCAAATTGTTTTTCAATATCTTGCTCTTTCTCTTCTTCTTCTGGCATCCCCAAAATGTGAATGTTGGTACGCTTGAAGTTGTCCCAGAGACTCCTTACGCTATCTTAATTTTTTTTTTCTCTTCTCATTGGGTGTTTTATGCTTCCTCATATTCCAAATCGTTGATTTGATTCTCGGAATCCTCCACTTTACTATTGAATCCTGTAAATTATTCTTTTTTTATTTTCCTTTTTATTCTTGTTTTTTTTTTGTCTTGTTTTGTTTTCATTTTATTTTATTATTTTTTTAATCTTTATTGTTGAAAATATTACATATGTCCCCTTTTTTCCCCCATCAACCCCCTCCAATCCACCCTCAGCCTCTGCCCCAGGCCCTCACCATCCCACTGTCTATGAATTATGCATACAAGGTCCTTAGTTGATTACCTCCAACCCACCCACCCTCCCCTGCCTTCCCTCTGAGATTCCACACTCTGTTCCATGCTTCCATGTCTCTGGATCCACTCCGTTCCTCAGTTTATTTTGTTAATTGGATTCCATATATGAGTGAGATCATATGATACTTGTCTTTCTCTGACTGATTTATTTTACTTAGCATGATACTCTTTAGGTCCCTCTGTGCTGTCTCAAAGGCTAAAATATTCTTTTCTACTGGTCCATAGTATTACATGGTATAAATGTACCACAGCATTTTTTATCCACTCATTTACTGATGGACATGTGGGCTGTCTCCAGATCTTAGCTATTGTAAATTGTGCTGCCATGAAAATAGGGGTGCAAACATTACTTCTAATTGGGGTTTCGGATCTCTTAGGATATATTCCTAGAAGTGGGATCACTGGGTCAAATGGCAGTTCCATATTTAATTTTTTGAGAAAACTCCATACTGTTTTCCATAATGGCTACACCAGTCTGAATTCCCTACAGCAGTATACTAGGGTTCCCTTTTCTCCATATCCTTGCCAGCACTTGTCATTTGTTGATTTGTTAATGGTAGCCATTCTGACAGGTGTGAGGTGATACCTCATTGTTGTTTTAATTTGCATCTCTCTAATGACCAGTGACTTTGAGCATTTTTTTCATAAGTCTCTTGGCCATTTGTATGTCTGCTTTGGAGAAGTGTCTAGGTCCTTTACATATTTTTTAATTGGAGTGTTTGTCTTCCTTTTGTTAAGTTGTATGAGTTCCTTATACTAAGAGTATATTTTAGATATTAACCCTTTATCAGATGTATCATTGCCAAATATATTCTCCCATACAGTGGGCTCCCTTTTTGTTTTGTTGAAGGTTTCTTTTGCTGTGCAGAAGCTTTTTATTTTGATGTAGTCTGATTTGTTTATTTTTTCCTTAGTTTCTTTTGCCCTGGTGATATATCCTTAAAGATATTGCTTTGAGAAATTGTCTGAGATTTTGCTGCCTATGGTTTCTTCTAGGATTTTTATGGTTTCCCAACTTATATTTAGATCTTTTATCCATTTTGAGTTTATTCTTGTATATGGTATAAGTTGGTGGTCTAGTTTCATTTTTTTGCATGTATTGTCCAATTGTCCCAACACCATTTATTGAAGAGACTGTCTTGACTCTGTTATAAGCTCTTGCCTCCTTTGTCAAATAATAATTGAGTGTTATGGTTTGGGTCGATTTCTGGGGTCTCTGTTCTGTTCCATTGATCTATATACCTGTTCTTGTGCCAGCACCAGGCTATTTTGATTATGGTGGCTTTGTAGTATAACTTGATTTCTGGTATTGTGATTCCTCCAACTTTGTTCTTTCTCAGGATTGCTGCAGCTATTCGGGGTCTTTTGTGGTTCCATACAGATTTTTGGAGTGTCTGTTCTAGATCTGTCAGATATACTGTTTGTATTTTAATAGGGAGTGCATTGAATCTTTGGGTAGTATGGACATTTTAATGATGTTGATTCTACCAATCCATGAACACAGTATACTCTTCCACTTCTTTATATCTTTTTTAGCATCCTGTAATTTTTCGAGTACAAGTCTTTTACCTCCTTGGATAAGTTTATACCTAAGTATCTTAATTTTTTTGTTGCAAGGGTAAATGGGATTGTTTTTTTAGTTTCTTTTTTTGTGAGTTCATTATTGGTGTAAAAAAGGCCATCAATTTTTGGGTGTTGATTTTGTATCCTGCTACATTGCTAAATTTATTTATTAAATCTAGTAGTTTTTTTCTGGAGTCTCTAGTGTTTTCTAGGTATAATATTATGTCATCTGCAAATAATGAGAGTGTTACTTTGTCCTTTCCAATTTAGGTGTCTTTTATTTTTTCTTTTTGTCTGATCCCTCTGGTGAGGACTGCCAGTACTATTTTGAATAAGAGTGGTGAAAGCAGACATTCCTGTCTTATTCCTGTTTGTAGAGGAAATGGTTTTAGTTTTTGCCCATTGAGTATAATGTTCGCTGTAGGTTTGTCAAATATGGCCTTTATCATGTTGAGATATGCTCCCTCTATTCGCACTTTGCTGAGAGTTTTTACCAAAAAAGGGTGTTAGACTTTGTCAAATGCTTTTTCTGCATCAATTGATGTGGTTTTTGTCTTTCAATTTGTTTATGTGATGTATCACATTTATTGATTTGCAGATATTGTACCAGCTTTGCATCCCTGGAATAAATCCCACTTGGTCATAGCGTATGATCTTTTTAATGTATTGGTGGATGCAATTTGCAGATATTTTGTTGAGGATTTTAGCATCTACATTCATCAGGGATATTGGCCTGTACTTCTCTTGCTTTGTAGTGTCTTTGTCTGGTTTTGGGATTACGGTAATGTTGGCTTCATAAGAAGAGCTTGGAAGTGTTCCTTCCTCTTGAATTTGTTGAAATAGTCTGAAGAGGATCAGTGTTAGTTCTTCTTTGAATGTTTGTTACAATTCCTCTATGAAGCAATCCGGACCAGGACTTTTGTTTGCTGGAAGATTTTTTTGATTACTGCTTCAATTTCTTCAGTTGTTATCGGCCTACTCAGGTTTTCTGATTCTTCCTGGATTCACTTTTGGAAGATTGTATTTTTCTAGGAATTTGTCCATTCCATCCACGTTGTCCAGCTTGTTGGCATATAGTTGTTCATAGTATTTCCTTACAATCCTTTGTATTTTTGTGGTGTCAGTGGTTACTTCTCCCCTTTCATTTCTCATTTTATTTATTTGGGTCCTGTCTCTCTGTTTCTTGACTAGAGGCCCGATGCATGAAAATTCGTGCAAAAGTAGACCTTCCTTCCCCTAGCTGCCAGCACCGGCTTCACTCCGGCACCTGGGACCTAGGCTGGCTTCTCTCGGGCTGACCGCAGGCAACTGGGACTCGGGCTGGCTTCCCTCTGGCCCGGCTTTATCCAGAATGATGTCCGGAAGGATGTCCAGTCTAATTAGCATATTACCCTTTTATTATTATAGATGAGTCTGACTGTTTCGTCAGTCTTGTTTATCCTTTCAAAGAACCAGCTCTTGATTAAATTAATTTTTTGTATTTTTTTTGTTCTCTATAACATTTATTTATGCTCTAATCTTTATTTTCTTTCTTCTACTTAAACTCTGGGTTTTTCTTGCTGTGCTTTTTCTAGAACTTTAAGTTATAGGGTTACATAGTTTATTATTAATTTTTCTTGTTTTTTTGAGGTAGGTCTGTAGTGCTATGAACTTCCCTCTCAGAATTGCTTTTGCTGTGTCCCATAGACTTGGTGTTGTTGTGTGTTTGTTTTCATTTGTTTCCGAGAAGTTTTTTATTTCTTTCTTGACCTCATTGGTGACCCATTCTTTGTTTAATAACATGCTATTAGGCTCCATGTGTTTGAATGTTTTTGGGTGTTTTTACTGTAGTTGGTTTCTAATTTCATTCCACTGTGTTCTAAGAAAATGCTTGATATGATTTCAATCTTCCTGAACTGGTAAACACTAGCTTTATGTCCTAACATGCGGTCTCTCTTTGTGAATGATCCACACACACTTGAGAAGAATGTATATTCTGCATCTTTGGGGTGAAATGTTCTATAAATGTCAATTAAATCCATCTGATCCAGTGTGTCCTAGAGTCAGTGTTTCCTTGTCCAGTTTTTGTCTGGAAGATCTATCCAGTGAAGTTAGCAAAGTGTTAAAGTCCCCTACTATGACTGTATTGTTGTCCATCTCTCCCTTAAAATCCTCTAGAAGCTTTTTTTATTTATTTAGGTGCTTCAAAATTGGGTGCATGTATGTTTACCAGGGTTATATCCTCTTGTTGGATCAATCCCTTTAGTATTATGCATTGATGTAGTATTATGTTGTTGTCTCTTGTGATGGCCTTCATTTTGAAGTCTATTTTGTCAGATATGAGTATTGCTACCCCAGCTTTTTTGTTTGTTTCCATTTGCATGGTAAATATTTTCCATCCCTTCACTCTCATCCTGTGTGTCTTTTGTCCTGAGGTGGGTCTCTTGTAGATAGCATATAGTTGGGTCATGTTTTTGTATCCACTTAGCTACCATGTCTTTTGATTGGGGCATGTTGGTGCTAGTGCCAGGTCTTGGGCCTTTTATTGATAGGTTTGGGGCACGCTGTCACCAGCTGCAGCTTGTTTGAGAGATTTTAGCAAAGTCTGAAGCCTTAGCAAGGACAGGCCATTCACATGGAAAAGCCACTGCAAATAGGTTAAGTAGGTCTGCAAATTGGATGGAGATGTGGCTACCAGTCAGCCTTGAGACCAGTGAGGTCCCAGCCCAGATATAATGACCCCTAAGCCCAGATATAATGACCCCTACAAGTAGCCCTGTCTTGGAGAAATCTGCCCCTGTCTTGGAGAAATCTGCCCCTGTCTTGGAGAAATCTGCCCCTGAGAAATCTGCCTAATGCCAGACAATCCAGTTCCTCCCAGTATGTGTCCAGGTTCCCAGAGCTACTGCCCGGTTTTGTAAATTTGTGTGCTGGCCCTTTAAAAGGAACTCCTGGGTCTCCAATAACCTCCATGTCCCTCAACCCCAATCCCGGCTGATTTTTACAGCCTATAATTTTGGGGATTTCTCTTCCCAGCTTTGGGACCCTGGGATCTGGTGTGGAGCTGGGACACCTTGCTCCTCATGGGTGGCCTCTGCAGAGACGATCTCCCAATTAAAAAAAATAGCACACATGGGTGTTGGACCAACCCATTCCGTCCCTCCTCCTTTCAGTGTGCTTTCTTCTTTACTTCTCCAGTTGTAGGACTTCCATTCAGCCACCTTTCAGGTAGTTTTGAATGATGGTTCTGTAATTTATTTTATTTATTTTAGTTTTTATTTTATTTTATTATTTTATTTTATTTTTTTTTTATATTTTATTTTATTATTTATTTTATTTTATTTTATTTTATTTTCTAGAGGCCCAGTGCACGAAATTCATGCACTTGGGGAGGAGGGGTCCCTCAACCCAGCCTATGCCCTCTTGCAGTCCGGGAGCCCTTGGGGTATGTCCGACTGATGGTTTAGGCCCGCTCCCCGTGGACATCCTTAGCACCACCACCACTGCGCTTGACAGCCATGAGCCTGGCTTCAGGCTGAGTGGTGCTCTTCCTGTGAGAGTGCACTGACTACCAGGAGGCAGCTCCTGCATTGAGAATCTGCCCCCTGGTGGTCAGTGTGCATCATAGCGATCAGTCGTTCCGCTGTTCGGTCGATTTGCATATTAGCCTTTTATTATACAGGATTTTATTTTATACTAGTAGCCCTGCGCACAAATCTGTACACCGGTAGGTCACTGCCGCCCTCCTGTAGCTCTTCGCCCACTGCCCTGCCCTTTTTCTTTTTAATTCTGGGATTTATTTGCCTTCTATAATTGAAACTTTGTTGCTTTGAGTGGAGCTCAGAGCCAGCTGTGGCAGGGAAGCCTGGCTTCCTGCTTGCTCCAGGTCCGTGGCCACGGCCAGCTGAAAGCAGGTATCTGGGGTTTATTTATCTTCTATAATTGAAACTTTGTTGCTTTGAGTGGAGCTCAGAGCCGGCCGCAGCAGCTGGGAAGCTTGGCTTCCTCCATCATTGGGGCAACCAAGCCTCCTGCTTGCTCCAGCTCTGTGGCTGCTGGCCGCCATCTTGGTTGGATTAATTTGCATATAGTTGCTCTGATTGGCTGGTGGGCGTGGCTTAAGGCGTAGTGAAGGTACGGTCAATTTGTGTGTTTGTCTTTTATTAGTGTAGATAGTGTTATATGGATCATTTTTTAAACAATTCTTTATTGTTGAAAGTATTACATATGTCCCATTTTTTGCCCCATTGATCCCCTCCAGCTTGCGCCCTCCATCCCATTCCCCACTACCCCCCGCACCAGGTCTTCAGCACCCTAGTGTCTGTATACATGGGTTATGCATATATGCATACAAGGTCTTTGGTTGATTGCCTCCCACCCACTCACCCTTCCCTTCCTTCCCTCTGAGGTTCCGCACCCTTCCATGCTTCCATGTCTCTGGATTCACTCTATTCATTAGTTTATTTTGTTTCTTAGATTCCACATGAGTGTGATCATGTGATTCTTGTCTTTCTCTCACTGACTTATTTCACTTAGCATGATATTCTCCAGGTCCCTCCATGCTATCTCAAAGGGTAAAAGATTCTTCTCATGGTTCTGTACTTTAGTTGTAATTTGTATGTAGTTCTGGGAGTCAGTGAGTACAGGCATTTATCTATGCTGCCATCTTCGTTCTCCAACAAGGTATTGGTTTCTCTATTTTTGTATTTTTAATTTTATGATTCCTGTTATTATTTTTATTATTTCTTTCATTTTGCTTGCTTTGAGATTATCTTGCTCTTCTTTTACTAGATTCTTGAGGTCAGAGCTCAGATTATTTATTTGAGACTCTTCCTCTTCGTATGTATGCATCTAATGCCATATTTTTCTTGTTTTAGCTGTGTTCCACAAATTTGGATTTGTTGTGTTTCCATTTTCAATTCTGTGTGTGTTTTTTAATTTCCTTTGAGATTTCTTCTATGAATCATTAATTATTTATAAGTATATTAATCTCCAACTGTTTGAAGATTTTCCTATTGTCTTTCTGTTACTTGATTTTAGTTTGATTCCATTATGAATAGAGTACATACGTGTAATATTTCAGTTATGTTGAAATTTGTTTTGTGATCCTCGATATGGTTTAGTTAAATGAATGTTTCATAGATGCTTGAAAAGAATATCTATTCTGCCATAGTTTGATAGAGTGTTCTATAGATGTCAGTGTGATCCTGATGGTTGTTCAGTTCTTCTATATCTTTGCTAATTTTCTACCTGGTAGTTTTTAATTGCTGACAGTGGGATATTGAAATACCCAACTATATTTGTGGATTTTTCTATTTCTTATTTATTTCCATCATTTTTTCTTTCATGTATTTAGAAACTCTTGTTTGGTACATAAAAAATTCACATGCTATCTCTTCTTGGTGGTTTTATCCTTTTATTATATAATGTTCCTCTTTCACCCTTGTAATTTTCTTTGCTCTGTAGTCTACTTTATCTAATTATTCATATAGCCACTCATGATTTCTTTTTTTTATTAATGTTACCAATACATACAGTGGAATCTTAGTTCTTGAACTTTATTCATTCCAGAAGGCTGTTTGAGAAGCGATTTGTTAAAAAACCAAATCATTTTCCCCTTAGAAATAATGTAAATTGAATTGATTCCAGACCCTCAAATGATTCCCAACCTTTCTTATTTATATATAGTACATGTCTTATTTATATACAGTACATGTCTGTTAACAAACTTCTTTTCTTAAATTTATTGAACCACCCTCTACCAGTCTTAAACTAATCACTTTCAGCACTTGTTCCAGGGGTGTTTTTCAAGAAGTCAGTAGGGGCATCTTCACTTTTTCACATGTCACTGTCTCCAAAATGCTGTCACCAAGTGCTCTTCATTTATACAAATCAACAACAGTTTTTCTACCTCTGTAATTGTCTGTGATCATTCTTTCTTTCACACTTTTAACAACATGATGAACTCAAGTTTTAAAATTGTGCTAATTGTCCATTCCACCAGCAACAAAAGCCATATATATATATATATATATATATATATATATATATATAGAGAGAGAGAGAGAGAGAGAGAGAGAGAGAGAGAGAGAGAGAGAGAGATTCACAGCACAATTTCCTGAGATATTAACAACACAAGGTTTGGTTGTAAACTCTCTCATACTGGCCCATTTTCTCCTTTGTTTGTGGCCTATGAGATGTTTGTGTCATGCTTATGTATCAACATGAAAGGGTTGTCAGATGGAGAACCAAAGTTAAAACAGAGACAGTTTTTTCCATGAACAACTTGGTCAAGAACAAAATTGTTTGAGATGGGAGATATTTGTGAACTGAGGTTTGACTATATTTTTCTGTAATCTTTTACTTTCAACCTACCTAATTGAAGTGAGTGTCTTATAGATAGTATATATCTACTTTGCCAACCTCTGTCTTTTTATTGGTGTTTCTAGGTCATTATATCTAAAGTAACTATTGATTTGTTAGGACTCAAGTCTTCCATTTTATTATTTGTTTTCTGTTCATTTTCCCTATTTCTCATTCCTCTGTCTTTTCTTGGCTTCCTGTGGCCTGCTAGAACATATTTTAGGATTTCATCGTGTTTTATTTATGTATTTTTTAAGTATAGCTTGTATAGTTTCCTTAGTTGTTATTTTAGACATTAAAATATTTATTAAGAGTAATTGCTGCTACACTTTGGACATTTATAGTATGCTAAGCATTGTAAAAGAGCTTTGTAAGCTTTTTGTCTGTTTAATATTTACTAAACAAAAACAAAAAACACGAAGCCCAGTGGTTAGAGCATAGGCACCTAGACATAAGGGTCCTGGTTCGATTCCTGATCAAGGGCATGTACCTGGGTTGCAGGCCCAAAGCCAGCCAGGTTGGGTAGCCCATTGATTTGTCTCTTACATCAATGTTTTTCTTTCTCTCTCCCCCCTCCCTCCACTCTCTCTCAAAATCAATGGAGGAAAAAATGTCCTTGGGTGACAATTAACAAAGATTCTGGGATTTTTTTAATGCTCACCTGAGGATATGTTTATTGATTTTTAGAGAGAGGAAGGGGGGGGGGGGAGAGAGAGAGAGAAACATCAACGTGAGAGAGAAACTTTGATCACATTGATCAGTTGCCTCCCGTATGTGCCCTGATCGGGAGTCAAACACAACCTTTTGACGTACTGGATGATGTTCCAATGAACTGGGCCACCTAGCGAGGGCAGAAGGTAATGTTTTAACTCTCATTTTATGCCTAAGGAAACTGATGCTCAGAGAAATTAATTAATTTGCCCAGTCACAGTTATTAAATTGGTGGGCAAACCTAGCTCTGACTTCAAAGTTCATGCCTTTAACTGTAATACTATATTACATTCATGTTAATCTTATGATATAGGTTTTACATTCAAAATTATAATGTAATGTATTTTGTCTCTCATTTTTTAGGTTTTGATGATGATGGTTCAGAATTTCATGAACATATATTTCTGGATAAACACCTGGAAGATTTTCCAAAACAAGGACCAATTCGTCACTTCATGGAGTTAGTAACCTGTGGCCTTTCCAAAAATCCATATCTGAGTGTTAAACAGAAAGTGGAACACATCGAGTGGTTTAAAAATTATTTTAATGAAAAAAAGGACATTCTAAAAGAAAGTGACATACAGTTCAATTGAAGACCATGGAAATTTGTATTTCAAACTGTTGGAAATTGATATTATAACTAAATAAAAGAATTTTAAAAGAAGTTTACCTATATTGTAGTAATTATTGCATCTGATTTGAATAGAATAAATGTCAAGTTACTTAGAAATATACAATGGTAATTGAAAAATATTGCATGAAAAGAAATATCAGCATTCATGGATTCAACTAGTAATTCTTTTAAAAAAGAATATCTTAGAATTAGTAATAAATTTAAAACAACTTTCTCTAACTTTTTCTTTTCATTCAGTGATCAGACTTCTTTGAAACACAATTATTAGCCATATATATGATGACATGAGAGGACTATAACAGTTGAGATGATTTACAGACAGTTTTACATGCATAATATATATAAACATTTTCCATATTTGCATATATGTATTCTTATATGTTTCATACAAAAGTAAGTATCCTTGCCAAAGTCTGCATCACTGTAGAGAAATGACCTTGTAGAAATAAAGCCCTTAATTCTAATTTCTTCTTGTACTTTAGGTCTTAATGCCAAAGTTAGAACTATTTAGTTCTTATTAAGGTACTTGGCATTGTCATTCAAATTCACAGAGAGATTGAAGATTAAATAAACAAAACAAATATAACTCAAAACAACAATTTAGTTTAGTGACCCCAGGCTAGTAGTGTTTCAGGTCCTGGCACAAGCAAACAAAACCCCAGCAGAAACCTAGGCTTCAAATTACAAACAATGAAACAAAGCACCATGAATGCACACCTGCAGAAACAACAGACAACAGAATGAAACTTGTGGAGCCTTTAAACATTGGGCTTACCATATTCAGAGTGTAAAGTATGTGTCACTTGGAATAAAATTCAGAGCAGGAGACTGTCCAAAGAGATTTTTTAAAAATTAAAATTAGTGAAGGAATATAACAGATTAGACAGGAAATAGATCTGAAGAAATTATCCACATGCAGAAAGAGAAGCAAAGAGAAAAGAAATATGAAAGGGGTAGTAATTAGTGTAAGCAAATAATCAGATTTCCATGAGAGAAAAGAAGAAATGGGTCAGAGGCTATCTTTGGACAGTTATTGGGTGAGAAGTTTTTACAATTTATGAAAGACATCAATTCACAGGTTTTTTTTGTTTGTTTTTTTTATTTTATTGATTTTTTACAGAGAGGAAGGGAGAGAGATAGAGAGTTAGAAACATCGATGAGAGAGAAACATCGATCAGCTGCCTCCTGCACACCCCCCACTGGGGATGCGCCCGCAACCCAGGTACATGCCCTTGACCAGAATCGAACCCGGGACCCTTCAGTCCGCAGGCCGACGCTCTATCCACTGAGCCAAACCGGTTTCGGCCAATTCACAGTTAAACGATCGTCTTTTGGTCATTTATAGTTCTGTGCCCAACAACAGCAGAATACATTCTTTTCAGATACAGTGGAACACTTAAAATTTACTATTGTAATTTTATTATATAGGATATATATACATATATAAACTGGTATGCACTGAATAACTTGAACTCAAAATATACAAGGCAAAAAGTGACAGAAATATAAAGAATTAGACAGCCCACCTGGTGTGGCTCAGTGGTTGAGATCAACCTATGAACCAGGTGGAGGTCATGGTTTGATTCCTGTTAGGGCACATGCCCAGGTTGCCCTCCATCCCCAGTGCAGGGTGTGCAGGAGGCAGCCAATCAATGATTCTCATCATTGATGTTTCTATCCCTCTCCCTTCCTCTCTGAAATAAATAAAAACATATTAAAAATAAAAAGATAGGATTTTTTCTTTTTTTAAATATATTTTTATTTATTTCAGAGAGAAAGGGAGAGGGAGAGAGAAATAGAAACATCAATGATGAGAGAGAATCATTGATCAGCTGCCTCTTGCACGCCCCCTACTGGGGATCGAGCCTGCAACCTGGGCATGTGCCCTGACCAGGAATCGAACTGTGACCTGGTTCATAGGTCAATGTTCGACCATTGAGCCACACTGGCTGGGCTCTGACTTGTTCTTAAAAAAAATAGGTTTACCATTATGGTGAGATATTTTAACATAATTGATGAGTTAAGCAAACAGATCAGAAGCTTTGACATACCTAATTAACAATTCACCCTAATAAAAAGACTTTTTTTTATATATGTTATATCTGTTCTTTTAATCTTCATTGTTGAGAGTATTACAGATATCCCCCCTTTTCCTACCATTGCCCCCCTCCACCTGATATCCACCCTGCTTCAGTCCTTCACCCCCCTATTGTCTGTGTTCATAGGTAATGTATATATGCATATAAGATCTTTGTTTAATCTTTTATCACACCCCTCTCACCACTTCCCTCTGAGATTCATCAGTTTGTTCCATGTTTCCATGCCTCTGATTTTAATTTATTCATCAGTTTATTTTGTTCATTAGATTTATTCATTTATTTTTATTTTAGATTAAATTGTTGATAGATATGTATTTATTGCCATTTTATTGTTCATATTTTTATCTTTTTCTCTTCTTCCTCTTTCTTTTTATTTTTCTTCTTCATCTTCTTCAAGAATACCCTTCAACATTTCATGTAATACTGATTTGGTGGTGGTGAACCCCTTTAGCTTTTTCTTATCTGTGAAGCTCTTTATCTTCAAACTAGAGGCCCAAACACACAAAATTTGTGCAACGGGCTCAGCCCTCACAGCCCTGGCTGCTGCCTCGGCCCTCACGGCCCTGGCTGCCTTGCAGCCCCACCCACTGGTCGTTCCAGTAGGTCATTCCGCCATCTGGTCTAATTAGCATATTAGCTCTTTATTAATAGGACTAGAGGCCTGGTGCACAAAAATTTGTGCACTGGTGGGGGGGTGTCCCTCAGCCCCACTTGTGCCCTCTCACAGTCTGGGACCCCTCGGGAGATAACGACCTGCTGGCTTAGACCTACTCCCGGGTGGCAGAGGGCAGGCCCAATCCCTAGGTGCAGCCCCTGGTTGGACTCAGAGCAGGGCCGACTGGGGGCTTGGGGTGCCGCCCCCGTCACACTCAAGGCAGGGTTGATGGGGAGGTTGCGGCACCACCCCCTGTCATGCACAGAGCAGGGTCGATCAGGGGGTTGGGGCGCTGCCCCCGTCACGCACAGAACAGGGCCCATCAGGGGGTTGGGGAGCTCCCCCTGTCATGCACAGAGTAGGGCCGATAGGGAGGTTGCGGCTCCACCCTGTCACACACAGAGCAGGACCCATGGGGGGGTTGGGGTGCCGCACCCTGTCACACACAGAGCAGGGCCGATCAGGGTGTTGGGGAGCTCCCCCCCTATCAGGCACAGAGCAGGGCTGATCGGGGTTGGGGCGCCTTCCCCTGTCACGAACAGAGCAGGGCAGATAGGGAGGTTGTGGCCCCACCCCCTGTCACACACAGAGCTGCAGGGCGATCAGGGGGTTTGGGCGCTGCCCCCTGTCACGCTGCTCCAGGGGCCAGGAGGCCTCATAGCTCCGCTGATCCCGGTGCTGGGAGGCATATTACCCTTTTACTATATAGGATAGAGGCCTGGTGCATGGGTGGGGGCCGGCTGGTTTGCCCTGAAGGGTGTCCTGGATCAGGGTGGGGGTCCCACTTGGGTGCCTGGCCAGCCTGGATGAGGGGATGATGGCTGTTACCAGCTGGTCACACCCCCTTCAGGGTGGGGGTTCCCACTGGGGTGCCTGGCCAGTCTGGGTGAGGGGCTGAGGGCCGTTTTCAGGCTGGTGGGTGACTGAAGCTCCCAACCTCTCCTTTTTTTCTTTTTTTTTTATTTATTCTGGGATTTATTTACCTTCTATGGCTGTCACTGGAACTGAGAGCCGGCTTTAGCTCTGAGGCTCGGCTCCAGCTCTGAGATCTCGGCTGCTGAAAGCAGGTATCTGGGTTTGTTTGGGTTCTATAATGGAAACACTTGCAACTCCAGCTTGGCCGGCTGGCTGAAAGCATGGGGTTTGTTTAGCTTCTATAATTGCAACATTGTTTCTTAGAGTGCAAGCTCAGAGTCCAGCAGCGGCAGGCGGGGAACCTTGGCTTCCTCCTTCACTGGAGCAAGCAAGCCTCCAGTTCGCCTCAGCTGCCTGGCTGCCGGCCACCATCTTGGTTGGCAGTTAATTTGCATATTGCCCTGATTAGCCAATGGGAAGCGTGTCGGAGGTACGGTTAATTACCATGTTTGTCTATTATTAGATAGGATAGGTTCTCAGTATCTTTCTCTCTCTTCTTCTGGCACCCCCCCTAATGCAAATATTGGTATGCTTGAAGTTGTGCCAGAGACTCCTTACACTATCTTCATATTTTTGGATTCTTTTTCTTTTTGCTCTTTTGATTGTTTTTTCCTTCTTCATATGTCAAACCATTTATTTGATTCTTGGAATCCTCTAATGTACTATTGAGTCCCTGTATATTATTCTTTATTTCAGTCAGTGTATGCTTAATTTCTGACTGGACCTTTTCCATGTGTTCGGCATTCTCACTAAGATCCTTGAAAGTCTCACTAAGTTCCATAAAGATTCTTGAGTAACCTTAAAATTGTGGTTTCGAACTCTGTATCCAGTAGTTTGCTTTCTTCCATTTCTTTCATTTGTGACATGTTTCTTTGTCTCCACATTTTTGCTACTTTCCTGTGTTTGTTTCTATGTATTTGGTAGAACTGCTATATCTCCTAGAGTTGGTAGAGTGGTATTCAGAATCAAATCAATGATTTGGAAGATGAGGAAGAAAAAAAAAAAAACAACCACCCAATCAGAAGAACAAAAAGAAAAAGAATCCAAAAATATGAAGATAATGTAAGGAGCTTCAGGGATGATTGCAAACATACCAACATTTGCATTATGTGGGTGCCAGAAGGAGAAGAGAGAGAGCAAGATATTGAAAACCTATTTGAAGAAATAATGACAGAAAACTTCCCCTACCTGGTGAAAGAAATAGTCTTACAAGTCCAGGAAGCACAGAGAGTCCCTAACAAGAGGAACCCAAAGAGGCCAAACCAAGACACACACATCATAATTAAAAGACAAAGACAAAGAGAGAATCTTAAAAGCAGCAAGAGAAAAGCAGTTACCGACAACAGAGCACCCATTCGACTGTCAGCTGGTTTCTCAATAGAAATTATGCCAGCCAAAGGGAGTGGCAAGAAATATTCAAAGTGATGAATAGCCAAGACCTACAACCAAGATTACTCTACCCAGCAAAGCTCTCATTTAGAATTCAAGATCAGATAAAGAGCTTCTCAGACAAGAAAAAGCTAAAGGAGTTCATACCACCAAACCAGTATTACATGAAATGTTGAAGGGTATTCTAGAAGAAGGAGAAGGAGAAGGAGAAGGAGAAGGAGAAGAAGAACTCTAATGAACAGAATAAATTAGTGAATAAAATAGAACCAGAGGCATGGAAATGGAACAGACTGAGGATTCTCAGAGGAAAGGGTGGGGGGGGGGGAGAAATTAAACAAAGTTCTTGTATGCATACCAGAGACCTGGTGCACGAAATTCGTGCACTGGGTGGGGGGGCACCCTCAGCCCTGCCTACACCCTCTCGCAGTCCTGGAGCCCTCAGGGGCTCGGACATCCTTAGAGCTGTCACAGAGGTGGGAGAGGTTCCTGCCACCACTGCTATGCTGACCACCAGGGGGCAGCTCCTGCATTGGGCGTCTGTGCCCTGGTGGCCAGTGCGTGTCATAGCGGTGGTTGTTCTGCTGTTCAGTCAAGTTGTATATTAGCCTTTTATTATATAGGATATGCATTACCTATGGACATAGATAATAGGGTGGTGAAGGCCTGAGGCAGGGTGGGAACTGGGCAATGAGGGGAAAAAGAGGGACAACTGTAATATTCTCAACAGTAAAGATTAAAAATAATAAATTAAAAACACCACATATTGGTGTTAGACCAGCCTATTGCACAGCTCTGCCCCTCTACCAGTCACAATGTTCTTTCTGCTTTACTCCTGTAGTTGTAGGACTTCCTTCCAATCAGCTCAATTTCAGGTGGTTCTGAATGATGATTTTTCTATATTTTGTTTGTAATTTTGATGTGGTTGTGGGAGGCGGTGAGTACAGGCATTAACCTATGCTGCCATCTTGGTTCTCCAAAAAGAAATTTTTAGATCATTTTACCCAAATAGTTTTAAATATATTCTTTCCAAGCATATGCATTTATAAAAATTGATCACAAAGATGGCTAAGAAGCACAAATCTGAACAAATTTTAACAGAACACAGAACATGCTTCCTGATTACACTGCAATAAAGTTAGAGACTAATAACTGAAAGCTAACTAGAAAGACCTCATATGTTCAGAAATAAGAAATACTTTTTACTCATACAAAAAAATTCAAAACTGGACACTATGAATGAAAACATATAATACAACTAAAGTAGTAATTAGGAAAATAACATGTTAAAAAAGAAGAAAGGTTGATATTTAGTTAGGTAAGCTAACTATCTTAAGATATTAGAAAGAGAATGAGAATAAGTCTAAGGAAATAAAATGAAAGAAGTAAGCTAAAGGCTAAAATTAATTACATTAATAAAAATAATACAGTAGAGAGGGTCCACAAAGTTAAACACTGGTTCTCTAAATGGCTAATAAATTCAAATCTCTGTTGTTGTTTTCTTTTAAGTGTAGAAAAAAACCTTAGTAATAAAGATGATGATAAGTGTAGATGGCACAAAGACTAAAAATGTCTTTAAAGAGGTTATTATGAACAACTTCATGCCTACAAATTTGAAAATTTATGAAATGAGCAAATTCTTCAAAGCTATGTTATTGAAATCATTAAAAAAAATAAAAGACAATAATTTAATAGTTGTTGAAGTGAATTTCTATTTTAAGAATCTTTCCAGGAAAAAAGCAACAAGCCCAGACCATTTCTCAGGAGAGTTCTAAACATTCAGAAAGCAAATAATTATAATCTTATACAAATACTAGAGGCCTGGTGCACAGGATTAGTGCACTGGTGGGGGGGGGGGGCACGCATGGGTCTGCAGAAATCAGCCCACTGTGGGGAGCGCTGCTCATCCCAGTCAGCTGAGCAGCTGTGGACCTGCCCTCTGAGCAGCTGCTCCCTGGTCCAGCATCTTCCATGGAGCCAGAGCACTCGCCTCTCCAGGGGACCCGGTTGGGGCCGGGCCCAGGGACAATAGTACTGAGAGGCAGCGGAGTAGGCCTCAGTCCCGCAGCAGCCATGAACCCGCCTCCCAGCCTCTGGGGTCAGCTCTGCGAGCCCAGCAGCAGTGTTGTGCAGCCTGTGGGCGTCTGGAGGAGGCGGCAGGGAACTAGGAGGAGGCTCCAAATAAAGATAATGAACTGGGAAGATAGTAAAAATCTCATGGTTATTTTAATGAGTGACAGCAAAGGAACCAATACACTCCAACTTCTGTATTTTATTAAATTTTGGAAAAATAAACTTGGAAGTTTCTTTCTTTCTTCCCGCCCCCCCCCTCCCCAAATATATTTTTATTGATTTCAGAGAGGAAGCTGCCTCCTGCACACCCCCTACTAGGGATGGAGCCCACAACCTGGGCATGTGCCCTTGGGCAGAATTGAACCCAGGACCCTTCAGTCTGTAGGCCGACGCTCCACTGAGCCAGACCAGCTAGGGCTGAAGTTTGTTTCTTAATATGATGATCTATGGATATATATTTTTTAAATCTTTATTGTTGACAGTATTACAGATGTCCCTCTTTTCCCCTTCATTTTCCCCCTCTACCTGGTTCCCCCCTCACCCCAGGCCTTAATCACCCTATTGTCTGTGAAATGGATTATTTCCAATTTGTCAATACTACCTTTTCGACCTGGTGCAAAGTCAATTTTTTAAACTTTATTTTTATTTTATTTATTTATTTTTTTCAAAGTCAATTTTTATAATGTGCTTTATGTGCCTGAAAAAATTTATATTCCAGACCAGCTGGTGTGGCTCAGTGGATAAGTGTTGACCTATGAACCAGGAGGCCACAGTTCAATTCCCAGTCAGGCACATGCCCCAGTTGCGGGCTCCATCCCCTGTGGGGGACGTGAAGGAAGCAGCTGATTGATTATTCTCTCTTATCATTAATGTTTCTATCTCTCTCTCCCTCTCCCTTCCTCTCTGAAATCAATAAAAAAAAATTAAAAAAATTTAAATTCCATGCTTTTTGGGAGCAGGGTTACATATTTCTCTGTTAGATCAATCTTTTAATTATGTGGTTCAAATGATCTATAGTCTTATTGCCTGATCTATTTGTTTCTGGTGAGTACACTAAGCTCTTCTGCATTTGGGTATTTATCGATATTTCCTAGTAACTCTTGCAGTTTTTACTTTATCTATTTTGAGACAGGATATTTAGATGATAGAAGTTCATGGTTGTTATATCTCTTTAGTGGAGTGTTTTTTTAAATCACGATGTATTGTACTTCTTTATTTCTCTTATTATTTTTTGCCTCAAATTTTGTCTCATATTAATATTGCTTCCCTTTAATATTTGCCTGGCCTTGTTTTTTTTATTTTATCTTTATTTCATATTTTCTCTGTCTCTTGTAAGCAACATGTGGTTGGATTAAAAAAAATCTAAACTGGTAGTCTGTTCTTTAATGAATGAATTTAACTGCTAACCTTTTTGTGTGATTACTGCTGTACTGTGTCTACCAACTTATTTATGTTTTTCTTTACTTCTGTTTTCCTACTTTTAAACTGTCATTAGATGGTTAGTTTTTTTGTGTGTTTTTTTTTTTTTCATTCCTCCCTACTCCCGTTGACTTGGAAACTATAAAGCAGCAGTTCTCAACCTGTGGGTCGCGACCCCTTTGGCGGTCGAACGACCCTTTCACAGGGGTCGCCTAAATCCATCCTGTATATCAGATATTTACATTACGATTCATAACAGTAGCAACATTACAGTTATGAAGTAGCAACGAAAATAATTTTATGGTTGGGTCACAATATGAGGAACTGTATTTAAAGGGCCAGAAGGTTGAGAACCACTGCATAAAGTATTACTGTTCTTTTAGCAATGACCTTTATATTTTTGGCATTTCTATTTTGCTATTAATTTTTCTAAGAAAGTCAAAGGTTATTCACTATTTCTATTCTCTATTAGATAGTATACTTTACTCACAGAACCCTCATGTCTTTTGGTCTAGAAATTATTATTATTTAGTAATTATACAGTAATAAAATAGAATTATTTAACAATTAAATTTGTCCATGTTTTTAAAATATATTTTATTGATTTTTTTGCAGAGAGGAAGGGAGAGAGATAGAGAGTTAGAAACATCGATGAGAAACATCGATCAGCTGCCTCCTGCACACCCCCTACTGGGGATGTGCCCGCAACCAAGGTACATGCCCTTGACCGGAATCGAACCTGGGACCCTTCAGTCCGCAGGCCGATGCTCTATCCATTGAGCCAAACCGGTTAGGGCTGTCCATGTGTTTTTACCAATTTCTGAGTTCACCTTTGTTTCTTGCATGACACTCATTTCCTTTGATTTTACATCTTGTTGCTTAAGTACAATCCCCGCCCTTGTTTCATTTCTGTTTGCTTTGGTTTCACATTTCCTTATTGTTATGATTCATGTTATTTCTCCTTTATCCATGTGGACCCTATATAACCAGAGCAGTTGTTTGGTGGTTGCTCTATTACCCGACTTTGGCCTGGGTGAATTAGCCTCCTGAGAATTGGCTTTCTTTCTTAGTGTTAGACTTCCTCACGTCCTTTGGAACTTGGCTTTGTAGGATTATCTTGAATGGGAATCCCACCCATTTCCCCTGCACACATTCACCTTTATAGTCATCTCCAACAGCCACCGAGGCCCCCATCAAAGGACCTGGTCTCGTGTGGGTAGTTAAGGCTCCAGTTCTCTGAGGGGATGGAAGAGGATGCACTTAAGAGCCTGGCTGGGGCCGAAACCGGTTTGGCTCAGTGGATAGAGCGTCGGCCTGCGGACTGAGGGGTCCCAGGTTCGATTCTGGTCAGGGGCATGTACCTGGGTTGCGGGCATATCCCCAGTAGGAGATGTGCAGGAGGCAGCTGATCGATGTTTCTTTCTCATCGATGTTTCTAACTCTCTATCTCTCTCCCTTCCTCTCTGTAAAAAATCAATAAAATATATTTAAAAAAAAAAAAAAAAAGAGCCTGGCTGGGTTTCCCAGGGCCTGAGGCTGCACCTCCCTACTTCCACCTTCCGAGTCACAGAGCTTCCTGTGAACCCAACCCTGGGCCGGGGTGCATCACAGTTTGTTTTAACTCCTTTCTCAAGCGCCTGCCAGGCCCACTGAGTTTGAATCAAAACCCCTGCCTTATGTGCAACACTTTTAGTCCCTTGTACCCCACGGGCTAGAACTCCCGGCCAGCTCTGCCTGCCTCTTGGCACCAATCCCAGCACACCTGCAATTCAGCCAGCACTTCCTCTTGTTTTTGTCTTCTATATCGAGTCCAGAAAGATGTCTTCTATATTGAGTGGGCCCTTTCTTTTCCGGGAGGGGCTGAGAGGGGAAGCTGAGGATCTAACACCCCCAGGTGTGAAGCAGGGAGCTCGGGGCATATTGAGATGGTGTCAGAGCATAGCTGTTCTGAGTCCGTATATTCTTCTGAATTCTGCTAATGGCTACGCCAAGTATCAAAGCAGGACCTAGTTCTTGGAGTACTTACTCCTAAATCCTCCTCACAGCACCAGGTGTGAGAGCACTCACTGCTCCATCCTGCCTGCTGGTCCAAGTGTAGGAGCACAGGTCCTGATCCTGCCCTACTATGCTAACTATCAGGGCTGAGCCCCTCAGGGCTGGACCTTCTTGGATGCCTGGTGGTAGACAGAGAAGCCATGAGAAGCTGTGGGTGTATAAGCAGGAGTCTTTATTGTAGGAGCCAGTGGCCATATGGCCATCAGACAAAACAGTTCTTCACAACAAAGTCTCAATAGGCAGCTGCACACCAGTTAATGAACAAATACATCTTTCCCACAAAGTAGCAGTAGCCTCTGTACCCACAATCATTATCTGAGCAGCCGCACGCTGCCTCTAGACCTACCGCCTCACATAGCAGCGGCACCTGAGCTCCTAACCTCAGCAGCCTCAGTAGCCTCTCTCTAGCCTCTCCAGCCTTTCCCCCTTTTCTGCACCACTCTAGCTGGCCAGTCACATGGATTATAGCACTTAGACAAAAGAGGCCTCTTGCCAATAGTGACATCATATTTTGGCTACTGAAAGGCACATGTGCACAGT
Source organism: Myotis lucifugus (assembly GCF_000147115.1). NCBI lineage: Eukaryota > Metazoa > Chordata > Mammalia > Chiroptera > Vespertilionidae > Myotis > Myotis lucifugus. Next base: position 11,498,146 of record NW_005871055.1, read on the forward strand.
GTACCGTGAGATTGCTGTCCTTGCACCTGTGTATGGCATCTTAGTCTTGAACATACTGATTAAAATTCCCATATTCAGAGTGGCCTTGGCCATCGGCATGCTAACAGCAAGGCCTTCACTCTCTAATTGACCTTGAGTATCCGGTGACTCTGGCATGGCTCCCACAGATGGGAATGGTGGTGGTGGTGGCATCATTTCCATTTTAAAGATGACTAACTGAGGCCAGGGAGCTGAGCTACTTCCCCCAAAGCCACACGACTGAGGCAGCTGAACGAGAACTTGAAGGCTTGGCACTGAGCACAGCGCTCTTTCTGTGCCTGCGTCTAGGGAGAACTGAAAGTGACAGTTGCCTGATTCTTGGTGTCTGCCTCCTTGTGATGAGGAAAGACAAATGGCTAACATTCATTAATCTGCAGCCGATGTTGCCTGAACCTGAGCGTGATTTTTTTTTCAAGAGAACTCATGACAAATCTGCGTGTGAGGTGACCTAGGACTTGGGGGCGCCCCTGGATGAAACCTCCTGAAGGCCCCGCACAGCTCAGCGTGCCCACCTACCGGACAGGGCGCTCAGGCTGTGAAAGGGCCGCTGAGGCCGAGAGGAGAAGGCCTGCTCCTGGAGGACGGGAGACCTGGGTTTTCCTCTCCCTCCTGGCCTGGCCATGGGACCCTGTGCAAGCCGCCTGCCTCTCTGAGCTGCAGCTGCTGTGTGTGCTCTGCCTCCTTACAGGGCTGTGAGGGTTTGATGAGATTGGAAACATGGACATGCTTTGTAAGCTCCCAGGGCTGTGCAGTGTCTATGCGGGAGCTCTGGCTCCGATGTCCCTGAGTCCCCGGCCCAGAGGCAAGGCTGCCCTTGCAGGGCAGGGACCTGGAGTTGGGGAGAGCGGACAGGCTCAGAGTTCGCAGCTGCCCCATGGCCGTGCGGGTGAGTTTCTGTGAAAGGAGCCTCTGGCCCATGGGGTGAGCCAGGGCTTGGGGGCAGATGCAGGCTGGTCGGTGCTTCTACTTGGTGACGTCTCCTCCATCAGACCTGCCAGCGCTGAGTGGCAGGGGAGATCGGCCGCTGTGACAAGAGGACCCACCAGAGTGTGGCTGCCCCGAGAGGGAGTGGGGATGCTCACCTGCACTGGAACCAAAAGGCAACCTGACTTCCGTCACTGGCCGTGGCCAGAGCATCTCTTAGAGTCGGGAGGGCTCGGAAGGCGCTCCCTGGGGAGGAGGACTAGGTGGTAAGGCAGGTGGCCACGTTGTGTCCCCGTCCGTCGTGGGAAGCGGACACCAGGAGGTAGGACATGTGCCTGTCCCCTCTCCGCCCCTAGCAACCTGTCATCTGGGGAGGCCACCCTGGGAGGCCCCCCTCCCTGCAGTGGGGACATCAGACCCAGCAGTAGGCTCGGTTGGTGCCCAGGTGCCAGGATCAAGCCTGACGTGAAGCAGGAGGTGTCCAGCCTCCCCCTCTGGGCTCAGTATTGGTCCTGCCATCATCTTATCAGACCCTGGCGCTGGGGCTGAGTTATGCTAACCAGACCTCAGCCTTCATTGGAGCCCCAGCCCTTCCCGCTCCTCCCCGCAAATGCCATGTGCTCCCCTATCTCCCAGCTGGGCCCTTCCCAGCTTCACCTCTTTTAGTTACTATTGGGGTCCACTTCCCTCCTCAGGCTGAACCCCCCTTGTCCTTGTTGGCTGCCCCTTCTCAGGGACAGTGACCCGTCCTTGGACCCCAGCCCCATGTCGGTACCGATGGGCCCAGGGACAGGAAGCAAAGCCACATGTGCTGAGGGCGTGTTTTGCTCCTGGTCCTTTATACGACACAACAGCCCGATGAAGTGGGTTTTAATTATTCCCATTTTACAGAAGAGGAAACTGAGGATGAGAAAGGCTAAGTGACTTACACAAGGTGACACGAGTGGTGGGGACCAGATTCCAATCCACACCCACGGGGCTGCAGGGCTGTGCTGGGTGCTGGTGCAGTGACCACAATGCCCTCAACCCAGGGGGCTGTTTCCCGACCTAAACGTCTCCACAGCCTGTCACTCAGCCACAGGTTTCCCGTCAGGCAGCTCTGTGACGAGGATTCAGATGTTCCTTCTGGAAGCTTAGCCTTGACTCTGTTTCTCTGTCCCACCCAGCAATTCCAGGCAGTCCTTAATGTGAAAGGAAGAGTCAGAGACAAAAGCATTTAGAAAAAAAACTACCCTGTAAAGAAGTCCAAGGGAGTCAGACTTCAGGAGGAAATAACACAACAGGAATTTCAAGAAGAGAGCACAGAGCAGACTTGCCCAGGTTACTGCTCGGGCCGCGTCCATTCATGGAGGGAAGCAGCCATGCACTCCCCTGCTGTAACGCCCTCAAAGGCAGACACACTTTCAGGCATCGGCTGCAGAAGCCAGGGATGAAGCTGGTGTTGGGGAGTCAGCCAACCCTAGGAAAGGCGAGGGACTTCATCTGTTCTGGGGCCAAAACTAGACTGGGGGATCTTACTTCTGGTTTCGGTTTCCTGGCTGGGAGACATGGTGTGCTCACTTATTCGTGACAGTGGCAGCCTCATGTGTGTGTTCTCGCCACACTGGTCTATTTGCAGGATCCGCTGTTCTGTCCGAAATGTGGACTTTTGTGCATATTATTCTCTTTGGTGGCATCTGCTCCTGTCCCACACCCTTCACCTGGACACTGAACCTCTCAGTGTGGGTGCCCCTCCTGCCCCCCAGGCTGGGATCCTGACCTTCTAGTCATGGCACTCGCCACCCTGCATGGCGATTGCTTCCTGAGTTGCCTGTCTTCCCCACCAGCTGTAAACACCATCAAGTCAGGGACCATGTCTGCTCTGCTCTCCATGATATCCCACCGCCTGGCATAAGTCTGGACACAGCAGGTGCTTGATGTGTGTATAGGACTGAAGGAAGAAGGAGGGGTAATGAGAACGAAGCCAAGAGCAGAGAAAGCCCATGCATGTTGATCCCAAGTCCCCTTTAATCGACACCCTCTGGACGCATCCCGTGCAGGAAGTTCTCCGGTGAGGGGTGGGGTGAGGAGCAGATTGTGGGAATCTTACCAACTGCAGTGCAACCTTGTCCCCACTTCTCCGCCTTGTCCATGGAGAGAGCGTGGGAGACGTTACCAGCTGCCTCGCCTGCCTCGCTGAATCCGGGGACATTCCTGCTACCAAACCAGGGAATGAGCTCGACTGGCCTAACCGGTGTCAGGAAGAACAGAGAATGCCAAGCTCAGCTGTGTTAACACTGTCCCTCCTCCCTGAGAGAGGCGGGGATCCGGCTGGAGCTCACCGCCCTGGGGTGGGCAGACAGCAAAGACCTGAGCTCTAGTCTTCCATGTGGGGCTGTGTGACTTGAGGCAAATTTCTTACCCTCTCTGAGCTTCCTTTTCGTGTTACCTAATTGACAGGGCCGTTCTAGGACTCATCTCTCATTACTGTGGGGCTGGAAAGGGGCAGGGCCCCGGCTTCTCTAGGTGGGGCTGCCTGCTGCTCAGCACGTGGCCTTGCCCATTAATAACAGCCCTGAACACGTGACTGTTGAGCTGAAAAGCTCTTTGCAGCCCCCCCAGATTCCGGACTTTAAAAATCCTTCATGAGTGAGGCGCTTGAGCCAGGCCCTGAAATGCACTCTGTCCTCACTAACTGGACAATTGCCGCATGTCACTGATGTGTGTTATTGTTTCCTCTGCTACAGCGCATGTCCTTTTAGAAGAAAATTAGGACTGTCAAGCACCATTACGCGATGAACCCCGAAAAGGGGCAGCCAAAGGCAGCGCATTAAGCTCACATCCGGCAGAGGTAGCCACGGGGAGCGTTTGCCTGGGCCCGTCGCCCCTGATGTGAGGAGGACAGCTCCACGCAGAGGTTTCCCTCTCGGGGACTCCCCCCCCCCCCCACCCCGTCCCTGCAGCGGAGGGAAGAATTTGGTACGATCTCTGGGTTGAGGAGCAGGACCCACTTCTGAAGGTGCCCAGACTCCCGAGCCCGCCTCCTACCCAGAAACCTGCGCAAATGAGAAAGGCTGCAGGGCAGGCAGGCACCGTGATGGGAAAGTCTCCCTCGGGCCCCTCAGATGTCATGGCCCCATCGTGTAACCCTGAAGAGGTCGGTCCCTTTTGGATCTGGGCAAACAGACTTGGGAAGAGTCCAGCCTGGAACTGGGCGCGTCTGCTCTCTCCATGGCCCTGCTGCCTGCCTTGCGGGGCCTGTGAAACACGGATGGGGAGGCCAGCGAGGGAGGGGCACGGGCAGGAGGAAGCCAGCCTGGGACTCTGGGGATTGGCCAGCCACTCAGACATGGTCTTTCCTTTCTCATTGTGCTGGCTGGTTTCTGGAAGGGGCCACCCTTTCCTTGGCCTGGTTAGACGGGACACAGACAGTCCTGCGGTGGTGGCTAAGAAATGGCAGCTTCGCGCTTCGTCCTCACGGGCCTGCTCAGTGGCTGAGAGTCCCATAAGCCCCACACTGCTCTCAGGGCTGCCCTGCCCATCGCTGCTCTTCCTCCTCCCCTCCCTCCCTCCCTCCCTCCTCCTCGACTCTCCTCCTCCTCCTCCTCCTCTTCCTCTGCCTCCTCCTCTTCCACGTCCCTCCCCCCGCCCGGGACAGCACATGGAACTGGGAGAAGCGAGGGCCGGCCTCACATGTGAGGGAATAAAGGCTGAGCTTGTGACAGTCCTGTCTGCCTCACAAAGAGAGGTTTCATGTAGTTTTTGGCATTTACAAATCCTTTGTGAAAAGGTCACCTGTTCTTGGAATCCTTTATTAATGCTGAAGACTGGCCCTGGAAGTGTCATGTCTTTTTACCATGATATTTACTCAAAAAAGTATGACTAAGCATCTGGACCTGGACTGGGCTGGGGGATCCTCAAGGGACAAATGGATGCCGATCTCCCTGGAGCTGTTGGGGCTCCACCTCCCCACCCAGAGCCCAAGTGAGGGGAGGAGAGAGGGACAAGGGCCACACACCCTGGGCATCTGCTGCCCACTTCTCCCTGTCATCCCGGCTCTTTATCACCTCCACGGCGAAGACCCACATGCTAGAGCTGAAAAGGATCTTGGGATCAATGCCTTCATTTTATTTATTTATTTATTTATTTATTTATTTATTTATTTATTTATTTATTTATTTTGATTCGTTATTGTTGAAAGTATTACATATGTCCCCCTTCCCCCCTCCCCCCATTGACTTCCTCCAGCCCATCTCCACCCCCCACCCTTGGAAATTCAGCTGCTGTCTGTGGGCGCCCGGCCAGCCCTTTTGTGCCTCCACCCCTCCTACCAGCCTCTATGCTTTCTCACTTTTGGTCCTCGGGTGTCAGGTTCACTTCAGCGAGTCTTCTGTTGATTATTCAGGAGTTGTTTCTATGTTTTAGTTGTAATTCCAGTTTGTTCCTGGGAGCGTGTCTGTGCAGCATCCAAGTCCTCTGCAGCCATTTTTAATCTCCCCGCCTTGTCAACGCCCTCATTTCACAGATGTGGAGACTGAGGCCCAGAGAAGGGGAGGTACCTGCAGTGACCCCAGCAAGTAGGGGCAGAGTGGAGACTAAAACCACGAGTCCTGGCTCCTGGGTCAGCTCCCTTTCTCCCAGGCTGACACCTGGTCTCACTCTCACGCTGAGCCTGGGAAGAGGCAAGAACTTCTCCTTGAGTCCAAGGTTCCTGCACCCAGGATCCGAGACAGTATGTGTCGGGGAGATGTGCGATGGGCAACCCTATCCCATGCCCTCGCCTCCCCCCTTCCATCAGCCTTCCTCCTCCGGGGCACGTAGTGCGGGAGGCCTTCTCTCAAAGTCCCCCCGTTTCCCTTCCAGATGGTCCTGGCGGGGTTTGGGACACCAGGGGGAAAGCCTGCCCTACTGCGTGGAGCCAGCCTGTCATAACCAAATGCCATGGACTGGGTGGTTTAAACAACAGACATTCATTTTCTCCTGGTTCTGGAGGCTGAAAATCCAAGATTGGTGCCAAGCGTGTCGAGTCCCAGGGGGGACATTCTTCCTGGCGTGCAGCGCCCGCTCCTCACTGTGTCCTCACATGCCTCTTTGCATGCATGTGGGGTGGGGAGGGGTGGAGCAAGCACTCAGGTGTCTCTTTCTCTAAAGGCACAAATCCCATCATGGGGCCCCACCCTCATGACCTCATCTAACCCTAGTTATGTCCTGAGGGTCCCATCTCCAAATACCACTACTTTGAGGATTAGGGTTTCAACGTATGAATTTTGGGACAACACAAACATTCAGGCCATAGCACCTGCCCCTTCACAGGGGTTGTTGAGGGGCTTGGACTGAAGACACACCAACATCCCTGTGAAATTAATGTGTAATTGGTAGACTGTGTGCGTCTGTACATTTTTATTATTGTTTTACCTTCGGGAGGAAACCAGGGAGAAAGAAGAACATGACTCAGCCCGCTCAGCTTATCAGGGAGCCTGGTAAGAGTGAGCCTCCAGCAAGGAGACCCTGGCCAGCGGAAGTGAGAAGACATTTGCTCTTTGCTCCCCACCATCGATTCCCCTTTCGGATCATGAGACCAAGGTCTGAGCCAACCACCACATCCCGTTCCCCTGGTGGCAGTTTTTGGTTCAGGAGTGGGAGCTTGACCCCTGGCTGTCTAATCAGGGTTTCAAGGACTTTTGCGAGGACTCATCTTTTCTGATGGTTTCGAACCAGAGAGATGGGGTGACAATGCACATTATTTATGCATCTGAGTCTTCACAAGGGCAGGGGTTTTGCTCATATGCTAAGGCCACTCACTGCCTGGAACATAGACGTATGGATACGTATTTGCTACATAATATATTTTTAAGCCCCTGTATCCTGCCATGCCTGACACCCACACTTAAGGGGAGGGGACACATTCACACCACACGAGGAAGGTGAAGACCATGGGGAGAAACTGAGGAGAGAACTGGTGACCCGAGAGGTCCATGCCTTGCCCAGGATCACAGGTGGTCAGAATGCAGAGCCTGAGATAAACCCAGCTGTGTGTCCTCAAAGGTGGGGTCCTGGCTGCACCCAGGTTTCCTCAGGGGCTCTGGAAAAGGCTGTGCTGATGGGCTTGTGTATAGACATGAAGATGGTATTGGGGAGACGGTGAGCATTTGGCAGCCTTCACAGGCATTTGGTGCGTATTTGTCTGTCCACAACCCACCCAGAGTGGAGGGAGGTGCCCCCTCTCCCAACACAGAGTAGAAATAAGATCTCTATGGGGCCTGCAGCTGCAGTTTTGTCAGTGCCCTGGGGCCTGGACACATGCCCGCCACACTCAACACACAGGTGCCCATGAATTTGTTTTCCACCTGGGAGGTGGAATGCTCCAGCCCCACCTGCGTGCCCAGGCTGTGCAGCCTCACCTTAACCAAGCTGCTCATCTACAAGGAGCTGGAGAAGGAGCTCAGCGCTGTGGTGATCACTGAAAATGCAGGGCTCCAAAAACATCTTGAGGTCTGATAAGATTCTGCTGCCCCCTAGTGGACAAATGAAGACTGACCTGGCGCTGACCTCCCTGCAGTACCCTCATTTCCTAAAGAGAGAAGGCAACAACTTACAGATCATGCTGCAGCAGAAGCAGCGCCTTAAAAACCAGACCATCCTGGGTTACCGGATGCTCGCCGTGGGCACCATCGACATGGCTGAGGTGATGCAGCGACCCCTCGAGGGTGGCCAGATGCTGAGCCTCCATAGCACCAACACGGAGGCATCTGCCCACGTGGCTGAGGTCAGCATTTCCTCCCTGTCCAGCCAGCCCATTGACCCCAAGGACAGCACCCAGCAGGCTGACCCCAAGGCCACGTCCCGGGTTCATTACTCGGAGATGGAGTATGAAATCTCAAAACAGCAGGCCAGCCATGATCCTGGGCACGGGCAGGACCAGGAGGAGGGGGAGGACTTGGACATGGGAGAAGCCAAGAAGCAGCATGAAGGAGAAGTAATGCCAATCATGACCAGGCAACAAGCTGCCAACAAGAAAGTTGGGGCGTGGCTGCGCAGGGTGCAAGTGTGGAAGGAGGTCCTGGACTCAGAGCAGGAGTCTTCGGAGAATGTCCCTGAGGTGGAGGAGGACCTGGATCTGCTGTATGACTCACTGGAGAACCGTGACAGTGGCTCATGAGAGTGTCTTCAGGACCCTGAAGCCCTGGCTGAGGCCATACTTGGAAGACCTGTCCCAGCCCAGCTGTCAGATGGAGAGCTAGAGCACCCACAGTGCCAGCGCCAGGAGGAGCCTCCAGGTCCAACCCACGTGCCCGAGAAGACGAGCCCAAGCCACCAAGGAACAGTGTCTCAGACTCGGTGGCCCACAGCACACCGCCCCAGGGAGCAGCTGGCACAGCCCTGGGACTCTCAAGAGGCAGAGACCTCTACCCTGGACATGTTCACTCAGAAGCTGCCACCCAGTGGGCGCATCACCAAGATTGAGTCTCTCCTCATCGCCTCCACCAGATCCCAGGGGGAGCAGGCGGGCCGCTGGGGCTGGAGCACATCCCTGAAGGAGCGGCAGGTGGCACAGCCAGGAACAAGCGGGCCAACAGCCTGGACAACAAGCACTGCCCCGACCCGCTGAGCCAGCTGCAGATCCCCAGGGAGACGGTGTACGACCAGCTGAACCACATCTCATCTCTGACAGCCAGCTGCCCCAGAACATCCTCCTCCTCAACGCCTCCGACTGGCAGGGGCAGTTCCCGCCTGAGTCCTGCAGCAACGCATGCTGCCCGGGCTGTGCACCTGCTCCAAGGCTGAGGTCCAGGCAGCCTCAGCACCATCATCTCGTGGATACAGGGATACTGTTACTACAATTGCCAGCCCCCCAGCCTGTGAAGATCATAGTGTCAAGGGCACAGCAGTACTTCAGTGCTGTGCTGTGGCTCTTCCTGAAGCTGCTGTCCTACAACCTGTGCCCCTGTCCCCCTGGCTGGGCTACATGCACTTCCTGGTCATCCCGCTGGGTTCCCACCTCGTGGCCAGGTACCTGGGCTCCATGCATTACCGCTACAACAGCTTCTTCCAGGACCTGCCCAGGCGGGACCTGTCCTACAAGGAGGCCCAGAGGGCTGTGCAGGACACGCTGGACATGGTGTTGAGAATCACACAGTACGTCGCAGGGGCCAATTGTGTCCACCAACTGCCCATCGTGGAGGCCACACTCACCTACAAACAGAAGAGCCCCAATGAGGAGTCCTTGAACATCATTCCCTTTGTGGGGGTGGTGAAACTTGGAATTGTGGGACCATTCTGGGTCGCATCAGGACACTCAGGTTATGCGGCCTGCTTGGGCTCTAGCATGATGTGGTCCGCCCTGCCACACAGGTCTGCGGCAAACAAGGAGGCCTCACCGACCCTATTCTCCTCCCCGTCTGTGAATGGAGACGAGTCCTCCCCCAGCCAGGGTGTTGGCGCTGAGCTGATGGGGCTGAGGGTGGATTACTGGATGGCAGCCCAGCCCACAGACAGAAAAGGAGACTCTGAGAACAAACACCAGGCTACTGCCAACAACACCCTCAAGTGCACCTTCCAGTCTCTCCAGGTCAGCAGGCTGCCCAGCAGTGGTGAGGCTACAGCCACGCCCTCCATGTCCATGACTGTGGACAAGGAGAACAACAAGAAGGTGATGTGTTTTCCCAAGAAAACCAAGGACAAGGACCTGGAGAACCAGAGCCAGTGCCTGGAGGGCATCAGCCGCCTGATCTGCAGGGCCACGCACCAGGAGAACATACTGCGGGTCCTCGTTGACGGCGTGGAGTGGAACAACGTGAAGCTCCCACATCAAGCACTTCCCCACCCGCATCTTCGGCCGCTCCAACCCCACCTTCGAGCCTGCCCGTCCCCTGCCCTTCCCCCTGCCCTGGCCAAGCTGGGGAAGGACCAGCTGCTTTTCTGTTCACATTTCAGTTTAGCACCGAGACAGACTCTGGAAACACAAAGTGTAACCCTTTCAGTGTGAATGTGCTCACAACCTGGAAACTAACGTGGTGGCGCCCACAGGGAGCCCCCAGCTGCTCTGCTTATTACCCAGAACGCTCTGGCGAGTGGGAGGTCAGCAGACAGTGTTCACCTGGACAATCATTGAAGGTGATGATCTTCAGGACCCAAAAACTGCCATTGAGAAAGGTTCTCACTGTCAACACCTGCCCCTCCTGGAAGCCTGGACTCTGCTTCCCGGGGAGTCAGCTTCCCTGTGTGCCCGACTCAGCGCTGGCCTCCTATGGAGGCACCTGACAGAACACGGAGGCCGGTCAGCCAGCCCTGGGCCCAGCTGCCATCCAGCCCAGTGGCCCCAGCACTACCCTCTCGTGGTGTCCAATAAACTCCATCCTCACGAGGCAAAACAGAAGAGAAAAACCAAGGACCAGTGTGGTACTGACCACCTGGGCTCACTGACTGGACAAACTGGCAAATACCAGGTGCCCGCCTTTCTGGGCAGGGACCCCACATTTGTCCCCACCTTCCCGTGTTGTTATAGAGCATTTGCTACAACAGGTGTGGGACCAACCATGTACCAGGTGAGTCCCTGCCTCTGTGCAGCACAGTGGTCATTTGGCCACCTGTTTGCTATGAATCTTCAGGTCACTGCATGTCTCTGAGTGATTGTTCCCCGGAACATGAGGCCCAATAGGGTTATTGTAGGGTCTCAGTGGGATGCCTCTGGGTGCCTGGACAGTGGAGAGGTCTGATGGAAGGGCTGTGTTTCAGCCAATTGGTCATTTTCTCTTCCTGTTGACAAAGTCTCTGCCAAATTTGTGATTCTCCTCAGGGCCCAGGGTTAAGCACTTTTCTCATTAGATAAAGAGATTGGAGATTCCATTATGGGTCCCGGTCCTGGGTGAAGCCAGATCAGAAACCCCAGGGTAGAGCGGTGGGGTTCAGACTCACCCAGCTATCTGAGATGGGGCTGGTTTGGGCTCATTCATTCAGCAAATACATGAGAAGCCCTGCCAGGTACAGACACGTCTCTAGGCACTGACCAAAATCCAGTGCACAGAGCAGGCCCCAAGCCTGCACTCCAGAGCTTCCTTCTAGTCGGGAGTGATTCAGTCACACTAGGGCGCACAGGCTCCTGGTGTCCATAGGACAGCCGATGTGACGTCCTCCTGGCCTCCTCTACCTATGGCTGCATCTTCCCATATTGTGAAGAGGACAGTGAACCTCTGTTCCAGCAGAAAACGTGATTTGGCTTTGGATCAGAGCCATGAGGGGAATATGGGGACTGTGAATTCAAGGTGCTGGCAGAACCCTAGATCCCACTCATGGTGGGATTTCTGCAAGAGGGCAGAGGTCTGAGGGCTTCTCCTAGGAAAAAGGGCAGGAGTCAGAGAGCTGTGCATGTGGACATGGGTGGTGTGGGTGAGTGGGGAGGTCAGTGGACAGAGTGAGCCCCTCAGAAAATTCATACCCCTCTGCTTCTAATGCCAGCCCAGCCTGCACACCTATCCAGGGGCCTTGCTCACTAATCTGGTAGAACCTCCTCAGTGGCAGCTTGGCTGTTGCTCTCTACCCATGGGAGTTAACTGTCAATTAGAGGAGAAGAACCCCACAGGGCAGCTAGTGAATTAGGCAGCATGTAGGTGCAGGAGCCAAAGTTTGAGGTGTTAGGAGGTCTCTGGGACACCAGAGGTGCAGACGGATTTTCTTCGTTCACTCATTGGTCAGCTATTCCTGGAGCACCTACTGTGTGCCAATGAGTGACATGAACAGAGTGGACACCAGCCCTCCCTGTCCTCATGGAGTTGGCACTGGGGGGAGGGTAGTGGGAGGGTACAGGGACACTGTGAGAGCATGTCAGGTTCCCCTGAAGAAGGGGACAGGCGGTTCCCTCATTGATGTAGAGCTGTCAGTTCCCTTTCTGCCAGCCCCTCCTGGATGACCAGGCACATCTTTGCCAGGACCGCCAGGTTGAAGGTGGGCAAGGAGTAGGTCTGGCTTCTGGATGGGCAGGAGCAGCAGGCATAGGACCCCAAGCTCACTGAGTGGTGCTCTGGGAGGGCCATGTGGAAAGAAAGGCCAGGCCTGAAACCCTGCTGTCTATCTCTCTCTCTCCCCAGGGCCATCTTCTGCATCTTGGGCATCTGGCTGGACCAGTACCCTGAAGATTTTTATTAGCCGCCAGAATTTCCCAACCTGATCATGCTTTTGGCCTCCATAGAGCTCACCTTTCCAGTCCCAGACCTGCCAACCCAGGCCCAGTATCTCCACTCACAGCCGGAGCACCTGAGCCCACTGAGGTGTAGACACAGGAGGAGGAGGAGTGGGTGGTGTGTGTGAGGGGGAGGGCACGTGGCTGGGCCACACAGAGGCTGGGCTTAGGCAGGAGCACAGAGCCGCTCAGGTCAGTGCCCCAGGGCCTGCGGTCTGGAGGACTTCCTGGGGTGGAGGCTTGAACTGGGACTTCAGTGATGGAGATGGGAGGTTCCTTCCTTGGAAGGCACACAAAAGGCAGTCATGGTGGTAACATGGTCTCTTCCTGGATCTACAGAAGCAGCTCCAGAGCAAGATGAAGAAACACCTAAAGAGGAAATGCCAACTCTGGTGCCCTCTCCTGAGCCAGAGCAGGCTCCAGGCACAGCTGTCACTGAACTTCCAGATATGGGCCCACCTGCAGCTTGTGAGCCACTCGCCTCAGCTCCTGGGAGGCCTGTGGTCCCAGGTCCTGGGAGGCAGCCTGTGTCAGCTGCCTCAGCAGAGAGGACTTCCCCTCCCCAATAATAGCAATTTTAAAAAATTGTGTGTTTATCTTGCACATATTTAGAAGTTTAGGGTATTTTTCTTACACTATTGAGTAAAATAAAATGTTTTTTAAATAAAATTTAGTAATATTATATTAAAAATAAATTTAAATTATATAAATTTTAACTCTATGATCCTTCAAAGTGTAAATTCCAACATCGAGTATATTCACAATTTTTCGCAACTGTTCCATAACATCACAAACACTCTCCAGTTCCAGAACATTTTCAGAACCCACATCCGAGGTATGTGTCCTGACCAGGAATCGAACCTGCAACCTTTTGGTGTATGGGATGACTCTCCAACCAACTGATGAGGCACCCTGTCCAGGGCGAGAAAGAGCAATATTTTCATTTGAATTTTTCATTCTGGTTTAAACTGCAGTTGGGTATCTTTCGCATACATTTGGCCTATTCCTTGTTTTGGAATTTCAGTTTGAGACCTTTTGCCCTCTTTTCCATTGGATTGTTAGCAAATCTGAATTGTCATGGATATTAGCTTTTTGCCATGTAACTTGCAAATGGTTTCTCTAGCTTGCCATTTGTCTCAATTTGATGTGTGTTTTCGGAAATAGGCGCATTACATTTTGATATGGTCAAATCTGTCTTCTCTTATCATTGCTTTTTGATTGTGTCTCTCACTTTGAGTGGAAAACATGTTTTCCGTCTTATCAGGAAGATAGGCTAGGTTGTATTGTTCTAACAGAGCCCTAAATCTCCATGGTTTGCGGCAGCAAAGGTTAATTTCATAGTCATAGTTAATTTCAGATGGATTTAACAAGAGTTCCTGTTTTTCAGATTGTTCATCTTTTTTTTTTTTTTCTTGTAAGGATGGAAGTAAGGACTTCCAAGCTCTTATATGAGTGGAAACCAGAAGTCAAATATTTATTTGACAATGGCCTGTGGTGGACAGCTGCCAATTTCCACATCCAGCTGTTTCTGGGGGGTGTTATTCAGGGCCCCAGAGTGGAGGTATCAGCATATCTAACTGGCCAGACCACAGTGATGATGGTTGTATGTGGACATGTGACTTCAGTGAGTTTAATAAGATTATTTATACTAGTGACCAGAAGAAAATTCTGGATGTTTTCAATGAAATTAGAGCAGCCTGTGAGTGAGAGATAGAGACAGAGCTGTTAGCCTTGTGAAAGTTGGGAGCCAGTAGACTGAAAGGTCTTGGGTTTGATTCCAGTCAAGGTACATACCTCAGTTGCAGGCTAGATCCTTGGTCCTGGTCTGGGCAAGGGAAACTTATCCTTGGGTGAGGATTAACAAAAAAATTTTTAGTGATAAGAATGGCACTGCCACTTGCATTAAAACCTCAGGCATGTTAGCTGAGTTCTTTAAGTCTTGTTCTTTTCATGTGAAAAATGAGTTGCAAGGATAAAATTGAATAATAAAGTGCTTAACATAAAGAGTTGGCATGTGATAAGCACTCAGTATATACTGCCCATTACTATTATAAATACATATGTATGTAAACAATCATCAGGTGGAAATACAATGTGTAACATCAACAAAATAATCTAAAGCAGTAAGATGTTAACAGAAATTGCCCAGGGCCTTCCAATGCTCTATTTCTCCATTTAATCATAAATGCATGGACTTACTCATTTCTGGATAGAAAGATAAAATATTGCAAAGGCACATACACTCCTGAATTAATCTAAAATTTATTTATATATATATATATATATATAGAGAGAGAGAGAGAGAGAGAGAGAGAGAGAGAGAGATAATATGCAAATTAGGCCGGGATGCTTTAACGGGTCAGGACCAGACAGGAGGAGGTTGCGTGCACAAGTGAGGCCCGGAGCAGAGTCGGAGACAGACACAGGGGGGCCTGTCCAAGCCAGAGCCGACACAGGCAGGGGGGCAGGGGGTGCCTGGGGCGGAAGTCAGGCGCGGGTCCAGTCCAACTCCCGTGGCAGCCCACCGGGTGCCTCCCCGAATGGCGGTAGGCGGGGCGCCTCCTCACAGGATTTCAATCGAGCGCTGGGCCTCTAGTTTAAAGTAAAAATTATAACAGGGTTTTGGGGAAACAAACACTGTTCTAAATTTTATCTAAAAATAAATATGCAAACAAATCAGGAAACAGTTGAAAAGAATATAAGAAGGGGACTTGCTCTGTCAAATAGAAAGGACTCTCAAGCAGTGTGGTCTGCAGCATGTTTACGGGCAACAGACATTTCTTGTGAGATAAGAATGACAAGATGGAAACTATGTCACCATGCACAGGAAAATACTAGAGCAGCGGTTCTCAACCTATGGGTCGCGACCCCTTTGGGGGTCGAACGACCCTTTCACCTAAGACCATCAGAAAACACATATATAATTACATGCTGTTTTTGTGATTAATCACTATGCTTTAATTATGTTCAATTTGTAACAATGAAATTGGGGGTCACCACAACATGAGGAACTGTATTAAAGGGTCATGGCATTAGGAAGGTTGAGAACCACTGTACTAGAGACAAATATACTAATATGTTGCATGTGATTGTCTCTGGGTGATGGGATTTGAGGTGATTTTACTTCTGTCTGTTTCTCAGTGGACTGAGATCCAGGACTTCTCCTGGGTAAGAATTACTCTTTCCTCTCAATGTCTCAAGGGCTCAGTCAAGGTCTTGGGGCCCAGAAGACATGAGTACTGTGTGCCTAAAGGGAGATCATGTGGCTAAGCCTCCAGCAAGGATTGGCTTCTCACTCAGATATGAATCACTAAGAAACTACTACCCCCCAATGAGCTTGCTCAGTAAGTAACATTGGGTGTTGGATCTCCCTGAACAGTGTCTGAGAATATGGCTGTAGAGCGCCTTAGAGAAGCAGGCCATTGGATAAAGCCAGCATCCACTCTATTCTATCCATTGAGATTTTGTCTCTCAGGGCCAGACAGGGAAACAAAGAAACCACCTCAGCAAACTCTTTGAACACCAACTGACAAATGCATTTGCAGAGCATGCCATGTGCTTCTCTGGGCACTTGAAGAAAAACGTCGAGTGAAATCCCAAGGTCCTTGCCCCCAATCAAGGAAGGATTCAAGCGATCACTTTTGATCCACAGGTGTTTATTGATACCTAATGGGTGTCTACTCCTGCCCTGGGCACCTAGGCACAGAGCGACCAGACATGGTAGAAGTTTGGTCCCTGATCTCCTGGGACCAGGTCATAAACTTGTGCAAAGGGGAAATAGCAAGAGGTGTTAACCTGGATTATCTCTGATCCCAGAGATAAGACCAGGCACCATGGAGCCCCAGGGAAAGGAGGAACTAGGCTGAGAGGGAGCATCAGGAGCACCCACCAAGTCAGGCATGAGACTGCCTCAGGGCTCCCATCTGTGTCCTTACTAATGAGGCTCCAGGGAGGTTCTGCTTCCTCCAGGTTCCCTGACTCAGATGCTGCATTAATCACTAGAGAAGTCTCTGCCATCCAGTTCAACCCACTTAGTGGGTAAAAGTTGGATTATTTGGAAAGTCTCTCTGAAAACCTGTTCCCCATCGCAGACCTGGGTCTCCACAGGGCGAAGGAAAATAATGGGTAGGGAGGTGGGTCGTTGCTGTTGTTTTGATTTTTGTTTTCTTGGTTCAGGACTCCGCAAATCACATGCCTCAATTCATGACACCTCCTCACCACCATTCCTTGCAAGACAACTTCCAGGTTTTATTGTCTCTTATTACTGCTAATCTCCATTTCCTTCCTCTCCCTCCACATAGTAGCCACTTCAAAATTGGCATGTATGCTTGAATAATTTATGTCTTTGTATGTCTGTGTATTTTATAGACACCTGTAGTATTGTGTTAAAAATCCCATTGTGTTTCTTACTTTCTATATTGACACTAATTTTCATGATCCACTCTCCTTGCTGTGTAAATACTCAAATCCCTGCTTGTTTTATCTTTTTCCAAACCATTCTCTCTACACAGATGAATTTTCTTAGTCTAAACTGAACCCTATCACTTTTCTGCTTAAAGCATTTCAAAAACTTCCTATTACAATTAGAAAAAAAAATTGGAAACCAGCCTATGAGGTCTACTTGTCAGCTCCTACATACATCTCCAACCTCAATCAGTATCCTTCTCTTTCTTCTGCTCCCCACACTTCAGCCACACTGGCTTTCATTCAGTTTGTTGAATTCACAAAGCTCTTTCATCTCAGCACCTTTGCCTTCTCCCCCTCCCCCACCTCATCTCTTGGAACGGCTTTCTCTTTCTCAGCCTTCAAGCCTCTCCTAACTGTGGACATTGGTGCAGCCCTTTTGGAGAGACTTTGGCAATATTAGTCATCTTGGGCCAGGTTCCCTGGAAGCAGTGACTCCTGGGAACTAGGACAGAGTTTAGTGAAGGAGGGACCTCAGAAGAAGAAGATGGAGGGAGGTGAGCAGAGATGTGGACTCAGCACATTACGTTCAGCCTGGTCTTGAGAGGGGATCTGGGAGAGGAATTGTACCCATTGAGTGAGTCCCATTGGAGGTAAGGAGCCAGGCTTGTCTACCCACTGCCAGTCATTACTGGCCTCTGGCTGAGCCTACATCCCAGGGCAGTGGAGGGGGAGCACCTACCCCCTCTGGACAGGGAAAGGGCCATCAGGAGCCATGAGCAGCCAACATCCACAGCAGCTGGGAGGGGGGATGGCTGAACTAGCCAGTGAAGTTGCACCCACTAGTAAAACCTAAGGTGTGGATGGCCTTCCTGCTAGAAATTATTCTTAGCAACATACTCTAGAGAACCTTCATTCATGTGCCCATGAAGAAGCATACAAGAAAGTCCATTTCAGCATTGTTTATGATGGTGGAAAACTAGAAATCACTTTAAATCTGCTTCAACAGAAGTATAAAGTAATCACAGTAAATTGCCTAGTAAAGCGGTAAAAGTAATTGAATGAAGTATGTCTGGCAAAGCGGACAAATCTCGATGCATGATTTGAGTGAAAAAGCAAGTTTTAGCGTACATTCTGAATGATGCTATTGAAATAAAATTTCAAAAATGCAAAATCAACACTAAATATAACTTGTGTGTACACAACTTTTGAGTAAAATTATAGAAACCTACTTAGGGACAAGCACAGAGTGGGTGATAGTAAGTAGCTCTGGGGAAGGGAAAACTGGGATGGAATCAGGAGTTCAACGGTCTCCCAACTGCCACCCTAATGTTCTATTTAAAGACACACAGGCAATGGCAGCATTTTAAGATTTAGTAGTAACACAGGTGATCACAATTTGTTCTACATATATTTTATTCTTTTACATTTAATCCTTAATAGTCACACTTTAAAAATTACAGAAAATATTCATGTGGCTCTATGTACATCTAGAGTGATACTTTTGTCTTTCTGTTTTCCCTATGTTATCGTTTTACTTGCAAATAACAACAGAAGAAAGTACACAGATGATCCATTTTCTTTTTTTAGGCTCCATCACAGCACTTTGACACATTTCATCATGTCACATGAATTTGTTAGCCATGCTGTTCATATACAATGCAATTAACATCGCATGAGGATGTTTATGTCAGTGGGAAAATACTCATAAAAAGGCTAGTGTTCTTTAGATGGAATTGACAGGATAAGGTTTGGGAACCCACTTATTCCAGGTGTCTCTTTGCTATCTATTCTAGCCAATATTTCCAGTGGTCCATTCTCACCCAGTGACACTGATCAGAAGAACCAGCTTCATGCTCTTAGACTCTGAGGGGCTATATTTTGACACAGAAGGCCTGCTTTCCCCCCCTGTGTCCCAGCCGAGGAAATGTTATTCAAAAAGTGATCAGTTCAAGCTTGAGAATGAGAGGCCTATGTTATAGGTTCTCCTACGGTGATTCTTCATGCTCTTTGGACTTAGCAAAATTATATATATGAATATTCAAATATATGAGAGCATATTTAATTTTTCTAAGTACTTATAGATGGCCCTCTTGGGTGCCTGTACTAGTTTACACTCCCATCACAGCCCATGATGTTCCCATTTGTCCCATAGCCTCACCAATACTTCCCATCATCACACTCTAATCTGTCATGCAGATTGGTGTAAAGAGCGCCTCATTACTTCTCTGACTACAAGTACAATTTAACATCTCTTCATATCTTACTACAAGTGCAATTTAATATCTCTTCATATCTTGTTAATGTTTTGGATTTCCCTTTATGAAATTCCCTTTTCGTATACTCTACCCATTTTTATGTGAGGCATTTCTTATAAACTGTAGATATTAATCCCAACAAGGGATTTCAGAGATTGCTTGCAAGTTTTAAGATAAAGCTCCTATAAACATTTGTGCTTAGGTTTTTGAGTGGATGAAAGTTTCTATTTCTCTGGGATAAATGCCCAGGAGTGCAATTGCTGGGGTGTGTGGTAGTTGCATGTTTAGTTTTATAAGAAACAACCAAACTACTTTCCCCAGTGGCTGTAATAGTCTACATTCCCACCCTCACTGTATGAGTGAGTTTCTCCGCATCCTCCCCAGCATCGAGTGTTATCACAGTCTTTTATTTTAGTTAATCTCCTTGTGGTTTAATTAACCTTTTCCTAATGGTTTATGATGTTGAACTTTTCAAGTGCTCCTGTGACATGTTATAGCCTCTTCAGTGAAGTGTCTGTTCATTTATTCTGTTTAATTCTCCAGTGAACCCCCTGGGCCTGGATGCCCTTCATTAGATGCTTTAACTACAGATTCAACTTCTTTAATAGACTAGTCAGGGCATCACTTTCTCTTGAGGAAGGTTGTATAGTTAGTTTCTTCCCAGGAATTGGTCCGTTTCACCTAACTTGTTGGAACTATGTGCACAGCGTTTTTCTCTGTTTCTTGGTCAGTCTGGCTAGAAATCTGTTTGTTTTACCAATACTTTTAGAGAAGCAGTTTTCCAGTTTGTTGAAGGCTATTTTGAAATTCTTTGTTTTACTGATTTCTGCCATTATGTTTTCCCCCTTCCTTGTTTCTCCAAGTCACTCTGTTGCTCTCTCTAATTTACTATTTGGATACTTGGATCTCTCTTCCCAGCTGTAATTCTTTCCTTAAAAGTCTATTTAAAACAAAAACTCTGTCTTTTATGGCTGCTTTTGATTTGCAGCTTTTCTTTATTGTTTTTTAGTTGTGAGTATTCCATAATTTCACTCATGATTTCTTTTGAACTCAGGGTTTATGTAGAAGATACTTCACTTCAGCTTCGTTGTATCTTCTTAAGTGCCCAGATATTTGGCGATTTTAAAGCTATCCTTTATTATTAACTTCTTACCTTAGTGCATTATGGTTAGAGAACATATAGGCATCATGCATTATGGTTCATGAACATATCAATGGAGAACAAACATATATTTCTTCTTTGGAATTTATTGAGACTTCCTTTGTGGCATAGTACCTGGTAATGATTTATTTTGTTTAAAAGACTGGGTATTATCTGTTAGTCTGATATAATATGTATAACAAAGCAAACAATAACTTCCATTTGTCAAATTTTCTTCTGATTTTTAAAAAATCATTTATTGCTTCTCATTTAATAGGTCCTATTTCTGGAGGCAGGTTTAAAATTAATGCATTCTATTTTTCAAGACAGGATACTTTCCCTTAACTTAAAATACATGCAGTTAAACGTATCCCTGTGGTTTCTTACACATATCTATATTTTCCTCAGCAAGACATGCTCTTTTACATGCCCTCCTGTGTTTCATTCCCCTACCCTCATCCACTACACAGTACTGACCCTATCTAGTATTTTAGATTTTTCCCCACACTTTTTCTGTATTCTTTTAGTCAAGAATAAACTTAGCATGGGGCCACATTGCTCACTTCTGGGATTTTTGGTTCTGGCTTCACCCAGGACACAGATCCCTCATAGAATCTCCAATCTCTGTATCGAAGGAGAAAAGAGCTTAGCCCAAGGCCTCGTGGAGAATCACAAATGAGGTTGAGGCTTTGTCACGAGGAAGAGAAAATGGCCACTGAGCTCAACCACAGGCCGTGCAGCAAACCTGACCACTGTCCAGGCACCCAGAGAGCACTTTCCAGAGAGGACCCCACTGAGTTTCTACAATAAACCTGTGAGCTTGACCCTAGGTTCACCCCGTGTTTAGAGGCACAAGCACTCAGAGACATGAAGTGCCCTCAAGACTCACAGCAAGCAGGGGGCCGAGTGACCACTGTGCTGTGCAGGGACAGGGTGCTCACCTGGTAAATAGTTGGGTTGGTCCCACACCTGTTGGGTAGAACAAATGTTCTGTGATAACACAGAAAAATGAGGGCGAAAGCAGAGTCCCTGCTCAGGAAGGCGGGCAGCTGGTATTGCACCAGTTTGTCTAGCCGGTGTGCCTGGGGGTCTGCACCATATAGGTATTTTTTTAGGGAAGCACGAGTGGATGGTGTGGGGCCACTTGGCTGGTTGGCAGCTGGGGCCCAGGGCTGGGCTGACTGGCCTCCATGTTCTGCTCAGGATGCCCCCAATGGGAGGCCAGTCCTTGGCATCTGACCACCAGCTCTGAGTCCTGGCTTCCAGGAAGGGCAGGTGGAGAAGGGAGAACCCTTCTCGCTGGGAGTGTTAGGGGTCCTGAGGCCAAAACTCCCCTTCCGTGATTCTCCAGCTCAGCACTGCCCGCCTGACCTCCAGAGAGTTCTGGTTAATCAGCAGAGCAGTTGGGGCTCCCAATGGGGCCACCACATTAGTTTCCGGGTTGTGAGCACATTTGTACTTAAGAAGGTTTTTCTTTGTGTTTCCAGGGTCGGTTTCTGTACTAAACTGAAAGGTGAACAGAAAAGCAGGTGGGCCCTCCCATGCTTGGCATCAGCAGGGTCACAGGCAGGGCTGGAAGGTGGAGTCGGAGTGTCTGGAGATGCAGATGGGGAAGTGCTGGACGTGGGAGGACCCTGGGCTGCCAGCTGGATGAACGTCACGTCATTCCACACCACACCTTTGATGAGGACCCGCAGCATGTTCTCCTGGTGCTTTGCCCTGCAGACCAGGTGGCTTATGCCCTCCAGGCACTGGCTTTTGGATTTTGGACTCCATGACCTTGTCCTTGGTTTTCTTGGACAAAAATAGCACCTTCTTTTTCTTCTCCTTGGTGAGCACTGTCATGCACATGCTGGGTGTTGCTGTGGCCTCATCACTGCTGGGCAGCCTGCTGACCTGGAGAGAGTGGAAGGTGCACTTGAGGGTGTTGTTGGCGGTAGGCAGGTCTTTCTTCTTCGAGTCTCTCTTCCTGTCTGTGGGCTGGGCTGCCATCCAGTAATCCACCTGCCGCTCCATCAGCTTGGCGCCATCCCCCTGGCTGGGGGAGGACAAGCCCCACTCACTGACAAGATGAGTAGGATGACAAGGCCTCATTGGCGACCAGAGGTATGGACAGAGGGAAGGATAAAAGCACGCCGCAGCCCAAGGGGGCCCATCATCTGAGTCTCCCGACGTGTCTGAGGACTGTTGCACTATCCCAACTTTCACCCACTCCCCCAAAGGGAATGAACTATAAGGACTCCTCATTGGGGCTCTTCTGCTTGTAGAGAGCAGGGCTTCCTCGATGGGCAGCTGGGAGGCACAGTTGTCCCCGTGATGTACTGTGTGATTCTCGTCACAATGTCCTGTGTGTCCTGTATGGCACTATGGGCCTCCAGCTTGTGGAACAGGTCCCGCCAGGCCAGGTCCTGGAAGAAGCTGTTGTAGCGGTAATGCACGGAGCCCAGGTACCTGGCCACAGGGTTGGAACCCAGTGGGATGACCAGAAAGTGCTCATAGCCCAGCCAGTCGAGCATCTTGTAGGACAGCAGCTCCAAGAAGACCCGCAGCACAGCGCTGAAGTAGTGCTGTGCCCCTGCCACCAGGATCTTCACCAGCTTCGGGGGCTGGGAATTATGGTTACAGTATCTCTGTATCCACCAGATGATAGAGCTGAAGGCCACCGGGACGTCTGCCGTGAAGCAGGTGCACAGCACAGACAGCGTGTGCCCCTGCAGGATGTCCGAGGGGACTGCTCCTGCCAATCAGAGGTGTTGACGAGGATGATGTTCTCCAGCAGCTGGTCATCAGAGATGAGGATGTGGTTCAGCTGGTTGTATGTGGTCTTCCTGGGGATCTGCAGCTGGCTCCCTGGGTCTGGCCATTCTCATTGTCTGGGCTCTTGGCTCACTTGTTCTATGGCTGTGCCTTCTGCTGCTCCTTCAGGTACCTGCCCAGCCATGGTGGCCGGGATGCTTCCCCTTGGCCTTGGTGGAGGGGATGAGAGACTCTGTCTTGGTGATGCGCCCACTGGGCAGCAGCTTTTTGGTGAGGTCTCTGCCTCCGGGCTGTCCTTGGGCAGTGCTGGCTGCTCCCCTGGGTGGGCATGCTCTGAGGCACTAAGTGGGAGACACTGTCACTTGGCTATTGTTGCCTGAGCTTGGTCTTCTCGGGCACTTTAGCCGGACTAGGAGGCTCCTTTGTTTTGCTTTGTTTGTTTTGTTAACCCTCACCAGAGGTTATTTTTCCACTGATTTTTTAGAGAAAGTTGAAGGGAGGGGGAGAGACAGAGAGGGAGATAAGCATCGATGTGAGAGAGACACATGGATTGGTTGCCTCCTGCACGTGCCATGACCAGGGCTGGGGATCAAGCCTGTAATCGATACAGGTGTGCCCATGACCAGAATTGAACCCAGGACCCTTTACTCCGTGAACCAACACACTAGCCCTCAGCGAAACCTGCTAGGACTCAGAAGCTCCTCCTGGCTCTGGGCACCATGGATGCTCCCCATGTCCATTTTTGAACTGAAATGTGACAGGCCTTCGCAGTATGGCCTAAGCTTGGGTTTGGTGGTGCTGAGAACGCTCTCATCTTCCTCCCTGTCTGGGCTACTGTCACTGGTTCTCCAGCATGTTAGTTAGAAGGTGCAGGTCCTCCTCCACTCGGGGACATGATCTGCAGGGTCCTGCTCAGGGTCCAGGGCCTCCTCTGACACTTGGGCTCTGCTCAGCTAAACCACAACTTTCTGCTTGTCGTGGATCTTGTTGTGACTTTCAATAGTCACTGCTTCCTGATCCAGGTCCTACCCATGGGCAGCATCTTCACTGGCCTCCTGCTCAGAGAAGCTCTCATACTCCTCCTTAGAGTAGTGATTCATAGATCTTGGGCCGGCCTGCATGGCGCTGTCCTCACGGTGAATGGACTGGCTAGACATGGAGGAGGTCCAGATTCAGGTGACTTTGGGGGAAGGGGTGCTGTGGGCCACCGAGTCCAAAACACTGTCGCTGGGCTGTTTGATGCCTGAGGGCCCACGTGTTTTCTTGCGCTTTGGCCAGATTTGCAGGCTACTGTTGGCTCCGGGCCCTGTGGATGCTCCCCGTCTTTGTCTGTGAGCTGGAGGGTGCCAAACCTGCAAAGAACAGTCTGAGCTTGGGCTTGGGGGTGCTGAGGGTGCTGTTACCATCCTCCATGTCTGGGCCACTGTCCCTGGGGTTTTGCAGTGTGTTAAATAGAAGGTCCAGGTCCCACTCCAACTTGGAGACATGCTCTGCTGTGTCCTGCTTGAGTCCACAACCTCTTCTAACACTTTGAACTTTCCCAGCCACGCCACAACTTTTTCCTTGATATTTTGTGGCCTGGTAATGGATGTCTTTCCTAATATCCATGGCCTCTGCTTCTTGGGCATCCCCATGTCAATGCCCTCCTCAGCCAGGTCCGGTCCATGGGTGGCATTGTTGCTGGCCTGTTGCTCAGAGGAGAAGCTCTGATATACCCCCTCAGAGTAATTAACCCTTGACTTAGCCTTGCATCTGGCCTGTATGGCACTGTCCTCCCAGTGGATGGGCTGGTTGGACAGAGAGCAGATCCAGATCTCGGCCACTTTGGCAGAAGCCTCCTCGGTCACTTTGGCCACCCTTCAGGGGTCGCTGCCTGACCTCGGCCATGTGGATGGCGCCCACAGGGATTGTCTTGTAGCTCCAGATGGTCTGGTTCTTAAAGCGCTTCCTCCAGTGCAACAGGACCTGTAGCTTGTTGCCTTCTCACAGAGGAAGTGGGGGTCCTGCAGTGAGATCAGCCCCAGGTCTGTCTCCAGTTGTTCACTGGGGAACATACTCCCTTAGGATGTGCTTGGAGCCCTGCATCTCCACAGTGATCACCATTGATATGAGGTTGGAGCCCTGCATCTTCATGCCAATCACCATGGAGATGAGGTCCTTCTCCAGCTCTTTGAAGACCACTATCTTCATTAAGGTCAGGTTGCACAACCTGGGCACGAATCTGAGGCTGGGGCTGTCCAACTCCCTGGTAGCAAAAAGGTTCTTGGGCATTGGTGTGTTGAACCTGGGCACAGGGGTGGGGGAGCGGGAGGTGTGGAGACCAGGACTGTGGGCAGCAAGGTAGCTGCAGCTGCTTACACCATATAGGTCCTTTCTGCATTCTGGGATGATGGTTTCTCTTCCTGTGTTGGGACAGAGGAGGGACATTCCCTCAGGGGCAGCTTATGAACTGCCAGGTGGGTTGGGGGCTGTAGTTCAGACCAATCCCCTAAGAACTCAGTGACTGTGTCAGGAGGTGGGACACAAGTGATCCAAGAACAGTGTGTGTGAAAAGGGACAACATGCTCACTGACTAGCTCAGGGAAGGCCTGTGTGGTGTTCTTGCAAACTCAGAGACCTAAAGTTGTCACAAAGGATGTTCTGAAATGAAAACTTTTAAACTAAAAGCAGTTTATGGTGGGTAGTCATGTCCTAGGCTGGCATCTTCCCTGACAAAGGTCAATCTTAACCTTAACTGAGCCTGTCTATTCCTTTTGGCATCTACAATAACATATAATTTGGAATGTCAAAGGAATTTCCCTTTTTCCGGACCCCTCAAAGCATAGGCAATGCTCTGCGGAGGCCACAAATCCCCTCATTGTTACTGAGTTCATTGTTGACTTGTAACTATCCTATATCCACCATGTAAAAGAAGTATGTCTGTGTCATTTTACTGTTTATCCAGTCACAGAGGATTCCCCACTTTGATTTCTCTGGGACCCTAATGTATCACCACTGGATTTCATGTTACCGCCATACATCTCCTGTTTTGATTGTAATGTATAAAATAAGGTGCAAAACTGCCATTCTCCAGAGCATTATCTCAATCCTCTGAGATTTTCTTCCTGCCAATTGTTGACAGTGGGCTTTAATAAACTCCCAAAATTCTCCACAAGTTTGAGTGTTTCTTACTTTGACATTTACTTGGCGTAGTGGGTCAGGATTCCAAAAAAGCTCACCCAGGACCAACCTGTGGACCTGGTGTTAGGATTCAACAAAGGACCCATTGAACCGCTGGTTCCCCACTCGTAGGGTGAACCTGGGTGAGTTGTGTCTTAAATCCAGGATTTTTCCCTTGCTGATGGTAGAGGGTTAGATTTATTTGAGCTGTATTTTTAAATACTCCAGGTAGAACTAAGATTAAGGGTTGATGGAACTTAGATTAAGACAAGACAGTAGGAAAAAAATGGGTGGCTGGTGTTAAATTGTGGCTTTCCAATTAGAGTGGCTTTCTGAGAATCTGGGCAAAATAAAAAAACCGTTGCTGTATAAATTAGAGTTGACCTCAATCAGCTCCAAAAATACAGGGTCATGTCCTCCCTCCAGCCCGAGTATTAGGTATTCTTAGGGGACTAAGAATCTCTGTGGAGGTGTGAGGTCATTCCTCATGACGTGCAGGAGCCCCAAAGCAAAATTTCAACTCAATTGCAATTAAAGTGACTGGTTCTGGTGGGGGAGCACCCATAAGGTTTGGTCAACCATTCCCTGACCCTCTGGTTGTTTTAGACAGCAGGGAGATAAACCGAGGCACATCAGAGGGTTGAATGTGACTTGAGGGGTGAGAGCCTCATGGAGCTCAACCCATAAGCAACACATGTTGACCAACTTCATTATATAACTATCCTAGAAAATTTGCTCAGATTCTGCAGATATCAGAAAGAAAAGAAAAACCACATATACACACACACAACTCCAAAACAACAACAAAACACACCTAAAATTAAAATGAGAAGTTGTACCTCCAAGGCCAGGCGATGCCAGATCCCAGCCCTCATTAATACTCCTGATAGGAAGCTTTTACTTGCAAGTCCTTTACAGAAATGGGAAGATTTAACTAGAAAATATCCTCCTAAAAATGGCCAAAATGCAGTTTTATTTGCGTGCCTAAATTAATTTTTTGGCATGCAATAAAAATTAGGAAAATGCCAGGTCTAACATTAAACTGAATGAATGAATGGAAGCATATCTTGATTTGGAAATCAGGAGATTATAAGAAGCACATATAAATTCTTTTTTTAAAAAAATTAAGGAATTAGAAATTTTAGAGACTGTCTCTAAACTCTTCTGAAGGTAATAAATGCCAACACCCCATTCTTCCGCCTTCTCTAGCTCCCCCACTATATCCTTCGCCCTTTCCCATCCCTTCTTCCTTCCCCTTCAGTCCCCTCCACTACCACTCCCTACTGACTTAAGAAAAAATGAGAGAAGACACTGGGGGGTAAGGGAGGCCAGGGGATTGTCAAGGGTGGGGGGGGGGGGAAAGGACACATATGTAATACCCTTTGTAATACTTTCAGCAATAAAAAAAAAAAGAAAAAAGAAAAAAAAAAGAAAAAATGAGAATAGGAATTCTAACAACTCCCTTTGGAGAAAAGCTTGTCTCAGCAAGAGAGGAACCAGCAATTGTTCCTGATTTTCTCAATGACCCTGATGGGTTCACAAAGGCATTTAACTGTTAGAACATGTAATCCTGGCTATTCTAACCTATTCCAATTAATATAGCTAATGGTTTCTGCCAGCAAATGCAACACAATTTCTAAATAAGGTTTGCAAGAAAATTCCTGTAGAGAAATCTGTCCACTGTTAGAATGATAGGAAACTGAAATAGGATGTAGAAAAACAACAACAAACCACACACACACACACACACACACACACACAACCATAGGGTTGATCCATGGGTGTTTCCCCTTCTCACTGATAGTTTGGGAGCAGGTGAAATTATCATAGAAAGAGAAGCCAGTAAGACCCCTGTAGATACTGGGGCTACTTTATTTGTTCCTAACCACATCCAACTAATTGTCTTCTCCTTTGGAGTAAAGCTTCTGTGCAAATGGCAGGAATATTTAACCAATGTCTGTTTTTAATCAAAACCTGTTTCCAACTAGGGAATGTTATAGCAATATTAGCAAATATCTATCTTTGCTAATAAAATCTGCCCCAATTCAACTGATAGGGAAAGGTATTTTGTTTGTTTATTTGTTTGTTTTATGAAATCAGTGATACCTACACATGCTTTTTCCAGAAGGGTAATATGTATTTAGAAATAAATGAACAAGATACTGAGCCCAACAGAGCCTGAGATGAACCCAGCGGTGTGTCCTCAAAGTTGGGGTCCTAGCTGCACCCAGGTTTCATCAGGGGCTCTGGAAAAGGATCTGCTGGTGGAATCATGCACAGACATGGAGAGGCATGGGGGAGATGGTGAGCATTCAGCAGGTAAGATGAAAAAAAAAGGAGCCCAGAGTTAGAACCGCATGCATGCACCTCTGTCCAATACCCACCCAGGGTAGAGGGAGCTGGCCCCTTTGTTCTGAGCTCAGGCTTATGCAGTTGTGAACCCAACCCTCAATGGAAAATTGGGAAACTGATGTCCATAGAGTGGCAGATATCATCCAATGTCCATGACATTCAGAGCCCAGAGTACAGGAATGTTCAGACCTTCCAGGCCAAGGCTCCCACCTCTCCGACAGAGTTGGTCTGGACATTAGAAATCCTGACATACTGGGAAGCTCCTGCCTGTTCCTCCGTACCTAGGGGTCAGGGGGCGCTTTGTTCTGGGACCCAGAAAGAGCACTAGCTCTCTCTTTTTTTTTTTTACTAAGAGAAAAATTTGTATTATTTTATTTTATTATGGTTTAAAGTATAACATATGTTTCCTTTTATCCCCATGGACCCCTCCCCAGCCACTCCCACCTCCCAGCACATGCCCCTACCCCCTCAATGTCTGTGTCCATTGATTATGCTTATATACATGCATTCAAGACCTTTGCTTGATCTCTTACTCTCTCCCCCACTCTCCCTGCCTTCCCGCTGAGGTTTGAGGGTCTGTTTGACGCTTCTCTGTCTCTGGATCTATTTTTGTTCATCAGTTTATGTTATTCATTATACTCCACAAATGAGTGAGACCATGTGATATTTATTTTTATCTGACTGGCTTATTTCACTTAGCATAATGCTCTCCATGTCCATCCAAGCTGTTTTGAAAGGTAAGAGTTCTTTCTTTTTTAAAGCAGCATAGTATTCCATTGTGTAGATGTACCACAGTTTTTTCCACTCATCTGCTGATGGGCACTTAGGCTGATGGGCACTTAGGCTGTTTCCAAATCTTAGCTATTGTGCTGCTATGAACATAGGGGTGCATATATCCTTTCTGATTGGTGTTTCTGATTTCTTGGGATATATTCCTAGAAGTGGAATTACTGGGTCAAATGGGAGTTTCATTTTTAATTTTTCAAAGAAACTCCATACTGTTTTCCACAGTGGCCACACCAGTCTACGTTCCCACCAGCAGTGCACGAGGGTTCCTTTTTCTCCACATAATCACCAGCATTT
The DNA here is from genome assembly GCF_000147115.1 of Myotis lucifugus. Taxonomy (NCBI): domain Eukaryota; kingdom Metazoa; phylum Chordata; class Mammalia; order Chiroptera; family Vespertilionidae; genus Myotis; species Myotis lucifugus. Next base: position 11,527,418 of record NW_005871055.1, read on the forward strand.
GTCCTTTCTTGATTTGTTGATGCTAGCCATCTGTCAGGTGTGAGATGGTATCTCATCGTGTTTTTTAAAAATATATTTTTATTGATTTCAGAGAGAGATAGAAACATCAATGATGAGAGAATCATTGATTGACTACCTCCTGCATGCCCCCTATTGGGGATCAATGCCCCAAACTGGGCATGTGCCCTTGACCAGAATCGAACCCGGGACCTTTTAGTCCGCAGGCCGACACTCTATCCACTGAGCCAAACCGGCTAGGACCCTCATTGTTGTTTTGATTTGCATCTCTCAGGTGATTAGTGACTTTGAGCACGTTTTCATAAGGCCAAGAGACATATGAAAACAGAATTTTTTTCTTGTGACTAATAAAAAGAATTTTATTAAACTTACTGAAGTCACATGTCCACATACAACCATCATCACTGTGGCCAGGCCAGTGAGATGTGCTGACACATCCACTCTGGGGCCTTGACCCACACTCCCCAGAACCACCTGGATGTGGAAATTGGCAGCTGTAAGAAAGGGGGAAATAGAAGTCATGTCCCCCACAGGCCATTGTCAAATAAAATGTCAACTTCTGGTTTCCACTCTGACATATGAGCTTGGAAGTTCTTACTCTCATCCTTACAAGAAGAAAAAAATGAACAATAAAAAAAAAAAAACAGGAACTCTTTTTAGATCCATCAGATCATTGAAGTCACATGGCTATGAAATTAACCTTTGCTGCTGCAAACCACTGGATTCAGGCTTTGTTAACACAATACAATCTAGCACTAGCATTTGTGTGTGCGCGCACACAATCTCACACACACACACACACACACACACACACAGGATCAAAAGACTCTGGGTGGAATTAGAAGAAAAGCAGACACCGAGGAGGTGACAATAGGAAGAAAAGGAGGTTGGAGGCACTTTTGCCTCGTGACAGTCCTCCTCCTACTTTATAGCTACTACCCCTCATGAGCCTGAATATCGCTAAGAAGCACATGCTGCAATAATCCATTGTGCAGGCAGAGAAGAGACAGGCTCTAACAGACACAATGACTTATCCAGGATCAAGAAGAGGTAAGAGCCGAAACCGGTTTGGCTCAGTGGATAGAGCGTCGGCCTGTGGACTGAAAGGTCCCGGGTTCAATTCCGGTCAAGGGCATGTACCTGGATTGCGGGCACATCCCCAGTAGGGGGTGTGCAAGAGGCAGCTGATCGATGTTTCTCTCTCATCGATGTTTCTAACTCTCTATCTCTCTCCCTTCCTCTCTGTGAAAAATCAATAAAATATATTAAAAATATATATATAAAAAAAAAAGAAGAGGTAAGAATGAGGGGTTGAGTCTGAGCCCAGGTCTGTCTCCTCAAATCTAGTACCCTGGCTGCAGCTAGACCTTGTGGAGTGGGTGTGTTGGTGTCACTGTGTACACTGTTGGTATTCCATGGAGAAGGTGGGTGAGCAGTCAGCAGCCCACAGCACTGTCTATAGCTGTTATTAGATGAGGGCAGTCGGGGGGGGGGGGGCAATCCCAGGAAGTGAGGTCACTTCCTAATAGAACTCGGAACCCCCGTAACCAGGCACCCACTTTCTAGCAACTGCCCAACCACCACTCACTTGGCAAGAGACAGTTGACAGTTCAACATGTTCTCTTGTTGTGTTCCCAGTTATCGGGGCTCTGGTTCCCGGAGACCCTGCAGGGAGAGTTGTTCCAGACTCTGTAGACGGTTCAACACTCGTGTCCGACATCTCTGGCCGTTTTCAAGAAGATCCCCTCAGGTAAGAGAAGGTGGCCTGGGTCAGACCCATTCACGCCAGGCCAGCCTCCTCTGTGGGCCATCCCTGTGCAGCCCACATCCCTCCCCTTCATGTGGTGGGAAGAGGGACCTGAAGGGAGAACCCCGGGGCAGAAACAGTTTTTGGAGCAGTGGATAACCTAGAGGTCCTGTTGTGATCACACCCCAGGGCAGGGCAGGCAGGTGGAGATGGGCTTCCAGAGGGGTCCCTTATCTGTGCCAATGGGAGTCCTAGGCCCTCAGGATGTCATGCCTTTTCCTTGCCAGTAGAGGTCTCAGCAGATCACAGTCTGTGTGTGTGTCTGGGGTGGAGGGTCACAGGGTTTAGAGAACCAGCAAAACAGGGCTCTGAGGCTTTCCCCTGATGACTGGGAACTGTCTTTCAGAGCTCCACACAGGAGAACGGACTGGAGCTGACAGATGGGGTCCTCAACTCCATGCCCCTGAAGGAGGCACAGATACCTGATATATCCTCAAGCCTGAAGCACCGCCGCAGGGTGAGTGTAGGTTCCCAGTTGAGCCAAACTCCAGAACCCCAGGGAGTCAATGGGATCCAGGTTCCAGAAGGCACCCTGCTACTCCCCTGAGATCCCTCCTAGTGTCCAGTTCCCAAAGGAATCTGGGTCCTCGTCTCCTTCAGGTCAGGAGCTGGGGCCTCCCAGGGCTGCACATTGTATGGGGACAGGGACTGCTTATCACAGTGATCCATGTCTTCATTGCTGTGGGACCTGGACCTTAAAACCTTCCGTTGCCATGACAATGGTGCCACCCTGAACATACCACATGTCCTAATATCCAGACCCTCCACCCCATGAAAAGCTTCTGTGTTCTCATCTTACATTGGGATGTTTTGTCAGAAGTCGCACGGGTGACACTGTTAATACAAGCATGTGCTGTCTGTCCTGTGCTAAGAAAATGACCTAAGATACTAATGTGTTTCATATTCCTCACCTGCAATTCGACTTTTCCTGCCAAGAACCTTTTCTCTTATTAATGTGAAAAACTTTCAAAGCTCTGAAAAATTTGTGTGCATTTATTTGAGCCAAAGTGTCGACAATTGCTGGTGAGCAAAATCTCAATGGGTTGAGAGAATGCTCCGGAGAATGACAATTTTGCACCTTATTTTATACATTATAATCAAAAGTGCAGACTTATGTGGGTTCCATGAAATCCATGTGTGATAGATTAGGGAGAGAGGAGAAAGCAAAGTGTGGAAACTTCTGTGATTGGATAAACGGTAAAATGCACATACTTCTTTTACATAGGTGGATGTAGGATAGTTTCAAGTCAACAATGAACTCAATAACAACGAAGGGGTCTCTGATCTCCGCAGAGCACAGAACGGTGCCTGTGCTTGTGTTGTCCAAAATAAGGAAAATTCCTTTGATAATCCAAAGATATGTTATCATAGATGCAAAAAGGCCGTACTCAGTTAAGGTAAAGATTGACCTTTGTCAGGGAAGATGCCAGACAAGGACATGACTACCCACCGTGAGCTCCTTTTAGTTAGTGTTTTAATTTCAGACCATCCTTTGTAGTTACTTAAGGTCTCTGAGTTTGCAAGGCCGCCTCGCAGGACTTCCCCGAGCTAGTCAGGTTAGTATGGGGCCCCTTTTTTCGTCCACACATCCTCCTTTTGTTCATAAATCAATACAAATTTTGCATTGATGATGAGTGTTAGTGTTTTGTCTTGCTGAACAATGGACCATTGGGGATGAGGTAAGACTATAACCTTAAATGGCATTCAAAGTGGAATTTTTATTATTAATCAAAATAAAAAGGCAGGCGAATGGGAGGCCATGAGATCCTATATGTCTTTGTTAAAAAATATTCTGTATCAATTTTAAATTTTGAGCTAACATGAGCAGAATCCTTTTGCTGCTTGTCTTAAGTTTTGGTATTTTGCATCTAGTATAACATTTACATACCAGGAACAAAAGCAACAGCATTAAAGCAGGAACACTGTTTAGGAATAGAAAATGTCTACTACTAGACAACAAAGCGACTGAGGGAATTAAGCATTCCAGCCAACCAAAAATCCCTTTGCATGTATTTTCATAATTGTTTACTAAGCTAATTATATGTTTTCCTTCTTCATCCACTGTCCCTTGTATTTATGCTATGTTTGGCCAGATGAATTAAGACTCTCTACTATTTCCTTATCATGACTGATCATTAGAATATAATTGTCTAGTAGGTGGGAAAAATTAGCAGGTATCGAAATTCAACTTTTCATATGTAATAATGAGGATAATAACAATATAAAAATCAGTTGATGTACATTTAATCAATAACAATTAGGAGATATAAGAACAAGGTTTGAGCAGCAGTAATTTGTGAGCATCCAGGCCTTGCTGACTTCTTGGGAAAGCTGTCAGCCCCCATGGCCAGTGGTTTCTCATCCTTGAAAAGTCTTCAGTCTCCATGGTGGATGGAGGCCAGTGTCAGAGACAGATGTCCATTTGTGGTTAGGCACCTGATAAGGTAATGTCCTTTTTAACTCGTTGGAGAGAGTCTTTAATTAATGTGTTTCAGTAAACAAAAATCTCCTGGTTGTAAGTTTTGGTCTTTGAAGTCTTTGTCTCTTGGGAGTACTGTTAAATGAATGTCACTAATTTATCATTCCCTATAACCTTCTTAGTGAGTCATTGATAGTAATGTAGAGTGTCTGCTTTTAGTTTTCCTTATATTTTGGAAAACAAAATGATTTTAAAATCAGCAGTATTTTAAACAGGGTCATAAAACAATAACCATCTTCTCTTCATTTAGTTCCATACCCATTTTGTTGTTTATCCTGATTATTTGCCAGTATTTTCATAAATTCAGTTATTCCTTAGAGTTCCATACATCTTCATTCAGTTCAAAGATGTGACCTGTGTAGAAACCTGTTACTTAGAGTAAGTCAAGAGTCCTTTTCATGGATTTTTCTAAAGATGTAACATATTTAAAAATGCAAAAGTAAAACAATATCTATGAATGACAAAACAAAGTGGTATGGTTATAGTTTTGATTGCAATGCAATTGATAAAAAACTGCTTTTTTGGTAAACTATAACATTTCAAGGCATTAATTTTTGGAAAATAATAATTACTATAAAATTACAAAGAATAATATGAAAATATATAAGTATATGTATATATTTGGATTCAATACATAATTTCAATATAAAAAGAACAAATAATATGTAAGATTTTAAAACATTGTCCATGGCTTCTTTTATTTATTTATTTATTTATTTTTTAAATAATTAAATCTTTATTGTTCAGATTATTACATTTGTTCCTCTTTTTCCACCCCATAACTCCCCTCCTCCCAGTTCCCACCCCAACCTCTGCCCTCACTCCCCACCCACTATCCTCATCCATAGGTGCATGATTTTTGTCCAGTCTCTTCCCGCATTTCCCACACCCCTTCCCCCCTCCCCCAAGCATAGTCAGTCCATTCCCTTTCTATGTCCCTGATTCTATTATAATCACCAGTTCATTCTGTTCATCAGATTATTTATTCACTTGATTCTTAGATTCACTTGTTGATAGATGTGTATTTGTTGTTCATAATTTGTATCTTTACCTTTTTCTTCTTCTTCCTCTTCTTAAAGGATACCTTTCAGCATTTCATATAATACTGGTTTGGCGGTGATGAACTCCTTTAGCTTTTCCTTATCTGTGAAGCTCTTTATCTGACCTTCAATTCTGAATGATAGCTTTGCTGGATAAAGTAATCTTGGTTGTAGGTTCTTGGTATTCATCACTTTGAATATTTCTTGCCACTCCCTTCTGGCCTGCAAAGTTTCTGTTGAGAAATCAGCTGACAGTCGTATGGGTACTCCCTTGTAGGTAATTGACTGTCTTTCTCTTGCTGCTTTTAAGATTCTCTCTTTGTCTTTTGCTCTTGGCATTTTAATTATGATGTGTCTTGGTGTGGTCCTCTTTGGATTCCTTTTGTCTGGGGTTCTCTGCGCTTCCTGGACTTGTAAATCTATTTCTTTCACCAAGTAGGGGAAGTTTTCTGCCATTATTTCTTCAAATAGGTTTTCAATATCTTGCTCTCTCTCATCTTCTGGCACCCCTATTATTCTGATGTTGGTACACTTGAAGCTGTCCCAGAGGCTCCTTACACTATCTTCACACTTTCGGATTCTTTTTTCATTTTGCTTTTCCGGTTGGGTGTTTTTTGCTTCCTCCCATTTCAAATCTTTGACTTGATTCTTGTGCTCCTCTGGTCTGCTGTTGGGAGTCTGTGTATGCTTACTTTCTAGTTGGTCCTTTATCACACCATCAAGGGTCTCATTAGATTTCCTGTACATCTCATCAAGTTTATCGACAGACTCTAGAAGCCTCTTGAGAGACCTCAAAAGTGTGGTTTTGAATTCTATATCCAGTAGCCTGCTTTCCTCCGGTTCTGTCCTTTGTGGCCTGTTTCTTTGTCTTGGCATTTTTTTATGCTTCGCTGTGTCGATAGAGTGGCTTTCCGTGTTAAGTGTCCCAATTACCTGAGGTAGACACTCTTGGTGCACCCCCTTGTGGTCTCTGTGAGCAGTCTTGTAGTCAAGCCTTGATTGTTGTAGGTAATTACTACTTGACCTCCAGGCCAACTGGCTGTGAGAATCAGCTGTGTTTGCAGTGGGAGAACTTCTGTCCTCTAGGGAGGTGCTAATCTAGCCTTTGCCTGAGGCTATCCGGCAAATGGCTCTGTGCAGGGCTTGGGCGGGGCGGGTCCCACAGGATCAACAGGGCGGAGGAGGGAGCAGTTATGGCTGCTCTCAGTCCGTCCCCAGGGGCTCTGCCTCTCTGTCCCAGCAACCACTGCAAACCTCGGAGGGACCGAAGCCAGACAGTCCCGCTTCTCCCGTTTGAGTCTGGGTCCCTAGAGACTCGTCTTGATCTGGAGCTCAGAGTCTGAGGCTCCCTCCGTATTGAAACAGACAACCGCGCCCTCAGCCACCAGCCCTCGCCACGCGCACTCCGCACCTTAGTATTTTACTTCAGCACTGCGCCTCCTCTGATTCTCGGTTCCTCCTAGTTGTAGAACTTCCACTCAGCCAGCCTTCCTGTGGTTCTGGATGATGTCCGTTTCGTCTTTTAGTTGTATTTTTGAAGTGGTTGTTTGAGGCAGCAAACTCCCACGTTAACCTATGCCGCCATCTTGGTTTCTCCCTCTTCTTCCTCTTCTTAAAGGATATCTTTCAGCATTTCATATAATACTGGTTTGGTGGTGATGAACTCCTTTAGCTTTTTCTTATCTGTGAAGCTCTTTATCTGACCTTCAATTCTGAATGATAGCTTTGCTGGATAAAGTAATCTTGGTTGTAGGTTCTTGGCATTCATCACTTTGAATATTTCTTGCCACTCCCTTCTGGCCTGCAAAGTTTCTGTTGAGAAATCAGCTGACAGTCGTATGGGTACTCCCTTGTAGGTAACTGACTGTTTTTCTCTTGCTGCTTTTAAGATTCTCTCTTTGTCTTTTGCTCTTGGCATTTTAATTATGATGTGTCTTGGTGTGGTCCTCTTTGGATTCCTTTTGTTTGGGGTTCTCTGCGCTTCCTGGACTTGTAAGTCTATTTCTTTCACCAGGTAGGGGAAGTTTTCTGTCATTATTTCTTTAAATAGGTTTTCAATATCTTGCTCTCTCTCTTCTTCTGGCACCCCTATAATTCGGATGTTGGTACGCTTGAAGCTGTCCCAGAGGCTCCTTACACTATCTTCGTATTTTTGGATTCTTTTTTCATTTTGCTTTTCCAGTTGGGTGTTTTTTGCTTCTTCGTATTTCAAATCTTTGACTTGATTCTTGTGATCCTCTAGTCTGCTGTTGGGAGTCTGTATAATATTCTTTATTTCAGTCAGTGTATGCTTAATTTCTAGTTGGTCCTTTTTCATAACCTTGAGGGTCTCACTAGATTTCTTGAGGGTCTCACTACAATTATCGGCGGTCTCACCAGACTTTTTGAGGGTCTTACTAAATTTATCAGCGGTTTCTAGAAAGTTCTTGAAAAACCTTAAAAGTGTGGTATTGAACTCTATATCCAGTCGTTTGCTTTCCTCCATTTCTGTCATTTGTGACCTGTTTCTTTGTCTCCGCATTTTTTATGCTTCCCTGCATTGGTAGAGTGGCTTTGTGTGCTAGGTGTCCTATAGGGCCCAGTGGCTCAGCCTCCCCAATTACCTGAGGTGGACATTCTTGGTGCACCCCTTTGTGGGCTTTGTGCACAGTCTTGTTGTAGTTAAGCCTTGATTGTTGTAGGTATCACTGGGAGGAATTGACCTCCAGGCCAATTGGCTGTGAGAGTCAGCTGTGTCTACGGTGGGAGAACTTCTGTGCTGAAGACACCCTTATGAGGCAAGACTTGCTTCAGTGGAGCTTTGGTGCTCACTGAGTCTGCCCCCTGAGTGTGTCCCTTATGGATTTGAGGAGTTGTAATTGGATAGTCCCACTCTGACCACTGGGTACACTGGCTCTTGGATCTAAGGAGGTGCTAATTTAGCCTCTGCCTGAGGCTACCCAGCAGGAGCTATGAAGAGATCTGCAGATTCCCCTTCCTTGTTTGGGGTTTGGAGGTGCCCAAATGAGGCCCAGCTGTGAAGCAATGCAAGCTGCTGTGGGGCCTTGGACCTTCTCTTGGAAGTTCTGGGTCTGTCTGGCCCAGCTGCAATTTGTTAGGTAATTTTCAGATTGCAAAGGGCCAGGCCATTCATATGCAAAAGCCTCTGGGCACAGCTTGGGTGGGGCGGGGTCTCAGGGAATCAACAGGGCGGAGCAAGCAGCTATGGTGGATCCTCAGCCCTGCCCTAAGGGGTCTGCGTCTCAGAGTCCCGGTAATCGCTGCAAGCACCTTTGAGAGAAAGCTGCCCTCTAGTTCTGAGTTCTGCCTGCTGCCAGACAGTCCAGTTTCTCCCCGTATGAGTCTGGGTCCCCAGAGACTCACCCAGAACTGGAGTTCAGAGCAGTCCGGGGCTTGTGACTCCCTCCTGATTCAAAAAGACAGCCGCGTCCTCAGTTGCCAGCCCTTGCCGCATGTGCCTCCATACCTCTGCACTTCCGCACCTCCTCTGAGTCTCAGTGTGCTTTTCTCTTTCCTTCTAGTTGTAGAATTTCCACTCAGCCAGCCTTCCTGTGGTTCTGGATGACGTCCGTTTTGTCTTTTAGTTGTATTTTTGAAATTGTTGTGGGAGGCAGCAATTTCCGGTGTTTACCTATGCCGCCATCTTGGTTTCTCCCGGCCCTTCTCTTCTGTCTCTGTTGTGTGAATTTGAAAACCTGCTTTTTAAAATATATTAATTCAATGACTGAGCAATTTCTGAAAGCAGAATGATATTCTGTGCCTCTTAATTTCTTCTTGGACTTGAATATTAGTGATGGTGGCAGAGGGGGGGAAGTACTAAGAAAAGCACACAGCTGCTAGAATATGCTTGTGATTTAGAGCCTTTTTTTTCTCCCTTCCCCTCCCTTCCCCTCCCATCCCCTCCCTTCCCCTCCCTTCCCCTCCCATCCCCTCCCATCCCCTCCCCTCCTCTTCCCTTCCCTTCCCTTCCCTTCCCTTCCCTTGAGGATGCTAGGCATTTTTTCATCATCTTAACTTCCCAAACTCTTCTAACTCACAAACATTACATTTTATACTTAGGCTGACTTTGTTACGGTCACAGGACTAGTAGATAAAGTCATTATTTCAACCTAGAGTGTATTAACTCTAACTTCAGTACTCTTTTTCACTGTGGCTATGTTTATAAAAACTTGAAAAAACATTTTTAATTGAATATAAAACTGGAAAGGAGTAAAGGGAGTAATATTTGAGGGTACTCGTGGGGGAATATTTCTAAAGAATATGAAAATGTTAAAGTTGAGGAAAATAAATTGTGCTCTGCCTGGGATAATAATCTGTTCCACTTACACATCCCACAAAAAAATAAAAATCAAGAGCTTTGAGAGATCCTCCATGGACCATCCGTCAGAAGATGTCCACTGTTCAGAACCTCTTCAGCCCACTTTTGCTTCCTCCCAGCTACCTGGTGTACCCTGGGCTATATCCAGTGCAGCCCAGAGCCCCATCTTGGGGTGCGGAGGGTGTTCCCATTTCCTGGCTCTTTTCCATTTTGACTCCTCCATCATCTCATTGTGAAACAGGCTAGTAAGCCAGGACAAGCAGAACAGGGAAACGGAGACCATTAAACAGCAGTTTGCAGTCATCTAGTAAATCCTATCTTCCCTAACCCAGGAACACTCCTCCCCAACCAGAGGATAAATAGCTTAAATCGCCCTACTAACCAGAAATCCATGAGTGCCATTGCTGACCATCCCCAAGGACAGATGACTTCAAGAGAATAAACCTCATTTTGGTGCATCAGCATAAAACCTGAATACGTACTCTATTTAGAGATCTTCCCCTAAACACCCAGGCTTTAAAACTCCTCAGAACGAAGGTCCAGGGCGCTCTTGCATCCAGGAACACACCTGCACCTTCCCCCATAGGCGTGCACCTCCCAAACTCTAAGGGACCCCACCGGGCTTACTTACAACCGGGGCAGCAATGGGCAATGCTAGTCCATCCCAGGGACCCCCCACCTGTCCCCCCCAAGCCTGTCCCCCAGGGGCCTTTTCTCTGACTTCTTACTGAGCAAAGCAGCCCAGCCAAGGCCCATTCCCCAGCCCTCTCTCGTCTCACTGTCCCCTGAGATCCACCCGGACCCCGACTGTGAACGCCGAGAACCCACACACTCCGGCCGCTCAGGGCCGGGCCCTTCCGGCAGCAGTCGCACTGTCCTGCGCCCCGCGCTTTCACAGAGTCGCCCTCTCTTGGTAAAATGCTTTATTAATTGGGTTTAGGAAAGATTCTTAGTGATAATGGCCTGCTTCTTTGATTTACTAGAATGAAGTTTTCTGAGAGTGAGACTAGATTTAACTTGTTCGCAGTCAGGACCTCTGTGCTTTGACGCTCACTTCCATGCGGCTGTTTTTGTAAAACATGAGAGTATTTCTAATTGAAGAGGACACCGGCGAGAAGAGCATGGAAGCATCTGGAGCGGGACAGCTCTCGGGTTTGGTACCGGCTCAGGCCCGCCGAGCAGGGGGTTCGGGCTGGTAGTTTAGCAGCCTGTATTGGGTCTAAGGTCCAAGTAACACTTGGGGGCGGGGGGGAGGGGGGGGAGCGCCCTGATTTTTGTGTTTAACCCTCTAGACCTGGGATAGAATTTCAACTTCATCTCCAAGTGACAACGTTCTCTTTTCTCGGATAAAGGACATAACGCAAGCCCAATTCCTTCCTCGTCCCCGAGGACCGTGAGCCCCCACCTCACCGCCTCCCCCGGCTGTTCCCGGGGCTCGCACACAGGGCGCCGACCACTCTGGTGGTGGCGGCTGCAGCTCTGGGGGCGAACGCTCGGAAGCTCCCCGAGGCCAGGCCGCGGCTGTAGATTTAGAGCCTCTTAAGGAAATCCTGACCTGGCCATTTGTCTCACTTGGATGGAGCATCGTCCTATACACCAAATGGTTTCAGGTTCAATTCCCTGCCAGGAAACCTACCCTATGTCTCTGGTCTGGGTGTGAACGGGAGGCAGCTGATCAATGTTTCCCTCCCTCTCTCTCTCTCTCTCTCTCTCTCTCGCTCTCAAAATCAATAAAAACATATCCTCCAGTGAGGTTAAAAAAAGAAAAGAAAAAAATCCTGTTAGCTATTAAAAAAAAAAAAAAGGAAGCACCAATGTTTTCCAAGATCTCAGCATCTTTATGAAGAGTGGAATATGGGCGCTCCTTTTAAACGTAGTACAGAATGTTAGAATATAGACAGAGTACCCCTCACAGGGAGATTTTGTATGTCTAATAGTGGTTTACCTTTACCAATTTTAATTCTGACAAATGTAATGTTTCTGTCTTCCTTTTAAAATGGAACACAACAGCCGGTCTGACTGAAATTGTTAGTTTTGCATGCACTACTATTTATTGAACAGTTCAGAGGGCAAGAAGCAAAGCGTGATGATTTTTTCTTTTTGCTTGCCAGCTCCATAACTGTTGACTGTTCTACAGTGATCTTCCTGTCCTCTTCACTCCTGTCTTCTGTCTTCTTCTCTGCTTTGGAATCAGAAATTTCCATTCAAATCTCCATGTCACTAAGAACTGTGCTTGTGAGAACACAAGTTAATCTCTCAACCTGTCCTCTGTAATGATAATTACAATTCCCATCTCACAGGATGTATAGGTCAGTGTTAGAATTGAATGACACAATTTGTATTATAGTGGCTGACACATATTATATTCTGCAAAAATCATGTTTCCTTTCCAGCCCCCAATGTCAGGAAAGACACACAAATTTTTTCATGACTCAACATTTATTTGGGAATGGCAGCTGGCTTCTTTTACAGTTTCAGATTTAATTATCATTACCTTGAAACAGAATATTTAATTTTTATGATGCACTTTCCTCATCCTCTAATATCCATAACAGTCATTTCATCACTATTTTCATCACTCTGTAGTGGACTTTTGCTTTGGCAGGAGAAAATGGGGACAGGGAGATGTTGGGACAGGAAGGTTTGCCCTCTGATGGCTCTGTGCTTGTCCTATCCATGACAGCTTAAGCTCACTCCTACAGAGAAGAGCCTGGCTCTGTCCAAATGAACAGATGCCCTTAATAAATGTTTTGGTCTGTGGTCTGCCTTGATATCTCTTTGGGTGTTGCCACAACCTTTTGCAGCAAGGATTCAGGATCTGGAAAAGGGGCTGATGCACAAGTGAAGACACTAGACAAGAAATATGAATTTAGAAGGCATGGGGGCCAGGCAGAAACCTTTCTCTAGTGGAGAGGCTCCCCGAAGCCCTGGACCTGTTAGCTTTTATTCAATTTTAGAATACACATCTTGCCCTCAGTTAGTAATGGCAATCCAGTAGCAGACAGACTATCTCAAAGGTCAGTAAATATTACTAAAGGTTTACTTTGAGACTATTAGGTTAGGAAATTGCTTGAGCCACCACTATCTTGACAGAACAATTGATGCATAGTGTTTAGCCCTTGCTAAAGCTCAAGGTTCATCAGCCTTCTGGGTTCCTTGTTGCACTTTCATGATAGTGTTTGACAATGGATAGCTTCCCGTATCTCCCCCTTTTTGTTTTCTTAATAAATCTTGAAAAGTGTATGCTGCCTGAAGGGCTTGAGTCCTTTTAAGACTCTTCATTCCACATCTTCAGACTAGAAATAAACATATAAGAATAAGAATGACACAGGCAATAGTGGTTATGCTAAGAGGCAAATGTAAGCAGATCCAGTGAAAGCAATTAAATTCTTTCATGTCCTTTTTAAATTGCTGCCAGGCATCTAAGAAATTAGTTTGTAAGTTTGCCTGAAATAATTGTACAATATGCTGTTGTAATTCTAAAATATCAAGGGTTGTGTTACCTTTACCCCAAGCACCAAGAAGGTGATTTTTTTAATTGATTCCCAAGGGTATAAGGTACTCTTATAGGGAACAGGGGTAATACAAATCTGGGAAAAATTTTAATGACACTGTAAGGATATTCTTTGCTCTAAGCCATGGATTTTATCACGCATCCACAAAACTGTAGACTTTAGTGCTGATAATTCTATCTCAAACTGACTGTCAATTCTTTTTTGTATATACAATTCTTTTTTGTATAGTTACATTTTCCTTAACTTGTTGTACAAACTGAGAAGTTTGAACAGTTTGTACCATGGATGAAGCAGCAATTCTCACAGAAGTAAGTAACATTACGAGAGCAAAAAGTCCAGAGACCCGGCTGGGCCGGCGACATGGAGCCGCTGTACCAGCAATCGCACAAGCAGGTCCACCAGATCCAGTCTCACATGGGACGCCTGGAGACGGCAGACAAGCAGTCTGTGCACTTAGTAGAAAACGAAATCCAAGCAAGCATACCAGATATTCAGCCAGCAAGAACGCCTGGAGATTTTGTCCAGCAAGGAGCCCCCCAACAAAAGACAGAATGCCAAACTTCGTGTTGACCAGTTAAAGTATGATGTCCAGCACCTACAGACTGCTCTCAGAAACTTCCAGCATCGGCGATATGCAAGGGAGCAGCAGGAGAGACAGCAAGAGGAGCTTCTGTCTCGCACCTTCACCCCCAACGACTCTGACACCACCATACCAATGGATGAATCACTGCAGTTTAACTCCTCCCTCCAGAACATTCACCACGGCATGGATGACCTCATTGGAGGCGGGCACAGTATTCTGGAGGGACTGAGGGCCCAGAGAATGACCTTGAAGGGGACTCAGAAGAGGATCCTTGACATTGCCAACATGCTGGGCTTGTCCAACACGGTGATGCGGCTCATCGAGAAGTGGGCTTTCCAGGACAAGTACTTTATGATTGGTGGGATGCTGCTCACCTGTGTGGTCATGTTCTTCATGGTGCAGTACCTGCCATGAGCCAGCTAAGCCCAGCAGCTGGACAACGTTCCCACTGCATGAGCGTGTGTGACTGTGTATGTGTGCGTGAAAGAGAGAAGGGGGGCCCAGAGGCCATGTTTTGAAATGTATGTCCGTCTTAACTGTGAAAACCACTCAGAAGTAATTGTGATCTGTAACCCAGTGAGCATTTCAAACCTGCTCTGTTTGTGACATCTTGGAGAGGATGCAAGTGCTACCAAGATTCATGGTGCATAGGAAAAAAAAAAAGTCCTGCAATTAACATTCCAAGAAATCGTTTTTGTCATTTTAAGATTTTTACCAGGTCATGTAACAGTTGGTAGGTTTGATGAGATTCCCAAGGCTCAGTTAGGTTAGTAGGAACCCACGAGAAAGCAGGTTGTTTTAAAATCATGAGGGAATCTTTTTGGAATGTAGAATTAATACAATGGGATACTGTGCAACCTCTGCATGACACCTCATACAGATGGCTTGTTGCATTAAGGCACATCTGGATGGGGCCTGAGAGGAGGACAAAAGGATCAAATACACAAGCAGTGGCAAACACTGTCTTATTGGGAGTTCCCCATAAGGTACAAATGGAATTTTCTAAGCTATAGTTAAAACTATACCATTTTATAGGTGCAAGTGCAGCAGCTAATTTCCATTGCGTATTTTGTAGGGGCCAATTATCATGTTGTAATTGAGATTCAACAAACCCTCCTCCATACCATAAGATGGAGTGATTAGCTTCAACATATAGGTAGGATGCGGTCCCCTTCCATTTTAGGGTGCAATTGTTACTATATGCAGACCCGTAGGGGCTCCAATCCACAAAGGAAAAACTGTTATAAAGCTTGCTGCTGGTGGGGTGGTCACAATAACAGTCCTTCCAATTAATTTATTCCTCGGTGGGGTGCCATTCATAAAACTTTTTATATAATGGCTTAGTGGGGGGATGACTTAGTAATGTTACATTTTCTGTACCTCTCCCCTGAGCAAGTAGTGATAGTAGATGTATTTGGGCTTTGCTTCCCCCTACTTTGGTGTCCATGCTAGCCAGAAACCTCTCCTTAATTCTACACACAAAGGAGCAGTAGTTAGATTCTTTATCATACAAAAAGGAAGCTGGGTGGCGACACCCGTGTAATTATACTTTGCCCATATACTTCCTTGTCCCACCTGTGGTCCCCCCAGATGACCAAGGTGCTTGGTATTATTGGTGACTACACCAGGCGGGGGATCAGCCCAAGTAAGGGGTCTTACCCATGAAGGGTCAGGAGCATAAGTCCAATATACTTCCCCATTTGCCCATGGTAGTATTACCGCACAACTGATGACTGCTAGCATGGCAAGAAAAACTTTCTCAGGCGTTCTTGGGGTTTTGGTCTCCTCACAAATTCTCTCGGCTTTCTGGACTGTCTTCTTCACCATCCCCCAGGTCATCTCCGGACTGTTTATCATCCGTCTTGTTCTCCTGCCACTCCTTATCTTCAGTGTTTTGCTTGGGGCTACTGTTATCTGTGGCTGGAGTAGTCAATTGTCTGCAGCTGCAGGTACAAGGTGCGGTTCCAGGTGCAAGGTCCTCATTAATCTGGTCAGTTCTTCCCTTGGATCCACGTTGAAGTTTAATATTTCTTGCAGGAATCCACATGGGCTTGGAGAAGTTTTCTGGAAATACACCAGCATATCCTCAACCAAATGTTAACAAGGGATCGGGGCCCTTCCATAAACCAGACTCAGGATCTTTCCATTTAACCAGACCATTTTCCTTTGGCTTATTCTGACACCAGTGTAATTCCATAGGTGTCTTGCCATCAGCATTACAAGTGAAAAAATTTGAAGTAATTAAGGCTTGATGTAGTTTACTTACAGGAGATTTCTCCACTATTCCTCCTTTTTGTTTTTCAAGTTGGGATTTTAGCCGCTGATGTTGGCATTCTATAATTGCCTGTCCTCAGGAATTATATGGTATTCCTGTAATGTGCTGAATTTTCCACTTTTTACAAATTGCTGGAAATGACAGCTTGTGTCACTGAGTTATTTTAATTGAGTAATAAATTTGTCATTTCTACTGTAGAGATTTTTAGACAAGGTCTTACAGCCAGAATGCAGCCTAGATCGCAGCCTATTGTTCACGGATTTTATCATATTCTTCTCTCCATATCATTGACTGGCATCTAAAGTTGTTTTAGCTAAAATCTGCCTGTCCCAAGGCATTATATGGTAATTTTCAGACAAAGCATTAAGGAGTTCTTTTGTAAAAGAACTGTTAGCCCAATTTTTTCTAGCTGTTGAGCCTTTCCACACCAGAGGCAGAGGATCCGGGGCCTTAGGTATTACAGACTTTTGATCCCCAATACTAATTGGGCATAATGCAGTTCAAACAAGAGTCCACATAGTTAAAGATGACAGGGGCACTCATTTTCCTTGAGCCTGACTTAAGAGAGTACTTTTTGACATTTTAATTCCTTTATCCTTGAGCATGCAAGCTAAAAATTTACAATGATGTTTTTGCCTTTTACTCAAATTCTTCCCCATTACAGCCTGGCTGAAATAAAAGATGTTTCTGCCCACTTATGGTTCGTGACTCCAAAGCTGGAATGGGTTTTGTGCGCAGTGAATTTCCCTTCCTTTTCGATGAACCTCCCACCTTTCTGGTGAATTTCCTTTTTTCTTCGTTTTTCAGCTCAGGCGAATCTTCTTCTCCAGATGCCCCACATTGGGCACCAGATGCCACAACCTTTTTCAGTGAGGAGTCGGGATCTGGAAAAGGGGCCAACACACAAATAAAGACACTAGACAAGAAATATGAATTTAGAAGGCATGGGGGCCAGGCAGAAACCTTTCTCTAGTGGAGAGGCTCCCCGAAGCCCTGGACCTGTTAGCTTTTATTCAATTTTAGAATACACATCTTGCCCTCAGTTAGGCACAGCAATCCAGTAGCAGACAGACTATCTCAAAGGTCAGTAAATATTACTAAAGGTTTACTTTGAGACTATTAGGTCAGGAAGTTGCTTGAGCCATCACTATCTCAACAGAACAATCGATGCATAGCTTTTAGCCCTTGCTAAAGCTCAAGGTTCATCAGCCTTCTGGGTTCCTTGTTGCACTTTCATGATAGTGTTTGACAATGAATAGCTTCCTGCAGGGTGTCCCAAAGAAACAGAATAAAAGTAGATATTCCCATATCAACAAATTGATACTAATATTTCTGTACTACTTTTATAGCATGTAAAGTGTTTTCATATCTGTCACTCATTCATCAATTTGTTAAGCATTTCCTGAGCTCTACCATGTGCTAGGTCTCAACTAGACACCAGAGTATAAATGCAGTGGGGAGGCACTCCCTGGTAAGGCACTGGTCTTGAGGTGTCATCTTAAATGTCACTTTCCCAGAAAAGCCTTTGCTCCCTGATTTGTTAAGTAGTTCCTCCTGTCTTATTGTCTAACAGCATTCTGTTTCATTTACAATATTTACCTACCCTGATCTCCTTTGGGGTAAGGGTTCAACTTCTATTACCTCTGTAAGGCCATGTGCTCGAGACATATTTCATTGCTGGGCCACCAATTGGTACTCAATAAAACCAGTTGAGTGAGTAGAAGACAGGAAGAATAAAACATGCTCATGGAACAGAGAAAGTTAAAAATTCCATTGCTATACACTATGACAAGTGCCAAGGGAGAGAAATGGATGCGGGTATAAAAGACAAGCATTTCATCGGAACACATCAGCTGAAATTGTTAACTTCCTGCAAAAGAGCTATCTCAGGCCAGTATTGTCTGTGAATGGCTGGGTAGATCTGCTTAATTCTGGGATGCAGAATTAGGAGAGCCATCTGCCCACAAAGAGTGATTAGCTGCATTCTCCAAAATCAGCTTTGTTCATAATAAAAATAATATTCTCATGGCTATGTGCCACACTCTTTAATGGTCTGTCTCATAAATGGTTCAGAGCTTGGGAAGGGAAAAGGCACACCATTTATTGCCTTTTCTCATACTTTTAAAGCTAAGTATCCAATTCTTATGTTATCCTTTTGTCTGCTCTCCTTATCATTTATAAAAAAAGATTAAACTGACATGATCATATATTAGAAAAATACTATTTTTCTAAAAATAGTATTTTTAGGAAAAGAAAACAGAAAAAAGGTAAATGGCTTACATTGTCTACTTATCACAGTGCAAAATTAGAAACCTTAGTCTTTGTGGCTGCCAAAAAATGAGTAAAGGGCCAAAAATAAAATAAAAATTCTTTCATAATTCTTTTCCTGGTATTCAGTATATTAGTGTGATGAAACTTAATATGTCTGCAAATAAAGGTATAAATTGCTGCAGAATGTAAAAATATCATCAAGTCACAATACCCAAAAGGTGGAAACAACCCAAATGTCTATCAACAAATGAATGAATAAACAAAATGTGTTACATACGTCAATGGAATATTAGTAAGCCTTAAGAAGGAAGGAAGTTCTGACACATGCTACATTATAAATGAACCTTGAGGATATGATGAATAAGTAAGCCAGTCATGAAAGGACACATTATATTATTTCATTTATATGATATACCTGGGATAGTGAAATTCATAGAAATAGAAAGCTGGTGGCTGCCAGGAGCTGAGGGGAGGGGGAAATGGGGAGTTATTATTTAACTAGAGGCTCAGTGCATGAAAATTCATGCACTGGAGGGGGGGATCCCTCAGCCCGGCCTGCACCCTCTCACAGTCCAGGAGCCCTCAGGGGCGGGAGGCGACCCGGCGATCAGGGGAAAGCGACACCCCCACCACACCTCTGCTGCTGCCAATGCCAGCAGCACAAGCCTTGGCCAGCCATGATTACCTGAGCCTCGGGCAGCCCTGGGCGGCTGGGCAGCCGCCATCGGAGGCTTGCCTGTGCCTCTGGCATCGGCTGGGCAGCTGACATCCGAGGCTTGCCCACACCTCAGGCCAGCCCTAGGTGGCTGGGGGGCTGAGGCCAGGTCCGGCCGCACTGTGCACCTGCCACCCCCCATCCCCTGGTGGGGCTGAAAAGACTGGGGGACTCCACCAGGGCTGAGGGGACTAGGCGCCGCCATCGTATGGCTATGGGTGCTGACATCTTTGTGACTGCATGATGGTCAATTTGCACATTCCCTCTTTATTAGATAGGATATGTACAGAGTTTCAGTTTGGGAAGATGAAAAATACCTGAGGATGAATAGTGGTGATGGCTGCACAACAATGTCAATGTACTCAATGCCACTGAACTGGACACTGAATATAGTTAAATGGTAAATCTTATGTTCTATATATCTTATTACAATAATACATTTTAAAAATAAGATAAAGTGCTGGTCATGTGTATAATAAAGATACTCCAGCCATTTGAAGGAGGAATGCTCTGTTCTCAAGTGAAACAGAGGGCCCCATACCTGCCCAGGAAAAAGCAGATATTAGCCGAAGGCACGGGAAAGCTGGAAGGGGTGCAGTTTGGTGACAGAGGTCAGTAGCTCTCAATGTTCCATTCTTGCTAGCCTACAAATAATTAGGACCATCTTCATCATGGCTGGGTCATCATAGCCACTATTGACAGGATGCTGAGTGCTTTGTGTGTGTTTTTGGAACATTCTCTAAGGAGGTGTTATTCCCATTTACAGGAATTGAACACATTAACCAAGGTTGCAGAGAAGCAGTGTAGACAGCATTTAAACCCTAGATCAGCAATTACACAACCAAGCTGTTTTTTTTTCATTTGTCCAACAGATATTTATTGAGCATTTACTTTGTGCCAGGCACTGTTTCAGAGCTGCAGCTCTCAGTTAACCAGTCAGAAATCCCTAACGCATGGAGCTCACATTCTAGTACAGAAATAGAGACAATCAACACCCAAAAAAGTAACTGTAATTCAAACTTTGGACCATGACAGACAATCCTATCTAATAAAGAGGGAATATGTTAATTGACTCTCGCACCATCACAAAGATGGTGGTGCCCACAGCCAATCAGGAGGGAATATGCTGATTGACTGCCCCGCCCTCAAAGATGCAAAGCCCACAGCCACAAGATGGCAGTGCCCAGTCCCCTCAGCCCCACCAGGGTGGCAGGCGTGCAGCAGGTGCCTGCCTCTGGAGTCGCCCAGTCCCCTCAGCGCCCCCAGCTGCCAAGGGCCAGCTGAGGCGCAGGCAAGCCTTGGATGGCAGCTGCCCAGCCACCCAGGGCTGCCCAAGGCTCAGGTAACCAGGGCCAGCCAAGGCTTGCGCTGCCGTCAGTGGCAGCAGCAGAGGTGCGATGGCGCATTGCCTTCCCCTGATATCCAGGTCGCCCCCCACCCCTGAGGGCTCCCGGACTGTGAGAGGGGGCAGGCCGGGCTGAGGGACACCCCCTCCAGTGCATGAATTTTCATGCACCAGGCCTCTAGTAGAAATAATAACAGCAACAATAGTAATGGCTTATCCTTATATAGTGCTAACTTTGTGCCCAGCACTGTGATATTTCCTTTCCTGAGCTGTTAACATAAAAACATTAAAACCTGTAAAGAATTTTTGTGAGTTTATTTGAGTCAAACTGTCAACAATTTCTGGGAAGCAGTATCTCAATGGATTGGGATAATGCTCCAGAATGGTGGTTTCTCATCTACTTTTACACATTGCAATCAAAGGAGGAGACGGAGGTGGGTTACATGAAATCCACTGGTAATAGGCTAGAAAGGCGTGAGAAAGCAAAGCAGGGAAACCTCTGGGTTTGGATAAAAAGAAAAATGATAGACACATACTTTGATGGGTGCAGGATAGTTAACAGTTAACAATTAACATGATAATAATAACAATGAAGGAATTTGTGGTATCTGTCCTGGCACCCAGGCACATTAGGCACAACCAATTACTTTTTTCTAGTATCCCTCAAGAATAGATTTTTAAGAACAATTATATGGGTAATCTGGAGTAAATGGCATAGGAATTTCTTCATTTGGGTTCAGTGAGATGTACTCATGGGATGACCACAAACATAGTAACTTTGGAGTGGCAGTTAATGTTTATATGAAAAATCATTAGAATTTTACAAGGGAGGGGGCTTGAAAGGTTGGATGGAAAAGGTCAAGGGATTAAGAGAAAGAAAGAAAGAAAGAAAGAAAGAAAGAAAGAAAGAAAGAAAGAAAGAAAGGAAGGAAGAAAGAAAAGACAAAACAAAAAAGACCTCATAGACACAGACAACAGTATGGTGATTACCAGAGGGAAAGGGGTGTGGGGGAAAGTAGACTTGGTAAAGGGGAGATAAATGGTGGCAGAAGGAGACTTGACTTTGGGTGATGAACACACAATGCAATATACAGATGACATATTATAGAATTGTACACCTGAAACTTACATAACTTTATTAACCAATGTCACCTTAATAAATTCAATAAAAATTATAAAAAAGAAAATAAAAAGAAAAATCATTAGCGTTTAAAGAGTAGAATAACAATGCAATCAGAGTTTGGTTGGGAGCTAATTCAGTAGAGCTATTTGGGACTGATTGGGGGCAAGGGGACAAAATTAAAGCCATAGAGCTCAGTGGAGCATACATCACAATAGTCACAACAACAACAACAACAACAACAAAGTATTTTTTAATGGGCTGGTAAGTAAGAAACAGCAACTAAGAGAAGTCATTTTTCCAGTGTCATAATGAGCATAAGGAAAATTGTTACTGTAGACTCCAGGTCAGCTGGTAATAATCCAGGGATGGGTGATTTAGGTAGACCACTTATTTCTGACTTTGAGAATATCTACATTTCCTATACCAGCATCAAGAGGTCAGGGGAAAAAAGGAAAGAGAGGACTTGGGTATCCATACTTCTAGGGCTGCTGAAAAATGCTTACATGGGAAAGGAATTTGAAATGTTGTCCTAAAATGAAATATCTAATTTAGATTGATTGAATTCCACCACATGAAAATAGCTCACTGCTAATTCATTACTGTGTAAAATGAAGAAATCTAAATGAGATTAACATCAGAACTAAACTTTCTGAGGTATTAAAAATTAAGAATCCAAGCACTTCTGCTCCATAAGTTGACTTTGGCTAATGAATGCATTCACATATTAAGCTACAGCCTGGCATTTAGTCTCTGGTCACTTCTACACCAGAGTTGTTAGCCTAATGTGGAGGTGAAGGCCAAGCTAATAGAAGTCAGGAATTATGCAGTATGACACATAGAATTCCTAAACTCAGAAAGACAAATATCTTTTTCTAACTCTCTCACTTTATAACTGTAGAAAATTGAGGCCCAAAGGAGTAACTTACTTATGGTTTTACAGTTCATTAGCAGCCGAGCCGAGACCAGAACCTCAGACATCAGACCAGGACCTTTCCCCTGATCATATTTCTCTGTTAATTCAATCAATCAATAGCCTAAGCAGGTAAGAATTATTTTATGAATGAAGAGCAGCAAAGTCAATAAACTCACAAGATGAAAGAAGAGAAATAAAATAAAAATTGTTTTTAAAACATTTCAGCATTTTGTAAAAGCACAGGGGAAATTCTGAATAAAATTCAAGTCCTCCCCATAGCTTTAATCAGGAGAACGTGGATTTGATTTTATCTATTTTACAATTAAAGTTTACCTTCAATATTATTTTGTATTAGTTTCAGGTATGAAGTATAGTGGTTAGACAATTATATAGTTTACAAAATATACCCCTCGATATTTCCAGTACCCACCTGGCACCATACATAAGAGGAAGATGGGGCTTCTGGAAGATGGCGGCATAGGTAAACACCGGAGTTTGCTGCCTCGAACAACCACTTCAAAAATACAACTAAAAGTCGGAGCGGACATCAACCAGAACCACGGGAAGGCTGGCTGAGGAGAGTCTCTTCAACTAGAAGCAAAAACAACAGCATTCCGACGCTCAGCGGAGGCTCAGTGTGGAAAATTTAAAGGTACGGCGGTGCGGTGGTGAGGGTGCGCGCGCAGAGCGGGCTGGCGGCTGAGGGCGCGATTGTCGTTTTCAATCAGGAGCGAGTCTCAGACTCTGGGCTACAGATCCGGGCGAGTCTCTAGGGACCCAGACTCAAACGGGAGAAGCGGGACTGTCTGGCTACGGCCCCTCCGAGGTTTGCAGCGGTTGTTGGGACAGAGAGGCAGAGCCCCGGGAGACGGACTGAGAGCAGCCATAGCTGCTCCCTCCCCCCGCCCTGTTGAGCCCGCCCCGCCCAGGCCCTGCGCACAGCCATTTGCCGACCGCCTCAGGCAAAGGCTGGAATAGCGCCTTCCCAGAAGACAGACGTTTTCCACAGCTGATTCCTACAGCCAGTCGGCCTGGTGGTCAAATCCCTCTAGTGTTAACTACAACAATTAAGGCTTGGCTAGAACAAGACTGCGCACAGAGACCACAAGGGGGTGCACCAAGAAAGCATATAAGATGCGGAGACAAAAAAACATGACAGAAATGGAGGATATGGAGCTAAGAATCGCAATTTTGAGGGCTTGCCATAAATTTGTGCAGAGCCTCACGAAAACTAATGAGACCCTCGATGCTACGATAAAGAAATTAGAAAGTAAGCATACACGGACTGAAATAAAGAATATTATACCCAATAGCAGACCAGAGGAGCACAAGAATCAAACCAAAGATTCGACAAAAAACACCCAATTGGAAAAGCAAAATGAAAAAAGAATCCGAAAGTGTGAAGATAGTGTAAGGAGCCTCTGGGACAGTTTCAAGCGTACCAACATCAGAATAATAGGGGTGCCAGAAGATGAGAGACAGCAAGATATTGAAAACCTATTTCAAGAAATAATGGCAGAAAACTTCCCCCACCTGGAGAAAGAAATGGACTTACAGGTCCAAGAAGCGCAGAGAACCCCAAACAAAAGGAATCCAAAGAGGACCACACCAAGACACATCATCATTAAAATGCCAAGAGCAAAAGACAAAGAGAAAATCTTAAAAGCAGCAAGAGAAAGAGGCTCAATTACCTACAAGGGAATACCCATACGACTGTCAGCTGATTTCTCAACAGAAACTTTGCAGGCCAGAAGGGAATGGCAAGAAATATTCAAAGTGCTGAATACCAAGAACCTACAACCAAGATTACTTTATCCAGCAAAGCTATCATTCAGAATTGAAGGTCAGATAAAGAGCTTCACAGATAAGGAAAAACTAAAGGAGTTCATCACCGCCAAACCAGTATTATATGAAATGCTGAAAGGTATCCTTTAAGAAGAGGAAGAAGAAGAAAAAGGTAAAGATACAGATTGTGAACAACAAATATGCATCTATCAACAAATGAATCTAAGAATCAAGTGAATGGATAACCTGATGTACAGAATGAACTGGTGATTATAATGAATCAGGGACATAGAAAGGGAATGGACTGACTATTCTTGGGGGAAAAGGGGTGTGGGAGATGTGGGAGGTGACTGGACAAAAATCATGCACCTATGGATGAACTCAGTGGGTGGGGAGTGAGGGTGGAGGGTGGGGTGGGAGCTGGAAGGAGGGGAGTTATGGGGGGAAAAAAGAGGAACAAATGTAATAATCTGAACAATAAAGATTTAAAAAAAAGAGGAAGATGTGTTTTTTATTTATTTTTAAATTAAATATTTATTGTTGAAAGTCTTACATATGTCCACTTTTTTCCTCCATTGACCCCTTCTAGCCTGCCCCCATCTCCTGTCCCCTGTGTTCACCACCCTATTGTCTGTGTCCATGGGTTATGCATTTATGCATACAAGTTCTTTGATTAATCAATTCACAACCACCCAACCACCCCTGCCTTCCCTCTGAGATTCCAAAGTTTGTTCCATCCTTCTGTCTCTGGATCTATTTTGTACATCACTTTATTTTGTTCATTAGATTCCACATATGAGTGAGGTCATGTAATAGTTGTCTTTCTCTAACTGGCTTATTTTGCTTAGCATTACCCTCCAGATCCCTCCATGCTGTCTCAAAGGGTAAGAGATCCTTCTTTTTTACTACTGCATAGTATTCCACGCTGTAAATGTACCATAACTTTTTTATCTGCTCATTAACTAATGGGCACTTGGGCTGTTTCCAGATCTTAGCTATTGTAAATTGCACTACTATGAACACAGAGGTTCATACATTCTTTCTAATTGGTGTTTCAGGTCTCTTAGGATATATTCCTAGATGTGGGATCACTGGGTCAAATGGCAGTTCCATATTTAATTTTTTGAGGAAACTCCATACTGTTTTCTATAATGGTGGCACTAGTCTGTATTCCCACCAGCAGTATAGTAGGATTCCCTTTTCTCCACATCCTTCCTAGCACTTGTCATATGTTGATTTGTTGATCATAGCCATTCTGACAGGTATGAGGTGATAACTCATTGTCATTCCCCCCTTCCCTCTGCCTCCTTGGGTGCAGTAATCAGTTGATTTCTACTTTTTTATTTTATTATTTATTTATTTATTTACAATATACAAAATAAATCTATTATCAGATTGTAGATACAAAATAATTAGCCATTTACATGCAGTAAACATTAATATGTCAAGAAAAATGATTTTAAATATAATATTACATGCAATAAACATTAACATTTCAAGAAAAAAAGATTTTAAATATAATAATATTACCAAAGCTGTACTAACATAGTATATCACAAAAGTTGTAGGAAATATTAAAAATCTGCAAATAACAGGATTACTTCTATTATATTCTAAAAAAAATTTTCTGTCTCTATTTCTGTTCATCAGTTTATGTTGTTCATTATATTCCACAAATGAGTGAGATCATGTGGCATTTATCTTCCTCTGACTGGTTTATTTTGCTTAGCATAATGCTCTCCAGGACCATCCAGGTTGTTGCAAATGGTAAGAGGCCTTTTTTACAGCAGTGTAGTATTCCATTGGGTGGATGTACCACCATTTTTTAATTCACTCATCTGCTGATGAGCATTTAGGCTGTATCCAAATGTTAGCTATTGTGAATTATGCTACTATGAACATAGGGGTGTATATATCCTTTCTGATTAGTGTTTCTGATTTCTGGGGATATATTCCTAGAAGTGGGATTACTGAGTCAAATGGAAGTTCCATTTTTAGTTTTTTGAGGAAACTCCATACCGTTTTCCACAGTGGTTGCACTAATCTGCATTCCCACAAGCAGTGTTAGAGGGTTCCTTTTTCTCCACATCCTCACCAGCACTTGTCATTTGTTGATTTGTTGATGATAGCCATTCTGACAGGTGTGAGATGGTGCCTCATTGACATTTTGACTTGCATCTCTCAGATGATTAGCGACTTTGAGCATGTTTTCATATGTCTCTTGGCCTTCTGTATGTCCACTTTCAAAAAGTATCTATTTAGGTCCTTTGCCCATTTTTAAAATTGGGTAGTTTGTCTTCGTTTTGTTAAGCTGTATGAGTTCCTTATATATTTTGGATATTAAACCTTTATCAGATGCATCATTGGCAAATATGTCCTCCCATACAGTGGGCTCCCTTCTCTTTTTTTGTGTGTGTGTGTGGTTTCTTTTGCTGTGCAGAAGCTTGTTATTTTGATGTAGTCCCATTTGTTCATTTTTTCCTTAGTTTCCTTTGCTCTAGGAGTTGTATCCATAAACATTGCTATGAGAGATTTCTGAGATTTTGCTGCCTCTGGTTTCTTCTAGGATTTTTATGGTTTCTCAATTTACATTTAGGTCTTTCATGCATTTTGAGTTTATTCTTGTGTATGGTGTAAGTTGATAGTCTAGTTTTATTGGTTTTTTGCATGTATCTGTCCAATTTTCCCAACACCATTTATTGAAGAGACTGTCTTGACTCCATTGTATGTTCTTGCCTCCTTTGTCAAATATTAATTGAGTGTAAAGGCTTGGGTCAATTTCTGAGGTTTCTGTTCTGTTCTCTTGATCTACATTCCTGTTCTTGTGCCAGTACCAGGCTGTTTTTATTACAGTGGCTTTGTATTATAACTTTATATCTGGTATTGTGATCGCTCCAACTTTGTTCTTCTTTCTCAAGAATTTTGCAGCTAATTAGAGTCTGTTTAGGATCCATATAAATTTTTGGAAAGTTTGTTCTAGGTCTGTGAAATATGCTGTTGGTATTTTAGTAGGGATTGCATTGAGTCTGTAGATTGCTTAGGGTAGTATGGACATTTAAATGAAGTCAATTCTACCAATCCATGAACACAGTATATTCTTCCACTTGTTTATATCTTCCTCTATCTCATTTTCAACATCCTATAGTTTCCTAAGTACAAGTCTTTTACCTCCTTGGTTAAGTTTATTCCTAAGGCCGAAACCGGTTTGGCTCAGTGGATAGAGCGTCGGCCTGCGGACTGAAAGGTCCCAGGTTCGATTCCGGTCAAGGGCATGTACCTGGGTTGCGGACACATCCCCAGTAGGAGATGTGCAGGAGGCAGCTGGTCGATGTTTCTCTCTCATCGATGTTTCTAACTCTATCTCTCTCCCTTCCTCTCTGTAAAAAATCAATAAAATATATATTAAAAAATAAAAAATAAAGCCGAAACCGGTTTGGCTCAGTGGATAGAGCGTCGGCCTGCGGACTGAAAGGTCCCAGGTTCGATTCCGGTCAAGGGCATGTACCTTGGTTGCGGTCATATCCCCAGTAGGAGATGTGCAGGAGGCAGCTGATTGATGTTTCTCTCTCATCGATGTTTCTAACTCTCTATCTCTCTCCCTTCCTCTCTGTAAAAAATCAATAAAATATATTAAAAAAAAAAGTTTATTCCTAAGTATTTTAAATTTTTGGTGCAATAGTAAGTGGGATTGTTTGTTTAGTTTCTCGTTCTGACAATTCATTATCCTAATATTTAAAAAGCTAGGGGCTGTCACGACCTAAACGACCAGATGAATGACCGAACAGCAGGGGGTCCGCTGTGGGGGCGGGGCCATGGTGGACACCTCTCCGCATGCCTGCACCAGGGGTCTAGGTCAAGTTCTGAATTATGAAAGAGTGAGTGAGAATGACATAGGCTAAGGGACCAGAAAGGGGTTAGTGGGGGTGGAGTCAATCTTGGATGAGCAGGGAGGTGAGGCTGAGCAGAGGGCAGAGCCCTGCCCAGGAGGCCTGTGGTCTGGGTAAGGCAGCCGTATGAGGGATTAGTCCTGGGGATGACACAGGACTTTGGCGTTGTAGAAAGAATAACTTCAGCCATCAAAGATCAAACTGTACACCCACAAATGCTTTTTCTTGGATGGTCCAGGTGGTAGTGGAAAAACATATCTTTATAAAGTTTTAATACATTATATTAGAGG
The DNA here is from genome assembly GCF_000147115.1 of Myotis lucifugus. Lineage (NCBI taxonomy): Eukaryota > Metazoa > Chordata > Mammalia > Chiroptera > Vespertilionidae > Myotis > Myotis lucifugus. The sequence goes on from NW_005871055.1 coordinate 11,555,782, forward strand.
TCGTGGTGGTACTGTTTTACCCACAGCGTCACAGGAATTGCTGCAAATTTACTTCTCGGTGGAAGAACCTTTCATTCCCAATATAAATTACCAATTCCATTAAATGAAACTTCAATTTCTAGACTTAATATAAAGAGTGAAGTTGCTAAAACCATTAAGAAGGCCAAACTTCTCATTATTGATGAATGCACCATGGCATCCAGTCATGCTATAAACGCCATAGACAGATTACTAAGAGAAATTATGAATTTGAATGTTGCATTTGGTGGGAAACTTCTCATTCTTGGAGGGGATTTTCGACAATGTCTCAGTATTGTGCCACATGCTATGCGATCAGCCATAGTACAAATGAGTTTAAAGTACTGCAATGTTTAGGGATGTTTCAGAAAGTTGTCTCTTAAAACAACTATGAGATCAGAGAATTCTGCTTATAGTAAATGGTTAGTAAAACTTGGACATGGCAAACTTGATAGCAGTTTTCATTTAGGAATGGATATTATTGAAATCCCCTGTGAAATGATTTGTAATGGATCTATTATTGAAGCTACCTTTGGAAATACTATATCTATAGATAATATTAAAAATATATCTAAATGTGCAATTCTTTGTCTAAAAAATGAGCACATTCAAAAATTAAATGAAGAAATTTTCGATATACTCAATGGAGATTTTCACACATTTTGAGTGATGATTCCATTGATTCAACAGATGATGCTGAAAAGGAAAATTTTCCCATCAAATTTCTTAATAGTATTACTCCTTCGGGAATGCCGTGTCATAAATTAAAATTGAAAGTGGGTGCAATCATCATGCTACTGAGAAATCTTTATAATAAATGGGATCTTTGTAATGGTACTAGATTTATTATCAAAAGATTGTGACCTAACATTATTGAAGCTAAAGTATTAACAGGATCTGCAGAAGGAGAGGTTGTTCTGATTCCAAGAATTGATTTGTCCCCATCTGACACTGGCCTTCCATTTAAATTAATTTTTTTTAAATATATTTTATTGATTTTTCACAGAGAGGAAGGGAGAGGGATAGAGAGTTAGAAACATCGATCAGCTGCCTCCTGCACATCCCCCACTGGGGATGTGCCCGCAACCCAGGTACATGCCCCTGACCGGAATCTAACCTGGGACCTTTCAGTCCACAGGCCGACGCTCTATCCACTGAGCTAAACCGGTTTCGGCCCATTTAAATTAATTTGAAGACAGTTTCCCATGATGCCAGCATTTGCAATGACTATTAATAAATCACAAGGACAAACTCTATACAGAGTAGGAATATTCCTACCTGAACCCATTTTCACACATGGTCAACTATATGTTGCTTTCTTTCAAGTTTGAAGAGCGTGTGATGTTAAAGTTGTAAATACATCACAAGGGAAATTAGTCAAGCACTCTGAAAGTGTTTTCACTCTTAATGTGGTATACAGGGAGATAATAGAATAAGTGTAACAATTTAGCAATCATTGTTTGTATCAGTGTTGTTTTTACATCATGTTTTTGTTGTTTTTATATCATGTCTTTGTTATTGTTATATCATGTTGTGATTGTTTATTAATAAATTTATAGCCGAACCGGTTTGGCTCAGTGGATGGAGCGTCGGCCTGCGGACTGAAGGGTCCCGGGTTCGATTCCGGTCAAGGGCATGTACCTTGGTTGCGGGCACATCCCCAGTGGGGGGCGTGCAGGAGGCAGCTGATCGATCTCTCTCATCGATGTTTCTAACTCTCTATCCCTCTCCCTTCTTCTCTATAAAAAATCAATAAAATATTTAAAAATAAATAAATAAATAAATAAATTTATATATTATTTTCATATACATTTTACTAATTTTCTTTCATCTCTGATACTTCTGTTATAGAGAAAGGGCAAATAACAATATTAAAATATTTCCTCTAATTAATTCCCTTTTAATGTGCACAAATTTCATGCACCAGGCCACTAGTTGGTATATAAAAATGGCATCGATTGCTGGGTATTAATTTTGTATCCTGCTACTTTGCCAAATTCTTTTATTAAATCTAGTAGTTTTTTTATGGAGTCTTTAGTGTTTCACATGTATAACTAGAGGTCCAGTGCATGCAATTTGTACATGAGAAGGGGGGTTCTCTCAGCCCAGCCTGCACCCTCTTGCAATCCAGGACCCCTCGGGGGATGTCTAACTGCCAGTTTAGGCCCGATCCCACACTGGCAGTCAGATATCCCTCTTGCAATGTGAACTGCTGGCTACTAACCACTGGCCTGCCTGCCTGCCTGATCACCCCTAACCACTCTGCCTGCCTGCCTGATCACCCCTTACCATTTGCCTGCCTGCCTCTTCACCCCTACCCACTCTGCCTGCCTGCCTTATCTCCCCTAACCACTCTCCTGCCTGCTTGATCGCCCTTAACCACTTGCCTGCTTGCCTGATTGCCCCTAACCACTCTGTCTGCCTGGCTGATTGCCCCTAAACACTCGCCTGCCTGCCTAAGATTGCCCCTAACCACTCTGCCTGCCTACCTGATCAAGGGCGGGGCCAGCTGGGTGGGAGGAGCTGCGGGCCTTTGGCCAGCCAGCCCAGCCCCCTGGTCAAACTCCCTGTTGAACTCCTAGTGGAACCCTGGTTGAGAGGGCAATTTGCATATTAGCCTTTTATTTTATAGGATATCATGTCTTATGCTAATAATGAGAGTTTTACTACCTCCTTTCCAATTTGGATGCCTTTTATTTCTTCTTCTTTTCTAATCGCCATGGCTAGGACTTCCAGTACTATATTTGGAAGGCAGCTATGCTCACCACTATACCACCAACGCCTATTTTTGAATAAGAGTAGTGAAAGCGGACATTCTAGTGTTGTTCCTGTTCTTAGGGTAAATCGTTTTAGTTTTTGCCTATTGAGCATGATGTTGGCTGTAGGTTTGTCATATATGGCCTTTATCATGTTGAGATGTGATCCCTTTATTCCCACTTTGCTGATATTTTTTATAAAAACTGGGTGTTGGATTATGTTGAATGCTTTTTCTGCATCTATTGATATGATCATGTCATTTTTGTCTTTCAATTTGTTCATGTGATTTATCACATTTATTGATTTGTGAATATTGTACCAGCTTTGCATCCCTGGAATAAATCCCACTGGGTTGTGGCATTTGGTCTGTTTAATATATTGCTGTATCCCATTTGCTAATATTTTGTTGAGGATTTTAGCATCTATGTTCATCAGGGATATTGGCCTGTAATTCTCTTTCTTTTTAGCGTCTGGTTTTGGAATTAGGATAATGCTGGCCTCATAAAAAAAGAGCTTGGAAGTGTTTGTTCCTCTTGAATTTTAAAGAAGTGTTAGCTCTTCTTTAAAGGTCTGGTAAAATTCCTCTGTGAAGCCATCCAGACCCAGGCTTTTATTTGCTGGGCATATTTTGATTACTGCTTCTATTTCATCAGTTGTTATTGGCCTTTTCAGGTTTTCTGGTTCTTCCAGATTCTGTTTTGAAGGATTGTATTTTACTAGGAATTTGTCCACTTCATCCAGGTTGTTCAACCAGTTGGCATATACTATTTTCCTGTAATCCTTTGGTATCAGTTGTTACTTCACCACTTTCTGATTTTATTTTTTTGGGTCCTCTCTCTTTGTTTCTTGATGAGTCTGGTTAATGATTCATCAATCTTGTTTATCTTTTCAAAGAACCAACTCTTGGTTTTATTGATTTTTTTTGGTATTGTTTTTTAAGCTCTATGTCAGAGGTGGGCAACCCCTGGCACGCGTGCCAAACATGGCACGCCAGTAACTTTTGTTGGCACTCGAAACCCTCTCTTATAATCTTCCATTTACAATTTTTTTCTTAATATTGACTTTTTTATTTTTCAGATAAATTCAGTGTAGGTGCATCTTAGATAAATAAATAATTTTACATAACAAGTTATCTTAAAGACCATAGACATGGATTGACGAGAGAGGGGAAGAGCAATTTCTATGCCTCTGCCTTAACTCTCCCTGCCTTCCTAGATCCGACCATTGTTTTGGTTTCATCCACATACGCTTGTGAATCTTTGTTCTCAGTGATGAATTTTGTTAAGTCTCGTAATAGGAGTAGCCTGACGGATGAAAGTAGTAGCTCGTGCATATCTCTGAAGGTCACGAAATATAAACCTGATGTAAAATCTCTATCATCAGTGATGCAGCAGCAAAAGTCCCACTGATAATATCAAACGGAGTCATAAAGCTTTCTGTCGGGCTATCAGTGTACATGTATACATTAAAAAATAAATGTAGCCCTGACCGGTTTGGCTCAGTGGATAGAGCATAGGCCTACGGACTCAAGGGTCCCAGGTTCGATTCTGGTCAAGGGCATGTACCTTGGTTGCGGGCACATCCCCAGTAAGGGGTGTGCAGGAGGCAGCTGATCAATGTTTCTCATCGATATTTCTAACTTTCTATCCCTTTCCCTTCCTCTCTGTAAAAAAATCAATAAAATATATTTAAAATAAATAAATAAATAAATGTATTTTTCATCATATACTGTGTTTTTGTCGCTCGAATGAATTTCATTATTTCTTCAAGATTCTTCACATATGTACACCTTAAGAGATATCAAGTAGGTGTAACATGTTCTCAAAAAATTAGGGTTGGCACGCAGAAGAATTTTGAGTCAGAGATTTTGCTAGTTTTGGCACACACTCACAAAAAGGTTGCCCACCCCTGCTCTATGTCATTTATTTCTTCTCTCATCTTTATTATTTCCTTCTTTCTGCTTACTCTGTGCTTTTCTTATTGTTCTCTTTCTAATTCTTTAAGCCGTAATGTTAAATAGGTTATTAATTTTATTAATTTTTCTTGTTTGTTGTTGTTTGTTTTTTAGGGAGGCCTGTAGTGCTATGAACTTCCTTTTCAGGACTGCTTTTGCTGTGTCCCATAGATTTTGGGTTGTTGTGTGTCTATTTTCATGAAATTTATTTATTGATCTCGTTGGTAACCATTAATTGTTTAATAACATCCTATTTATCCTCCATGCATTTACATGTTTTTGAGTGATTTTACTATAGTTAATTTCTAATTTCATTCCATTGTGATCTGTGGAGATGGTTGATATGATTTCAATCTTTTTCAACTTGTAGAGACTTGTTTTGTGTCCTAATATGTGGTCTATGTTTGAGAATGACCTATGTACCCTCGAGAAGATTGTATATTCTGCAGCTTTGGGGTGAAATGTTTTATAAATATCAATTAAATCCATATGATCCATGATGTCGTTTACAGTGTTTCCTTGTTAAATTTTTGTCTGGAAGATCTATCCAGTGAAGTCAGTGGGGTGTTAAAATTTCCAACTATGATTATATTGCTGTCCATCTCTCCTGTAAAGTCTTCTAGAAGTATATATATATTTAGGTGCTCCTATATTGGGTGTATATATATTTACCAGGGTTATATCTTCCTGTCGGATCGATCCCTTTAGTATTATCTTTATTGTCTCATGTGATGGCCTTCATTTTGAAGTCTATTTTGTCACATATGAGTATTGCTACCCCAGCTTTTTTTTTTCTTTCCAATTGCATGGAAAATTTATTTTCCACCTCTTCACTCTCATTCTGTGTGAGTTTTTTGTTGCTAGGTGGGTCTCTTGTAGACAGCTATAATAGGTTCATGATTTTGTATTCATTCAGCTATCCTATGTCTTTTGATTGGAGCATTTAATCCATTTACATCTAAGGTTATTATTGATAGGTATTTATTTACTGCCATTTTAATTCTTTGTGTCTATGTTTTTTTCTGTTTCTCTATTTCTTCTTCTCATTAGAGCAGTCTCTTTAGCATTTCCTGCTGTGCTGGTTTAGTGCTTAGCAGACTCCTTTAGCATTTTTTTTTTTTTTTGGGTCTGGGAAGCCCTTTATTTCACCATCTATTTTGAATGATAGCCTTGCTGGATATAGTAATCCTGGTTACAGAATCTTGCTTTTCATTATCTTGAATACTTCATGCCATTCCCTTCTGGCCTGTAGTTTCTGATGAGAAATCTGCTGAAAGGCTTATGGGAGCCACATTGTAGGTAACTAACTGCTTTTCTCTTGCTGCCTTTAAGATTTTCTTTGTCTTTAATTTTGGGCATTGGTATTATTATGTGTCTGGGCATGGGCCTATTTGGGTTCTTCTTACTTGGGACTCTCTGTGCCTCCTGAACTTTTGTGACTTTTTCCTTCACTAGGTTAGGGAAGTTTTTCTGCCATTATTCCTTCAAACATGTTCTCTATGCGTTGCCCACTTTCTTCCCCTTCTGGTACACCTATTATGCAAATACTGTTACGTTTCACGTTGCCCCATAGCTGCCTTAAGCTCTCCTCCTGTTTTTAAATTGGTTTTTTTTTGTTTTTGTTTTTGTTTGCTTTTTGGTTCTCTGATTGAGTGATTTTTTTCAATCCTATCTTGTAATTCACTGATTTGATCCTCAGCTTCTGCTAATCTGGTGTGTATTCCTTCCAATGTGTTCTTTATTAGTGCTATGTCATTCTTCATAGTTACTCTATCTTTTCTCATGCTATTGAGCATCTTTATCATCAATTATTCTGCACTCTATGTCTGATAAATTTCTTATTTTCATTTCATTTAGCTCTTCTTCTGGAGAATTCTCTTGTTCATTCATTTGGGGCTTGGTTTTTTGTCTCCCCATTTTGGTTTCCTATTTGCATTTGTATCTGTGTATTAGGTAGACCTGCCATACCTCCCAATCTCTAGTGCAGGACAGTGTTAGATGCTGTTTATGACTGGCCCTGAGTACCCTGTTTGGAGCTATCAGCAATCCACAGGTTGTGGCTCCCTCTGCTAGGGCTGGGTGCCTTTGGGAAGGACCAAGATATGCACCAGCATCTGCTTTTCCTAGCCTAAGCTGGGATTAGATCAGGCAAACATTCAAAGCCTCCAGAGACTCACCTCTGCCTGCAGTCCCATTGACCCCAGACTTGATTAGTCTCAGGCTATTTACCACAGGGTAGAGTGAGAGCTCTTCCAAAAGGGTGGGGCAACTGCCCTCCCCTCAGGCAAAAACCACCTGGATAGCAAAGTTCCAAAGGAGAAAGATTTCCTCCACAGTGTGAGGTTATGACTCAGTACAGGAAATTGGGGTGGTTGCCCTTGAAGCTCCAACCCCAGAGCCCCCAATCCTAGCTTCTGCTCACACAGCTCCAATCCACTCTACCCTCCCTCTGCCAAAGCCCAAGGTGAGTGGCTGCACACAAAATTTTGTACGTTGGCTTTTTAAGAGGGTGCCTGCATTTCCAGCAGTCTCTCACTGGCAGACAGCAACCCTGCTGCTTTTTACAGCCATATGTTATGTGAGCACCTTTCTCAGTTCTGGTGCTCTGGGCTGGGGAGTCCTGCTTGGGGTTTAAAACCCCAAAGTTCTCAATAGGAACCCCCCACAGCTGAGATATTCTTCTGGAACTTCAGCTGCTGTCTGTGGGAGCCCAGCCAGCCCTCTCATGCCTCTACACTTTCTATCAGTCTCTATGTGGCCTCCACTTTCTTTCCTTGGTTATCAGGATTCTCTCCAGCTAGTCTTCATTTGTTTTTCTGGGTGGTTCTTCTGTATTTTAGTTGTATTTCCAGTTTGGTCCTGAGAGAGTGTCAGTGTAGCTTCCAGTTATTGTGCCACCATTTTGGAAATCTGCAAAATGTCATATGGGCTGTAGCACTTGTACCTGTCAAATACTTTCTGGAGGTGGCACACGATCTCCTGGGTCATGATGCTGATCCACTTGGAAGCATCAGTTACTTTCCTCTTCACTCCAGCATCATAGAGATCCCAGGCATCTTGGTAAATCAGTTCATAATCAGTGATAGTGCCATCTTCTGCTCTTCTACCCTTTGTGAGGGCAAAAATCAGCTTGTGGAAGTCACCAGATGTGTCAGAAATAATGTCTTTCTCCATATCAGTCTTGTACATTTCGTTGTAGACTCTGTTCATTTCCTGCCGCTCCTGGATGGTCCTTGGGCAGATGATCTCAATGAGAGAGTTCTCATCAGTACCTAGCCCCTTCATGGAAGCCTTCAGCTCCTAAGCATCATACTGAGTAGGTTTTTACAAGAGGCCCAAAATGACTGTCTCCAGATGGCCGGACAAGGTGGTCTTGAGTGCTCATGTAAGTTTCCTTTTGGACCTTCTCTGGCAGGCAAAGACAATATCTTGTCTCTGTTCATTGCTGTCAGTCAAAATGTTAACAGTGGTGACCTCACCCATCCCTTTGGTCTTTTTTTTTAATGACAAATTAGTTTTATTATATTACTAGAGACCTGGTGCATGAATTCATACACCAGTAGGTTCCCTCAGCCTGGCCTGCGGGATCAGGCCAAAACCGGCTCTCTGACATCCGACGACAGGTCCCGGATTGCAAGAGGGTGCAGGCCAGGCTGAGGGACCCCACTGGTGCATGATCGGGACTGTGGAGGGATGCGGGAGGTTGGCCCGCTGGGAAAGGACCACAGGAGGGCTCCAGGGTGTGTCTGGCCCATCTTGCTCAGGCCTGATTGGCCAGACCCCAGCAGCAAGCTAAGCTACTGGTCAGAGCATTTGCCCCCTGGTGGTCAGTGCACATCATAGAGAGCGGTTGAGTGGCCTTAGCATATTACGCTTAGATTGGCTGAATGGCCGACCGAATGACCGGACATTTAGCATATTAGGCTTTTATTATATAGGACAATTATTATAAGGTAGTTCTATTCAAAAACTACTTTCAAAACTAAAATGGTTTCCAAAAATAAAAGTAGCATATCCATATAAATTGAAGTAATAAATTCTTTAAAACTTTTTATAGAGATGATTTGAATAAAAAAATAACATAGGAAGAATAATTATTCTTGGTATATAGTAATATAATATGTTTCTTAGATATAATATGTTTCTAATACTACATTACAGTTTTTTTTCCTAAAGACTATGTTCTTTTCTAAGTCTTTTAACTTTTAATTTTTTCATAAAATTACTGGAAACCACCTTCAAATTGGCATTTTATTTTTTTAATTTTTTTTCAGAGTGAATTTGTTGAAGAAACTCTATACTGTGTTCCACAGAGATTGCACCAGTCTGCACTCCCACCAGCAGTGTACAAGGGTTTCCTGTTCTCCACATCCTCACCAGCACTTGTAATTTGTTGATTTGTTGATGGAGCCTCATTGTCATTTTTATTTGCCTCTCTCTGATGATGAGTGACTTTGAGCATTTTTTCATATGCTTCTTGGCTTTCTGTATGTCCACTTTGGAGAAGTGTCTATGTAGGTCCTTTGCCCATTTTTAAATTAGATTGTTTATCTTCCTTTTGTTAAGTTGTATGAGTTCCCTATAATTTTTTTTAAAAATTTTATTAAATCTTTATTGTTCAGATTATTACAGTTGTTCCTCTTCTCCCCCCTCCCCATAGCTTCCCTCCACCCAGTTCGCACCCCACCCTCTGCCTTTACCCCCCCCCCCCCCCCACTGTCCTCATTCATAGGTGTACGATTTTTGTCCAGTCTCTTCCCGCACCCCCACACCCCTTTTCCCCCCGAGAATAGTCAGTCCACTCCCTTTCTATGCCCCCTGATTCTATTATATTCACCAGTTTATTCTGTTCATTTGATTATTTATTCACTTGATTTTTAGATTCACTTGTTGATAGATGTGTATTTGTTGTTCATAATTTGTATCTTTACCTTTTTCTTCTTCTTCCTCTTCTTAAAGGATACCTTTCAGCATTTTATATAATACTGGTTTGGTGGTGATGAACTCCTTTAGCTTTTTCTTATCTGTGAAGCTCTTTATCTGACCTTCAATTCTGAATGATAGCTTTGGTGGGTAAAGTAATCTTGGTTGTAGGTTCTTGCTATTCATCACTTTGAATATTTCTTGCCACTCCCTTCTGGCCTGCAAAGTTTCTGTTGAGAAATCAGCTGACAGTCGTATGGGTACTCCCTTGTAGGTAACTGACTGTTTTTCTCTTGCTGCTTTTAAGATTCTCTCTTTGTCTTTTGCTCTTGGCATTTTAATTATGATGTGTCTTGGTGTGGTCCTCTTTGGATTCCTTTTGTTTGGGGTACTCTGCGCTTCCTGGACTTGTAAGTCTATTTCTTTCACCAGGTAGGGGAAGTTTTCTGTCATTATTTCTTCAAATAGGTTTTTCATATCTTGCTCTCTCTCTTCTTCTGGCACCCCTATAATTTGGATGTTGGTACGCTTGAAGCTGTCCCAGAGGCTCCTTACACTATCTTCGTATTTTTGGATTCTTTTTTCATTTTGCTTTTCTGGTTGGGTGTTTTTTGCTTCTTCGTATTTCAAATCGTTGACTTGATTCTTGCAATCCTCTAGTCTGCTGTTGGATCTCTGTATAATATTCTTTATTTCAGTCAGTGTATGCTTAATTTCTAGTTGGTCCTTTATCACAACCTCGAGGGTCTCATTTGATTTCTTGTAGATCTCATTAAGTTTATTGGCAGTTTCTAGAAAATTCTTGAAAAACCTTAAAAGTGTGGTTTTGAACTCTATATCCAGTAGTTTGCTTTCCTCCATTTCTGTCATTTGTGTCCTTTTTCTTTGTCTCCGCATTTTTTATGCTTCCCTGTGTTGATAAAGTGGTTTTCTGTGCTAAGTGTCCTCTTGGGCCCAGTGGTTCAGCCTCCCCAATTACCTGAGGAGGACACTCTTGGTGCACCCCCTTGTGGTCTTTGTGCACAGTCTTGTTGTAGTTAAGCCTTGATTGTTGTAGGTATCACTGGGAGGAGTTGACCTCCAGGCCAATTGGCTGTGAGAATCAGCTGTGTCTGCAGTGGGAGAACTTCTGTGCTGGAGACACCCCTCTGGGGCAAGACTTGCTTCAATGGGGCTTTGGTGCTCACTGAGTCTGCCCCCTGAGTGTGTCCTTTATGGTTCCACGGAGCTGCAAACTGGATGGTCCCACTCTGACCTCTGAGTTTCCTGGCTCCTGGATCTCTAGGGAGGTGCTAATCTAGCCTTTGCCTGAGGCTATCCAGCAAAAGCCTCCCTGCAGGGCTTGGGCGGGGCGGGTCCCACGGGATCAACAGGGCGGGGCTAGCAGTTATTGCTGCTCTCAGTCCTGCCCTCAGAGGCTCTGCTTCTCAATGTCCCGGTAATCGCTGCAAGCCCCTCGGAGAGAAAGCTGCCATTAAAATGGCAAAAAACAAGTACCTCTGAAATCAATAAAAGTTATTTTTAAAAAATAAAATATGTATATATATATATATATATATGTAATTTATACTCATTGCTACTTAAAAATTACAGTAATTATTATACCTGCTACTAGAGCCTATTATGTAATATGTCAATAAAAGAATAACTCTTATTATTATATCACATTTAAAAAATATATCTTTTTTTATCATTTATTGCTGGTAGGACAGTAACCAATTTTGCATTTACTAGTAAATTTATTTCAGCATTCTTTTTTAAAAATATTTTATTGATTTTTTACAGAGAGGAAGAGAGAGGGATAGAGAGCTAGAAACATCGATGAGAGAGAAACATCGATCAACTGCCCCTCACACCTCCTACTGGGGATGTGCCTGCAACCATGGTACATGCACTTGACAGGAATTGAACCTAGGACCCTTCAGTCCACAGGCTGACCCTCTATACACTGAGCCAAACCAGTCAGGTCTAAAAACATATCTTGATAAAATATATTTCAACATAATTGGTTTTCGAATAATCCTTTACATTTTATTTTATGCATTTAAAAACATTGTTCTGGCCTAACCTGTTTGGCTCAGTGGATAGAGCATCGGCCTGTGGACTGAAGGGTCCCAGGTTCTATTCTGGTCAAGGGCATGTACCTTGGCTGCAGGCACATCCCCAGTTGGGGGGATGTACAGGAGGCAGCTGATCAATGCCTCTTTCTCATCGATGTTTCTAACTCTCTATCCCTCTCCCTTCCTCTCTGTAAAAAATCAATAAAATATTTTTTTAAAAATAAAGATAAAATAAAAAACATTGTTCTGGGAGAACCAAGATGGTGGCTAAGGTAAATGCCAGTACTTGCTGTCTCCCAAAACATAAAAAATTACAACTAAAATACAGAACAACCATCATTGAGAACTGCCTAAAATCTGGCTGAATGAAGTTCTACAACTAGAGAAGTAAATAAGAAAGCACATTGAGACTGGTAGGAGGGGCAGAGGCATGGAATGGGCTGGTCCAACACCCACAAGTGGCATTTTTTTTTCAGTGGGAAGGATATTTCCAAGACCTCCTGTGAGAAGTAGAGGGTCCCAGCCCTATACCAGACTCCCAGCCCATGGTTCCAGAGCTGGGAAGAGAAGTTTCAGTAACTTCAGGCTGTAAAAACCAGTGGGGATTATGGCTGAGTGACATGGAAGCTGCTGGAATCTCAGCTGTTCCTCTTAAATAGTCCATACATGAACTTATATGCTCCTGCCTCCTCTGCCACCAGGCAGCAGTTTTGGGGGAATCCAGGGACATACAGGGAGGAACTGAACTGTTTGGTATCAGAACAGGAACTTGGGGTCAGCTTTCTCTCAGCAGTGTTGCTCCCAAGGGTCATTGTTCCTCTGCTGGGACCTCCCCTGTTGCAGAGCTACCTGGCAGCTATATCTGAGTTTCCATCAGTGTGGCCCACCCTGGTGATTCCCTGAGACCCACCCCACCCAATTTGCAGACACACCCAAGCTATCTATAATGGCTTTTCCATATGAATGGCCTGTCCTGGCTTAGGCTTCAGACTACTAAAATCTCTCAAACAAGCAGCAGCTGGAGTCAATGTGCCCCAAACCTATCAATAAACGGCCCAAGACCTGGCACTAGCACCAGTCTGACTTGCTTCACAGCTGGACCTTGCCTGGTCACTTCCTAGCCCAATCCAAGTAGCAGCTATCTACAGGTCTCTCTGTAGCTCCTGCTGGTGGCTACAGACAATGGCAGACTTTACACCTCCCAGGAGGCCCCAGAACCAGTGCACTTAGGGGAAAGCTTCAGTACATACCAGATTACAGTTCTACACATCCACAAGTAACACACTCAAGGGGAAGACTCAGCAAGCACCAAAGCCCCACTGAAGCAAGTCCTTCTCCACAGGGGTGTCTTCTGCACAGCAGCTCTTCCATTGTAGACACAGCTGATCCTCACAGCCAATTTGGCCTGGAGGTCAAATCCTCCCAGTGACACCTACAGCAATCAAGGTTCAACTACAAAAAGACTGTGCACACAGCCTACACAGGGGCACACCTAGAATGCCCAGCTCAGGTGACTGGGGAGGCCAAGCCACTGGACCCTACAGGACACTTACTATATTCTATTAATTCTAGGAGACATAACAGCTCTACCTAATAGATAGAAACAAACACAGGGAAGCAGCCAAAATGTGGAGACAAAGAAACATGTCACTAATGAAAGAAATGGAAGCAAGCAAACTACTGGATAGAGAGTTCAAAACTATGGTTATAAGGATTCTCAAGGATCTTAATGAGAGCTTCAAGGGGATTAATGAGAGCATCAAGGGACTTAGTGAGATTTTCAAGGATCTTAGTGAGAATTTCAATGACATGAAAAAGTACCAGTGAGAAATTAATCATACACTAACTGAAATAAAGAGTAATTTACAGAGATTCAACAGTAGAGTAGAGGATTCTGAGAATTAAATCAATGATTTGGAAGATGAGGAAGCAAAAAACACCCAATCAGAAAAACAAAAAGAAAAAAAATCCAAAAATATGAAGATAGTGTAAGGAGCCTCTGGGACAACTTTAAGTGTACCAACATTCACATTATGTGGGTGCCAGAAGGAAAAGAGAGAGAGAGCAAGATATTGAAGACCTATTTGAAGAAATAATGACAGAAAACTTCCCCTACCTAGTTAAAGAAATAGACTTACAAGTCCAGGAAACACAGAGAGTCCTAAACAAGAGGAAGCCAAAGAGGACCACACCAAGACACATCATAATTAAAATGCCAAGGGTTAAAGACAAACAGAAAATCTTAAAAACAGCAAGAGAAAAACAGTTAGTTATCTATAAGGGAGCACCCATATGATTGTCAGCTGATTTCTCAACAGAAACTTTGCAGGCCAGAAGGGAGTGGCAAGAAATATTCAAAGGGATGAATAGCAAGAACCTACATCCAAGATTACTCTACTCAGCAAATCTATCATTTAGAACTGAAGGTCAGATAAAGAGCTTCACAGATAAGAAAAAGCTAAAGGAGTTCATCACCACCAAACCAGTATTTCATGAAATGTTGAAGGGTATTCTCTAAGAAGAGGAAGAAGAAGATGAAGAAGATGAAGAAGAAGAAGAAGAAGAAGAAGAAGAAGAAGAAGAAGAAGAAGAAGAAGAAGAAGAAGAAGAAGAAGAAGAAGAAGGAGGAGAAGAAGAAGAAATATGAACAATAAAATGGCAATAAATACATATCTATCAGCAATTGAATCTAAAAATTAAAATGAATGAACAAGAAAAAATGAATGAACAAGAAATCTAATGAATAAAGTAAGCTGATAAATAAAATAGAATCATTGGCATGGAAACATGGAACAGACTGAAGATTCTCAGAGGGAAGGGGGTTGGGGGGTGGAAGAGATTAAACAAAGATCTTATATGCATACTAGAGGCCTGGTGCATGAATTCATGCATCAGTGAAGTCCCTTGGCCTGGCCTGTGGGATTGGGCCGAAACCAGCTCTCCGCCATCCCCCGGATTTGTGAGAGGGCGCAAGCCAGGCTGAGGGACCCCACCAGTGCACAATCAGGGCCAGGAAGGGACGCGGGAGGTTGGCCAGCTGGGGAGGGACCATGGGAGGGCTCCAAGGTGTGTCCTGCCCGTCTCGCTCAGTCCCCATTGGTCAGACCCCAGCAGCAAGCTTACCTACCGGTTGGAGCATCTGCCTCCTGGTGGTCAATGCACGTCATAGCGAGTGGTTGAGCAGCCTTAGCATATCATTAGCATATTATGCTTTGATTGGTTGAACAGCCAATCAGTTGACTGGACAGTTAGCATATTAGGCTTTTATTATATAGGATATGCATTACCTATGGACACAGATAATAGAGTGTGAAGGCCTGGAGCAGGGTGGGAACTGGGTGGAGGGCGGCACTGGCAGGGGGGGTAGGGGGGAGGTAACATCTGTAATACTCTCAGCAATAAAGATGTAAAAAATAAATAAAATAAAATAATTTTAAAAAGCATTATTCTGAGAGGGAGTCCAGAGGTTTCTTCGGGCTGCCAAAGGAATGCATAGCACATGTGATTAAGA
>NW_005871055.1:11571383-11596873 GCF_000147115.1 Myotis lucifugus
GGGGCAGTTGGGGGGCGAAATCAGCCTGCCAGGGGAGGCCATTTGGGGTTATTCGTTCCGCCAGGGGAGCAGTTAGGCATAGATCAGGCTGGCAGGGGAGTGGTTAGGGGGTGATCAGGCTGGCAGGCAGGTGAGCTGTTGGGAGCCAGCAGTCCCAGATTGTGAGAGGGATGTCCAACTGCCAGTTTAGGACATCCCCTGAGGGGTCCCAGATTGGAGTGGGTGCAGGCTGGGCTGAGGGACACACTCCCCCCCCCCCCCCCCCAGCCAGTACATGAATTTTGTGCACCAGACCTCTAATTAAATATGAATACCCAGCCTGTCCTCCCTGCAAGCCCCAATCATGCAAACATCTATGTTTTTGTTTTGTGTCCAACATCACATCAATTTCTCCATTTTATCAACAAATAACCGCTTTTTCCTAACATCTCTCTTCTATTCTCCCAAACGCAAAATGCAATTAAACAACTCTGAGTGCTCTGTCTCTTAGCT
Organism: Myotis lucifugus; assembly: GCF_000147115.1. NCBI lineage: Eukaryota > Metazoa > Chordata > Mammalia > Chiroptera > Vespertilionidae > Myotis > Myotis lucifugus. Next base: position 11,571,876 of record NW_005871055.1, read on the forward strand.
TCTGCTACTCAGGTGCCAAAATCCATTAATTCGCCTAGATATTTGTGTTTCACGGTGTTAAATTGTATGATGATTTACTTTAAAAGACTTCAGTATCAACAGTATGTGTGTAGAAATTAACTTTAATCTACACCCTGGAGATTGCATACCCTAATTAAGAACCCACACTCTAGGGGGATTTGTTAGCAATTGAAGTACCCTCTACTGGTAGTTACAGAAGCACTTCAAGTTTATCATTGATTTACAAATGAAATGTTATGATGCATGGAATTTGCTTCAAAATAATCTGCCACAACCTTCGCGGCAGGGTTCAGGATCTGAAGGAGGGGCCGACACACAAATGAAAATGCTATACAAGAAATATGAATTTAGAAGGCATGGGGGGCCAGATGGAGACCTCTTTCTTGAAGAGGCACTCCTGAGACTGGGTCCAGTCTGCTTTTTATTCAGTCTTAGATACACATCTTGCCCTCTAGCAATGCATACAGGCATATCAAAGGTAGTTTGGTAAACAGTAAGAGGATTATCAGGTTAGGGAATTGCTTTGAGCCACCACTATCTCAACAGATGAGGTGCTTAGCATCAGCCCTGCTAACTCCCAAGGTCCATCGGCCTTCCGCATTCCTTGGTGCACTCTCATGATAGTATTGGTGGTGGGTGGCTTCCTACAATAATCCAGGAGAAAAAAAATTCAGGAAGAAGGGCAAATAGGTAGGAATATGGATAAAACAAGATTGACCTTGAGGTGAAAATTGTTGAAACTGGGTGATGTGTAATATCGGGGAGAGGGGAGGTCATTAGCATTCTCTGTATTTTGTATATATTTGAAACTTTCCATAATAAAAAGTTTTGAAATATGTCATATATGCAATCTACAGCAGAGTTTCTATCTAAATGTAACAGATTGAATATGTGCTACCTACCTTACTTCCTGAAACCTTACCAAAATGACAGGAAAGGTATTTTTTTAAAAAAAGGCATAAGCAGCCCAGCTAGTGTGGCTTATTGTTGAGCATCAACCCATGCACCAAGAGGTCGCCGATTTGATTCCCAGTCAGGGCACATGCCTGGGTTGTGGGCTCGATCCACAGTGGGAGCCATGCAAGAGGCAGCTGATCGATGTTTTAATCTCTCTGTCCCTCTCCCTCTCTCTCTAAAATCAATAAAAACATATTTTTTTAAAAACGAGGCATAAGCACATACAGTTGGAGAGAATGGGAGAAAAGATGAAAAACTCTGGAGGCTGGATAGACAATGGGTGAGTGACAAGGGATTAGCAGACCCCCCAAATGGGAACAACCTGTTTTATTTTATTTCATTTATTTTTTTAAACTATCTTCCTTTATTTATTTATATTTGCAATATGAAATAGAAGCTCAGCACAAACATACACACATCCAGGCCAGCCTGAGAGAAGGACCTGGAATAAGGGCACCTGGCAGCTCGGCTGGATCCCAGACCCTCAGGCTTTGGAGGGGGACCCCAGCTGGACCCCCACCAAACCCTGCGCCAGGGTCTGTGGGAGGTGCAGGGGTCTCATGAGTGTGCCAGGGCCTCAAGGGAAATCACCAGAGAGACCCTCCTGGACCAGGACCCCAGCCACCAGAGAGCCGCAGGGCCAGGCAGAGGGTCCTTTAGCTCCCAACTGGGGGCCCCACACCTCCTGGGCCCCCAGGAGGACCTGAGCTGAAAGGCTAACAGTGGGTGTGAGCATCTGCACCAAGACGGGCACGGAGGGAGAGGGGGGTGGATGGTGCCTCAGGAACCCCAATGCAGTCATCCTGGGACAGGGTGAAGGTCTAACCCCCACCCTTCCCCAGGGCCCTGCTTCCTTCTGGCTCTCCTCCCACCCCTTGCTCCTACCTCAACATATTTATAATATACTAGAGGCCCTGTGCACGACATTCATGCACTCGGGGGTGAGATTGTCCCTCAGCCCAGCCTGCACCCTTTAGCAGTCCAGGAGCCCTCAGGGGATGTTTGACTGATGGCTTAGGCCTCCTCCCCACAGTCAGACATCCTTAGCACTGCCACAGAGGCAGGAGATGCTCCCACCACCTCACTTCTGCTGCGCTCACCAGCTGTTAGCCCAGCTTCTGGATGAACAGCACTCCCCCTGTGGGAGCACATTGACCACCAGGGGGCAGCTCCTGCATTGAGCATCTGCCCCCAGCTGGTCAGTGCGTGTCATAGTGACCGGTTGTTCCGCCGTTCAGTCAATTTGCATATTACCCTTTTATTATGTAGGATAATATAGGACGCTCACTCTTTCTCCTTTTTCTCTACAAGACTCTATATCTTTATTCTAGAAGACAAAACTCCATCATTTATTTTCTCAATGCAAATGGCAGGAGGGAGGGAGCCTGTCTCCCTAGCACCAAAGTCCTGGGAGTCCAGAGGAGAGAATCTGGAGGGGTGGCAGTGGAGATGGAATGGGGTGAAGATGGGATGCGATGATGGGGCAACAGGCCATCATGGGTCACACTGTGACCCCACCTTGGCAGAGTCTATGCACAGGATGAGGATTTGGTGGCCTGCGACCAGAGCCAGGCAGTTATTGGGAGTCTGGGGACACTGGCCCTTCTTGGGCAGGGCCATTGGGCATTAGAGACAGCTGGAGGGTCTGAGCGCTCTGGCTTTGGGGAAGCCTTGAGGGCTCTGGGCTCTTGTCCTCCTTCATGTTCTAAGGGGTCTGGTGGGCCCCAGGAGCTGGGACAGAGATAGCTGGGTTTCTGGTTGCACTGTCCAAGGAGCTGGGGATGGAGTTTCTCTCTCTGAGGGTGTCCTGGAGGTCTCTGATGCTAACCAAGGCCTGACAGGGGTCTGAGGGCTCTGCTACTTTGCCGCCATCTGAGACTTCCTGGAGTGCTGAGGAGGGTGTAGGATCCTGAGGCCTGAGCTGCAGGGTGTCACAGGCCACAGGGCTGGCCAGGTTCCAGGCAGGGAAGTTTTGGGGCACACCAAACAGGCCCTGTGGGGCAGGGGTCCCAGAGCACAGTTCCTTATCCCCACAGTCTTAGGAGCTGGTCAGGCGTCTCTAGGCACTGGGTCAAAGGTGGCTGTCCAGCTGGAGCTGGGAGGCTAGGGCCAGGGCTAGGGTAAGAGAGCTGGATGGCATCTTGGGACACCTGGCCATCCTCCTTGTTGTCTTATTCTTCATTCTCTGTGCTGCCTCCACTTGGAAAGCCTGGAGGCTGGCCCAGGTGGCACCCCCTGGCCAGCTGGCTGCCCTGCCAGGCTCTGTCCTTCTGGATCCAGTCCTTGTAGCATATCTCAAGCAGGTTGGCATTATGGTTCTTATCGTCGACATTGAGGGAGATGGTAATGTTGGCTGTCTTGTCAAAAGGCATGTTCACACTTTGCTCCTTCTCCCAAATTCCTCGTCATTATAATTAAGTTAACAGGTTATTCTTTTTTTATTAATTCACTGTTATTTTTAACAGATTTTAGTAAATAGAACAAATGTTGGAGAAAAGACTGTAGTAATTTTGCCAACATAAATAAACATTACATACCTACAACTATAGTCTACATATTTAAATCCACGTGTCACTGCTCATAAACAATATTTTATGAATGATTAGCATGTGATCACACCACATTGCACTCGGTAATTGCACTTGGTGATTGCTTCAATTGTCTGGTGGCGTGACCTTCTGTAGCAAGCATACTGGCAGATGTTCCCATGTGCATTTGTTTACTTGAGGTGACTGGTGAATGAATGCCATTATTACACTTAGTATAAATTTATAAATTACTGTAATATACATAGAAAACTTTTCTGTGAAATTAAACTTTCATACATATTTGATTTTAATTACACAAATATGTCTACATAAGTACAAACAGCTAAACTAAGTAATTTGTCAGTTTTTTAACATATAAATTTAGAAAACTACTTTATTATATAACAGACTTTTGACTGTAGTGGACACCCCCTCACCTGAATTAGTCCATTATATCAAGGTTTTACTGTATTGTTGAGTTTCTGTTCCCTCATCTGTAAAATGAATATGATCATCTTTGTTATACAACTTTGCTGTGAAGAGTAAATTAGATAAAAAGAGTGAGCAGAGCATGAGACTATTACATGACAGGCACTCAATAAAGAATTATAAATTAACATTAGAGGCCCAGTGCACGGATTTGTGCACTGGTGGGGTCCCTCAGCCTGGCCTATGCCCTCTTGCAATCTGGGACCCCTCAGGGATGTTGGACTGCCTGTTTAGTACGACATCCCTTGAGGGATATAGTAGTTTGTGAAACAGCAGGTGGCCGAGGAGGAGCCTGAGCTGGCCTGCTATGCCTGCCACCACTGCTCGGTAGTGCTGCTGTGGCAGCAGGAGAGGCTCCTGCCACCACAGCTGTGCTCCCCAGCCGTGAGCCTGGCTTCTGGCTGAGCGGTGCTCCCACTCTGGGAGTGCACTGACCACCAGGGGGCAGATCCTGCATTGAGCGTCTGCCGCCTGGTGGTCAGTGTGCGTCATACTGACTGGTCGAGCAGTCATAACGGTTGCTTAGGCTTTTATATATAGAGATTCCGCCCTGGCCAGGTGGCTCAGTTGGTTGAGCATTGTCTGCTGCACCAAAAGATTGCTGGTTCAATTCCTGGTTAAGGCACATGCCTGGGTTGTGGGTTCAATCCCTGATAGGGAGCATGCAGGAGGCAGCAGATCAATGTTCCCCTCTCACAAGGGTGTTTCTCTTTCTCTCTCCTTCTCCTTTTTTTCTCTCTAAAAACAAATCAATAAAAAGATATTTTTTTCATTATAATTAACATTCAGACACAATGCTAAGTACTTTACAACAGCTAATCATCTTAACTCTCCAAATAAGAACTCTACTATGTTTATTAAATCTGAATTTCCTGCTGGCCAAAAAGCTTATGAGGAGTATACTAGTAGTTTTGTCTGTAAGCATACTATGCTTTCGAAATTTAACATTTATAGAGGGCCCATTAGATGCAAAGTTTAAGGAACACAGTGTCAGCCACTCTAGAGTGCAAAGTGAAGAGAAGGTGCCTGAAGAATATGAGAGTCTAAATGAGAAGTGACAGCATCTAATGCAAATAATCCTATATAATAAAAGCCTAGGTGACGCCTTGCGTGATGTCGCTACAAGATGGCCACCACAAGATGGCCAGAAGGGGAGGGCAGTTGTGGGCAATCAGGCAGGCAGGCAGGCAAGCGGTTAGGACCCAGCAGTCCCCTGAGGGGTCCCAGATTAGAGAGGGTGCAGGCCAGGCTGACGGACACCCCCCACTCCCGTGCATGGATTTCATGCACCGGGCCTCTAGTTTAGACTAATAATTTGAAAAGAGCTCAATGAAACATTTAATCAAATGAAGAGTTGCCAAAAATCGGCCTTTGTGCAAATCCATCTTCCTCACTATTCCTGGAATGGTTTCTAGGTGTTAGTTATTTCAGAAGTGAAGACTCACTCACTCAAATCCCCTTAGGACAGTGGTTCTCAACCTTCCTAATGCTGCGACCCTTTAATACAGTTCCTCATGTTGTGGTGACCCCCAACCATAACATTATTTTCGTTGCTACTTCATAACTGTAATTTTGCTACTGTTATGAATCGTAATGTAAATATCTGATATGCAGGATGTATTTAGGCGACCCCTGTGAAAGGGTCGTTCGACCCCCAAAGGGGTCATGACCCACAGATTGAGAACCGCTGCCTTAGGAGAAAAATGATTTGTGGTAAGTCCACGTGGACATGACTTGGATCAGAGGCCCTTGGAGGAGCCAGCATCTCTGTCCAGTTATCATGGCCTACATGCTCTCATTATAGCTACCCTGGCTTCCCCTCCCTATCAACTAGCCAATTTCATCTCAACCTTATATACTTAAACTTGGAAGGAGCCAGACTGTCTGTGGATGGGCTGTCCTCAGATCAGATCCTCTGATCCTTTTTGTCCAATCATGATCAACCATGCCCCACCCAGCGCAGGGCAGCTTCCCTGAGCAGGAACTGTGGGCAGGTCAGTTTCATCTAGAAGGCAAAATTGGGTGTAGAAAGCACTATGTCTACTTGAAAGACATGTTCAGCATACATAGTTTTAAGAGAAATTCAGATGTGGTAGCTCTTTCTTATCATCCTTTGTTTTTATTTCCTAAATTCTTTGGGGTTCCCAGTCATCACCATGGTAGAGTTTCCAATAAGCAATACTTGGATGCTTTTTGGCCTCACCCTTAACTACCAAATCAGTGTCATGAAGAGTAGAGCTAAGAACTTGCTCTTTTTTATTTTTTAAGAAAAGTGTCTTGTTCACTTTCAATAGCTAGCATGCTAGCTGGCAGAGTTAAAGTTCAATAAACCTTTGATGAAAATATAAGAAAATGATAAGATTTTCTTTTTTTTTATGATAAGATTTTCTTAAACTACCACAACATATGAAAATCTTCATCTACTTTCTTGTCCTGAAAAATCTTCCTTGTTTCAGGTCAGTTTTCTTGATTCCCCCACTTCGAGCACACTGACATCCCAGCCCCCTTTCCTACTCTCACATCCAGCCCAGGTGGGGGAAGGATCCAACCTTCAGATCTCTCTCTCAGTCCTTACCATCCTTACAAACACCTGCTTAGCACATTCAAGTCTGTAAGACCATCCTACAATATATAAGCACAGAGCGGGCTAAATCCAGATTTGAGGAAGAAGGGCTCCCATAATAGAAACAACTTACTGGAGCATAATCCTACAAGAAAATAAGAGCAGGAAACTTTGACTCTCCTCCTGAAGCATGGCATCCCTGTCTTCCCCAAGAACAATGAAGATAAATTTGCTTATACTGTGTGCATAACAAAAGAGCTCAAAATAGTGTGGCCGGTGTGGCTCAGTTGGTTGGAGCATCGTCCTGTACACTGAAAGGTTGTGGGTTCTATTCCTGGTCAGGCCACATACCTAGGCTGAGGATTCAGTCCCTGGTTAGGGTGGGTGCAGGAGGCAACCAACCAATCAGTGTTTCACTCTCACATCATTGTATCTCTTCCTCTCTTTGAAATAAATAAAATAAATAAATAAATAAATAAATAAGCCAAAAATAGATCGCACAGTTTCTCCAGAGTGGTCATTTTTTAAGTGTTGATAATATCTTTTTTTTAAAAAGTCCCCCCTTCCCAAATAAAAGTTTTCCATAACCCTGCATTGGTTAAATGGCAAACTTCACACCTTCGTACATTTCCATATTTTGTTCCCCTTTTTTGGGAAACCACCTCCTTCTTTAACTGGGAAACTTCTTACCATTCCCCTAAAGACACAACTTAACAGTTGGCTGCTCCCTGTAGAGTTGGCCTTGGCCTCCCCATTGCTCCCACAGGGCAGTGTGGCACAGCGTCAGTGCAGCACACAACACTTAGGTCACCAACATGGAAAGCCTGGCTCCAAGACAAGCAGTGTCACTGTACATAAATTAGTTACCATCTCTGTGCCTTACGTTCCTCATCTGATATGATCGTAAATTTACTGTTACCCTGTAGACTTTTTCTAATGTATCGTGTGATATGAATAAAGTTCTTAGACTAGTGACTGGCACATAATAAGCATGAACTAAATGTTACCTCTTATACATTTCTACTGTAGTCTTCAAAATTGTGTAATCACGCTTCAATGAGTTTCTATTTTTAAAAAATATATTTTTATTGATTTCAGAGAGGAAGGGAGAGGGAGAGAAAGATAGAAACATCAATGATGAGAGAGAATCACTGATCGGCTGCCTCCTGCATGTCCTGCACTGGGGACTGAGCCTGCAACCCAGGCATGTGCCCTGACCCGGAATTGAACCGTGACCTCCTGTTTCATAGGTCGACGCTCAACCACTGAGCCACGCCAGCCAAGCATGGCAGTCTATTTTTATTCTTTCTTTGAGGTAGGTATTTTAGTCAAACTGGAATACAGATGCATGTGAGCTCCTCCTTTATAAGAATGTTTTACACTTAATAGGTTTAATTATTTTTTAAAAAGTCCCATCCCTTCCTTTCCTTCAGAGTATAAGCTGAGACATAAAGTTGAGTCAAATTTATAATGTGCTTTTGACCTTATGAGATATAAATGCTGGAAACAAGCATGAATCCTCAAGTTTTCTAGTTCCTATGAAATTATACTGGGTAGCTTTGGTTTTAGAAGAACTATCAGTTAAGCAGTCTTTTCCCAATATGACTAATAATGGCAGTTATTAAAAGTGAAGCTAAAATACCTAGAATTAAGATTTTGGCAGAACACAGTGACATTCCTATGTTTTGCACATTTTAAGTACTAGTATATGCCTTGATGAAATGTTCACTTCTCACTTAGATTTTAAAAGCAAGCAGTGGAAACAAATGACAGAAATAAAAGTTATCTGACAAATATACTTTAAATGCTTGTCCTCTAATGAATCTTAAAATAAGGAAAAAAAAGCATGAGTTGAAGATCAAGATTGAAAACTGCTTAGAAAATCCTTGAGGAACTAACTGAAGAGTATTTCAGGCTATTTAAATCTCCTGGGAAGCTTTGTTGTGAGTACTTTGAGAGTATTTTTCACTGTCAAGGCTAACCTTTCAAATTTGGTACAAAATTGTAAGTAAAATGATTTCACTTGGCCCATTTTTTACATGAATCTATCTCTAGTTTCCCTCTGGCTTTACAAGAAAAGGTCCACCCATCACTGGCTGAAGTGGAAACCCCTGAGTCAGTGAGCTCAGTCTGTCTTCCCCACAGGGCTCAGGAACTATCAGGTGCCAGTTGGCTGTAGAGTGCTGCTTGGATGCTCAATTATATTTTCTCCCCTTAGTTCTGCTTAAGAGTGGACAGAGAGCTCTAGGCCACGTGGGGTCCCCTTTGCCCTGGTTGACATACATTCTACCTAAATACAATAGTGAAAAAATGGTTTCTGTGCGTAAAATGATTTTGCAAAATTATTTTACTATCTAAAGCAGGGCATTCTTTATCGGGGACAAAAACATTTTCTTCCACATTTAATTAATCATTCTAGTTTCACCTTTTACCCCCATCTAACCACTTTGCCTCAGTTCCTGTCCATGTTAGCATTCCTTCCCTCCACTAGTCTATCATGGGGCATGGAGTATTTGTCTATTGTCCTTATAGAAATTTGGGGTTTTATCATTATGGTATTCATCAATCCATTTCTGTAATTATCATTGTTTATGAAAATCCAAGGCATAAATTTTCTTTAAAGATCCACTCATTCCCGCCTGGGCCGGTTTGGCTCAGTGGATAGAGCGTCGGCCTGCAAACTGAAGGGTCCTGGGTTCGATTCTGGTCAAGGGAACATGCCTGGGTCGCAGGCTCGATCCCCACTAGGGGGCGTGCAGGAGGTGGCCAATCCATGATTCTCTCTCATCAATAACGTTTCTATTTCTCTCCCTTCCTCTCTGAAATCAATAAAAAAATTTTAAAAAATATCCACCCATTCCCAAAGCCTGCTTCCTCCTTTTTTCTCAAGTAAAACAAAGATTCTATTTTTAAATGAATAAAAAAGACATTTCAGAGAGGCTATAAAGACCTAAGGAAAATTCTCTCTTACATATATTTATTTATTAAGTAAAAATGATGCACTTTTCCAAAATGCAACCGGCAGGTTTTTCCCCCACCAAAAGTAAATATTAGATAGAATAAAAGATGTTGAGATGTCAAGCTATTTAATGTTTAAGTGTGCATATATAATGAACAATAATGAAAACGGTGGCATATTTCTATTACTTCTAATATATTATAAAAATTAAACAAGTTTTAAAAGGCTTATCAAATTCTTTTTTTTACATTTTTGAGTTTATTTTCTATAAGTGAACCTCTTTTGCAAATGGACTACTAATGTCATATACCAGTAGAGGGCACTAAAACATTGCTTTTAAATATTAAAAAATTATTAAAGTATTTTGAAAGGGACTTTTTGGCAACTTTTCTCTTGCCCCTTAGCATATCGGAAAATGATGAAAGACACTCGCAAGGGAGAGAAACAGTTCAATTAGAAGATCAAAGCTAACAAATTACCATGACTAAGTTTGCAGAGAGAGAAACATTTTCTGTGTGAAAACCAGAGTGACAGCTATGTTTAAGATGTTTAGTATTAGTGAATGTCTCATGGACACAAAACTTCATGCTAGCTCTCTGATGCCCCATAATCACTGTGGACAATTATGAATGGGAATCCCCCAAACTAAAATAAATGGCAAAACTCAATTGCACTTACTTGGTTATACACTGTGGTCTAGAATATGTAACTTTAAAACCCTAGAATGTAAAAAGAGAGAACTCATGGATATGGACAACAGTGTGATGATTGTAGGGGGCAGTGGTGGGAGTGGGGGGCATAGAGGGAATAAATGGTGATGGGGGAAAAAAAGTTTAAAAAAATCTTAGAATGTAATAGCTTTCAGAATGATGATAGTTTGGGTATGGACACTTGAAGTGTGGCAAGAATATATGGTGAGGAATGGCCAGATGACATTCTCGGCTGTCAGTGCCACATTTATATTGGCAGGCTGGACATCTTGGGGTCCTGTTCTCTACAACCATCACCATGAGGAAAATGAACAACTGGTCCTTAAAAAGTGAGTGCTCTATTTCTTGGATTCTTTATTTCCATGAGAATGAGAGGGAAAAGCAAGCCCTTGCATTTCCCTTTGGTCATGCTGCACACCCAGAGGATGTGCACTAAATTTAGCCTGGCCCATGACATTCTGTCATTTGTTTTACAAATTTTAGTAGTGTAGAAAGAAACCATAGGCACAGGGGGAAAATTCCTATGGCTCTGAATATGTAAGACCCAGCCCAGCTAGTGTCTATTGGCTTGGTGCTCTGTTTCTGCCAAGATGTTGAAAGCTCTCTCTGCAAAGTAATTCAGCTGCGCCAGAGGTGAGATGAGCTGGATTTAGATCCAGGCTTGGAAGCAGCTGTAGTAATATGAGCTGAAAGGAATGCAAGTGTATGTGGGGAATGCCGATTTCAAAAGCTGGTTCTCAAGAGAGTGTTTCTCCTCCCATTCAGAGGCCTGTGTTAATATCAAGAACAGGAAGGGGTTCTTTCTTCCTTCTTTTCTTTTTTTATTATATCTATGTAAAAAGATGAGTTAGCTGAACCTGTTATGGTAATCCTTTTACAATATATATAAATTAAACCATCATATTGTATGCTTTAAACTTGTACAGTGATATATGCCAATTATTTTTCAATAAAATTAGGGGGCAGGGGAAGACTAGGAAGGGAATTAATTGTCATCAGCCCAAACAGGTGTATAGCAAAGGCATGGACTACACTGCTGAGACCAAGTCTCAAAGATGGGGGTGACTGACTGATAACTCACATTATCCATTGGGATTCAAAAAGACCTGAGTTGTGGGAGGCCTGAAAGGAAGCCGTAGAGGTTGTGGGAGAGCCTGTGTCCACAATCTGGGTGGACTGGATCCAGCACTGGCACATCTGAGGCCGGCTCCAGGCAAAGCTGGTTTGGCATTAGCATCCTTTGTGGACCATAGTAGGTGAGGAGCTTGAATGCATTTTTGGTTGCTGGGTGTGGGGTGGAGGAGCTTTCCATGGGTTCTTCAGGCTCCTGCAGGGGAATGACTTAGCATTAGACTCTGCTTTTCCTAAACGTGATATTTTCTAATGGCTCTCCGGAAGCCTAGGGAAGGTGGGAGAGAAGAGCTCCAGAGGATAGGGAAGTTCAAGGGACTCCCACTCTTACTGATCCACAGGACATTTCACTGAGGGCAATGGGTGATAGACTTGTGTGGGTGGGCATGGTTGACCTTCATGTACTACAGATATAAGACCAACTGGAAGGGGATATAACTAAGGCCATGGTTGATTCCCACTCAATATAGAGCACCTCTGACTACCTTAAAAAGAAATCTCAGACCCTGTACATATGCCTACAATCCCTGGGGCTAATCCCACCTGCAAGCACTATTATATAGTTATCTCAGTTGTCCCACAAACTACAGAAAGACATTATAATTCTCTCATTAGTGGCCTGGTGCATGAAATTCATGCACATTAAAAGGGGATTAATTAGAGGAAATATTTTAATATTGTTATTAAATATTCTCTATAATAGAAGTATCAGAGATTAAAGAAAATTAGTAAAATGTATATGAAACTCTTCCTCCTGTCAGAGTCTGGGGCGTGTCGAGAGACCCAGAGTCAAGTCCCTGCCCATCCGCGGCACCTCAAAATAGCGCGAGACCCAGACCCAGCTGGCCCCACACCCATTGGGCGAGATCCAGACCTGGCCAGCCCCACCCTTGTCAAGCCCCAGACTCTGACAGGAGGGGGTGCAGCCTCAGGTCTCCTGCCCCAGCCCAGCGCCATGCAGCCTCAGGTCCCTACTGGTTGCTCGTTAAGGCTCATTACAGAAACTTGGCCTCTGCTATGGGCGCCGCATCTTTGTGACGGCATGATGGTCAATTTGCATATTCCCTCTTTATTAGATAGGATTGTTCTGATAAGGAAACTGCTTAGAGAAATAAAATGCCCTTCTTACCATTGTGCACTGGTGTATGTTGGGGTTGATGAAAGAGAGGTAGTATGTATCATTATCTACTAACTAAAGAAGCCACATGATTTCTGATTAAGAGCAAAGACTCTGGACCAGACTCCCTGAGTTGATATCCCAGCTCCCACACTTGCTGGCTAAGTGATTCAACCTCACCTCCCTGTGTCCACATTTCCTCTTTTGTAAGAGACCACCTCCCCCATCGGTTTTTCTGAAGGTGAAATGAGTTTATATAGTAACAGTGCTTAGACCAACAGCCAACACATAGTAAGTACTAGATATATGTTTTACTCTAATGGTGACCTTGCTGCTTGTTCATAAACCATGCATGAGCAGATGGATTTGGTTGAGACTTTGGCTCTTAGATTAGTGCTTTATTTGCTTAACTGCTTTTCTGGGTTAGGGCCCCTTTAGTTTCTCAACGGAATGTTAAAAATCTAACCTAACCTTTGAAAAAACATAACTGATCCTTTAGTCAGTGGATTAGTTTGCCAGGGCTGCCATACCAAAATACCACAGATTAGATGGCTTAAACAACAGAAATTAATTTTCTCACAGTTGTGGAGGCTAGAAGTCCAAGATCAAGGTGTCAAGAGGATTTTTCCCTCCTGAGGCCTCTATTCTTGGCTGGCAGATGGCCACCTTCTTGCTATGTCCTCACACCATGTTTCCTCTGTGTGTGCTCTCGGCCCTGGTATCTTTCATATTTCCTTTTCTTATAAAATAATTGGGGCTCACCCTAACATAACTGCTTCATTTTAACTTATTCGCCTTTTTAAAGACCCTATTTCCAAATACAGTCACATTCTGAGGTTCTGGCATTTCAATATATGAATTTGGTGGGGGGAGGGAACTCAATTCAGTCCATAGAAGTGAGGTCCCTCAATTAATAAACAAATCTAGCCCTAGCTGGTTTGGCTCAGTGGATAGAGTGTTGGCCTGCAAACTGAAGGGTCCTGGGTTTGATTCCAGTCAAGGGCACATGCCCGGATTGTGGGCTCAATCCCCATTCTTGGGTGTGCAGGAGGCAACTGATTGATGATTTTCTCTCATCATTGTTTCTATCTCTCTCTCCCTCTTCCTTCCTCTCTGAAATCAATAAAAAATATTTTTTGCACTAACATCAATGAAAGAATGCAAGAGGTAGCTTTTAAAGGGAGAAGCTGAGAGCTTGGGAGCAGATGGTGGATACTAGAGGGAGTGTCATCATATGACCATGGGTACCAAAGTACACTCAGGATTTTAAATTGAGTAGAATATTATGATTTAAAATTTTCCTCTAGTTTCTCTCTCCTGCTGTTCTCAGTTGGCTAAGAGAAGAGGGAAAGTGGTAAAGGGGCAGTAGAAGGAAGTGAATGTGGGCTGAGGCGAGGTATTCCAGGAACGCTGGTTTCCCCCCACATGGAACCAACTCAAGAAACACTTGTGAATCTCTCTGGGGAACAGAGAAAGTATTTTATCCATTTGATCATATTTTTAATGGGTCATGATGGAGAAATTATTAAAATTTCCCCATGATGACCCATTAAAAATATTTTTTCTTTCTTTTTAAAAAATGCATTGATTAGACAAAGAGAGAAACACTGACTTGTTGTATCACTTATTTATGCATTCATTGATTAATTCTTGTATGTGGCCTGACTGGGGATCAAACCCGAAACCTTGGAGTATTGGGATAGCGCTCCAACCAACTGAGCCACCCAGCCAGGGCTAAAAATATTTTTTCCCATTACAATTTTCCTGAGCATAATGAAAAAGAATTTATCAGCAAAGGTAGCTAAGAAGGTCTTTGCTAATAAAAAACTTTCAGCCCTAACCGGTTTTGTTCAGTGGATAGAGCGTTGGCCTGCGGACTCAAGGGTCCCAGGTTCGGTTCCAGTCAGGGGCATGTGCCTTGGTTGCGGGCACATCCCCACTGGGGAGTGTGCAGGAGGCAGCTGATGAATGTTTCTCGCTCATGGATGTTTCTAGCTCTCTATCCCTCTCCCTTCCTCTCTGTAAAAAATCAATGGAATATATTTAAAAAAAAACAAACAACAACTTTCACACATTTAAATGTTTTTTGGTAACATTTATATTACAAATTATTTTATATATATGTATATATTTTACAAATTCTTACCTTGACTGTGTAATTTTAGAAAAATTTTTTGTCTTTAAATTTCAGGTCCTCCTGATTTCTAATTTTTAAAATGTCCATGATTCTCATCAATTTTTGTTGATTAGTGACTAAATTTATCATACATTTTAATTGGGCTGTGAAAATAAGGTGAACTTATGATCATTTAATAGAATCCTGGTATGTATACATAGAAACATGAAGCCATTCACATGTGAGCACACACATGTGCACGCACACAAACACAAATTGACACATGGTTTTACAGTACAATTGCCAAGAATAACTAATCAAGGAATAACTGTAGAATCTATTAATACCAGTGGCTTCATGTTAGAAATAATTTATCTACATGAACAGGCATGAATTCTTTTTAATTTTATTAGTGAACATTAAAATTGAGCTTCTGCTTCTTTCCTAAATAAGTAGTTTTTTATTTATTTTTAAATATATTTTTACTGATGTAGAGAGGAAGGGAGAGGAGAAAGAGATAGAAACATCAATGATGAGAGAAAATCATCAATCAGTTGCCTCCTGAACACCCCACACTGGGGATTGAGCCCACAATCCAGGCATGTGCCCTGAATAGGAATTGAACTGGGACCTCCTGCTTCATACATAGGGTGATGCTTAACCATTGAGCTACACTGGCCAGGCTAAAATCAAATCTAGAAAAAAAGATCCAGGACTTAAAAGTCATTATATTCCATTTCCCTTTAAGTGGAATACTTATTGTTGTTACTATTATCCTGTATGTTTTGCTTTGCTTTAAAAAAAATTTTCTGTAGGGCTTTTTGTTTCCTCTTCATGAGAAAGTCACTTGTCTCCAGTCTTTATGTTTCATAGAGGCAACATCTAACTCATAAAACAAGTTGGGGTGTCTGAGTGGGTTTAGTTTTTAAGAATTTCATGCAAAAGAAGAACTACAGAAAACCAAAGAATACATTGTATAAATTCTCTTTTGCAATTATTTTCGAAAAATTTGCTCTATTGTTAAAGTTGTGCTGCTTTCTGTGATAACATTATCTGTTAAGTTGAAGCTGCCAGTAACATCATCAGCTAAACTCCCAAAATGAGTCAGCTAACTTTATTTTTAACTGCTTTTTAATTCCCTTCTGAGACTATCAAGAACAATATAAGAGCATTTTTAAAGCCTTTATACAAAGTTTTGATACATTAGACCATATAAAAAGGTGGATCAAAGGTTCAGAATTCTCAAGTCATTTCTATGTACTTTTCTTTTAAAACTCAGCTGTAGGGCATGGACAGGTAGTAAAAATTCCTGAGATTTGAGACTTTTCCTAAATTCTTGCTATGACATTCCATGCATATTAAAAGCATTATCTCTGAATTCACAAAGAATCAGTTGGATTTTGGCAACTAATGTGCATAATACTCAAATAGGAAGGAGACCGAGTAGGATTTTGAAAAAATATCAGTGACTTAGAAATCAGGTATTTGCCTAAGTTAATGTAATTCATATAATAACAAAAAACTACCCAGGAGGTTTTACCAGTGTCAAAGAACAAATATTTCATCCCTGTTTCCAAGCATTTTAAGACATTATTTTAATTCTTACAATACTTCTTTGAGGTATGGAGGTGGCAAGTCATACCAAGATAAAATTCAAAATGCAGAATAAATTGAACACTACTTAGGAAATAAAAGAATTTCTAGTTGATCATGATTTGTTGATTTTCTACTTTTCTTGTAAGATATATTGGTGATTTCAGTTTATCATATTTTGAAGGTAGGGCCCACATCATGTCATACTTGTTTTTTTAAAACTTTATGTATATACTAGAGGCCCAGTGCACAAATTCGTGTATGGGTGGGGTCCCTCAGCCTGGCCAATGATCCGGGCTGATCAGGACCGGGCAGCTGTGGGGAGGAACCATGGGAGGTTGGCCGGCTGCAGGAGGTTGGTTGTGTGAGCGCACTGACCACCAGGAGGCAGCTCCTGTGTTGAGCGTCTGCCTCCTGGTAGTCAATGCACATCATAACGACCAGTCATTTGGTTGTTTGGTCACTTAGGCTTTTATATATATATACTAGAGACCCAGTGCACGAATTTGTGCACCAGTGGGGTCCCTCGGCCTGGCCTGCGGAATCGGGCTGAAACTGGCTCTCTGACATCCCCCGAGGGGGCCCAGGTTGCGAGAGGGTGCAGGCCAGGCCGAGGGACCCCACCAGTGCACGTTCGAGGCTGGGGAGGAGCGTGGGAGGTTGGCCAGCCAGGGAAGGACTGTGGGAGGGCTCCAGGGCGTGTCTGGCCCGTCTCACTCAGTTCTGATCAGCCGGACCCCAGCAGCAAGCTAACCTACCAGTCAGAGCGTCTGCCCCCTGATGGTCAGTGTATGTCATAGTGAGCGGTTGAGCAGCCTTAGCATATCATTAGCATATTACACTTTGATTGGTTCACCGGCTGACCGCCCGACCGGACAATTAGCATATTAGGCTTTTATTATATATTTTTCCATGTATAAGACACCCCCATGTATAAGATGCTCCCCACTTTTCCAACCCAAAATTAAGAAATCAATATTTTAAACATTTTGCTGGTTTTCCTCTTAAGGCCTTCTTCTTTTTTGGCATTTAAGGAATTGTTCTTTTTGTTTTCTCCACTGTCTGATCATACACTCAGTGGGAGGAGGTCCAAATTGTTTCTCTGCAGCTCTATTTCCATGCTCTTTTGCATAGCTGATTACATTCAGTTTGAATTTTGCAGAGAAAGACAATCATTTACTGGTATTTATCTTTTTATTTTTTGACATCTTTATGGGCTCAGAACACTCTGGTCTCTGTTGCATCTGCACACTCTCCACCTCCACCTCTAATTATGGCATCAGCTGATGTCACTTAACAATAAGGCTCATGATTGGAGGAAGCCTATTTGACAAGGTATGGGCAGCTATGCACCCACGAGGCTCACTCCTTGACTGACTTCTGTGTATAAGACCTCCAGTTTCAGTCTAATGATTTTTAGAAAAAAATAGCATCTTATACACGGAAAAATATGGCATATATATATATATATATATATATATATATATATATATATATATATATGGTTTTTAAATTGATTTTTAGAGAGTGGAAGGGAGAGGGAGATAGAGAGAAGCACTGATGTGAAAATACGTCATTTGGCTGCCTCCTGCATCGAGTCCCCAAGCCAGGCATGTGCCCTGACCAGAAATTGAACTGATAACCTTTTGGTGCACAGGACATCACCCAACCAACTGAGCCACACTGGCCAGGGCATGTCATACTTAAAACAGCTACCATGATCTGTAAGAGACTGTGTGTCTACCACTTTCTATTCACACAAGTCTTGGGTGGAGACAACTGAAGGACAAAACTAATGTCTTTTCATATCCAGGTGGAGGCATTCTACTCTTTTTTCCCCACTCTTTCCCCAGGTCTTCTCAGGTTTCTAATATGACTGTGCCTACAATGAAAAGTGAACAGTCAAATCAACTATGAAATATATAGCTATTAAAGAAGAGAATATATTTGGGTGATTAACTGGTTTTACTCGGTTGTCCTACAATAGTTGGCATTAATTGTCAACATCTGCTGACTTTCATATCGACTGGGTGTATTGGATGATGTTCAATAGGTCATTAAAACTAGAATGCCTCCTGGAAATGGGAAAACACCAAGGAAGATTCTCCTTTAGTGATTCATTGGCAATTTAAACTGCTTCTGGTTGAAAGGAAGGGAGCCACAGATAAGCTCTTCTGACTAATACCGGTCTCCAGTCTGTGGTTTGTAAAGAGACTGCCTATTCTTCTCTGGGATGTGAAGCTGAAGATATAACACTGTCTAAACTCTTAGCTAAAGGCAGTTTTATTTGTGCTGTTTAGGAAAACTGGGTGCATTCCCATAGTGTTTTCCTAAAGGTGCTTTAAAAATATTTCTGATACTTTCTGCTCACGTGGTGGTGGAGGGGGACCTTCCAATTCACTTTGAGGTAGATTTCAAAATGGAGAGGAGCACAATATTTTGTTTTGCTTTTAATTTTGTTTATTGTCTCATGAAAGTAAACCTTATAACTTCCACCAGTCCCCAGTAAGTTTAGCAACAGAGCTGGGTTTTTTAAGTACTGCAATAACAACACCCTTGTGAATTGTAAATCTATTAATTTGTTCTAATCTAATTCCAAGCGTCTGAAACTCAGATGAGGAAAGGCATTTTTAGGTAAAAATCTAATGCTAATCACTTTCTTTGATGGGGATAGAGCTCAATAAAGCTGTTGGACTTGATTAGATGTGCCTTTATTCTAGATAAAGAAAGTTTTGGAAAGAGTTCCACATAAACCAACCATTCTGAAGGGAGGTTGCTCTTATTGTTTAAGATCTGAGGCTGCCAGTTCAAATAATGGCTAATGGCTTGAAATCCCCCACATCATTGTTATACAAATGTGAACATCAGCATTATTATTGTTATTTGTGTCCTACCTCTAGACTTCTTTCATTAACATAAACTGAACTGGTTTCAGACAGAGCTGATCGCTGATACTAATCCAACCTCCCTCAAAAGCCCAAATATCAATTTTCTGGAAAAAAAAAAAGAATCATCAAATTATATCTGGTTAATTTCTAGTCCTCTAGAAAAATTCCAACATTTAGTGGAGGCAGAAAGTATAATATTAATTAGGAGATGAGCTCTGGATTTTGATAATGGTAGCTTCATAATGATTATACTTAGGTACGCTTCTAAGATAAGTTTCTTAGCGCTTTGTGCCTCAGTTTTCAATTTCTGTAAAATGTGAATTCTAATGACTCCTACATTTTTGGGTAGTTTTGAGGACTGATTTAGATTATAACTATAAAGTCCTTAGTCTATAGTTACTGTTGAAAAAAAACGGTCATTTTTATTAACAGTGGGCCATAAAGAACTTTCATGTGTATATTCTTATTCTGGGTAAAAATTTATGATTTAGAACTGAAAACATTTTGAAACAAGAGATATATACTTATATTTATCAATTTATATATCATCTTGTTTCAGATGATATATGAATATGGAAAACAGGAGGAAGGGATCTCACCAAGCCTAGTCTTGGATTGTGGAAAGTTTCTCCAGGTTGGAATCCAGTGCAGGCATGCAAGGTAGTTGTCAGATGTTCTGTTTTCAGTTTGCTATTCAAACACAAAGTTAATTAAAGATATGGGAAAATTCAATTTTTCCACCAGCACGATGTCAGTGATCAGAAATTAGAAATTCCATTTTAAATGTTAAACCTTAGAATATAGAATATTTCAGTGTGTTTTAAAAGCTGTATTTACCACAAAATAGAAGCCTGATATCATGTAAAAATACTCTCTATTCATCTATGTTTATACTCTCTGACACAGTGAACTTTGCATATGGATGGGACCTGTGAGTCAGCCAAACCCGAAATTTGATAAACTCTTACCTCCTGTTTTTATGCCATAATGACACAGTGACTGTACCTATCATATTAAAAACACATGTACTCTCACAACACAGTCATTACCTCCTGTTATTGATTTTTATTAGCAAATGACAAGCAACATGGTTAGTTACTATAAAACGCTAACAGTTTCTTCTTCCTTCATTCTTTCATTACTGGACTCTTAGTGGTTTATAACACATTGGACTCCCTTTCCCTATTATGGTATTATGGAAATAGGGTGATTTGATTTGAAAAAAAAAAACTGATTATTGTAAAACAGCAATTAACTCTTACTGCTTAACTTGAACATTCGTACATGTTAGTTTTCCAAGTAAATAAGATGCCTTGCTAAAAACTTTCTTTCTGCCAAAAATGTACTACCATCTGTGTTCTACATGGCAGCATTTTTAAATTTAATACACATGTCCTCCTTTATTGGAAGCATGTTAAAAGCTTTAATATGACATGAAACAGAAATAAAATTGTGATATTTCAAGCATGGATGGAAATTTCAGATTTGTGACATTCAAAGAATTTGGGATTTCATGTGCCATCCATTAATTTTATAGAATTCTATGAGTCCCTAATGCTAGAAAATATTTAATTGTAATATGTACACAGTTTGGGGTTTGAGTTATTTTATTGTCTCAAAGATAAAGACCTAGTATTTAAAATAGGTTGAGTTTTATTAAATAATCTGAAAAACTCCAGTTAGAAAAGGTAATGTAAAAAGCAATGCAATAGAAGGCAGAAGGTTTTCTGAATACCAGGTGGTCCGATTATGATCCCCAGGATCCATTAACTGTATAGCCTTAAGCAATCACTTATCAGCGTCTCTATTTTCTTATCTGTAAAATGAGTGGGTTTTGTTAGATCAATAACAATCACCTATAAATCTATCACTCAGATACCAGCACTGCTAACACTTTTAGCTAATACCTTAAAATCCTTTAAGTCATTACAAATGCTTTGTCCATTTTATTTTAAACTAGAGGCCCGGTGCACAAAAATTTGTGCACTCGGGAGGGGGTCCCTCAGCCCAGCCTGTGCCCTCTCGCAGTCTGGGACCCCTCAGGGGATGACCACCTGCTGGCTTAGGCCTGCTCCCCGGGGGATTGGGCTTAAGCTGGAAATCAGACATTTCCCTGGCAGCCTGGGAGCCCTCGGGGGATGTCCACTTGCCAGCGGGGAGCAGGCCTAAGCTTCAGTCAGACATCCTTTGCGCTGCTGAGGAGGTGGGAGAGGCTCCCACCACCACCGCTGTACTGGCAGCCATCAGCCTGTCTTGTGGCTGAGCAGAGCTCCCCCTGTGGGAGCGCACTGACCACCAGGGGCCAGCTCCTGCATTGAGCATCTGCCCCCTGGTGGTCAGTGTGTGTCATAGTGACCAGTCATTCCCAGTCTTTCTGCTGTTAGGGTCAGTTTGCATATTACCCTTTTATTATATAGGATAGAGGCCTGGTGCATGGGTGGGGGCCGGCTGGTTTGCCCTGAAGGGTGTCCCGGATCAGGGTGGGGGTCCCGCTGGGGTGCCTGGCCAGCTTGGGTGAGGGGCTGATGGCTGTTTGCAGCTGGTCACACCCCCTTCAGGGTGGGGGTCCCTACTGGGGTGCCTGGCCAGCCTGGGTGAGGGGCTGATGGCTGTTTGCAGGCTGGTCAAGCCCCCCCCCTAGTGGGGACCCTCACCCCATGGAGGTTTGGCCAGCCTGGATGAGGGGCTGTTGGCTGTTTTCAGGCTGGCCACACCCCCGTTAGAGTGGGGGGTCCCCACTGGGGTGCCTGGCCAGTCTGGGTGAGGGGCTGAGGGCCATTTTCAGGCTGGCCAAGCCCCCCCGGTGATGGAAGCTCCCAGCCTCTCCTTTTTTTTTCCTTTTTTTAAATTCTGGGATTTATTTACCTTCTATAATTGAAACTTTGTTGCCTTCAGTAGAGCTCAGAGCCAGCTGGGAAGCTTGGCTTCCTCCATCACTGGAGCAACCAAGCCTCCTGCTCACTTCAGCTCCGTGGCTGCTGGCTGCCATCTTGGTTGGGTTAATTTGCATATAGTCGCTCTGATTGGCTGGTGGGCGTGGCTTAAGGCGTAGCGAAGGTATGGTCATTTTGCATGTTTGTCTTTTATTAGATTAGATGACTACATAAGATTCTACCTTACACATAAGCCACTATTTATTTAACCATTCTCTATTGTTGGTCATTTAGATTATCTAAAAAAATATTTTAAAATTCCTGTAGAAGACATAGAAGCATGGAATAGACTATTCTATCTCAGAGGGAAGTGGGGGGAAGAGATTGGGGGAGTTTGGGGTGGAGATTAAGCAAAGAACTTGTATGCATATATGCATAATCCATGAACACAGACAATAGGGTGGTGAAGGCCTGGGATGGAAGGGTGAGGTTCAGGGGCAGGCCAGAAGGGGTCAATTGGGGGAAAAAGGGCACACATGTAATATTTTCAAAAATAAAGATTTAAAATAATAATAATAAAATTTCTGTAGAGACCCACAAGTAGACTCTCACTAACGAAGTGAAGGAAGAGAGTTTGTTGAGGCTGAGGAACATTGGCTTTTCATAACAGAACTGAAAATATTGAATATCTGAGCCTGGCTAGATGGCTCAGTTGGATGGAGCATCCTCCCAATAGGCCAGGGTTGTGGGCTGGATACTTCAGTCAGGGCACATACAAAAGTCAACCAATGAAAGCATGAATGGGTTGCACAACAAATCAGTGTTTCTCTGTCTATCTCTCTCTGTCTCTCTCATTCTCTCCTTTCTTCTCTCTCTAAAATAAAATAAATAAAATAAAATAAATAAAATAAAATATTGAATATCTAGTTCATGACTTGCCTAATGCTTCTCCCCAGTTACGGATTAGTAAGCACCACCTTTATTTGTCATAGACAAATAGTACGATGTAGCCGGTGTCTTCTGTCCACTTGGGACAAGATTATCTCCACCCAAGGCTTGGTGGCCAGAGTTCATACTCCCAATATCTGTGGTGGCACATTTATTTAGCTTTTTTTTTAATACCTCATCTTATTTTTCTCTAAAATGGTTAAGATGATAATATTTGAATTTTTCCTGTTTTAGCAGCCCTTGTATCCATAAATTACTTAAAAAAAAACTTTTCTTTTTTTTTTTAAATAATTTCAGAGAGGAAAGGAGAGGGAGGGAGGGAGAGAGAGAGAGAGAGAGAGAGAGAGAGAGAGAGAGAGAAACATCAATGATGAGAGTGATTCATTGATTGGCTGCTTCTTGCACGCCTGCCACTGGGGATGGAGCCCCAACCTGGGCATGTGCCCTTGACTGGAATCAAACCCAGGATCTTCAATCCGCAGGCCAACGCTCTACCCACTGAGCCAAACCAGCTAGGGCCATCAAATACTTTTTGTGTGTGTAATTCCTCCAAAGAAAATATTTCAGTATGTATTGCTGGTCATTTAAGAGCAACATAGTTTTAATTCTGACATAAAAGAAAAACAAACCTGTTATAACCTCAAGGAATTTACCATCAAAACAATGTACTGGCCAGGTAGCTCAGTTGGTTGGAGTGTCGTTCTGTACACCAAAAGGTTTCGGGTTGAATTTTCAGTCAGGGCATATATCTAAGTTGCCCAGTTCAAATCCCCCCGAGTCGGGGGTGAATTTGGGAGGCAACAGATCAATGTTTCTTTCTCTCCCTTGTGGGGCGCAGCTACAGTGTTTTGGCCAGGTTCAAGCCTCGGACTAATGAAAGGACAGGGTCCTCTCATTGCCACGTGCAAGTCTCAGCTGGAAAGGCAGGGCCCTCCCAGCACAATCATAGCCAACAGCTATAGTTGTAAGCTTGAACCTATGGCCCCACATGCCTGTGTGATAGAGTTCAGGTGCATGTAGTTGAGTAGGGTTGAAACTAAACTTGATCACGCCCCTACTTTGCCTCGTGGCATCTGCTATAAAATAAAGACACAGCTTGTGGGCCCTGGCGCTGTCTCCTCATCAGGGAGCAGCGTCCCACCGAGACCCAGCTTTCATTCTCTTGTCTGTCTTTTCTCAATCCTTTCACCCCCCTACTCAGGGTCACTGAACCAGGCTGAGCTGGCATGGCACATAAGGCGCCCTGGGGCTGAGTATGCCATGGCCTTGCCAGCTCCCCACACTCCCTTCCTTCCTCTCTTAAAAAAAACATATCTTCAGGTGAAGATTAAAATATACTAAAAAAAAAGAAAAAAGAACAAAAAACAATAAAACAATGTACTGCCCTGGCCTGTGTGGCTCAATTGGTTGGGCATTGTCCCATGCACGAGAGGGTTTAGAGTTCAATTCCCAGTTAGGGCACAGGCCCGATGTCAGTCTTGATCTGTGTGTGGTGGGGGGAGAGGGAGGAAGGGGATGCAGAGGCAGCCTATGGATGTTCTGCTCTCATGTCAATGTTTCTCTCTCACTCCCTTCCTCTCTCTCTCAAATCAACAAACAAACATAAAAAAAAGAAAAATTAATGACTACTTCCTTTTCAAATTTTTTTGATTGATTGATTTGAGAGAGAGAAAGAGGAAAGGGGGAGAGAAACATCAATTTGATGTCCACCTATTTATGCATTAATTGGTTGATTCTATTTTTTAAAATGTTTTTATTGATTTCGGAGAGGAAGGTAGAAGGGGAGAGAGATAGAAACATCAATGATGAAAGAAAATCATTGATTGGCTGCCTCCTACATGCCACACACTGGGGATCAAGCCTGCAGCCTGGGTATGTGCCCTTGACTGGAGTTGAACCTGGGACCCTTCAGTCTGCAGGCTGATGCTCTATTCACTGAGCCAAACCAGCTAGGGCAAGGTAACTCTTTTTTTTTTTTTTTAAATATATTTTTTATTGATTAAGATATTACATATGTGTCCTTATCCCCAAATTACCCCCTACCCCCCCCCACTCATGCCCTCACACCCTCCCCCCCCCATTGTCCGTGTCCATTGGGTTAGGCC
>NW_005871055.1:11596973-11599206 GCF_000147115.1 Myotis lucifugus
GTTGTTCATTATATCCACCAAATGAGTGAGATCATGTGGTATTTATCCTTCTCTGACTGGCTTATTTCACTTAGCATAATGCTCTCCAGTTCCATCCATGCTGTGGCAAATGGTAAGAGTTCCTTTTTCTTCTTCCTCTTCTTAAAGAATACCGTTCAGCATTTCATATAATACTGGTTTGGTGGTGATGAACTCCTTTAGCTTTTTCTTATCTGTGAAGCTCTTTATCTGACCTTCAATTCTGAATGATAGCTTAGCTGGATAAAGTAATCTTGGTTGTAGGTTCTTGCTATTCATCACTTTGAATATTTCTTGCCACTCTCTTCTGGCCTGCATGGTTTCTGTTGAGAAATCAGCTGACAGTCGTATGGGTACTCCCTTGTAGGTAACTGAGTTTCTTTCTCTTGCTGCTTTTAAGATTCTCTGTCTTTTGCTCTTGGCATTTTAATTATGATGTGTCTTGGTGTGGTCCTCTTTGGATTCCTTTTGTTTGGGGTTCTCTGTGCTTCCTGGACTTGTAAGTCTATTTCTTTCACCAGGTAAGGGAAGTTTTCTGTAATTATTTCTTCAAATAGGTTTTCGATATCTTGCCCTCTCTCTTCTTCTGGCACCCCTATAATTCTGATGTTGGTACGCAAGGTAACTCTTATGGAGGGCAATTTGGGTACTGTGTCTTAAAATTACAAATGCGTTTTAACTGTTTTTACAGAAATTCCTCCTATACACTTGGACAGATGCAAACTAAGCTATATAAGGTCATTACAGAATAGCTTGTGGTAGCTAAAGATTGGAAACAAGCATTCTCAGTTCACCAGCACCCTACAGTTCAGTAAATCGATACATACACTGGTATGGTAGGCAGCCATAAACACCTTTTAACATATATTTTTAATTTTTTTGAACCGTGTGTCAGGGACATTGGTGCTGTATATATGCTGTGCCTGCTTCAAATAAAAATTTACAAAAGACCAAAATAAAGCAAACTATGACATTCAAAGAAATAATTAGGAAGGATAGCACAGAATGCAAGGATCTGGGTAGTCTATAAGAAAGCTCCCTTAGCCAAACACTCACAAGACTGAAGCCCTGAAAAACGGGAATTGAAATGAAGGCAAGGCCAAATTTGCAGCTGACTTCCTTTGCCAAGAATGATCCAGTAGAGCACCGCCTGTTTGTAGGGTGTGGCCATCTGGATCCGGGACCGCCTCTGCAGAGTGTAATTGGAAAAGTTGAGGGTAGCAACAGTTCGACTTTATGACTTTCCTTTGAGCTCATCATCAGGATTATTTAGGTTCCCTAGTGGCTGGCAGAGGAGGCCCAAATGTCCAAATTTGATAGTAACGAGAGACCACAGGAAGAGGGTGTGAACCAACCCTATGCTAAATCTACCAGGTTCTTGACCCCCACCCCAGTCCACCACCCTCAAAATCAGTAAGAAGCTGTTGTGATAAGTGGATTATAAAAGAAATAGGGGTCTGTACTAGGGAGATGATAGTGACAATGTTAAAGGAAGAAATAAATCTCTAAGTCTTCAAACTTTTGTAAGAGGTCTAATTTTTTTAAGATGCCATTATTGTGTGTGTGTGTGTGTGTGAAAAATAACTATTTAAAAAAATATTGCCGGAACCGGTTTGGCTCAGTGGATAGAGTGTCCGCCTGCGGACTGAGGGGTCCCGGGTTCGGTTCCAGTCAAGGGCATGTACCTGAGTTGCGGGGATGTGCAGGGGGCGGCTGATCGATGTTTCTCTCTCATCGATGTTTCTGGCTCTCTGTCTCTCTCCCTTCCTCTCTGTGGAAAATCAATAAAATATATTTTAAAAAAATATTGACAAGGATGACATTATTTTATATATATACTAGAGGCCTGGTGCACAAAATTCATGCACGTGGGGGGTGGGGGTTGTTCCTCAGCCCGGCCTGCACCCTCTCCAATCTGGGACCCCTTGGGCCTAAACTGGCAGTAAGACATCCCTCTCACAATCCGGGACTGCTGGCTCCTAACCGCTTACCTGCCTGATTGCCCCTAACTGCTGCCTGCCAGCCTGATTGCCCCCTAACCGCTACTTTTTGCTGGCCTGATTGACACCTAACTGCTCCCCTGCCAGCCTGATCATCCCCAACTGCCCTCCCCTCCCAGCTTGATTGCCCCCAACTTCCCTCCCCTGCTGGCCTGGTCACCCCCAACTGCCCTCCCCTGCTGGCCTGATGGCCCCCAACTGCCCTCCCCTGCCAG
>NW_005871055.1:11599733-11600839 GCF_000147115.1 Myotis lucifugus
CTGAGCTACACTGGCTGGGCTGTTTTATACATTTTTAAAACACCTAATGCTTATGTAATTATACAGGACAGCTGAATTTTCCTACCTACTTTTGCATTCAATCTTTTATGACATCACATATCATGCAGATTCTGAAAAACTCCACGCACACTTATGAGAAAATCAGAGTGCAAAAGGTATTGTTTTACTTTTGTTATGAAAATTATTTTTGTCTTGTGCAGTTTCTGGAGCATACTTTGAGAATCACAACTCTATCCTTAGGAATATATAGGGAGTTTTCAAAACCCTCTATGGGAATCTCATTTCCCAAATTTTCTTGTTAAGTTTTTTGGTCCACCTCTTGTTTGCTTCAACTGTTATTGTTCTTAGGCAGCTATGGTGTTATGTTAGACAATAGCCAAGAAATTTATTTATTTTAACAGAAGCACTAGAGATAGGGCTTATATCACTGAAAGAGCTCTCAGTTAGATCTAATAAAGACAAGTGCTGTGAATGGGGCTTTTCTAGGGAGCTGCAAGACAAATCAAATAATGACAATTCTCTGAAGATGAGGCTGTCTGAGAGCCTCAAATCCATTTCCATCCCTCCAGTGGCTGCTATACTGCTGGTTTCCACAGCCACCATGGTTGCAAGGTAAGATGCCATTTTTTCAATTGAACTAGCTGTAAGAAAGAGGATGTTTTTTTTTTTTTTTTTTTTTTTTTTTTGGTTTGTTTTAGAATTGGGAGCTGTCATTTTGGACAAGATATTTAAAACCCTACTGTCAATCTTCCATCCTAAGAGATCCCATCCCTCTGAAAGGAAATGCTTCCATATTCCTCCTAAAAAAGGCAAAGCAAAACAAAACAAAACTTGAAAATTGTTTCTTCTGCTCCCTGAGACAGAAGGACCATTGTCTTCCTACTTTTGGCCCATTGACCTCCACAGGACGTCCTGGACCTGGATTCCAGATGCGGAAAGAGGGTGGGTTGATTGACGCACGTGGCAAACAGCGTAAATTAGGAATCTGGGAGTGGGGCAGGGCTGTACCCCAAGACTATAAAGTTTTACTTCTCAACACCTCATCATTTCCATTTCTAAATAGCAAAGAAATACAGTAACTATTA
>NW_005871055.1:11600939-11601713 GCF_000147115.1 Myotis lucifugus
CATCGAGAGCTCGGCTGAGAAGCGGCTCACGCTGTCGCTTGATCTACGAGTGGATGGTCAAGAGTGTGCCCTACTTCAAGGATAAGGGCGACAGCAACAGTTCGGCGGGCTGGAAGGTGAGTGGCCTTAGGACGCACAGCAGGACCCGGAGAGGGGGTACGAAGCCCCCTACCTGCGCCTGAGGTCGCGGTGGGCAGATAAGGCGGTTGTGCAAGTTTGCTTGTCCTGAAAGTGCAGGGCGCGCGTGCTGGGAGCGGATGAAAATTGGCAGATGTGGGTGGTGGACTTGCTCGGGGCCAGTGGGGGGACAGGTATAAGAGTTCGCGCGCTCAAGTGAGGGTAGGATGGAACGGGGAGCGGGCTCGTTTAAGGGAGAAAAGTATGCCAAGAAGTGGACATCAGAGCAGGGGTAAAAGTTTGCCAGTGAAAGGAGAAGGGGGTTCACTGGGAGCTGCTCCCTCACCCACAGCCCGCGTGGACTTTTGGGGCTGCTCTTTCACCTCCAGAATCTCGGGGACGAGGAAGGCTCCTTACGGACCTCCTAGCCTTGGGCCGTACTGGGAGCGGTTTCCGCTGCGCTGGGCGGGTATGGGCGCGGCGAGGGGCTTCGGAGCCCCGCCAGCAGGTGGAGGGGGGCGAGGCAGGGCGCGAGTCTGCTTATGGGGGTGGGCCCCACAGTTTTTGGAGGACGGTGTGCATTTTGCTTTGTTTTGATTTATCCGAAGGGGCCTTGAGTACAGGGAACCGGGCGTGTCGAGCTTGAGGTAGCGCATC
>NW_005871055.1:11602022-11687225 GCF_000147115.1 Myotis lucifugus
GAGGGTGCAGGAAGCGAGAACCTTTAAAGGGCCAGCGCGGCTTTTGGCCCGGCCGCGGGATAGCGCGGCCAGCACTTCTCTAGCAAGGAAGTGCCCGCACACTTCGATTAGCCTTTAAATGGGCAGGAAGAGGCTCCCCTGGGTATCCTGGGCTGGGGACCTGTAGGCCTTTTCTCTCGCTTTGCCACCTCAGTTACCACCAAGCACGGAGGTACAGATCCGAGGGCCTCATCCTGACTGTGCAGGCACCATAAGAAAGATAATCATAATCTTTATATACAGCATAATCCTTGCTGCGCAATTGTTACACCAAGGTTGTTTTATGTGCACTGTCATCCCCGTGGTTATTGTGCGTCAAAAAGGTTACGTTATTTACATCGTGTTGAAGTTCCTGGAGAAGGAAACAGGATTTTATTTTTTTCCAGTGTGTTTTAGAGTAAAATTATCACTTACAACTTTATTATTAGGCACCCATGCAACTTAACAAGTGTTTCAAAAAGGTAAAGTGCCTCCTTAGGAGGTTTACATTGTAAGTACGTGAAACACAGAGTTTACTCTTGTATTATTATTTATTGTATTATTTTCCATATGAACAACTGTAAGCCTACTTTTACCCCACCCTTTTAAGTCACAAAGTCATAATTGTCTGCCAAGTCCAATTTTACTTAACGTTTGAATTTAACTACTTATTTTACTTGCTCATCTATCCATACTACTTGAGCTATGATAAAGCATTTGCCATTAAATTTTTTATTTTATTTTTTACCATTTAAAGTACAGGGTATACTTACACCATTCTTTTATGTCCTTGGAAATGGGTACAACCTATTTAAACTTGCTGGAATGCCTTTCTTTAAAGGTAGAGAAAGGCAAAGTTTTAGGATTATTTTTAGTTTTGCCTCCCAAATGTCTTTAAGTCGGTATTATTCTTAAACTAGGAATATAACTTAAAGTTTTAAGATTTAGTGCTTAGTAAAAAAATATAGATTATAAAGCCAAATCATCTGCCAACCATTTTATTAGATTCTTATTATAATTTTTTTCTCAAATGCAATTATAATTTTATTATTTTTAAGAATTTACTTACCCAAGGTAGCAGGTCTATTAAGTATTAGTTAGGATTATCTGTCTAGACTCGGAGGCCCAGTAGCAGGACCTAGTAGAAACCTAGTGGGCCTTTGGAATGAAGTGCTTCAGGTGTAATCAAGAGTCAGTTGGTGCAAGTCAGATTACAGCAAGTGCATTTTCACTTTGAGTAAATGGGTATTTTAAGAAGAAAAGAAACAACATGAGGTGTTCTAACTCATAACTAAGTCTTCTGGTTAGTTTTCATAAAAATGAGTTACTTGTTAAAACCAAGTTTCACTCAGATCTGAAAGATTTTCCTGTTTTAAAGAATCATAAAAGGAAGAAATTCAGTTGTAAAATGCAAATCAACCCAAACGTAACTGCTTTAGAACTGAAGAGACTATTAGGAATTAGACTGAATGTTTAGTTAAATATAGTTTCTTGTGTTTTACCTCTTATGGCCTGCCTGAGAATTTGAAAGTCATTTGCATGGACAAAGTTCTTGGGAAACTGTTAAAGGGCTCAAAAACTTCTAGTTCCTTAAATACTGGTTATGTTTTTGGGACATGAATTTTGTATTTGTAGGGATGGTACCTTAAATCTACTTTACACTTGTTTAACATTTATTATAACTGTCATAAGTTGACACACAAAGTAGAAGCTAAAGTTTTTGGAAAACTCAAGATCTTTTAAACCATGTGCAGTATTTATAAATAGTGAAACTTCTTTCCCATGACCTATTTTTTTTTCAAATAGAAAGCTGTCTAGAGTTTGGGAAGTAATATTGTGAGTTCTGACTTTTTTTTTGGTAAATGGTAATTTTGAGTTGGCTCTTGTTTTTTGTTTTGGTATTATTTGCAACACTTAATTTAGGTGAAAAGAATGCTTCAAGACTCAACACATAAAAAATTTAAATTGTTTTATTACTAAGTAGTTCAGATACTCTTTATTTTGGAATGAAGTTTCTTTAATTTGGTCTGTGAACTGAGAGTACATTTTCTTGCATTTTAAAATTAATATCTATTCTGTAATTCGTATTTTTAGGCTGTAGGTGAGTAATTTAACTAGTTACAGAGATCCCTTGGCAGGAAGATGGCTGCTTTTTTGCTGCACAGTTACATTTGACTTAAATAATCCTGGTGAAGCCAACTTCTAGTTTGTTTGTTACTGAAATTGCCTTAAGGAAAACCCTTTTTTACAGTTAGGTGAAAATTGCAATATATGTATTTGAAGAAAGCATGAGGAAAGAGAATTAAAAGTGGGTAATGATTATGCAGCCAAGTATATATTATTTGCTAAAGATTGAAAATTGTGTGAGACTGATGTGAACATGAACATGTCTTATAACTTACTTTGTTCAGAAATTCTAAAATAGATGCCAAGTATCTTAATTGAGACTCATAAGAATTTTATTCTTATTTTGCCTATGTTTTTGTGGCAAAAAGGGGAGATGTGACGGGAGGGGCTTCTATTTTTGAATGATACTGAAAAAATTTTAAAAATCATTTTTTTAAGTGGCAAACATTTGAATATTGATAAGAAAGGTATAAAAGTTCTCATGTAAATTTTAAAAAAGGTTAAAGTTTGTGGAGACCTTTCCATAATAACTGAAAGTCTATTACATTGGCAATGGACACAAATATTGCTAGATATCATGCACTGCACAGGGAATCTGAGTGTACAGTTGAAGTGATACTCAGTGGTTAGTTAGAATCCCTAAGAGGCTGGAAAAGTTTTGTCTGTCCTTGCGCTCTTCATCCAGACTCCTAAACTGTAATTCTGCATGACTTACATTCTACCTATCATCCATCTATCTATCCATCCATCTATCTATCTATCTATCTATCTATCTATCTATCTATGTCACTTTGAGAGAGAGAGAGAAACACTGATTTATCGTTCCACTTATTTCATGCATTCATTAGTTGCTTCTTGTATGTATCCTGACCTGGGATACGCCACAGCCATGGTGTATTGGGACTGTGCTTTAACCTGGCCAAGGCCTGCATGACTTTCTGAGAGAGCAGCTGTCTGTATTTGTCTGGAATTTCTTCGGGAAGCCTGAACTATTTGTATGTTTCTGGAACACTCTGCCCTTGGAAACTACCCAGTACCCTGGCATCATGGGAATTTACTCGGCTGTTGTGTTTTTTTTTTTTTTTTTAGTATGTGTGTGCTGTAACTTTGGTGCTTCCTGGAATTCTCTTGGAAAGGCAGTATAAACCCCATGGTGATTGGAGAGAGCAAAGGAGTTTGCAAATATAGGGAGCATCAGTGAACACAGTGGTTTTAGTCCTGCTTCTCTGCAGTTTAAAATTTGCCTTGGCCCTCATAGGAACAACTTGCAGAGACTTGCCCAAACCCCCTGGGGTGTTTCTTTGGTCAGATAACTATCTTTTTTCTGTGCATACAAAATTCTGAAGTTGGTGTGGTTCTCAGTTGTGAAACAGAGAGGACCAGATGAACTTGAAAAATGTTTATTTTGGTGTCGAGGGATGCAGGCTTGTATTTCAGTGGGTATACTGTATACAAATGTATTAAAAGGTTGGAAGAAGTCTCCCTTTTTGCTAATTCCTGATAAGGACTAACAGAACTTGTCAGTGGCACAGAAATTTTTTGCAGAGAATTACTCCTTGTTATTTGTGGTTTTCTAAGGAACATATGAAACAAGATAATACATTTTTGTGTATTGGTGATTTCATATGGTTCAACCTTTTAGGAAAACCCTTTTTCCACTGGCACTTCACTTTATTCCACGCAATCTACTTATGATTTATCAATCTACCTATGAGTTAAAGCACTCTAAGTACTGAGTTTTGGGTTGAGTTATCTTTGCCACTTGGAAGGTATTTGGCTGCCTTCCTTTTTAAAATTTCTTTTTCATCTGTTATATAGCTTTACTATAAGCTAAAGAAAATTAAAAATAAAGTATTTTTGATATTAAGCCAAATAAAATTAGGATGCCATATCTGCAACAGTTATTATTATTTCAGTTTATTATTTAGTGAATTTTCACCATAATGCATTACTGAAGGACATACATTCAACATGTGTCCTTTAGTTCAGGCTGTATCCATTACAGGGGAAAAAAATACAGTGAGACAGAGCTGCGTGATAAGCTTCTGCAGTCCCAAATTCTGTGTTTCAATGATTGCTGAAGCTGCACTCTTTATGGTCAGTAGATAAAAAAGGCTGTCAGGAGAGTGTTTGAGTCTTTCTCTTTCTCATTTTCTGTTGACCACTCTTTGTATTTTCTTGTCTTGGACTCTATTACATTGTATTATACTGATCCTCACCCTTCATTCCGACTTCTCCAATTGCTTTACTCATGATTTTTCCTTCTCCTATGCTAAGTCATGAGTATACGTTGGGACTAGTTGTGATCTTTTTCTCTGGTTGTTTTCTAGATGACTTACCCCTCTATGGTTCTATGTCT
The DNA here is from genome assembly GCF_000147115.1 of Myotis lucifugus. Taxonomy (NCBI): domain Eukaryota; kingdom Metazoa; phylum Chordata; class Mammalia; order Chiroptera; family Vespertilionidae; genus Myotis; species Myotis lucifugus. The sequence goes on from NW_005871055.1 coordinate 11,606,527, forward strand.
CCAGGTACTAAAAACCATAAATATCCTACTTTCACCTCAAATTCAACATGTCTAAACCTAAGCATACAATATTTCCTCTTCCTCTCAGATGAGGTTCTGTCTTGAGTTCCCCCGATTTGGTTCTTGGTCTACTTAGTTCTTTCCCTAGTTTTTAAACCTGTATGTCCTCTTCATTCTTCCTATGGGTTCAATGTCCCCTAGTCTGTTAACTCTTTCTTTAAAGTTTTTTGAGACTTTCCTGTATTAGCTTCTAATTATTCCCTGAGGTTAGCTCTTAATTCAGGCCTAGACCATTTTGTCCCTAGGATTTGGATCATCTGTGCTTTTACTGGAAATTCCACAAATTTTGCTTATAGTCTTCAAGGCTCAAGTTAGTTCCACCAACTTTTATTCTTGGCTTGTGCTGGAAGGCATTTTTGCTTTGCCTGAGTTTTTTTTTTTGTTTTTTTTAAATATATGCTTTGCCTGAGTTTGAACTGAGCTACACCAGCCAGGGCAGTCCATCTTAATTTTAAAATTTGTTTTTGGAATGATGGACTGGCATTCCTAAAGACATGAAAATAGGGGAAGTATCAGAGTGATGGATATATGAAATACAGAAAGGTTGAAAAGTATAGGTAGGTTCTGGCTGGTGTGGCTCAGTGGTTCTGTTCCTGGTCAGGGAGGTCACAGTTCTATTCCTGGTCCGGGGACATGCCCTGGTTTTGGACTTGATCCCCCATGGTGGGGTGTGCAGGAGGCAGCCAATCAATGATTCTCTCTCATCATTGGTGTTTCTAGCTCTATCTCCCTCTCCTTTCCTTTCTGAAGAAAATATAAATATATATATATATATATATATATATATATATATATATATATATATATATATATAGCAAAGTCTTGTCAGACTGAACTTGGACTTTATTATGAAAGTAATGTGTTGTAAGACCAAATTTTTCTATGAAATGGTATCTTTGTTTTTATAATATAAGAAATTATAAAAATAGGATTACATTTTTAGTTTTTTTAAGTGCAACTTAGAAACACTCTCATGTGTAAATATAGACCCATGGAATGCAATTTAAAGCCAGTAGTATATTGCATTTTAAAAAATTTTACATTCAATATTATTTGGTAGTATACTGCATTTGATTTAAAACTGACATATAGAATTTGGTAATACATGGAACAGATTACATAATTGACTTAATATGAATAGTAGGCATTTACAAAATATTTAGGTTTTTGCTTGGTCTGTTTTTGAAAAGTAACTTTCATGTATTAGGAGCAGAGTGATTTCACACACAGAAATATCACTATTGAACATAATTCTTGTTTTTTTGAAAAATGAGAATTTCTCAAGTTAAAGTTAGAAATATCAAAATATACTCAGGGTAACTGAAAACTATACTGACTTAAAAAGATGTTTTAAAATTTAAGTATCAGTTAAAAATATATATTTTATTGATTTCAGAGAGGAAGGGAGAGGGAGGGAGAGATAGAAACATCAATGATGAGAGAAAATCATTGATCAGCTGCCTCCTGCACGCCCCTTACTGGGGATCAAGCTTGCAACTCAGGTATGTGCCCTTGCCAGGAATCGAACCCGGGACCTTTCAGCCCACAGGCCAATGCTCTATCCACTGAGCCAAACCAGCTAGGGTTAAATGTCAGTTTTAATATTGCATTAGCTGAATATTGGATATCCTGGATATACTAGATCTTTATCTACTACCCCAAGTACAGGAATAAAGGAGATTATGAAATGCTTCAATGGATCCAGAGGAGGTTAAATTTGGCTAAACCCAAAATTGATGCCAAGCAGACAGACATTAACTGAATGTGTTCAGAATACTTGTCTGACTAGTTTATAGTGAACTGTTTTACTGTTATGTTTGTACCTATAGTAGCAGACTATACTTTATTAAAAAGTTACTCTGTGGTCTGGGGACAGTGAAACAAAAGTAGACTGAATAACTCCCTACTGTAGGGTTTTATTAAATGTGTAAGTTATCTTTCACATAGACAAAATAGCTTCCTAAGCACACTTGCGTGATTACTAATGATGTCAGGGTAAACTAGTTAAACCAATAGGAAACAGTATGAACTTGGCCAGTCTAATTTTCCCTGTTATTTGTAGATCTACTGAATTTAAAAAAATTGCAGCTCATCTTTGCTCTTTTCATTCCATAAGCAGAGAGAAATATAAAACATCATCCTTCAACTTAAGTCTCATCTTGGTTCTAATATTGAAGAGAAGTGTGGGGTCCTATCTCCCTCTGGAAGGAGAGGCAGAAGTCAATTTGTAGATCTCTGGGAAGATATGTTATATCTACCAAGGTAGCTTGTCCCTACTGTTATTAAGTCACATGAGTTTTTTAATTCTTAGGGATAGTGAATGGTGTATTTGTCTTCTCAGATGAGAATGCCACCTCTAAAGTGTGTGGCTCATTTGTCTGCACTGCAGCATCTGTGACCTGGGGTGTGCTGTTACCTCCAGCAAGCTTCATGTAGGGAAATCTCGAGGCTGTCACCTTTTTGAGTGTGACTTGGTTTTATTATTTCTGTATGTTGAGACCTAAAATGAAAATACTTTTCTGCAGTGATTAATTTTCCCTCCAGATGATATTTATCTTAATTATAGTGTCGTTTTTTTGTGTGACTTAAGTTACAGAACTGCTGCCCAGTTCATCTGATTAAAACAAAGCTGTGATGAATAAGGAGGGGGGAAATTTGATTAAGCATCAGGGTTGAGGAAAAAAAAAAGTTGTTTACAACTGTCATCCTAAAGTTGTTACACAGTTGTCTTTGCACTGCTGGTGAGAGGCCTCATTATTGGTTTGCTGACTTAAACATTTGAAAGTAGCTAAATGAACCTGGCATCAGGAAGGGGAGGACCTCAGTGGTGCATTTTTGTGACAGCAGTAAAAAAAAGTTTAAAGTTTCAAGGAGCATGAAGGAAGATAAAGATCTTGTCAGTAGCTTGTTATTTCTCCAATAATTATCTGAAGCCTGGGGGCACTTAATTATGCTTCCTCTGTCCCCCCTCCCTCCCAATAGTTTTCCTTTTTTAATCTAGAAAAGTAGTGCCTTTCCTCCACCAGTACCATGCCACAGAAGCCTGTGTGAGGTGGATTGAAGGAACTTCTATCTTGTCTGAGTGAGAAATCCCTGCAGACATAATGGGAGGGAAGGTCTTTTATCTCCCCAGTGATGATGAAGGTAAGAGTGAAAAGGAAAGGCATACCCTTCATTTCGCTTCTGAAAAGCAATGCATTGGATTTTAAATTCAATTTGGAGAGATAAATTATAATTGGATTACATAATTTCTATGCTTGTAAATATTGTGCCCTTCAAAGCTGGAAAACATAACCACATAAATATTTGGAAATGGTCTATACAAGTAAATATCAAATACCTCTCAGGCTGTTAGGTTGCTTGGAAGTAAGGTCAAAGGAAATGATTTGCATAGGGTTTAGCTAGAGACTCTTATTTTGGCAGATTCTTGAGGTAGTGAGCATCAAATGTGGATTTTATTGTACTATTTTGACAGGAAAGGAATATTTTTCAGCTATTCTCATATAACCTTAAGTGTAGGATTGCATTAAGATAAATGCATCAAGATAGGTGCATTCACTCACCACAATTTGTATCATAGATGATGTATCTTCTTGTCTCTATGAGGCTTAATTTTCAGAATCACTAATTTGTCACAGCAGTGAGGGTTCGGTGTCAGGTTTCAGCCAGTGGTTCTGTAATTTGAATAGAGGAGAAACCCAAGTATTACATCACCTGTCTGTAGCAGGGAACCTCCCTCTCTGAAGGGGGTTGAGGTAGAGGCAGGGAGGGGAACTTGTAACTATCAACTGAAGTTGTTTATGTGCTCAGCACCAAGCTGGGAGCATTTCTCTAATTTTTTTCTAAGCCTTTTCTCTGGATGGGTAGATATGCATGCCATCATACTATTTGCATACAGTGAATGTGAAAGCTTCCTTTGAACCAGTCTACTTTTATGTAATCTGACCTAATTGATCTTTCTCCTTCAATCTTTTGCGAATTTAACTTTCTCTTTAGTGGCTCATTATGACATTTGCATACATTGAATATACTCTCATTCTCTTCTGTTACCTGTGCAACCAAAGTTTCTTGAGCCCTTTTAGAAGTCATGAAATAGAATTATGTAGTGCCTAGATTTCTAGTTATATGTGTGTGTGTATATATGTATTTTATATATAAGATGTTAATGTACAGGGTGGGGCAAAAGTAGGTTTGCAGTTATTTATATGGAAAATAATACAATCATTTAAAAACAATAAGAAAAAACTATTTTGTGTACTCAGAACTGTATACCTACTTTTGCCCTACACAGTTTATGTGCAGTTGCATTAACATGCAGGCTTTGAGATTATGATGTAATACTGATTTTATTTATTTATTTATTTATTTATTATTATTTTTTTAAAAATATATTTTATTGATTTTTCACAGAGAGGAAGGGAGAGAGATAGAGAGAGTTAGAAACATCGATGAGAGAGAAACATCGATCAGCTGCCTCTTGCACATCCCCCACTGGGGATGTGCCCGAAACCCAGGTACATGCCCTTGACCGGAATCAAACCCGGGACCTCTCAGTCCGCAGGCTGACGCTCTATCCACTGAGCCAAACCGGTTTCGGCGATGTAATACTGATTTTAGACACAATATTTGATGGCTTTACATTTTAGAAGAGGCCCCCAAAATGGTTTTGATTGCTATTTTTGTTTTCTTCTGAAGCACTTGATAATTTAAAAATTAATGCTAAGGAAATTTATTAGGGTTAAAAATTTCTGTAATTAGGCATGTCTTGATGATATTTACATCCTTTTTCTTTTGTAAAGGATACTTCCCCAGTTACTCCATAGTAGTTCTGTAATATTATATTCCAGTATTGTTGGGATATTTCTTCAAGGTGCTTTATATTTCTTGAAATGCCATGTTAACACTTTTCCTAATGACTGAGGACATACTAAAGAAAAAAAGTAAAAGGAAAGCAGAATTCAGATTATTAAAAAAAGTTAAAAAACAATGTTGTCACAAACTTCAAGAATTACCCTGCCCTCGGTAGTCCCCCACCTTCTGTCACTGCCCTTCAGAGATGGCTCGTGTTCATGATCTGAATTTCCACTGTGGTGTCTAACTCAGGAGTAAGTGTTTTTAAAGCAATCTGTTCAGTTTAGTTGAGTTTCAAACCATTTAATAAGTAGTTTGGATATTAAAGTTTGTGCCATTGCATCCCTTAGTGTGATTGCTTTAAGCTAAAGGTGGAGGATGTGAGAGATATAGAATAAAATGGAGGTAATTTTATATTAATGTAGCCCCTATTTATGCCGAGTGCTTTTTCTTTACAACCTATGGGCTGGTGAATGTTTGAAGTTAATTTCAGAATTCATTACCTTTTGATTGTATACCTTATACATTGTATTTTAAGAAAAAAATTAAAAATAATTATTGTGCCATGTGATCCCATTGAACAATGTAAATGATCTTGGGTTATATCAGATGTTGAATATATTCATAAAAAGACCCTACTTAATTTCTTTTGTGATGAAATTGTGGAATCATTTTAAAGACAAGCTGTTTTTTGATGGCTATGATTTTTAGCCTAACCATGACTTCCACCTGAACATAAGAAGAGAAAAGGAAAACACATTAAATAAAGGAAGTCATGAGCTGAGATCTATTCTACTGCGATTGACAACTCAGGTCTCCAATTAAGCCTCATTTACACTCCCCACCCTCATTTGTGTTTCAAATAACTTTTAAGACTGGGAGGAAAAAGTAATGAAGTTGGAGGGATAAAATGAAAACTTAAAACAGTTCAGATTCTAAGGTAATGAATGCACCTTCTAAAGGATTCCTTTCATGACTAAATTCTTTGTTATTCTTAACTGTGAATACACCTCTGGGATTTGAAATGGAGACTCACTCACCTCCTTTAGTTACCTTCTTTATTAAGCTTACTTCTGCCAGTTTCAGGAACTCACTTAAAAAAATGATGTTGAATTTTATTAAGCAAACTGCATGACCTGCCTTTAGAACAAAAGCTCACCACTTTTGGTGAGATGAACTTGCTCTCTGAGGCTGCTATCTTGTTGCTGTGGCCTGAAACACGTTAGCAGCCACCTTCCTGAAGGACCTGCACAGGGCACAGAGCATCTTGATCTCGCTGATAAGAACATAATGACTTGTTAGATCACATTTATTGTGCAAATGAACTTGAATGTCACCAAGACAGCATACCTGTGTAGAATTAAAAGACTTAAATTTTCTTTTGGATTTAATGCCCCTCCCATGTTTTTTATTAGGTTATAGCTTTTGGATTTATAGCTACTAATTCTGGCTATAAATATGTCAATACTATTTTTTTTTTTTTGTCAAATATAGGGCATGACCTTTGATATCTTGCTTGGCTATGCCTGAGAATTTGACAGCCTTCAATTTAAATGGAATTCCCTTGCTTTGTTTCCTGTGATAGTGTGGGAAATATACTTTTGGCTGTTTCAACCAGAGGTGGAGGAAGACAGGAAATAAGTAAAATTGAAACACACAAAGAGGGTATTAATTATTCCTGCGGGTGTGGTTTAACTGGCATGCTTTTTTATAGGAGTCTGAAACTACAAAAGTAGTTAGTGCAGAATACTGAGAAAATGCTATAATATTTAGTTTTGTTTTCTTTGATCGGGACTTGACTAGCTTGACATTTTAGCGCCTTTGAAACTGTTTTGCATTTAAGTACACATGGTAGAAAGAACTAAACTCCCTGTCATGTCTTTTTATGATGCTTTTACCAGTCTTAAGTGTGCTATCAGCAGCAGAGAAACCCTCCACCTTGCCCCAGGGTAAGGGCTACGTCCTCCATCTTACCTTGGCCACGTGCGTCTTCCCGGAAGTCTAAGACTCTGCTAGCCACACCCAGGAACAAGACATCGACTTGCGCCTGGCCAATCGGCAGAGCACAGTCCTTTCTCCTCCCCTTACTCCAACCCCCTCCCCACTGAAAGATATATAAGATATGCTTAAACTCTTAATCGGGGCTCACAGACACTGCTCTGTGCTCAGAGTAGGCTGTGAGTCCCAGCATGCTGACATCAATAAACCCTTTGCTTTTTGCATGAGAAGCGTCTCTTGGTTCTTTGTGACAGCGGCTTGCGTCCAGGGCGTTACATTTGGAGGTTCCACCGAGATCGCTGCAGCCGCCTCTGGGTTCCAACAGACGCTTCTTGGGGTAAGTGATGGCGGAGCTGGCAAATCTGTTCGGTCTGGTGGCTGTCGGGGAGGGGCGTGAGCCTCCCCCGACTGCGGCTGACAGACGTGTCGGGAGGTCGCAGGCCACATCCCCGGGGGACGCCCTGGTGGAGTCTGGAGAGGACCAGGGGCGCCTGGATTCCTCTCGTTTGTTCTGAAACTCTGTTGCCAGCTGGGTCAATTGGCTTTGAAAAACCTTCTTTTTGGATCCTTCGATTTTTTGTCTCAACGCGTTGTGTCTGTCCTTGTCTTCTGTTCTTTGTTTCTTGTCATTGGTGTGTGTTTGTTTTTAGTCATGGGCCAGTCTACCTCTACTCCTTTGTCTCTGACCCTGGACCGCTGGTCAGAAGTCAGGGGACAGCATCTGCTCTAACTGGGGCTGGAAGAGAGCTGAAAACTGCTCCGGAGTGGGTGTGAGATGGGGTAGTGGCGGTAGGATTCACTAGATAGAGTAGTAGACTCTCAGCCTGCTGAGATGGAGGAGCCTTAGGCTGGAGGCAGATAGGTCAAAAGTAGTAAAAGAGGAAAGGGATTTGAGCCTCTGGGGCTTAAAAGAGGAAAAATCTAGGAGGGAGAGCAGCTAAGGAAATGGTTAATGCAGCAGGGGCGGCGGCAGGGAGAGCAGGGAGAGATAGTTTTTGTTGTGTCTTTACTTATCTGAACTATGTTGGACTCAAGGCCGCAAGCTGCTACTAAGCACAACAAGTTTCTCTGCCCCGTTTCGCTCTCTTTAACCCTTCCGATACTAAATTAGACTGATACAGTATACTTGAAATTGCATGGGGAAAGAAGCACCTGCTCTTAGTAATCTAAGAAATACTGGCTGTAAAGGATTGAGGTTTCTAAGAATAAGAAATTCTGAATAGAAGGTCTGAGGCATAGTTATACATTTTTAAAAGGACATAGAAAGAAAATTTAAAGGCTAATTTAAAAATATGAAATTTAAAAAAGTTGTGTATGTAATAAAAAGAAAAAAAAAAATGTTCAAAGAAAGTTAAATGCATAATAGGCCAATAAGCTGGGACAAGTAAAATAGGGAAACTGAGCAAAAATCCTATCTTCCCTAAACCAAAGACACTTGTGAATAAATGTCAATCTGATTAGTATCATTTGCTGTCCACACCCAAGGACAAATGAAATTTTAAAATTGCTCAAACCTTGCCGCCTTGGGTCTGGTTCTGCGTGTGTAAAAAGGGACAGAGTAAGGGTTAATAGCAGAAGTGAAGAGGCAGGCAGGGCAGGAGCAGGCCAGAAGAAGCTGGCAAGGCCATCCAAACCACCCAGCCACTATTGGCCAGAGCCGCCTGAGGCAGACCTCCTCGGACTGGCAACAGCTGACTCTGACTAGGACAGGCTGGGCTCTTTCCAACTGGGCCCCCATAAGCTGATGGTCGAAATGAAAATCGGGGGCCAGACTGTGAACTTTATGAATAATACAGGGGCAGAGACCTTTTAGCCAAAATAGAAGCAGAAACCACTTTTGCCCCAGATAGTTCAGCACAGCCTTGCCTAGGTGAAGAGACCTCTCCAATGATCCTGTCCTTAGCAGTGCCGAGAAAGGAAAAATAGAGACTTTATACCCCCCCCCCCCCCGGCCAAAGGCCCCCACATTTGTTCCTGTCAGGCCCCCATCAGGGTACTTGGGCAGTGTTTCTATTATCTGCTCAAGATCCCAAAACTGTAAAAGTATTTGTTCACTAAAAGGATATAAGTGTAAATGTTTATTTGATATTTATATGTCTACTTAGATATAATTATTTTCATATAAATGTAGAAGTCTGTAAAAAAAATGTTTAATTTCAGGTTAAATGCTCTAACCAAAAGCAAAATACCTTTTCCCAAGGGCACTTGCTCTCTGTCAGAGGTGGAATCTGCCCGCCTAACTAGTAAAAATTTCTATCTATGTTTGTGTACTAGGAACTTTGATTTGTTCTGTGATATTTCTATATTGGGTTGAAATTTTAAAATTCTAGGGTAAATTTAAAAGGTATTTGTAGCTTTTCTAGTCTGATTAGGACATTCAAGGGTGGGGCTCAGAGCTCCTCAGAGCAGAGAGATTTAATGGGCCCTTCCCCCTGCCTGTGCTGAATTAGATAATACAGGCCAGTACTAATTAAGGAAGACAATGGGCCTTGGAATCTGTAAAGATAGGCGGGAATGAATCTGGTCAAATGTACTGACTTTCTTGCTGCAAGAATTGTCTCTTTCCTTGAGAGGGCTCCAGAGGGCACACGAGGACATTTGGCTGCGCCTTGGCGCCACCCAGGCAAAAGGCACCACCTAGAGCCTCGATGGAAAGGTCCCCACACCCTACTCCGTGGTGCTGACGACGACGTCGAGACCTGGGTCCATCACATCTACGTCCGGTCAGCGGACCCATCCATGGTCCAAAAAGACTTCATCACCAAATGGAGCGTCGATCGAGATCAACGCAACCAAGCTACGGCGTGCTCCACCTGCCTGATGCTGGTAACATGACTCGCGATCACTCCTGTCGCCAGAAGCCCCCACAATAGACTTAGATGATGCCTGCATCTTCATGGACATGGCTCCAAAGAGACAAGGACAATTTATAGGAAGGCCTAAAGCGGCCATGATGCCAATATCATGTTTCATTGTATTAATATGTTATATTGACCTTTGATTCTTTTGCAGGTTTAAATATATATTGGTTATCCTAAAAGAAAACTGTGTGAGATGACCCCCAAAAGTAAAAAATAGCCAGCTGCCAAGAAGGCAGGTGCTCAACTGGGCAAGGAACAGTGCCCATCAGGTTTTGGTCTCTGTTGAGAGACAGCTAACAATTGGCAGCCCGTAATACTGTCTTGCAGGCCTTTATAAAGCTAAAAAAAGGCCTATTTATACATAGAAAAAATTTTAATACCAACAATTATTATTTTATTAAAAAAAATTGGCAAGAAAAGTCAGAAAATCTTAGAGTAGATCAGTATGTCTTTCTTCTTATATAATTCCTCCGAAATTTGGCAATACTAACATGGCAATACATTTCTTTGCATAAATTCAATAAGACTGGTTTCCAATAGTGGTTTTATTAATCAGAAACTTTGACTAGAGTATCATATTTTAAGAAACCCTATCTAAGCTCTGAAGACTTGAAGCCAGTAAAAGTGCCACAGAGAAAGCCTAGTATCCTGCTTGGAAGCCCTGAAAATAGCTGGCGCTAGAGCGTCAGGCCGATGCCCTACCATCACTGGCGGTTGGTAAGAGTAAAAAGAGAGCAGTAGGAATGCCTCTACATTCCTACGGAACTCCCACACACTCAGGGCCGCAACAAGTAGGGGGGCTACCGAGATGGGCTTAAAGCCTAGAGCGTGGGCTCAGGTAAAATTGCTACAGGTAAGGGATTCACCTAACTCAGCAGATACTGCAGGCGGGCCTAATAGCAGCTGGATGGCATGGCTTCCTGGCCCTACAGGGCACGTTAACATTCAACCATAAGATTCCAGCAAAGGTAGTCAGTTACCATTCTTGTTGTGTTCATGCAAACATCAGGACAGTAAATAAATTAATCTTGATTTGGCTTTTTAATAGCCATAAAAAAATTTTAAAAAAAAAAATCCTATTTCAATAAAAGTTGTTATATACCCAGTACAAGCCTCTAACAAAGATGAAATAAAAATTCAGTCCGTCTCATGATTGAGCCGGAAGTTCCAAGACAAAGGGGGGAATGAAAGGGCGAGGGCTAGGCCCTCCACCTTGCCCCAGGGTAAGGGCTACGTCCTCCATCTTACCTTGGCCACGTGCGTCTTCCCGGAAGTCTAAGACTCTGCTAGCCACACCCAGGAACAAGACATCGACTTGCGCCTGGCCAATCGGCAGAGCACAGTCCTTTCTCCTCCCCTTACTCCAACCCCCTCCCCACTGAAAGATATATAAGATATGCTTAAACTCTTAGTCGGGGCTCACAGACACTGCTCTGTGCTCAGAGTAGGCTGTGAGTCCCAGCATGCTGACATCAATAAACCCTTTGCTTTTTGCATGAGAAGCGTCTCTTGGTTCTTTGTGACAGCGGCTTGCGTCCAGGGCGTTACAGTGTGCTATCAGCAGCAGAGAAATGTGCAAAAGGAACCACATTTGCACTTCTCCCATGAGGGAGGAGAGGATTTTGCTGCTACTTACTAAAAGTTTACATGCGTGATTCTGTTTCCTGAATCTAATCAGAACCATCATAAAAAATTATCCCTTTTATCTTGTATGCATATATGCATAACCCCTTGACACAGGTAGTAGTGTGGTGAAGACCTGAGGTGGGGTAGGGGGTTAGGGGCTGAGGGTGCGGGCTAGAAGGGGTCAATGGGGAGAAAAAGGGGACATCTGTAATATGTTGAACAATAAAGATTTAAAAAAAAATTATCCCTTTTGAATTGTCATGAAATTAAAATATCTAACATTTGATATAGAATGAAATCTTGAAGCCAGAGTTTTACAATATTTCTCTTTTAAAAGTCACAATAGTCAACTTTTGCTTTAACTGCTTTAAACGGAAGATCATGATTCCCCTGCCCTGTTTTCCCTCAGTCTACTAATAGACTTGTTTTTGTTCATTAGTTTTTTGTTTGTTTGTTTGTTTTTTAATTTTACTTCCCATCTAAGGCTAATACCCAGGGTACATTAGTTAAAAATGTAGGTTGTAGTCTTATCTGTTCTGTTCTCAGTTATCCACTAATTGAAGAATGCCACATGTAGCCTTCTGAGCTTTTGAGGATATACATCTAAATGGCTCCTGTTATAAGGGCACTTATTTTTTATCATCTCCTACATTCTTCCCTACTTTTTAAACTCCTCCTTTGCTTTTTCCTCCTAATTTTTAGCCCCCTCATTCAAATATTTGATTTTAATAAATTTCTCCCATGTGTTAATGTAAATTAAGTGAAAAGTTCCTTTAAAGGTCATTGTTGGTTACTGGTATGTTCTACTTTATTGCAACAACCCTGTTGTGTTTACTACTGCCATTGGGAATGGTCACTGAATTATTAATGGATCTAATCCCATTCAGAAGTATTTACAAGTAGAAGATTTACTGTCTGACAAGTTGTCTGTATAGGAGTTATCTTAAAGTGTTGGCATTCCCCTTTATTTCCTAGTTCTTGGGCTTTGGCTCAAGGGCTAAGTTTATTTGTGTAAGAGAAGGTATGAAGAATCGTGGAGACTTTGAACAAATTTAAAACTACCACCTGATACAGGAGCCATTTGGAGGTTTTGAGAATCTATTACCTCTCACACTGCTAAAAGTTTATTTCTGTATTGAACCTATCTTCACCTATTATTACTTCTGTCCCACATTCCCAGCTCAGCTTGCTTCTGTTTCTGGGTTTGGGAGCTACATTGAATTAGCTTATTTCCCATTCAGGTACCTGAAGCCAATTCTTTCCCCAGGTAACCAGTCCTAACTCCTTATTGAGCCCTTCAGGGGACTTAGTTTTTCTATATGTTATCAAAACCCAGAACTCCCAAGCACGTTTGTTGTGGCTGGGGTATGGATGAAGTACACAGTGCGGTGGTAGTCCAGGCACAGCATGCTTCTGGTAGGGTGGCTTGAAAAAGCCTGTGCTAGTGTTGGGACTCAGTTCCTTCATCCTGTCCCACTACACCAACTGTTGGGTCCGAGCCCCTCTGCCAGGGACTGGACCTTTTTGGATGCTGGGTATTAAACAGAGAAGCCATGAGGAGTTGTGGGTATATAAGAGAGTCTTTATTATAGGAGTCATTGCTAACAAGGAGCCACTAGACAAAACAGTTTTTCAAAGCAAAGTTCCATACAGTAGTAGCTGCACACCCGGTAGGTAACAATACATCTTTCCCACACAGCAGCAGCAGCCTCTGTACCCACAGCAGCAGCCTGCTGGTCAGTAACATCTTCCCCATAATACAGCCCAGTACTGGCTGGTCAATAACAACTTTATACTACTTAGACAAAAGAGACTTCTTTCCAAATAGCGACCTCACTGTTTGGGTTATAGAAGGGCACGCTTGCACAGTGTACATCTTACTGCATTCTTGCTTTGCACCTGCATATAGCAACTCAACCTTGAATACTTCTGATTAAGATTCCCACGCTGAAGGAAATACCTTTTCCAGTGTCGGGTCATATAGATGTAAATTTTCATAGCATTTGTTCTCACAAATCCATCCCATTTTGTGATATGTAGTTAACCAATATTTGATTTTTGGGAGGAGAGAACCACACTGAGGTACAAGATGAGTAATCATAGCCATGTCTGTATAATGTCACCAGCTGTTATCATTGAGCTAAAAAAGTGTCTTTGTACTTTCCAGTGGTGAATTTTGAACTGTCTCTAGCCGTAATCTAGTTTAGCAAATTCTGTAACCTTCCTGTTCCATCTGTGTTAAATTTGGAAATTATTAACTTTGAGAGTGGTGGTGTTGGCTGACTTCACATTTTCAAGTTTTTTTTTTTTTAAATATATTTTATTGATTTTCCAGAGAAGAAGGGAGAGGGATAGAGAGTCAGAAACATCGATGAGAGAAATCGATCAGCTGCCTCCTGCACGCCCCCCAGTGGGGATGTGCCCGCAGCCAAGGTACATGCCCCTAACCGGAATCGAACCCGGGACCCTTCAGTCCGCAGGCCGACGCTTTATCCACTGAGCCAAACCGGTTCGGCAACATTTTCAAGTTTTAAATGTTAATTTCTGGCCTGAGAATATGAGACTGTGGACTAGAGTAGTCTCTACATTAATAACAGGAGTTAAAACCAAAGGGTTGTATGAGTTTGTCTTTAATAAGGATGAAAGATAATGCTGCCCCTGTATTTTGGGTGAATAATTTCATAGATAGACATTTTATCTGTTGATTACATAGATTTGACTTAGTTAAACCAGACTTTCTGGAGTTGAGATCATGAAGGGCTATACGCTCCTATAAACCACTTGGGAAGCACCTGAGCTAATGCTGAATGTGTAACTTGGTACATCCCTTGGGACTCTGGATCTTATATCATGAATGTTTCTCCCACTCTATTGGATTTGGCTCTCACTCTGTCTTTGGCTTCTAATTGGTTGTCCTTTCATCCTCCCATCTCATTTCTCCCTCCTAGTAAGTAACTTTTTCCTAGGCAGCCAAGTTCCTACTCTCCTTGTCAGTCCACATAAAAGCTTTATCTACTTGGCACCCCCTGGGGTGAGCTGAGATGGAAGAGGATGACTGTCCTGTCTTAATCACAGATTGATGGGGATGTGTTTCAATTTCCTCTGTCTCAATTTCCCCACCTGTAATTTTTGTCAGTGATAATTGGCCAGCCAGTGCCCGTGTCTACAAAATAGTAGAGATCCTTGGAAGATGTATATTCTCTCACACCCCTGGGAAGATGCCCCTTAGATCAATAGTGTGATCCAGAACTGATGTTGGAGTCATTTCAGAACTGTCAGACTTGCCTGTAGCATTTGCTTTTTATGAGCTAGCCCAGATCTGTAATTTTGCAGTAAATATTAGGAGTGCTAGATTCAATTTCTAGATTGGTAACCCAATAATTCATGTTTAGAGAAGTCACATCACTGCTGCACTAGCTTCTTCATCTGTAAAATGGGGTTAATGATACCACTGGGAAGTACTTGTAGGGCAAGTTGAGGTGCTCAGAGCAGGAAGCTGTATAATTATGCCATAATATACATTTTAGCATTAGCCAATGCTAAATACTTGGACTTAAATACTTGGACTTAAATACTTGGACTTAAAATTCAGAGTTGTTGGGCTCTGGCCAGTGTAGCTCAGTTGGTTGGAGTGTTGTCTTGTACACCAGAAGATGGCTGGTTTGATTCCTGGTCAGGGCACATGCCCAGGTTATGGGTTTAATCCCTGGTCAGGGCACATGCAGGAGACAACTGATAGATGTTTCTTTCTCTCTCTCTCTCTCTCTCTCTCTCTCTCTCTCTCTCTCTCTCTCTCTCTTCCTTCCTTCCTTCCTTCCTTCCTTCCTTCCTTCCTCTCTCTCTCTCCCTCCCTCCCTCCCTCCCTCCCTCATAAAAATATACCAGAGTAGTTTGGAATCTGGGGCTTTCATTTTTTGTTTATGGGCTTCTTGATTACATGGAATATTTTTAGATAAAAAAACACCAATGAGAACTAAAGAAAGAGCCAAAACACCAAACTAGACCTAGCTTTTCTATTAATTCTGCAGCAGGTTTGATAGGGCATTCTGGAATACTTATCTTATGTTTTGGAATAACTTCTCATGATTTGGAAAAATACCTGGCATTATGAAAAAGCAGAATTCAGAATTGTATGTGAACTGATCCAGTTGTATGAAATCTCTTTCAATTTCCAATTGTGTGAAATATCAGGAAGGAAATACCCATAAGTATTAGTGGTGGATTGTTTTTGGATTGTATAAATATGGATAATTTATCTGTTCTTTATAGTTTGTCTTTTTTATGTTTTCAAGTAACAAATACTTGTATTAGAAGAAGCACTAAGGTTTTTGAAATGATAATGAAGTATGTGGTTTTTCATCTTCTCCTTGAGAGAATATTGGATTCAAGCAAGTGTTGATTTGTTATACTGTTAAAGGGCAGAGAAGAGGACTGGAATTAGACTTTATTATTTCATTGCATAAACATATAAGGTAAATATCATTACTCTGCCTATTTCTTACATGAGGAAACTGAGGCACAAGTTAAATAATTTGCCCAGAACAGTGGCTTTGTCATACAGCTTGATATCTGGAATTGAGATCCCACCTACTTTGTTCTTCTTTCTCAGGATTGCTGCAGCTATTTGGAGTCTTTTTTTATTCCAGATGAATTTTTGGAAAGTTTGTTCTAGGTCTGTGAAATATGCCATTGGTATTTTAATGGGGAGTGCATTGAATCTATAGATTGCTTTGGGTAGTATGGACATTTTGATGATGTTGATTCTACCATTCCATGAGCACTGTATGTTCTTCCATCTGTTTATGTCTTCCTCTATCTCTTTTTTCAGTGTCCTGTAGTTTTCTGCATATAGGTCTTTTACCTCCTTAGTTAAGTTTATTCCTAGGTATCTTAATTTTTTTGGTGCGATGGTAAATGGGATTGCTTTTTTAGTCTCTCTTTCTGTAAGTTCATTATTGGTGTATAGAAATGCCATAGATTTCTTGGCGTTAATTTTGTATCCTGCTACATTGCCGAATTCATTTATTAAGTCTAATAATTTTTTGGTGGAGTCTTTAGGATTTTCTATGTACAGTATCATGTCATCTGCGAATAAGGACAGTTTTACTTCTTCTTTTTCAATTTGGATGCCTTTTATTTCTTCTTGTCTGATTTGCAATGGCTAGTACTTCCAGTAATATGTCGAACAGGAGTGGTGAGAGTGGGCATCCCTGTCTTGCTCCTGTTCTCAGGGGAAATGGTTTTAGTTTTTGCCCATTGAGTATGATTTTGGCTGTGGGTTTGTCATATATGGCTTTTATTATGTTGAGGAATGATCCTTCTATTCCCACTTGCTGAGAGTTTTTATCAAGAAAGGGTGTTGGATTTTGTCAAATGCTTTTTCTGCGTCAGTTGATATGACTATGTGATTTTTGTCTTTCAATTTGTTTATGTGATGTATCACATTTATTGATTTTCGGAAACAGCCTAAGTGCCCATCAGTAGATGAGTGGATTAAAAAACTGTGGTACATCTACACAATGGAATACTACGCTGCAGTAAAAAAGGAGTTCTTACCATTTGCCACAGCATGGATGGAACTGGAGAGCATTATGCTAAGTGAAATAAGCCAGTCAGAGAAAGATAAATACCACATGATCTCACTCATTTGTGGAATATAATGAACAACATAAACTGATGAACAAGGACAGATCCAGAGACGGAGGGGCATCGATTGGACCGTCGGGCCTCGGAGGGAAGGTAGGGGAGGTTGGGGGGAAGGGGGAGAGATCAACCAAAGGACTTATATGCAAGCATATAGGCCTAACCAATGGACACGGACAACAGGGGGGTGAGGGCATGAGTGGGGGGGATGGGGGTAACGTGGGATAAGGACACATATGTAATATCTTAATCAATAAAAAAATTAAAAAAAATACTTTGCCCAATGTCACACAGTAAGTGATGGAATCAAGATGCCAGTGGGTTTTATTGTAGCTATCAGGCTTTTAACCACTTTGCTACACAGGAGAGATGATTGTCTTTGGAATCTTGGAGGAAAAAATAGGACTTTCAATTTAAGTTGGAAATACAAAGGTAAAATGAAATTAATAGGTAGATGATCAGTTAACAGAATCTAAGTAATCAATGCATCCTGACAATCCTAAGACAGAAGTTTTGCTGACTTGTTCAGCTAGTTAACTAGACTCTTAAAGATGAAAAACGACTTTGATAGAGAGTCCTTGGATTAGTGAATTTGCTTGTCTTCTGAGAAGGAATACGCTTGTGATGATGATTAATGAGCAGTTGGGAAGAGTTGACTCAAGTGACCCAGTCATGGCTCACAGTGTGGCAAAAAGGAGTTGCCCCATGTTTTCCTCACCAGGTGGGCTCTAGTTTGTTTCACTCTGGGCTCTGTCACCCTTTCACATATTGCTTAGAAGGAGGAAAAGTACTTGGTTTCACAGGGAGATGGACTCAGCCTGATGATGCTCTCGGGTTGGCAAATAGAAAGAACAAATACTGGCCTCGTTTGGACAGAAAAGACTTTGTTCTTGGTGAACTTAAGCTTCAGGAAGGCTACTAAGCCTTTACTTAAGGGACAAGAATGAGGTAATGTTCTTAAGCTGTCATCCAAAGTTTATGAAGTACTGTTCAGTCTTCTTGCCATTTGGAAGTATCTCCAGTGCATGGATAGGAAACAGAGGCCAAGGGAGTCTGTGTGACTTGCTCAGACTGCCCTCCTGGAATTGGTGGGAGTCGTGGGATGCCAAAGCTGCCCTTCTTGCTAGAGCATCAGTTGGCCTGGATAACTCCCAGGATTCCCCTTGCCAAGAGAAAGGCTTTGGCTTTGCTTTGAAAGAAGCACGAAGAGGAGAGTAGTGTGGTTCAAAGGCAGTGACAACCCTGGCTTCAGAGGGAGGTGTTGCTTGGCTTTGGATCTTGCTTCCAAATATTATTTATCCTCACTGTCTTCCCATTTAGCCTTTAAGAAATCATGTCAGCCTATAATTTTATTAACCAATGTCGCCCCAATAAATGAAAGGAAAAAAAAAGGTCATGTCAGCCCACAGTGATTCTTTCAACTGCTTTTGCATATGTTGCCTGTATGAAGTGGTGGCACATTAGATTTTTCCTGAACAAGTAGTTACTAATGGACGGGATTTTTGCCATTTTAGCATGGGATTATGTAAAGGGTTATTAATATTTGTTTTATTAAGTAATGGACTTTCTGTTTACCTAAGGGCTCCTTGGGGCGGTAGTAGTGTTTAGAGCCTAGAGTATTGTCACCAAATCTATTCAAGCTTGTTGAACTTAGCAGGACTTTAGACAAGTTAACATTAAATATAGGTTTCATCACCTGTAAAATGAGAATAATCCTTCTGGGATTTTTGTGAGGGCTAAGAGATTAGGGTTTGACACATAAGAAGACAAAGCTTACTGTCTTCCCTGTCTTCAGTCCATTTTATCTGCAGAAATTTTTCAGATAGAAGGGAGAAAGGAAAAAATTCTAAGTATTTCTACATTCTTCCTGTGCAAAAGACTAGACTAGTGGTTCTCAGGTGATGGTGGTGGCGGGTGAGAGTTTGCCCCCCTTTGCAATTTGGGAAACATTTTTGGTTGTCAAATTCAGGGAGGGAGATGCTACTGGCATCTAGAGGGGAAGACCAGGATTGCTGGTAAACATCCAGGAATGCGCAAGACAGACCCCCTAACAGAGGTCATTACCTGGCCTCAAATGTCAGCACTGCTGAGGTTGAGAAACCTTGCTCTATGCAAAATTATCCTATATTTTTTCCTCTAAAAAAGGGAAAAAAATTAAATTAAAATCCCTTGATTTATTATCTACTAAACTAGAGGCCCAGCACATGAAATTGTGTGCGGGTAGGGTCCTAGGCCTAGCCTGCGATCACGGCCATCTTCTGCCTGTTCACCAGTTCCCAGTCCTGCCCCGCCGCCGACACCCACCCTGGTTCCCTGTGGTTCCCCATTCGCCATCCGGTGATCAGAGCCTGTAGGCCATGGGGAGAGACCAAGAGGTCTGCCTTCCGCCTGCTCGCCAGTCCCCAGTCCCACCCCACCATCACCCACCCTGGTTCCCCGTGGTTTCCCGTTGGCCATCCAGCGATTGGAGCCTGCGGGCTTGGGGGAGGGACCGAGAGGTGGTCAATGCACCTCATAGCAACTGGTTGATTGGTCGTTCTGGTTGTTACGCCGTTATGGTTGCTGGCCTTTTATTATATAGGATTACTTCAAAACTTATAGAGACTTCTTACACTGTCTGGCCTCAGCTTTCTTTCCATGAATATAGAGTTTGATCCAGTTCTTCTCATCACTGTCATAAGAGGGCATGAGTTTGCTGCCTTCTGAAATCCCAGCTCCCTGGCACTCAGCTCAGGCCCAGCCTGGTTCCGCCCCTGATTTCTTTATGGAGCGGCCATTGGTCACACCCTACTCTTGCTGTGATTCCTTTCTCCTGCCACATGACCTTTTGCCATCTCCTTTATGAAGCTTTTCTTGATTTCCTCCCAGTTGAATGGGACCTCTGTCTTTTCTTTGATTTCTTATAAAGGCTGCACCTTCTTGTGGAACTTCTCCTGGAGTTGTCTTTTGCTTCCTGTGTCTCCCCAGACTGCTAATTCTCTTAAAAAAATATATTTTAGTTGATTTTTAGAGAGAGTGGAAAGGAGAGGGAGAGAGAGAGAGAGGTAGGGAGAGAGAGAGAACATCCATGTGAGAACAAAATATCGATTATCTGCCTCCTGAATACCCTCTACCAGGGATTGAGCCTGCAACCTGGGCATGTGCCCTAACCGGGAACTGAACCAGCAACCTTTCGGTGCATGGGATGATGCTCAACCAACTGAGCCACACCAGCCAGTGTAGACTGCTAGCTCTTTAGGGAAGAATTCTTCCCTTCTCTTTCCTGGTCCCCAGAAACAACTGAATATTGTACCTCAAATAATGGTCATGTAACAGATATTTAGGAAATAACGCATATTTTTCTTGATGAGGATGTAAAAACAACTTATTTCATATTATGTCTTTCTTACATCCCTTTACTATTCCTCTGTAAATGATGGTGATCATATTCATTTTCTCATCTGGCTTGACATGTTTTTCTAGAGCAATCTTTTAAGTTATTGGGTTCTTAAATGACCTGCTTCACTGTTATTGTACTAACCTAAGCTAAACCAGTCCATGATGATTCTAAAATTAGAAAGGAAGAGAATCCTACACTGTATTCCACTATTCTCTACCACGGAACCATGCTGACAGAAAAACAAATTTCAAGAATTAAAACACACAGTTAATGTGGGCAGACATATCATTGTTAAGTAATGGAATGTGGGTAAAAATGTGCATTACAACTTGGAAATGACCCTAATGTGTGGTGTTTCAAAATATTTGCCCTCATCTGTAGTTAATCTCTCTCTTTATGTGTGTGTGTGTGTGTGTGTGTGTGTGTTCTCCGGGTGGATCTCCAGAGGCACACACACACACACATATATATATATATATATATATATATATGGCTAATATGCAATGTGTCCCCCTCTGGAGTTCAACCAGGAGAAGACCGTGAGTTTGATTGCTTGCTATGACATGCGCTGACCACCAGGGGGCAGCGTGGAACAAAGGAAGGCCCCGGCTGCCAGCCGGAAGGCCCTGATTGGCCCTGATCGCTGGGCCAGGCCTAGGGACCCTACCCGTGCACAAATTTTGTGCACTGGGCCTCTATCTGATCATTTATATTCAGCTTGTACTTGGTGCTCTATACTGTGCTAGGCTTGTTGTAAATGTTATTTTATTCTCACAGCAACCTTTAAAGGTAAATATCATCATCAGAAGACCCAGAGTTAGAAGAACTTGCCCAGGAATGTATAGCTTGTTTTGGCAGTTGAATTGGCAGGGGTTTAACTGACTCATTGCTTTTTCCAAAGATGTGAGCTCCAGGGAGGAGGCAGCAGTTAGAGGACAGTGCATCTGAATGAATGTCCAGGACCACTCTCAGACCCTTGATAATGGGTAGGGTAGGCCCCCAGTGGAGGATGAAGGACTGGTGAAGCCATCACGCTTGTCAGAACTGGAGTCCCTTCCTACAGAAGGGACCAGCCCTGAACAATTGTAGAAGGCACTAATTAGAGGTGAGAAATCCAGACATGACATCTTCTAGATTTTCATCTATATACAATTGTTGCCAGAATTGCACACATATTTTCATTATAGTCTTCACAGGGTATTTGTTCAAGGATTATAAACCTCAAAAATTTCAATAGTGTTTGACAAGCAGATTATGAAGCCTGAGTAAAAACAAAACTGACCATGGTGATTTCTTTTTTTTTTTAAAGATATACATATCCATTTGTTTATTGCAGTGTTATCTTTTTAAAAATAGTTCATTGATTTTTAGAGCGAGGAGGAGAGAGAGAGAAACAACAGTGTAAGAGCACAACCTGGGCATGTGCCCTTGACTGTGAGTCAACTGGCAACCTCCTGGTGCATGGGGTGACACCCAACCAACTGAGTCACACTGGTCAGGGCTCCCCCCCCCCTTTTTTTTTAAAATTAAATCTTTATTGTTCAGATTATTACATTTGTTCCTCTCCTCCCCTCCTCTCAGTTCCCGCCCCACCCTCCGCCCTCACTCCCCACCCACTGTCCTCATCCATAGGTGCACGATTTTTGTCCAGTCTCTTCCCGCATCTCCCACACCCCTTTCCCCCCCAAGAATAGTCAGTCCATTCCCTTTCTATGTCCCTGGTTCTATTATAATCACCAGTTCATTCTGTACATCAGATTATTTATTCACTTGATTCTTAGATTCACTTGATAGATGCATGTTTGTTGTTCATAATTTGTATCTTTACCTTTTTCTTCTTCCTCTTCTTAAAGGATACCTTTCAGCATTTCATATAATACTGGTTTGGTGGTGATGAACTCCTTTAGCTTTTCCTTATCTGTGAAGCTCTTTATCTGACCTTCAATTCTGAATGATAGCTTTGCTGGATAAAGTAATCTTGGTTGTAGGTTCTTAGTATTCATCACTTTGAATATTTCTTGCCATTCCCTTCTGGCCTGCAAAGTTTCTGTTGAGAAATCAGCTGACAGTCATATGGGTATTCCCTTGTAGGTAACTGACTTTCTTTCTCTTGCTGCTTTTAAGATTCTCTCTTTGTCTTTTGCTCTTGGCATTTTAATTATGATGTGTCTTGGTGTGGTCCTCTTTGGATTCCTTTTGTTTGGAGTTCTCTGCGCTTCTTGGACCTGTAAGTCCATTTCTTTCACCAGGTGGGGGAAGTTTTCTGTCATTATTTCTTCAAATAGGTTTTCAATATCTTGCTGTCTCTCATCTTCTGGCACCCCTATAATTCTGATGTTGGTATGCTTGAAGCTGTCCCAGAGGCTCCTTACACTATCTTCGTATTTTCGGATTCTTTTTTCATTTTGCTTTTCCGGTTGGGTGTTTTTTGCTTCTTCGCATTTCAAATCTTTGACTTGATTCTTGCGCTCCTCTGGTCTGCTGTTGGGTGTCTGTATAATATTCTTTATTTCAGTCAGTGTATGCTTAATTTCTAGTTGGTTCTTTATCACAACATCGAGGGTCTCATTAGATTTCTTGAGGCTCTCATCAAGTTTATCGGCAGTTTCTAGCAAATTATTGAAAGCCCTCAAAAGTACGTTTTTTAGCTCTATATCCTCCATTTCTGTCATGTTTTTTTGTCTCCGCATTTTTTATGCTTTCTTGGTGCACCCCCTTGTGGTCTTTGTGCGCAGTCTTGTTGTAGTTAAGCCTTGATTGTTGTTGTCAATACGGGGGGTGAATTGACCTCCAGGCTAACTGGCTATGAGAGTCAGCTGTGTCTGCAGTGGGAGAGCTTCTGTGCTGAATCTCTAGGGCGGTGCTAATCTAGCCTTTGCTTGAGGCTATCCGGCAAATGCCTCTGTGCAGGGCTTGGGCGGGGCGGGTCCCAGGGGATCTACAGGGTGGGCGGAGCGAGCAGTTATGGCTGCTCTCAGTTCCGTCCCCAGCGGCTCTGCAACTGCTGCAAACCTCGGAGAGAAAGCTGCCTTCCCGCTTCTCCCGTTTGAGTCGGGGTCCCTAGAGACTCGCCCGGATCTGGAGCTCAGAGTCTGAAACTCCCTCCCGATTGAAAACAACAACCGCGCCCTCCGCTACCGGCCCACTCCACATGCACTCCGCACCTTAGTATTTCACTTCAGCACTGCGCCTCCTCTGAGTCTCGTATGGTTTCCTCTTTCCTCCTAGTTGTAGAACTTCCAGTCAGCCAGCCTTCCTGTGGTTCTGGATGATGTCCGTTCCGTCTTTTAGTTGTATTTTTGAAGTGGTTGTTCGAGGCAGCAAACTCCGGCGTTAACCTATGCCGCCATCTTGGTTCTCCTTGACCCCCCCCCCTTTTTTTTAATGGCCTCAAGAATATATAAAATTCCTCCTCCTCATTCCATAGATTGCAATATTAAACTGTATATTAAGTCTTTAAAAGTTGCCTTATGTGTTAAAGGACTTTTCATTAGAAACAACTAAAATTTTCTCTACATATTAAAAGAAACTTGTAATGGTTTTGTGAAGCTGCAGATATTTAGTAGCCTATAGAAAAATTTCATCATCTTGAATTCACAATTTATTTATCTTTTTCCTAGGAGGAATTGAGAAAACAGAATTTTTCAAAACCTATATTTTTCTAGATATCTATTACTTCATTTCAGGCAGATAGAATAATGCCAGGTGCCCCATGTGGTAAATGATTTATATACTTAATTGATTATGACTCATAAATGTTGTTAGTAGGTTTAGAGGCTTAGATTTTAGTGAATAATGCTAAATTGATGTTGAATTTGTAGTGTTGTTGTTTTTTTAAGAAATTAGGACCAAAGCCACTTTTCTTAATAATATACTTAGAGTGACTTATAAATTATATGTTTTCCTCTGCAGCTTCTTAGGCTTATATTCAGTTTATTGAACATGGAACTGTTCATTTGTTGATGTCTAAGTATAGCAAGACAATTACATAAGCTTGTTTGTGGTTGTATAGACGTGAAACAGTTAATTGCTGAGTCTTTTCCTGCAAATTAGTCCAACACAAAGCAAGGCTTTGTGATGTCATTGGGAAAATTCTGAGGGGACTTTGCCATCTGCATTCTTATTAGAAAAGTGAAACAACTTTAAGTTTCACTGTAAAATCACATAGCTATGGAATATCAAGCATTGGTATCCTATCACATACCTATTTATTATGTGGGCAAACACTTTGATGTTCAAGAGCTATTGTCAGGTCATAGATTTTAAAGGAAACTTTTCATAATTACTTTCTAACCTTAATAATGAGTGTTTTACTTGGTGCAGTACTTTGTAACTTTTTTTTTAACCTCAAGTGCTTTGCATAATATGTATAACAGGCATGTCTACTGATGTGTGCATGGGTTAGTGTTACCAAGGGGGCTGCTGAGGGAAGTTTAGTTCCTATAATTGATATAAGGAGAGTTGTGAGTTCTTTCCTTTGCCATCCTGAGAGACTGTGACTAAATATCTTTTAGATATGGAATGGATATCCATATTCATATTTCCTCATAATAGCTGTATTGAAGTATACTTTACATACCATTCAATTAGCCCATTTAAAGCGTGCAGTTCAGTAGTTTTTAGTATATCCACAGAATTGTGCAACCATTACCACAATCAGTTTTAGAACATTTTCATCACTCCCCCTCACGCTCCCCAAACTATAACCATTGCCGGTCATTCTTCATTGCTCCCTACCTTCCGGCCCTAGGCCACTAAATATTTATCTACTTTCTGTGCTTATGGATCTGCCTATTCTGGGCATTTCATATAAAAGGAATCATATAATCTTTTGTGACTGGCTTTTACTTATTATAACACTAGAGGCCCAGTGCATGGATTCGTGCACCAGTGGGGTCCTGCAGCCGGGCCTGCAGGGATCAGGCCGAAACTGGCTCTCCAACATCCCCCGAGGGATCCTGGATTGCGAGAAGGCAGTTCTTGGGTGATGTAATCCAGAATCGGGCTCCCTCCTCTCAGATTCTGGGTGCGTCACCCGAGAACTGCAGCTGCCAAGTTACCGCAGCTCGGCAGCTCCTGCGTTGAGTGTTTGCCTCCTGGTGGTCATTGTGCATCATAGCTTCCAGTTGGACAGTTGAATAGTTGGACGGTTGCTTAGGCTTTTATATATATAGATTTTCAAGGTCCATCCATGTTGTAACAGCATGAGACATTACTTCATTTCTATTTGTTGCCAAATAGTATTCCACTGTATGGATATACTACATTTTATTTATTCATTTGTTAGTTGATAGGCATTTAGGTCTTTTATAACTTTTGACTTATGAATAATGTTGCTAAGATCATTCACATACAGTGTTTTTTCTTTTTTCTTTTTGGCATGTACTTGTGTGTGTATGTACATATTTTCATTTTTCTTGGCTAGGAGTGAAGTTGCTGGGTCATATGTTAACTCCATGATTAATCTTTTGAGGAACTGCCAAACTGTTTTCCACAGTGGTTGTACCTTTTATATTCCTATCAGGAGGGCATGAAGATTCTAATTTCTCCATATCCATGACATCATTTGTTA
Organism: Myotis lucifugus; assembly: GCF_000147115.1. Taxonomy (NCBI): domain Eukaryota; kingdom Metazoa; phylum Chordata; class Mammalia; order Chiroptera; family Vespertilionidae; genus Myotis; species Myotis lucifugus. Next base: position 11,632,517 of record NW_005871055.1, read on the forward strand.
CTGTCTGTTTTATTTTAGCCATCCAAGTGGTTGTGAAGTGGTATCTCATTGTGGTTTTGTTTTCTATTTTTTTGATGGCTATTTATCTTGAGCATCTTTTTATGTATTTATTGGCCATTTGTATATCTTTGGATAAATATCTTTCAGATCTTTTACCAGTGTTTAATTGCCTTATTTATGTTTTTATTATTGAGATTTAAGATCTCTTTATATATTCTAGATACAAATCTCTTATCATATACTAGAGACCTGGTGTATGAGATTTGTGCACTGAGGGGGGAGGGGGCGTTCCTCAGCCTGGCCTGTGCCCTCTTGCAGTCCAGGAGCCCTTGGGGAATGTCTGACTGATGGCTTAGGCCCGCTCCCCATGGGCCTTAGTGCTGCCGCGGAGGTGGGAGAGGCTTCTGCCACTGCTGCTGTGCTCATTAGCTGTGAGCCCAGCTTCTGGCTGAGAGGCACTCCCCCTGTAGGAGCGCACTGACCACCAGGGGGCAGCTCCTGCGTTGAGCATCTGCCCCCTGGTGGTCAGTACACATCATAGTGACCAGTCGTTCCTCCGTCCGGTCGATTTGCATATTAGCCTTTTATTATATAGGATGATTTGCAAGTAATTTCTCCCATTCTGTGGGTTGGTTTTTTACTGTCTTGGTGATGTTTTCTTTTTCCTTTTTTAAGTTATGGTAAAATACATAAATTTACCATCTTGACTATTTAAAATATGTTTTTATTGATTTTAGGGGGGGGCGGGAAGGAGAGAGAGAGAAAGAAACAGAAACATCGATGTGTGAGAGAAACATTGCCTCCCGCATGCACCCTGGGGACCAATTCCCTAACCTGGGTATGTGCCCTGACTGGGAATTATACCAGGGACCTTTCAGTGTATGGGACGACTCTCAGCAAATTGAGTCACACTGGCCAGGGCATCTTAACCATTTTTAAGTGTATAGTTCAATAGCATTAAGTACCTTCATCATCCATGTCCAGAATTCCTTTCATCTTATAAAACTGAAACTCTTTACCATTGAATGATAACTCCCCATACTCTCCTACCTCCAGCCCCTGGTAATCACCATTCTACTTTCTGTCTCTGAATTTTACTGTTTTAGATATCTCATGAGAGAGTCATACAGGATTTGTCCTTTTGTGACTGTTTTATTTCACTTAGCATGATGTCTTCATGTAGATATAGCATATAACAAAATTCTTTTCCTTTATAAAGCTGAGTAATATTCCATTGTATGTATGTACCACATTTTGTTTATTTATTCATCCATTAATGGACACTTGAGTTGCTTCCAGTTTTTGGCTACTGTGTACTTGCTGCTATGAACATGGTGGTGGTATTCTTTGAAGAACAAAAGTTTGCAATTTTGATGAAGTCCAGTATACTTTTTTTCTTTTGTTGCTTGTGCTTTTGGTGCAATATCTAAGACACTGTTGCCTAATCAAAGTTTACAAAGATTTATGTGTACATTTTCTTCTAAGAGTTTAATGGCATTAGTTCTCACATTTAGGTCTTTGATCCTTTTGAGTTACTTTTGGCATATAGTGTGGAGGTCACATTCGTATTTTGTGGCATGGTTGTTCTAAACTTATCTTTCAGGTGTTAGGTTTGCTTTGGTTATCCTGTGAAGTTGGAGCATAAATCTTATAGCAGGGAGCCCTTTACCACCACAGCCATTATCCACCAGAATGGTGCTACTCCCACCTTCTATAGCAGCGGTTCTCAACCTGTGGGTCGCGACCCCTTTGGGGGTCAAACGACCCTTTCACAGGGGTCGCCTAAGACCATCGGAAAACACATATATAATTACATATTGTTTTTGTGATTAATCACTATGCTTTAATTATGTTCAATTTGTAACAATGAAATTGGGGGTCACCACAACATGAGGAACTGTATTAAAGGGTCACGGCATTAGGAAGGTTGAGAACCACTGTTTTATAGGATCCCAAGCCCTCCTCTTGGCTCCACAGGATTAAGAACTCTGGAGCAAAGACTTTGACAGTGGCTATTTTTGCATCTGATTCACTTTTCTTTATTCATTTTTATGATTTCATTCTTTTCACTTACCTGAACAACATCATTAAGCCTCTTTGGGAATCGGAAGTCACACCTGTGTGGAGGCATTGCCTCTTCTATTCTCATTCTTTTTTTTTTTTTTTTTAAATATTTTATTGATTTTTTTACAGAGAGGAAGGGAGAGGGATAGAGAGTTAGAAACATCGATCAGCTGCCTCCTGCACACTCCCCACTGGGTATGTGCCTGCAACCAAGGTACATGCTCTTGACCGAAATCGAACCTGGGACCCTTGACTCCCCAGGCCGACGCTCTATCCACTGAGCCAAACCGGTTAGGGCTCTATTCTCATTCTTAATCACATTCCAGCCGAGTGGTGCCAGGAGGGAATCTTGATGTTGTACCTTAAGGCAGCTTCTCTTCCATTTAAGAAATTTAAAAGATTTAAACAAAGAAAATAACAGTGTTGTTGCCAAAGCATATAGTCTTCACAGTACTTAAAGGGGAAAAATAAATTTAGGCCCCCTCTTCCCCATCCCAGGCCTTTACCACCCTATTATCTGTGTCCATGGGTTATGCATCTATGCATATAAGTTCATTGGTTAATCCCCCTCCCCACCTTGTGTCCTCCCCCCCCCCCCACCCCATCCCTCCACCTTCCCTCTGAGTTTCCACAGTCTGTTCCATGCTTCTATGTCTCTGGATCTATATTGCTCTTCAGTTTATATTGTTCATTAGAGTCCACAGATGAGTGAGATCATGTGATACTTGTCTTTCTCTGACTGGCTTATTTCACTTAGCATAATACTCTCCGGGGTTATTTTTTTCTTTACCACACCAATCATTAAGTGGCACCGCCTTCGCTAGTTGTTGTTTTTTTTCAGTGCTGACAAATAACTTTTACTTTTCAGTAGAAACAAAAACAAAAATAAATATTGAGCTTAGACTGTTTTTATTTTTTTATTTTATTTTATTTTATTTTTTTTTAATATATTTTATTGATTTTTTACAGAGAGGAAGGGAGAGAGATAGATAGTTAGAAACATCGATGGGAGAGAAACATCGATCAGCTGTCTCCTGCACATCTCCCACTGGGGATGTGCCCGCAACCCAGGTACATGCCCTTGACCGGAATCGAACCTGGGACCTTTCCGTCCGCAGGCTGACGCTCTATCCACTGAGCCAAACCGGTCCCGGCGGAGCTTAGACTGTTTTTAAAGTGGCATGCATGTGTATAAACTATTTGCAGATTTTCTATATAATCAGAGATTCTCAGGGTTTCACTTCCCTTTGCTGTTTAAATTAACAGTACTTGAATTCCTAGAACAAAATGCCTAGCATTTTGACAGCTCTGGGGTTCCTGGTTTAGCTCATTACATATTAAACTTTTTCCCTTATTTTTTGGAGGTAAAGGTAGAAGATATTATCATGTTTTTAAAAAGTGGTGAGCATTATTAATATATTAAAAATACTAAATATGATGTAACAAAAAGTTCTTGTCATACTATATGTTAATGTACTTGAGTGCTGAGCATAAGAACAGCATAAACTCAGCTACTTGTTTTTTCCAGAGTCTTCTTGACTCCTAGTTCCTGGGTCTACTGGTTTCAGAATGATGTACTCTCACTCCCCTGGCTCTCCTTTAATCACCCTGAACCCTCTCTCTCTAACTTCCTCTTCAGGAACCCAGTGCTTGAGAAGGGGCACGTGGACCCAAACGTCCCTCAGCGAAACTGGACCTCCTTGTGGTCTCCTCCTCCTAGGTTTTAGCTAAGGCCCACAACCAAGCATGTGAAAGGAGGGCCATCATATATTCATAGGCTGTGAATGAAGTCGTAGGCAGTTTCACACCTATTGTTTCAAGGCCTCTTCAAGGATTCCAGTTTAATTGTAGTTCAATACACTGTTGAATTCAAATATTGAACTTTTATGTGTGCAAGGCTGGCATCCTATATAATAAAAGGCTAATATGCAAATTTCGCCCTCAGGAATTTGACCGACTGGGAGTTCAACTGCTCGCTATGATGTGTGCTGACCACCAGGGGGTGGCGCGGAACTAAGGAAGGCCCTGGCTGGCAGCTGGCAGCCAGGGGAAGGAAGCCCCGTGCACAAATTTTGTGCACTGGGCCTCTAGTATCTTTTATGCCTCATTTTTATGAGGTTGTTACACTTGGGGACCTAGTATAACATAGGTGATTTTTATTAACAAGGTACACTTGTGATGAACATGGTAGACCATAGGTGACCTCAAAGAATCTATAATTAGCCCTGGCCAGTTTTCTTAGTGGTTAGAGTGGGATCAAGGGTTGCAGGTTCGATTTCTGCTCAAGGCCATGTACTTCAGTTGCAGGTTCAATCCCTGGCCCTGGTTGGGGCGAGAGCAGGAAGTAACCAATTCATGTGTCTCTCTCACGTTGATGTTTTTTTTCTCTCTCCTCCTCCCCTTTCCCTTCCACTCTCTAAAAATCAATGGAAAAAATATCCTCACTCCTGGGGTGAGGATTAAAAAAAAAAAAGAATCTATAATTAGTACTCTGTGAATTCAAAGGAGAGGTGAGTGTTTCTAAGAAGTCAGCTGGGATCAACTTTGGGAAGAAGGTTGAGCATGTAGGGCTTTAGATATGTGGAGGTGATGACACTGAACACTGTTTTGTATTATTTAAGTTTACAAAACACTCATACTTTCCATCTCAGTTAACTTGAACTTCAGTTACCCTGCTGATTCCCATGACCATCTTGTCAGTAGGTGGCCAAAATCCCCATTTCACAGATGAGGAACTGAACTTTTAACTGGTAGTGACTTCATATAGCTGTAATTTGAGTCTAAATTTCATTTATCCCTTTTCCAGGAAGTTGTAGTAAAATGAACAAAAAAGCAGAAGAAAGACAAGCTCATATAATATGATGTCTTTAGGATTGTGGGAAGCAACAGTGAAGAGTGTAGAACAGGGATCAGAGGGTCACACAGTTACAAGGAGTGTTGAGACAAGTGGTGAGAGAGATCACAAAGACTAAAACTCTCAAAGGGCTTTGAATGTATGTGTTTTTAAGAAATTGCTTTATTGAGGTATAACTGACATACATAAACTGTTCATATTTAAAGTACACAATTTGATATTTTGTTTTTTTAAAATTATGTTTTTATTGATTTTAGAGAGATGAAAGGAGAGGGAGAGAGAGATAGAAACATCTGCTGCCACCAGCATGCTCCCTACTGGGGATTGAGCCCACAACCCAGGCTTGTGCCCTGACTGGGAATCAAACTGTAACCTCCTAGTTCATGGGTTGATGCTCAACGACTGAGGCACACCTGCAGGGCATACTTTTATAAGTTTTGAATCATGTATGTTTTTGTGAAACATTGCAACAATCAAGATAATGAACATCTATCACCATGAAAAGTTTACTAATGCCCCCTCAAAGAGTTTCTTTTTGAAAAAAAAAAAAATTAAAAAAGACAAGAAAAACATTCTTAAAATATTTTCAGCAGATAAGTTGCAAGAATAATAGGAAGAACTTCTATCATCCTTTATCCAGATTCACCAGTTTTTATTTTTTAATTTAAATCTTTATTGTTGAAAGTATTACATGTCTCCCTTTCTCCCCTAGTGACCCCTTCTAGCCTGTCCCTGTCCTTTACCCCGTTGATCTACATGCCTGTTCTTGTGCCAGTACTAGGCTATTGTTTTTGAAAAAATATTTTTATTGATTTCAGAGAGGAAGGGAGAGAGAAAGATAGAAACATCAATGATGAGAGAGATTCATCGATCTACTACCTCTTGCACACCACACTGGGGATCGAGCCCACAACCTGGGCATATACCCTGACTGGGAATCAAACCGTGACCACCTGGATCATAGATCAGTGCTCAACCACTGAACTCTACTAGCTGCATTTTACTACGCTGTTTTGATTACAGTGGATTTGTAGTATAACTTGATATCTGGTATTGTGATCCCTCCAACTTTGAGCTTCTTCCTCAAGATTACTGTGGCTAATCGGGGTCTTTTTTGGTTCCATATAAATTTTTGGAGTATTTGTTCTAGATCTGTGAAATATACTGTTGGTATTTTAATAGGAAATGCATTGAATCTGTAGATTGCTTTGGGTAGTATGGACATTTTAATGATGTTAATTCTACCAGTCCATGAATACGGTATATTCTTCCACTTGTTTATATCTTCCTCTATCTCTTTTTTTCAACATCCTGTAGTTTTCTGAGTATAAGTCTTTTACCTCCTTGGTTAAGTTTATTCTTAAGTACTGTATTTTTCCGTGTTTAAGATGCTATTTTTTTCTAAAATTGTTAGACTGAAAATTGAGGGGCGTCATATACATAGAAGTCAGCCGAGGAGGGAGCTGTGCGGGTGCGTAGCTGCACATACCTTGTCAAACAGGCTTCTGCTAATCACGAGCCTCATTGTTATTGATGTCAGCTGATGCCGTAATTGGAGGTGGAGGTGGAGAGTGCGCAGATGCAACAGGAATCGGCGTGTTCTGGGCCCATAAAGATGTCAAAAAATATAAAGATAAATATCGGTAAGCAATTGTCTTACTCTGCAAAATTCAAACTGAACATAATCAGCTATGCAAAAGAGCATGGAAATACAGCTGTAGAGAGACAATTTGGACCACCTCCCACTGAGTGTATGATCAGACAGTGGAGAAAACTGAAAGAACAGCTCCTTATGATGCCAAAAAAGAAAAAGGCCTTAAGAGGAAAACCGGCAAAATGTTTAAAATATTGATTTCTTAATTTTGGGTTGGAAAAGTGGGGGGCGTCTTATACATAGAAAAATATGGTATTTTTTGTGGTGCAATGATAAATGGGATTGTTTGTTTAGTTTCTCTTTCTGACAATTGGTATATAAAAATGCCATCAATTTCTGGGTGATAATTTTGTATCCTGCTACATTGCCAAATTCCTTTATTAAATCTAGTAGTTTTTTTGGTGAAGTCTTTAGGGTTTTCTATGTACAATATCATGTCATATGTGAATAATGAGTTTTACTTCCACCTTTCCAATTTGGATGCCTTTTATTTCTTCTTCTTGTCGGATTGCTATGGCTAGAATTTCCAGTACTGTGTTGAATGAGAGTGGTGAAAGCGGACATACCTTTCTTGTTCCTGTTCTTAGGAAAAATGGTGTTAGTTTTGCCCATTGAGCATGATGTTGGCTGTAGGTTTGTCATATATGGCTTTTATTATGTTGAGATATGATCCCTCTATTTACAGTTTGCTGAGAGTTTTTATCAAAACTGGGTTTTGGATTTTGTCGAATGCTTTTTCTGCATCTATTGGTATGATCATGTGATTTTTGTCTTTCAGTTTTCTTATGTGATGTGTATCACGTTTCTTGATCTGTGAATATTATACCAGCCTTGCATCCCTGGAATAAATCCCACTTGGTCATCGTTTATGACCTTTTTAATATATTGCTGGATCCGATTTGTTAATATTTTATTGAGGATTTTAGCATCTGTGTTCATTAGGGATATTGACCTGTATTTTTCTTTCTTTGTACTGTCTATCTGGTTTTGGAATTACAATAATGTTGGCTTCATAAAAAAAAACTTGGAAGTGTTCTTTCCTTTTGGAGTTTTTGGAATAGTTTGAGGAGGATAGGTGTTAGCTGTTCTTTGAAGTTTTGGTAAAAATCCTCTGTGAAGCCATCTGGACCAGGGCTTTTGTTTGCTGGGAGTTTTTTGATTATTGCTTCTATTTCATCAGTTGTTATTGGCCTATTCAGGTTCTCTGGTTCTTTCAGATTCAGTTTTGGAAGACCTTTTTTTTTTTAGGCATTTTTCCATTTCATCCACATTGTCCTGCTTGTTGGCATATAGTTCATAGTATTTTCATACAGTCCTCTTTGTATTTCTTTGGAATCAGTTGTTACCTCACCGCTTTTGTTTCTGATTTTATTTATTTGGGCCCTCTCTTTGTTTCTTGATGAGTCTGGCTAACCGTTCATCAATCTTGTTTACCTTTTCAAAGAACTGGTTTTTTTTAGTATTGTTTTTTTAAACCTGTATAGTATTTATTTCTTTTCTTGTCTTTATTATTTTCTTCTTTCTACTTACTCTATGCTTTTATTGTTTTCTCTTTCTAATTTTTTAAGTTGTAGGGTTAAATCGTTTATTTTTATTGTTTTTTGAGGTAGGTCTGTAGTGCTATGAAATTCCTTCTCAGGACTGTTTTCGCTGTGTCTATTGATTTTGGGTTATTGTGTGTTCATTTTCACTTGTTTCCAGGAAGTGTTTCATTTCTTTTTTATCTCATTGGTAACCCCATTCATTGTTCAATGTCATGGTATTTAGCCTTCATGTGTTCGGATATTTTTTAGTGATTTTACTGTAGTTGCTTTCTAATAACTTCATTCCATTGTGACCTGAGAATATGGTCAATGGATTTTAATCTTCTTGAACTTGTATAGACTTGTTTTGTGTCCTAACATGTGGTCTATGTTTGAGAATGACCTACATGTACTTGAGAAGATTGTATATTCTGCAGCTTTGGGTTAAAATGTTCTATAAATGTCATTTAAACCCATATGATCCAGTGTGTCATTTAGAGTCTCTGTTTCCTTGTTAAGTTTTTGTCTGGAAGATCTATCCAGTGACGTCAGCAGGGTGTTAAAGTCCTCTACTGTGACTGTATTGCTGTCCATCTCTCCCGTAAAGTCCTCTAGAATGTTTTAAAATATATTTAGGTGCTCCTTTATTGGGGGCATATATGTCTACCAAGTTTATATCCTCTTGTTGGATCGATCTTTTTAATATTATGTAATGATCTTTATTGTCTCATGTGATGGCCTTCATTGTGAAGTCTATTTTGTCAGATATGAGTATTGCTATCCCAGATTTTTTTTGTTTTGTTTTCATTTCCATGGAAAAAACTTTTCCCATCCCTTTACTCTCATCCTGTGTGTCTTTTGTTCTGAGGTGGGTCTCTTGTAGACAGCATATAATTGGTTCATGTGTTTGTATCCATTCAACTACCCAATATCATTTGTTAGGAGCATTTAAAACATTTACATTTAAGGTTATTATTGATAGGAACTTATTTATTGCCATTTTAATTCTTATTTTATTTTATTGATTAAGGGATTACATATGTGTGCTTATCTCCCCATTGACCCCAACCTCCCCCCCCACATGCCCTCATCCCCCCGTTCTTTATGCCTATGATTTTCTCTTTTTATTTCTTCTCATTACAGCAATCCCTTTAGCATTTTTGGCAGTGCTGGTTGACCTTTTTTTATCTGAGAAGCTCTTTATTTCACCATCTATTTTGAATGATAGCCTTGCTGGATATAGTAATGTTGGTTTCAGATCCTTGCTTTTCATTACCCTGAATACTTCATAGCATTCTCTTCTGGCCTGTAGAGTTTCTGATGAGAAATCAGCTGACAGTCTTATGAGAGCTCCTTTGTAGGTAACAAATTGCTTTTCTCTTGCTGCCTTTAAGATTCTCTCTTTTGTCTTTAATTTTTGGCATTTTAATTATGATGTGCCTGGGAGTGAGCCTGTTTGGGTTCTTCTTGCTTGGGACTCTCTGTGCTCCTGGCCTTTGTGACTTTTTCCTTTACCAGGTTAGAGAAGTTTTTGCCATTATTTCTTCAAACATGTTCTCTATCCCTTGTTCACTTTTTTCACCTTCTGGTACACCTATTATGTGAATATTGTTACATTTCAGGTTATCCCATAGCTCACTTAAGCTGTCCTGTTTTTTTTCTTTTTGGTTCTCTGATTGAGTGATTTTTTTTCCATGTCTTCTAATTTACTGATCTAATCTTCAGCTTCCCCTAATCTGCTGTGTATTCCTTCCACAGTGTTCTTTAATAGTGTTATATCATGCTTTTAAGAAAAATATATTTTTATTTATTTCAGAGGGGAAGGGAGAAGGAGAGATAGAAACATCAATGATGAGAGAGAATCATAGGTTGGCTGCCTCCTGCATGCCCCAAACTGGAGATTGAGCCTGAAACCCGAGCATGGGCCCTGACTGGGAATTGAACTGGGACCTCCTGGGTCATAGGTTGAGGCTCAACCATTGAGCCATGCTGGCCTTGCGCTATGTCATTCTTCATAGTTACTATGTCTTTTCTCATAGTTGATTTTCTCTTTTTATTTCTTCTCATTACAGCAATCCCTTTAGCATTTTTGGCAGTGCTGGTTGACCTTTTTTTATCTGAGAAGGCAGTTGCCTTCTCCCCAAAGTGTGAGCATCTTTGCCATCATTATTCTGAACTCAATGATAAGTTTCTTATCTCCTTTTCATTTAGCTCTTCTTCTTGAGAATTCTCTTGTTCATTCGTTTGGGGCTTGTTTTTTATCTTCTCATTTTGGCTTTCTGTTTGGGTTTGTGTCTGTGTATTAGGTATATCTGCTATGCCTCCCAATCTCTAGTGCAGGACAGTGTCAGATGTTGTTTGTGACTGGCCCTGAGTACCCCACTTGAAGCTATCAACAATCCACAGGTTGTGGTAGCCTCTGCTGGGGCTGGGTGACTTTGGAAAGGATCTAGATGTGCACTAGTGTCTAGTTTTCCTAGCCCCCGGACCAGGATTGGAATAGGCAAGGATTCAAAGCCTCCAGAGACCTGCCTCTTCCTGCAGTCCCATTGATCCCAGACTTGATTAGTCTCAGGCTATTGACTACAGGGTGGGTGAGAGTTCTTCCAAAGGTGGGGCAGTTGCCTTCTCCCCAGGCAAAAATGGCCTGGATAGCAAAGTTCCACAGGAGAAACTTTTCCTCCATAGTGTGAGGAAATGGGATGGCTGCTGTAGAGCTACAGTCCTAGGGCCCCCAGTCCTGGCTTCTGCTCACACAGCTTCAGTCCACTCTGCCCTCCCTCTGCCAAAGCCCAAGGTGAGTGGCTGCACACAAAATTTTGTGTCTTGGCACTTTAAGAGGGTGCCTGCATTTCCATCTGCTTCTGGCTGGCAGACAGTAACCCTGCTGTTTTTCACAGCAAGATGTTATGTGAGCACCTTTCTCAGTTCTGGTGCTCTTGGCAGGGGAGTCCTGCTTGGGGTTTAAGATCCCAGAATTCTCAGTAGGAACCCCCCACAGCTGAGATGTCCCTCCAGAACTTTAGCTGCTGTCTGTGGGAGCCCGGCCAGCTGCCGCACTTCCTTCCAGTCTCTATGCAGTCTCCACTTTCTGCCCTTGGTTATCAGGGTTCTCTCCAGCTAATCTTCAGTTGATTTTTTTAGGTTGGTTCTTCTATATTTTGGTTTTATTTCCAGTTGGGTCATGGTAGAGTGTCAGTGTAGCTTGTACTTATTCTGCCACCATTTTGTAATCCAGATTCACCATTTTTTAATAATGTCTCATTTGCTTGCAATCTTATGTATATATGCATGTGTATGTGTAAATTTATATAGGAATACATTTATATACAAATTTTCCCCCAATCTGTTCAAGAGTAGCTGATATAATTGTGTTGCTTTATTCTTTAATGTTTTCAGTGTATATTTCCAGAAAATAATGTTCTGTATCCATAGTATAGCTATCACATTCAGGAAATTTATTCATACTGCATTTTTCATTGCATTTTCCAATTTTGTTAGCTTCCTAATAATGTCCTTAATAGCTGCGTTCTTTTTCTTTTGGTACAGGATCCATTGCATTGTTACACAATGCGTTTAAGCTTTACCTTTAGTATTTTTTGATTTGAACAGTTCCTCAGTTTTCATCTTTCATGCAGTTGACAATTTGAAAGAATTTACACATCAGCTATTTTATAGTGTCATAAGGTTTTTGAGCAGGTCAGTCGATATGTTCCATCTAGGCTTGCGGAAGATCACAAGGTGTGAGGCAGATGGGGGTTTTGGGCAGAGTCCGAGGCAGTGGCCTTGTTACTCTGATTATGAGAGGCCTAGGTGTGTGGAGGAAGTACTGACAAAATTACTTGGCTGTGGTTAGAACTGGAAAAGAGCAGAGGTGATTGCAGAGTTCTAATGCTCCAAATCTGGAAAAGTAAATAAAAAATAGAGAGGAGTAAAGAAAAATTGAAAAGGGCAATTTTATGTCCCCGAGTCATCCTATATTTTAAAAGGCTAATATACAAATTGTCTCCTTGACTGGGAGTTCGACCAGGGGACAGGAAGGGCCGGGCCAACTGCCTGCGGCCCCTCCCCCTGGCCGGCCCAGCCCCTACCGGTGCATGAATTCATGCACTGGGCCTCTAGTATCTTATATAATAAAAGGCTAATATGCAAATAGACCGAATGGCAGAACAACTGAACAACCAATCAAAGTGTAATATGTTAATGATATGCTAAGGCTGCTCAACGGCTCTCTATGACATGCACTGACCACCAGGGGACACATGTGGAACATGGCAGGCCTTGGTAGCAGGCAACAGAGTGCAGAAAATGGTGGGCATGAGCCGCTGCGGGATGATGGAGCAGGTGGGGAGGGGGTGGGCGCCAGACCAAGGTGGGGCGCTGGTGGCTGTCATTGGGGTGAACCGCTGGTGGTTACTGAAAATTCTTTGCTCCCGTGTGCCACGGTCCTGCCCTCCTGCCCGGCGCTCACACCTGCTGCTGGTTCCAGCCCTAATCGCTCCATGTTGTCAGTGGGTGCAAGCAGGGCTGGCGCCATCAGCATGTGGGAGTGGTGGCGGCGGGAGCAGGACTGTTGGCAGATGGGACCAGGGTGCCAGCAGGAAGGTCCAGGCGGGGGCACGGAGGATGGAGGGGCAGCTAGGGACCCTACTCATGCACAAATTTCATGCACTGGGCCTCTAGCATACATATATTTCTTAATTCTTTCTGGACATCACCAAACCTCTGATGGTAACTGTTTAGAAAGAGGTTGTGAAAATTTAGAAGTTTTGGATCTATGGCCAGATGAAGCTCATTGCATTGCACATATTGAAGTCGTACTTGAGCACATATTGATAGCTGGGACCCTCCAATTTTAGATGGAGGAAAGTTTGTTCTCTGTTTTTTTTTAAACTTTTTATTTTTATTTTTTTATTTTTATTTTTTTTAAAGAAAGGTAGGGAACTGAAGAGAGAGAGAGAAACATCAATTGGTTGCCTCCTGCATGCCTCTCACTGGGGATCATGACCTCCTGGTTCATAGGTTGATTGCTCAACCACTGAACCATACTGGCCAGGCTAAACTCTTTTTTTCAGTGTCAGCATCTATACAATAGAGATGATAATCTGCACTGTCCTGGATTGCTTTTGACAGTGTGCATGCTAATGCATGTCTTCAAATGGTAATAGGAAAGTTGTTATCTCTGTAATGTACCTATCACGAGCCATGTTTTCCTTTAACTCACATATTTTATAGAGGCAGTTGCCTTATGTACAATCACCACAAAATCATATAAATACTTTCACCCTTTTTGTGAAAATTTAACTCTCTTTTTAATGGAGACTAAACTAATGGAGAGCTAAGTATTACTAGTATAAACTGTTTATAGAATTTTCTGTTGGGCCACGCATGTAATTTTTGCTCTTATTAGTATATGGATACTTACTGAACTATATTCAGAATTTGCTGGATTTCTTAGAAAAGCAATCCATTAGCTTTGGAGACTACAAGCAGTATAAATTGTTGATAATCATATTTATTTTATTTAGTGGAAGGAGATCCCTTGAGTTAAGAGTTTTTGGATGACACATTTATACTTAGATTAACATAGTATATTTTGTATTTCTTTTAATTCTGTATGGTAATTTCATTGCATCAAAGCTTTAAGCAGTTTTATCTTTAATAATCTACTTTATCACAATAAATAGTACTTTCATGATGTCTACTCAAATCTATCCAATTAAAACTTTATAACTAGACTTTTTGCTGCTTTCAAATAACATTTGAAACCAGGTTTTGTAATTGGTTGGCAAAAGGCTTTAGAATATTAACAGAAATCTTCAATACTGAAACTGATGTTAAAATTTCTACCTAATGGATTGCCAGAAGTATTTTTTGTTTATATATATATATATATATATATATATATATATATATATATATATATATATATATATATTTTGTTTTCCTTTCTCTCAGTTATTCCATTACTGAAACATTATCATTGAAAGTTATAATCATATGTTCCTTTACATGTTTACAAAAACGATATTAGATTGGGATAGTGGAGAATTCCACACATTTTGAAAACTTCCAGTAAATAATTCAGAGTGGCGTTGATAAACTTTAAAAAGTGTTAAACTCATACACAGTGTCCCCCTGCCGTGTGCCTGGCTAGCCACAGTTTAATTTATGGTGAGATTGTTACTCTAGCCCTGTGATTCCCAGCCCCGCCCCCCCATCCCCTTTAATCTGAGTATAATTCTCAACACAATATGAATCAATACTAGAATTTTATAAGTGATAGGATATAAGGTAGGCAATACCTAGTAAATAATATTTGGTTATTGCTCTTTTATGGCACAATTTTTAGATGTTCTAAAGCAAAGCATTAGTATAGGTTCTGGTAAATTTTTATGATGCTCCTGTAGTACAGTATTTCTGTATGGTCTTAGGAAGTTCATTAGTGATATATTTTTGCAGTAATAGTATTTGCTAACAGCTTTGGTCACACTACTGACCTGTTTTTTTGTTAATGGCACTATTATGCTATGACATAGTGACAATTCTCAGGTATACAGAATCTTAGAATTGAGACTAAGTCCCCACTCCATTTCAGCATCTTCTGCAGGGGGTCACCTAGTCCTAGTTTATCTCCATTGATGGGGAACTTCTTTGTAGTTTGCAAACTAGCCATTCTCTTTATGGGATGCACTCTCATTTATCAGTGTCCTTAAAGTGTGCTAATAAATAGCTTACCTAGTCCTCTAGCTGTGATGTGGCCAGTTTTAAGCACAGTGGGATTTTTATTTCCTGTGCTCTGGGAATAATTCTTTGGCCAATGTAGCCTAGGATCCTAACAGCTTGTTCAGTACCTTTTTACCCTGATGGTTCATATAAAACTTGCAATCAGCAAACATTTTTTTCACTATTTCCAAGCATATTTTCCTCAGTTTCCCACATCTTTTTTAAAAAAATAACTGTTGAACTTTCAATTTTATCTTGAGTTTTAACAGCATTTTAACTTACCAGTGTAATTTAATTCTATTTTTGATTTTCTTTTTTCATTTTGCTTCTTGTCTTTCACAAGTTTGCTAGTCTGCCTTCTGGCTATTCATGCGCTACATAGAGATATACATACAGAATAAAAAAGGTTTGTTAATAACAGCAACAGTAAGAATTAATGCCCCCTGTGATTCCCACTGTCACTTAAAGAAGTCTTGTGTTCATGGAGTAGCCTATCAATGGATTAATGTCTTTATGGTTGTATTTTTGATAGTTGGAGAAATGTATTTCAATATAATGGTTGTGTTATTTTTCAGAAGTCAGTTTCCCCTTTACCCGAGTTTTATTGTTTTTGTTTTCTTTTTAACTTTTCCATTGGAATATTAGAGGAAAGGTGATTAAATGCAAATGAGGTTTAGTAGTACTCTTGATTAAAGCTGAGAATTTAACTTTTAACTGGTTAACCATTAGCATACTTAAAGCCATATGAAATAATAGGCATAGCCTTAAATCTTGAATGTAACTCTGGAAGCAGATATGCCCTGGGGGTTGCCTCCTATCTGGAGAAGTTTTTTAATGAGCACCCTTCCTCCTTCATGTTTACTTACAGCTCTTGTAATTCTTCAGGAATGAGCAAAATAGGAGCACACTAGAAAATGAAAAAATAATTTTTAAAGGACTGAAGTTTATCAGTAACAATAACGAAGAGCTAACTTTTTTTTTAAAATATATTTTATTGATTTTTTACAGAGAGGAAGGGAGAGAGATAGAGAGTTAGAAACATCGATGAGAGAGAAACATCGATCAGCTGCCTCCTGCACAGCCCCTACTGGGGATGTGCCCGCAACCCAGGTACATGCCCTTGACCGGAACCGAACCCGGGTCCCTTCGGTCCACCGGCCGATGCTCTCTCCACTGAGCCAAACCGGTCTCCGCGAAGAGCTAACTTTTTTAAAAAAATCACTTTGTATGCTAGGCACAGAGCTGTATACTTTCCGTGCACTATCATCACAATAATCCTGAAATAACTACCTGCTATTAACTCTGTATTATGATAGTGGAAGTGGGCTCAGGAAATAGTGGAATTGGCAGAAGACTTGGCTACCTTTGTTTAGATAGATATCTTTGATTTGGGAAAGGCAGTTTAGCCTTCGCCAGAAAAGAAAGAAACTGCCTAGGTGAACTGGCACTGGAGGAAGTGATATGTGCTGAGGTTCTGGGTAATTCAATGAATATTTGTTTTCTTTTTCTTTAAAAAAAAAATGTTTTCATTGATTGTTTATTTATTTATTTACTTTAGAGCAGCGGTTCTCAACCTGTGGGTTGCAACCATCGGAAAACACATAGTATATCAGATATTTACATTACAATTCATAACAGTAGCAAAATTACAGTTATGAAGTAACAACGAAAATAATTTTATGGTTGGGGGTCACCACAACATGAGAAACTATATTAAAGGGTCGCGGCATTAGGAAGGTTGAGAACCACTGCTTTAGAGAGAGAGGAAGGGAAAAGGAAAGAGAGAGAGATAGAAACATCAATGAGAGAGAAATATCACATCAATCTGCTGCCTTCTGCATGCTCCCTACTGGGGATCAAGCCCATAACCTGTGCCCTGACCAGGAATTGAACCAGCAACCTCTTGGTGCACGGGACAATGCTCAATGCACCTAGCCACACTGGCTGGGCTTCTTTTTCTTTTTAAATAAATACCTCTTCTATACGCCTAGCTAGCTCTTTCTACGGTTATGAAATTTGATAATTTTATTTTAGAATAAACGATAAGTCTTTAATGGAATATAGGCTTTTAAATAAGAGAAATGTCAAGCTTATTAATAAGGAGAAATTATACGAATATGATATAATACTGTATACAAATAATTATGTAATGCCAAAGAATAACATTAATCCATTAAATATCTTTTGAGGGGCCTTAAACATTTGCAGATAACCACCAGTCTCACAGAGTGGTTTAGGGTATTTTAAGGAGTAGGAAAAAACCATTTTTGTACTGTTCTCTGCTCTTGGCATGCCAGTGGAAATAAAAAACAAGCTTAAGTTGTAGACATGCTAATGAGATAACTATCTTTTATTGAGCACTTATTTTGTGTTAGATGGTAAGTGCATATTCCACCTACATAAGTCTTTTTTTCCTCAAGTTTTCTTAAAAAATGTCTTTATTGATTTCAGAGAAAGGAAGGGAAAGGGAGAGAGAGATGGAAACATCAATGATGAGAGAGAATCATCTATCGACTGCCTCCTGCAGGCTCCCTATTGGGGATCGAGTCTGAAACCCTGGCATATATACTCTCACTGGAATCGAATGGTGATCTGGTTCATGGGTCAATGCTCAATTACTGAGCAAAACTGGCTGGGCTGTTCCTCTTCTTTGAAGTAGACATTAAAGTTTAGATATTTTAGGTAGATAACGTAGTTAATTAAACATATTAACCACCCTGGCCAGTGTGTTTGGTTGGAGCATTGTTCCATGCACTGAAAGATGGAGGATTCCATTCCTGGTCAGGGCACATACCCAGACTGTGGGTTAGATCAATGTTTCTCACATTGACATTTTTTTTCTCTCCCCTCCTTTCTAAAATTAATTTTAAAAAAGCATATTCTCAAGTGAGGAGAAAAAAAATTTTCTTTAAAATGTCTTTATTGATTTTTTTTAGGTCTCATTTAATTTTATTTTTTCACATATCAGACATTTTCTTTTTTTTAAATTTATTTTTAAATCTTTTTTGTTTAAAGTATTACATATGTCTCCTTTTCTCCCCATTGACCTCTCCCTAGCTACTCCCACCCCCCAGCACATGCCCTCACCCTCGTAATGTCTGTGTCCATTGGTTATGCTAATATGCATGCATAAAAGTCCTTTGGTTGATCTCTTACGCCCCTGCCCCCCCCCCCCCCCACCCTCTTCTGTCTTCCCTCTGAGGTGTGATGGTCTGTTAGATGCTTCTCTTTCTCTGGATCTATTTTTGTTCATCAGTTTATGTTCATTTTATTCCACAAATGAGTGAGATCATGTGATATTTATCTTTCTCCAACTGGCTTATTTCACTTAGCATAATGCTCTCCAGTTCCATCCATGCTGTTGCAAATGGTAAGAGTTCTTTCTTTTTTATAGCAGCGTAGCATTCCATTGTGTAGATGTACCACCGTTTTTTAATCCACTCAAGATGAGAGATATTGATTGGCTGCCTCCTGCACACCCCCCACTGGGGATCAAGACCACAACCTGGGCATGTGCCCTTGACCAGAATCAAATCCAGGACCCTTCAGTCTGCAGGCCGACGCTCTATCCAATGAGCCAAACCGGCTAGGGTGGGTCTATCTATTTTTAAGGCTCTTATTTTTATCTTCTTTTTAAATATATTTTTTATTGATATCAGAGAGGAAGAGAGAGGTAGAGAGAGATAGAAACATCAATGATGAGAGAGAATCATTGATCAGCTGCCTCCTGTACATCCCCCACTGGGGATCAAGCCCACAGCCCAGACATGTGCCCTTGCCTAGAATCAAACCTGGGACCCTTCAATCCGCAGCCCATTGCTCTATCCACTGAGCCAAACCTGCTAGGGCTCTTAGTTTGATCTTTATTGTGCTATTCTCCGATTCATAACCCTGCTATTCAATAAAATGACATTTACTCTTCTCTGCCTTCGTCACCCACCAAAACATTATCCTGTAATATGAAATACAGCTCTTGGGAACTTTGAAGAATGTTTATCTTATTATGAATTGGCATTTATACTTGTACATTTAAAGTTCTTAAATCTTGAACTACTGTGTAAGGAATATTTAAAAATGCAGATGATGTAGTTTTGACAGGCATGTCACATGTTGCTTTCTATTTTGCCAATGAAAGAATGAAGCTGAATTGGTTTATTATTTGCTCAGTGGCCTAAAGTCTGTGTGAGAACTAGACTTCTTATTCATTATGATCTTAGGCTCATACTCTAGAGCTTTCATTCTCTCCAGAGAATTTCACATATAAAACATCTCATTTGTTTTGCATATGTATGGCATAGAATACACATGCTTTAATTGTTTAGAAACTTTGAAAATTAAATACTATTTATTTTTTTTCTTTTCTTAAATATTTTTAGAGAGAAAGGGAGAAGGAGAGAGAGAGAATCAGTTGCCTCCTGCACACCCCCTACTGGGCATTGGGGATCGAGTCCACAACCTGGAATCAAACCAGCCACTCTTTTTTCCCCTCTTCCTCCTCAAATCATTTGATATTTTTTCTTTTGTTCCTTCACCCAGATATAAGTTAGGATGGAAGTTGTGCTGGCCTGTTGAGGCCTGTCTACGGTGGTTCTGTGTCTCCAGAGGCTGGAACTGAATTCCCTGTCTGGCCCTTGTATACCAGGCACATTTTATCTTGGTCTTCTCTTTATCTGTCAAAAGAATCTGATCTCTGTTTCTCTCTCTCTCTCTTTTTTATTTTTTATTTTTATTTTTTTTAATCTTTTATTGTTGAAAGTCTTACTAATGTCCGCCCCCCTTCTACACCCCCCCATCACTGACCCCTGCTAGCCTGCCCCTGCCCTGGGTTCTCATTTTATTTTATTTTAAAATATATTTTATTGATTTTTTACAGAGAGGAAGGGAGAGGGATAGAGAGTTAGAAACATTGATCAGCTGCCTCTTGCACACCCCCTACTGGGGATGTGCCCGCAACCAAGAGGAATCGAACCTGGGACCTTTCAGTCTGCAGGCCGACGCTCTATCCACTGAGCCAAACTGGTTAGGGCTCTCTCTATTTTTTATTTTATTTTTATTGTTTTAATCCTCACCTGAGGACATACTTAGAGAATGGAAGGAGGTTGGGGGTGGGTGGAAAGAAACATCGATCGATTGTCTTCTATACATGCCCCAACCTGGAATTGAACCCAATTTAAAGTGGCTTGGATTCACTAAGGTGGGTGGGGAGGAGCATTTGTGTATGTTTTGCATGTTAGGGTAAGAGTTCTAGAGCAGAATGGATTTCACTTGAAAAAAATCACAAACCTGAAAAACTTAGAATTTGTCTAGTGTTTCTTCTAAGAATCTACCACCACCAATGAGTTGAAATTGGCCATAGGGATTAGTTGCTACTTTCTCGGCCTGTTCCTTTTGTCCCTGGCCCTCCATCTAGACTACCATGTAGTGCCAGTTTATTCTTTTCATTTTGTGGGTGTCCTTTTTAGGTCTTAACTTTTATTGTGTTTCTTTCCTCTGGCACCGACCTTAACTCAGCACAAACAATAGCTTCATCTTCCCTCTGTATTTCAGTCTGGTTCTGCCCCTGTGCTAGCTTCTAACACTTAACCTCCTGTAATAAATAATATTCTTCTTCATAGCCTTTTCGTGCCACCGAGTGACTTCCCATTAGGTAATGACCTGTTGCTCCTACCAGTGACTGACTTTATTGATAGACCTCTTGTCCTTCCTTGCATGTATTTTGCCATCTGCTGAGCCTCTTCATCTGAAATTCTTTTCCCTAACCTCTTCATTAGGCCTACCTTGTCTCATCCTCAAGACTCATTTCCTCCATAGAACTTTCTATAGATGCCTGTTTTGATTCTTGTCTTTTTATCAATATTTCTATCTTTTATCTTTCATGCTTCTTCAAACATTTGACCCTCTGCAGAGACCTCTTTATTTTTGTTGTGTGTGCAGTATTCTTGTCTTAGTGTGGTCTGTTAGAGATATTTGTGTGCCCCTTTTTGAATTTTAGAGAGAGGGAGAGAGAGAGAGAGAGAGAGAGACAGACAGACAGACACCAGTGTGAGAGAGAAATATCAATGTAACTCCTGTACCCCAAATGGGGATGAAACCCGCGACCTAGGTATGTACCCTGACCAGGAATCAAACCCACCACTTTGTGATGTATGGGATGACACTCAAACCAATTGAACCACACCAGCCAGGGCTGTGTTCCATTTAAGTAAATAGTCCAAATAACTTTAAAATATTTTTAAATTCAAGATGACCTTTTTTCTTTCTTCCCCCCATCCCCTAACATACAATTTAATCCGCACATTCTGCCATCTATACCTTCAAAATATATCCAGATTTTCATCCATTTCTTATCTCCTCTACTGCTACCCATGGTCGAAGCCATATTTTTCTCACCTGTTGTTTGCCATGCCTCCTAACTGGTGTCCTGCTTTGGCCTTTTGCTTCCTTTTAGCCTATTGTCTGAAGGGCCAGAGAAATTCTTTGCTGAAAACCTTCCCCCATTGCTGACCAGCTCCCTCAGTATAAAAGCTGAGGTTCCTCTAATGGTGCAGGAGGCTTCCCTGGCCTAATCTTCCAGTTATTCCTCTGACCTCCTTTCCCTCTTTTTCATATTTCTCTGGTCACAGTGACCTCTTTGCAGGCCAAGCATCCTCCTGCCTCAGGGCTTTCGCACCATCATTTGCCTCTGTTTGGAATGCTCTTCTCCAGGTATGAGGATGGCTAACTTTCTTTTTTTCACCTCCCTTAAAAATCTATTGATAATTGTAGCTTTCACCCTCCCCAGTACATTCCACCCACCCTCCTTTCTGCTTTATTTTTCTTCATAGCATTTATTGCCACCTGACCATGTGTCTGCTTGTCATCTCCCCTCTAGAGCACGTGCTCCATGAAGAAAGCATTTTTGTCTGTTTTGTTCATTTCTTTGAACCCAGGACATAGTAGATGCTCAGCAAGTGTTTGTTGCATGAATGTACTTTTCCTGAACATCTGAGTTCACCTTATGCTTTTTACCTTACTGGGGTGACTGGGGGTAGTCATTGGGAACATCCCCCTTTTCTGTTTTATAATGCCTTCTGGAGCTATTGAAACATTTCTTTGTAACTATGTGTTGATTGGTCTCTAGCTACTTAAAAATGGTCTTCAAGCTAGGATGGAATGAGGTTCTCAGGATAACTGTATAATATAGTGTGTTAAATAACTGACCTTATCCTATATAATAAAAGCCTAATATGCTAAGTGTCTGGTTGTCCGGTTGGCCGTTCAGCCAATCAAAGCATAATATGTTAATGATATGCTAAGGACACTCAACTGCTTGCTATGATGTGCACTGACCACCAGGGGCAGACAGTTGACCAGTCGACCAGTTGCCATGAAGTGCACTGACCACCAGGGGGCAGAAGCTCTGACTGGCAGGTTAGCTTGCTGTTGGGGTCCAGCCGATTGGGACTGAGCGAGACAGGCCGGGCACGCCCTGGAGTCCTCCCACAGTCCCTTCCCAGCTGACCAACCTCCTGTGTCCCTCCCCGGCCCCGATCGTGCACCAGTGGGGTCCCTCAGCCTGGCCTATGCTCTCTTGCAATCTGGGACCCCTCGGGGGATGTCAGAGAGCCGGTTTTGGCCTGATCCCGCAGGCCAGGCTGATGGACCCCACTGGTGCATGAATTCGTGCACCGGGCCTCTAGTTTTATATAAATTTTAAATCCAGCGGACTCTAGCTTACGGTCTGAGGGGGTCTCTGTGCTCTGTGATTAGCACTCTGCTTTTATCATTGTCTTTGTCCCTGAATTTCTGGTTCACTATTTGTTCAAGCAGTTTAAATGTGTTCTAAACAGCTGAGATTGCTGGAAGGCTGGCCACCAGATAATGGGTATTGCTAGATGTGTACTTTTTCTCTGCAGGGTCCAGGGCCTTGGTATCTGTCCCACTGACTTAATTCTTCCAGCATCATTCTCAGTAACAAAACCCTCTGTTTTTAGTTTTCCTATATGTAAAATGAAGTGGACTAACTATATTTTCAAGACTTTTATAAACCCAGTGACCTTGAGTCTTATAGGCTACTTTCTGGGTCAGTGGTCGGCAAACTCATTAGTCAACAGAGCCAAATATCAACAGTACAACGATTGAAATTTCTTTTGAGAGCCAAATTTTTTAAACTTAAACTATATAGGTAGGTACATTGTTATTAACTTAATTAGGGTACTCCTAAGGCTTAGGAAGAGCCACACTCAAGGGGCCAAAGAGCCGCATGTGGCTTGTGAGCCGCAGTTTGCCGACCACGGTTCTGGGTAGTGTGTTCAGATGACTTCAATATGGTGCCATCATATTGCAGGATTGTTCTTTGAAACGTAGGGTCATATTCCCGGTAGTGCTCTTGCCTTTCTAAAGTGGACTTAGCTCATAGTCAGCACACATCCTGGTGGTTATATGTATCCAGCCTCCATATTTTCAGCCACTGCAGGAGACAGGACAGTGGGGACCAAGCATACATCAAACAGTTTGGCTTTTAGAAGCATCCTGGCAGGGTTGGGTGAACCTGCACAAAACCACTGTCGTCAGGTTAGTTCCCTGGGATTTACCAACATTTGTCTCTGTATTAAATTTTGTTCTTATTCCTGAAACAGAGTGGCCACTGAAATCAGGAACTAGAACTGCTGGAAAATACCTTTGGAAAACACTATGGTAGAGAAAAGGTAACTCCCACTAGTTCAAATACTGAGTTGCGTGCTAGTTTATTTCTTTCTATTTTTTTCTCTTAAGGGGGAGCTTGACATACTTTCTCTTCTGTCAAAGCTCTTCATAAGCTCTTAGTAAAATGAGCCATTTAATGGTACCAGCAATGAAGGTCCAACTTGAAATCCTATGAGCTGTCCTGTCAGTCCTGGGATCCTGATGGAAGATTAAACATCTGGAAAAGCGGGGCTCCCAGGTAGTCACTCAGGTGGTTCTGCAGTGACCCAAATGTGCTTTCTCTTTGGGGACCTTTTTTAAATGTAGATGCCTCACTAAACTCAACCAAGTAAGAGGCAGGAAGTTCATAGTGTCTGTGACTTGGCCACACTGCCCACACACATATCAAGGTCTTAAGTCAGAGAGACTACCATATACAGTAACACTCATATTGCCAGTGGGAGCCAAGTTGCTGTTGGAACTGCACCTTTGAAGTTCTAGACTTTGATGTGATTAAAGTCTCAGACTTAAAATCCCTCTGTGTGTGGTAACTCTTTTTTTCTTTAAACACCAAACTGAAAATAAGAATTGATTTAGATTGGGGAAGGGTTGGAGAAGCGGATCACAAAGGAAGGAGGCTTCTTCTAACCACATATAACTCTATGTCACATCTGACCTTTTATGCTCTCCACTTCTAGCTGTTCCTCACACAGACCCTGCTACCCTCCAAGAGAAGATACTTTTTTACTGATTTCAGAGAGGGAGAGAGAGAGAGAGAGAGAGAGAGAGAGAGAGAGAGAGAGAGAGAGAGAGAGAGAGAGAGAAACATCAATGAGAGAGAGAATCATTGACCGGGTGCTTCCTGGGGATTGAGCCCGCAACCCGGGCATGTGCCCTGACCAGGAATCGAATCATGACCTCCTGGTTCATAGGTTGACATTCAACCACTGAACCACGCCGGCTAGGCTGGAGGACACTTTGACTTTGCTTGTTTCATTGACCTAGTGATAATCCTGATGGAGAAATAAGAGTTTATGTGCATTAGGTGTTCTTTTTAACCAAGATCTCAAAGTTCAAATACTTGGGATCATCCAGCAGATTTCTTAAAATTGTGGCTGGTAAAAGTTTAATTCTTTGCCCTTGTGTTGCTGATGAAAAAGTATGGGGAAAGGGAAAACAAAATTTGTGGATCATTTCCTCTTTAAACTATTGCCGTTAAAATTCGAGATCAGTTGATATACTAATAATGGAATTGACTTAAGAAAACAAACAAGAAATTTTTGTGCCTAGGACTTAAAAATTTTCTTGGCCATTGAAATTGTAGGGTCATCCTACTTTTTGAAAGAAATCTCCATAGATATGCTTGCACTTGTGTATGTGTGTATATTTGTATGTGTATGTATGTGTAACACACACATATATATCAAGAATCCCTTCTGTCTTTTTCCATAAGGTTGAAAACCTGAAGTGTCATCCTGATATTTAGTTTTAAAGATTCATGGAGACTCTGTAACATCTTTTTCTTCATAAAGGGCACATCTTTTGATATTTTAGTGTCTGTGGTGTGCTGCGTGTCTGCCATATTCTGTGCCATTTGAGCTTTATAGAACCTCATGGAAGAGGTGGTGAAGTCCAAATTTTGTCCATGAGACTCGAAGTCTCCACTGTGTGACAGTTAATAAATGGAAGGTGGCCCTAGCTGGTTTGGCTCACTGGATAGAGCGTCGGCCTGGGGACTTAAGGGTCCCAGGTTCGATTCCGGTCAAGGGCATGTACCTTGGTTGCAGGCACATCCCCAGTAGGGGGTGTGCAGGAGGCAGCTAATCGATGCTTCTCTCTCATCGATGTTTCTAACTCTCTATCCCTCTCCCTTCCTCTCTGTAAAAAATCAATAAAATATATTTAAAAAAAAATAAATTGAAGGTGGCAAATTGGAACTTCCAAGTACAGTGCTTTCTCTGACTGGCTTCTAATAGCCTAACTAGATGGATCCTGTCCTTGGTAATTCCTGTATTAGGCAGGGTAAAACTTTGCCCCCAGTTTTTCATTTTTTATACTATTGAAAACACTAGCTGTGATGGCAGGAGGGAGATAGCAGGGCTCTTGAGAGTGCAGTTTTGCCTTTTAAAACTTATTAGTACTTGAAAATGAAAACACCACCAAATACAACTTGTGTTTGTCTTTATGTGTTCTTTCTTCATTTCTCCATTTATGCTCAGGGGCACACTAAGAGTCAAGTGAGAAGGGAATGGGCAGTAAGTCAGTGGGAACTTCTAGCAGGTTTTATTTCCCCCTAAGATTTTTTAACTGATTTTTAGAGGAGAGGAAGAGAGAGAGAGAAACATTGATGTGAGAGTGAAATATCAATCAACTGCCACTTGCACTCCCCCAACCAGGGATGAGCCTGAAACCTGGGCATGTGCCCTGACCGGGTATTGAACCCACCACCCTTCGGTGCATGGGATGATGGCCAACCAATTGAGCCACACTGGTCAGGGCTCTAGCAGATTTTATTACCTCTCAGCACCATTTCATGGAGATAGGATGGAATGATGGCTTCATTCTCTCAACATAATAAGTCAGCAGAGTTACGGATTTTTTTTTTGTCTTCAAATGTTCTTATCCACTGAGAACCTTATATATAATTCTAAATTCATTGGTCATACGCTGACATATATACTCTGTACTTAATATTGGCTACAGTGATGAAGTCTTGTTCAAACAGCCTTTATTTTTAGCCTTGGCTGGTTAGAGTGTTGGCTTGGGGATCAAAGGTTTGGGGTTCGATTCCTGGTCAAGGGTGTGTAATGGGTGCTGGTTCGATGATTAGCCCCTGAAACGCATACAGGAGGCAAGTAATCCAATGTGTCTCTCTCACATTAATGTTTTCTCCCCTCCTTCCCTCCCTCTCTAAAAAAAATTAAAAAAAAATAATGGGAAAAATATCCTCAGGTGAGAATTTAAAAAAATGTCATCACTACCAAACATTTTTTATTTTTAAATGTATAGAACCTACTGTAGCACAATTTTGGGTACATTCTGAAGTAGTGTCATCAGTGGTTTTCGGAAGTCGTAAGTTTACGTAGAATATGTTTAAATAGCAAGACAGAACAAACTGTTCTCCTGCTCACTCATTCTAGTTATTTTATCTGCAGACATGATCGGTTTTATAGTCCATATGAAGTACAGATGTCATTGGATAAGCATTCTTTTTTGGTAAAGATGTCACTTTCCCCTAACTTGAGAGCTTGTGATAATTAAAGACATGGGGTTCTGGAATGAATGTATATATTTATGTATAAATAAATGTAGTTTTATAAATCCTGGCAACTTTAACAAAAGGTGTGAAAGATTTTGGCTGTCATTAACAGCATTATCATGTGGTTGACAGTTTAAATAAGCCGTACTTTATCTTGATGAAGTGAATGCATTTAATTGGTTATCTTGACCAACCAGGTATTTGTTGGTCAAAACTTAATTTCTTTCTGACTGTTTATATTATTTTTCCTCCTAAGTGTTCATGAGGTATTGTTTTTATAGCTTACATTGAAAACATGCTTTTTCTATTCAAAGTGGATTGTAATATAGAGCTTTGTTGATAAAAAATAAAAATGGTAAGGCGGGATGACTTAGTTATTTTTATATTTTCCTGTAAAAACAGCCTCAGTTAAGCAAGCCACAAAGAGCCATGATGTATTTCCTCCATCAGGATGGAAAATAAGCCATTTATTATTTCAGGTCTGACTCACAGTGAACCTGCTGACACTGGGATGTTTTAAAATCATAATCATAAGGAACAGGTTAGGGCAGAAACTTGGACGCTAGGCCTAGGATTACCTGCTTATTACAATGTTTAACAACTTGGATGCTTTAGGTTTTCTGGCACAATGTCTTAAACCTCACACACTAAATATCCCCTTGTTGTACAATTATTGCTTGCCAGTTTTAGATGGTGCCAAATAGACAGATGCCTCATCATAATTACCATTTTTTAATTTTGATGTTATAGACATATGTTATCTTCTCTCTCTTTCCCCAGTATGCTTGTCTTTCTCCCCACTCTGACAGTTAATAGCTACACGTGTGATTGCAAAGAAAACTAGTTATAGTGAAATTTATCATATGGTAATAGATGTGCTTCTTTATCAATACATTAAAACAATAGGATTTAGTAGCAAGTCAACATAATTTTGAGGTACTCATCACAAGTAAATAATATTTTGAATTTTTGACAGCAACTGTAATGTGAAGGTATCAGATTTCCATTGGTGTGAGAGTCACAGGTACTACTAATACTGTGCTGCAGTACCAGTTTTCATAATTGAAAGAAATGCTAAGTTTCAGTGAGAGATTAGTAAAAATAAAAATATATGTTTTTTTCCCCTTAAGTTCACTAAATTCTTTGAGTTCTATCCATTGGCTTCTATGTTAAGAACCCTTGGCCCTAAGGGATTTTTTTTCCCTGAAGACTATCTTCAGATATCAGTTTCAATATTTGCAAATCCAAGCTTCCCTGAAAACATGCTATTCTACTGTTTTTTGGTTCAAAAAGAGAGAGGATTGTTTAACTTTGTTTTCCTGGTCAAATGCTGGTTAACTAGAGTCCAAAATGGACAAATCGGCCTTTGTTTTCCTAAGAAGATCACCAGCTGTTTGGATATCAAAAGATAGATGCCTTCAAACCTGTATTCATGCATAATTTTGTACACACACCACGCATATAATACTGTGTATACTGATATATAAAACGTGAAAATTGTATACTTTCAAAAATAATTTTATCCTTTTCATTTTATAAGACAGGATAAAGAAAGGAAACAAATTAACCTTGCCACAGAAGGCAGAAGGAAAATAAACAGTAGATTCTCAGTTTGGTTCTACCCTCCAGATGACTTTATTGAATGTGTTTTGTCATCCAAACGTAATTTATTTCAAGTCTACTGAGCTTCAAAAATTACAGAAGATAATGATAATTAATTAAATTAAAGTAGTTTTAACAACATTGAGCTATACACTGGAATAAGAAAATGGCTAAATTGAAGTACATTTACATTGAGTGGACCTTTAAAAAGATTATTAAAAATTTGTATTTTAATACTTATTTCAGTTTAGAGTTTTTTTTTTTTTTTTTTTTAAATATATTTTATTGATTCTTTACAGAGAGGAAGGGAGAGAGATAGAGAGTTAGAAACATCGATGAGAGAGAAACATCGACCAGCTGCCTCCTGCACATCTCCCACTGGGGATGTGCCCGCAACCCAGGCACATGCCCTCGACCGGAATCGAACCTGGGACCCTTCAGTCCGCAGGCCGACGCTCTATAATTTGTATTTTAATACTTATTTCAGTTTAGAGTTTTAACAGAGTCTTTTAAAAATCTTTAGTATCTGCATTAAAAAATACATATACTTCTCACCTATCTGTAGGATCCATCATATAAGCTGAAAATTAATTTTTTAATAAATTAACTGTGATTGTGACAAATCTTACTGCTTTGAAAGGAGAAGGTGGCATTTCATGAAGTGATACCAAAAGGATATATTTTTCTCCCATTTACAAAATATCTACCTTCAGAATCAGTAAAGCACTTGGGTGATAATTTTAATTTAGAATCCTATTCTTTTTGGAAGATAATTCAAATAAAAGATGGCCTCAAAATTAGTAAAATGTAAATAAAAAAGAGTAAAGGGATTGTTACTTTAACAGGGAGCTAATACTCTGAGGGGATGCACAGTGACAGATAACCAGAAGTATGAATTCTTGATTTGAAGGATAAGACATTCTATCAGTCAGCTTTTGCTGCATAACAACCTCAAAATCTCAGTGGCTTATACACTTATAAGCATTTATTTTTTGCTCACATGTACTGCATGAAGTTGTCTGGGGCAGCTCACTGTTTCTCACTTTGAGGCCCAGTTTGGAAGGTAAGTAACTATCTGTTCTTCTTATGGTGGTATCAGATGTGCAAGTTCCTCAGTTAGTGTCAGGTTCACTAGCATCCCATTGGCCAAAATAAGTCGCATGCAAAGCCTGAAATCAAGGAGTAGGGAAGTACTTCAGCCAACCAGAGTTGATGCTCATTTGCAGATACTCAGTGACAATTCTAAATAGTCCAGAGTGTCATAGTTGCTGCTTGCAACTTTAATAGCATTGTCCATGGAAAATAAGTACATGGGAACAATTGAGACCATTAATTCTATTTACCACAAATGCTAAAAATATTAACAGCTGAAGAAAGCATTTGGTTATGAGAATATATGGTACTACCTTGTTGCCTTTGGTTTTTGTCATTTCCTCTGCCCCAAGAAACACCAGTTCAGCTTTTCATATGACTTTGGACTTAACTGAACACATCACGGGCACCTTACTATCAGGTAATGGGCAAGAGAGAGGGAAAGAGAATGGGGTTGAGATTTAGGAGATCTGGATTTTAAATTTATTCGGCTAGAGACATGTTTGAAGACCCCAGGCAGTTCACGTAGTTTGTCTCTCTGTCTTGAGTCACTCATTCTATAAAATGAAGGACTTGGGCTAGTCTGTCGCTGTAGTTCCTTCTACCACTAGAATTGAGATTTCATTTCCTATCTGTAAATACAGGTTTCATTTATTGGCCCTTCTAGTCCACCTTATGTTGCTAAGTGTCAGAATGATGTAAAACACCCAAAGGCAACAGAAATAACTTTAGTAGCCAAAGGAGGTCAAATAGTGGATGAGAATAAAAGCACTGAATGTATAGAGACTTATTATCTATGTGTTTTATAATGAATACTGACTACTGAATGTTGTATTTGGGGTTATAGACTCCTCCAGTAGGCTCTAAATTCCCTGAGAGTGGAGACAATACCTAACTTTATTTTTCCCTCTCCCTCCTATTCATCCATCATCCATCCATCCACCCATCCACCCACCCACCTATCCATTGTGCCTAGAACAGTGCCTGATGTGTAGCAGAGCACATTTGGAACAAATGAAGTAAGATGCCTCATGTGGGAAATTAGCGAGGGAATAGCCTAAAAGCATCTCCAATGAGAATGTGGGTTTTCAAGGACTCGTTTTTAGTGAGTTGGATGTGTAGTTGTCTGCCTCTGTGGGTTTGCAATGTTACAGTAGTCCAAGGATTGCAACATTGATATAAATATCAGGTACTCTGACTCCTTGCTGTGTCTCTGGCATTTTGCTAGGCACTCAGGGTGTAGGACAAGGAAAAATGGTCACTGTCCTCCAGTTTTTCATTTCTTGCAGTTGCAGCACCTTGTGTCTCCCTCTGTAACAGAAGTATGGACAAAGCACAAGGGGGGGCATGCACGAGGCAGCAGTGACCTCTGGTCAGGAGGGACAGGGAGACCTCACTTATAAGAAATTTGAGGGATTTATGGAGAGCCTGTGCATGAAATGGCACAGTTTATTTTGGAAGCCTAACTACAAAGTCTGAAGGGAGAGACAGGGTGAGACAAAGCTTCAGAGTCAGGCAGTGTTTAGATCTGAGAGCCTTGCATAAACTTGATCTTTACCTGATGGAAAAAGAAAGTCACCAAGGACTTTTAATCAGGGTCAGAGATGTGATGAGATAAGTTTTTTAGAAAGTGGGGGTGAAGGACCCTGATTTGATAGTATGGCTTGGGAAGAATGGAAGGTGAGGGGGATTCTGGCAAGTAGAGAGTCTAGCATGGACAGTCACTTCCACAGCCTTCCTCAATCTCTTGGTACCCTGTCTTCTTCCCTGTTCTTCCAAAAAATAAAGAACATGGTATGTGGTCAGTTAAAACCTCCTTTTCATAAGTTGACAGTAGCTGATGTACTACTTCTGAAATGTTGCTATTCTTTGAAAGAGTCTGTTTTAGGTTAGATAGCTTCAGGTGCCAGGATGGGTGTGGTATAATCTCAGTGTTGAATGGTGATCTAACCTCAATTTGGTAAATAGTCAACTTGGCTATGTTTGAAACCAAGAGCACATTTGGAACAAATGAAGTAAGATGCTTCATATGGGAAATTAGCGAGGTCATTTTGACCTTCAATTTTTACAGTTTATCTTGCTATCTAACATTTGGAAAAACTGTTTTCACAGTGTTTTGGTTAAGTAGACATTGCCTTTCTATAAGTTCCACTGTATTATCATGTCAGAATATTTTTTTCTATTCTCCCAGGTTTTTGGTATTTTTTATTATTCAGCCCATGTACATATTCTAATTTTTTATCTCATGGCACACATAAACTATTTATTGGAATTTGCAGCACAAAATAAACACATTGTCTTTTTTGCCAATCTGACAAAAAACAGGTATAATTTTGATTTACAAAAAATAATTATCTACCCTTTTGCTCCATAGTGACTTAAAAAAATCAGGTGCCTATACTTGTATATAAGGATTTCCAAGCTTTAACCAAGCAGACACAACCTTATTATGCAACATGACCAATAAGATGCAACTCAATTATATGACCTATATACTAGTATTTATGGTTCAAGACAAGGCATTCACACCAGATGACTATTGTATTGTCTGTTGTAAGGGAAAAGAGGTCAGTGCCTCTGACTAAATAGGTATTGCATGTTTTAAAAATTCTTATGGCACACCAGTTGAAAATCACTGTTATAGATGATTAGGTTCATACCTGCTAGCTATAAATCACGTATATGGAGTGGGGCAAAAGTAGGTTTACAGTTCTGAGTACCCAAAACACAGAGTTTGTTCTTATATTACTACTACAGGCCCGATGCATGAAATTCGTGCAAGAGTAGGCCAGTAGGCCTTCCTTCCCCCAGCTGCCAGCACCGACCCAGGCTTCCCTCACAGCCCCGGCTTCATCCGGAAGGATATCCGGTCTAATTAGCATATTATGCTATTATTATTATAGATTCATTGTATCATTTTCCATGTGAACAACTGTAAACCTGCTTTTGCCCCACCCTATATTAAGAGACATCTCTTAGTGGTTAATGTTGGCAGCACTTTTGGTATAGTTTGTGGCATCTTTTAAAACACTATGATTATTTTTAACATTATGATTATTTTTGTCAGCCCTGCCACAACACAGTTTCTTCATTAAGAGGCTAACAATTGATACTTAAATATTAAGGGCAAGTGAGTAGAGGGAAATGTAAAAGGGAATAGTTTGGGTTTCAGTCACTAGAAAGGTCACATTGGGTTTAGAAGCACCAGGAAAAATAGAACCCACACTTAAGATGAGTGCTGAAGTGTAGGTAGACTTTCAACAGGCTGTGGCTGTATTTTGGGCCAGGCAGGGAAGAGATTCAGGGTGGTAGGAGCAGCCTGAACAAAGGGATGGTTGTAGGAGAGGGTGGCGGGTAGAGGCAATTGAGAAGTGGAGTGTAGTTGGAATTGGATTACTGGTAATAATGCCGGAAAAGTGAAGGCCTTGTCCATTGCTGATAGTTAATTTTTTTAATTCTCACCTGAGGGTGAGAGAGAGAGAGAGAGAGAGAGAGAGAGAGAGAGAGAGGGAGAGAGAGAATGAGAATATGAATATGAATCATCAATGATGTGAGGGGGAAACATAGATCACTTGCCTCCCATAGGCACCCTGATCAGGGTCAAAGCCAAACCCTCAGCCTTTTGGTGTATGGGATGACACTTCAACCAACTGAGCCACCTGGCCAGGGCAATAC
Organism: Myotis lucifugus; assembly: GCF_000147115.1. Taxonomy (NCBI): domain Eukaryota; kingdom Metazoa; phylum Chordata; class Mammalia; order Chiroptera; family Vespertilionidae; genus Myotis; species Myotis lucifugus. The sequence continues at coordinate 11,665,630 of NW_005871055.1, forward strand.
TATTAAAGTTGTAAGCAGCAACTATGACACTCTGGACTGCTTAGAATTGTTACTGAGCATCTGCAAAGAAATTGGAATTATCCTCAAAATATCCTGAAAAATATCCACTTGTTCCTTGGTCAGGGAATAAAATTATATGACCAAAGCAGTGATTTTTAAGTTTTATTTTTTTATGTAGTTAATTTACTCCTGTAGACATGTACTACTAACTTTTAGTATTGACGTTTTCTACCTTGTGTAATTTTGCTGACTAAAAATGAGGACTGGATAATAGTTGATAATATTTTTTTATCATTGGAAATTTTGAGTTGCCAGTTTTGTCCACCTAAAAGCATGTTAATAGGACTTTAATTTAGCTGAGCATACATTTTTTCCCCTGGGGTTGCCTGTTCCTTTACTATTACAAACTCCGAGTGCATATTTCAGAGTTTTAAAAAAATGTTAAATAATATATATATATATATATATATATATATATATATGATGAAGAACATTCTACCCAGGTTTGTTATTTGATTTTGAGTAAATCAAGAACTATGTACCCAGGTTTGTTATTTGATTTTGAGTAAATCAAGAACTATGTATCAGTTTTTAAATTCTGGAAACAGACCCCAGGTTTCTAGGGAATTTAATAAATGTGATTATTCATAGCAAATCTGCATTCCTGAAGTAGTTTAAGAATCAAGGGAAAGAGTTTGTGTTAAATAGGAATCAATTGGATTTTAGGAAGAAGGAGGAGATACTTATAGCTGTTTTGTTGTCTATGATATTGAATAGATACACTTTTGGTTTCTGTCTGGAAAAAAATAGCATCTTAGTAACATAGTGGTGTGTGGTTTGTTCTACATAGGACTGTTTTTAGGGATGGCAGTAATATTTACAGATGTGTGAGCAAATACAGAGCTGTCTAATGTAGAGCCAATATTACCTGTTATGATATTTTCAAAGAAGAAAGCTTCCAGCAGAGAATGGCTACCTTTTAGTCATCTGTAGTATAGATTATGCATTTCTCTGCCTTCTTATCGATGCTGGGGGCTTGGTGTCCTTGCATAGTGTCAATATAACTTTATCCTGAAGGCATCTGAATCTATTCTAATGTAAGTATAAAGAACACAAAGGAAGATAAACAGTCTAAGAGAACTACATATAGCCCAGCTGGTGTGGGTCAGTGGTTGAGTGGTGACCTATGAACCAGGAGGTAATGGTTCAATTCCCCGGTTAGGACACATGCCTGGGTTGTGGGCTTGATCTCCTGTAGGGGGCATGTGGGAGGAAGCCAATCAGTGATTCTCATCATTGATGTTTCTTTCTTTCTCCTTCCCCCTTGTTCTCTCTGAAATCAATAAAAATATATTTTTTAAAAGGAGAGAACTACATAGATAGACTATATCATGTATTCTAAAGCCCAGGAGAATTAAAATTATCAGGCATCAAGCTAATTATGAAATACCTGAGTTACTTGAGATAAGGTAAAACCTTATATGTGCACATTAATAAGTGTGTACACACACACACATACACACGCGCGTACGCACACACCCTATATAATAAAAGGCTAATAAATCAACGAACGGAGAAATGACTGGTCACTATGATGTGCATTGACCACCAGGGGCCAGACTCTCAATGCAGGAGCTACCCCCTGGTGGTCAGTGCGCTACCACAGAGGGAACGCCACTCAGCCAGAAGCCAGGCTCACGGCTGGCGAGTGCAGCAGTGGTGGCGGGAGAGTCTTCCCTCTGCGGCAGCGCTAAGGATGTCCGACTACCAGCTTAGGCCCGCTCCCCGGGGGCTCCCGGATTGCGAGAGGGCACAGGCTGGACTGAGGGACCCCCCCCTGAGTGCACAAATTTGGTGCACCAGGCCTCTAGTACATATATAATATCACTATTCAGATTTTCCAGAAGATGGACCTGTAGGAACAAGTAACATTCAACTCTTACACATTTAAAATGTTTCTTGAGTGGCAAGTCTTCATTTTATTTTTTAGTGGAAATTGAAATAATTTAGGCTTATTCTATCACATTCAACATAAACCTTTTTTAAAAATTGTCCTCTGTGTAGTCTTCCCTTTTGCGCACAAATAATTTAGGATAATCTTGGTGGTAAAACCAGCATCTACTCTAGCAGCTCTCTTAGCTGACATTTGCTTCACCATCGCACATCCTTGTTCTCTATTCTCTCCATAAAGCACCCTTTGTGGCACTCCGACTGCCTAAGCTACCCTCAGTACATCAGTTTAGTCTGTATTTCTCCTGGAAGTCAGTTGTGTTTTTTCAGACGTTTGTGCAGTTGTATTTGTTTTCCTGATTAATGAAAATTAAATATTAAGTGAACCCATTAAATAGCAATGAAATAATTATCTATAGGAAAACTAAATCAAGCACTTTGGAAAGACTTAAATTGCTGATAAATTAGGTGTGATCATACCCTATACAAGATGAGGGGAGAGCATGAAAAATTCTGTAGTTGGATTGCTGTGCAGTGGTTAGGGAGATTCCTCCACTCTCAAATCAAAATTATAAATTTTTGGTAACAATGCACTATGGGTTTATAAGAAAGACAAGAAGTCCAGCCATAGGACCTTGCCTAAAAGGAAAGGTTTTACCTTATTTCAGGCATGTTTATATGTAAGTTTAAAAAATGTTTTAAACATGTTTTTATTGATTTTTTTAGAGACAAAGGGAGAGAGAAATAGAAACATCCATGTGGGAGGAACATCAATTGGCTGCCTCCTGCACCCCCTCTACTGGGGATTGAGCCCGCAACCCAGGCAGGTGCCCTGACCAGAATCGAACCAGTGACCTCTTGGTGCATGGATTGACGCTGAAAACATTGAGCCACACTGACTGGGGCTATATGTAAAATTTTAAGGTAAATGGTTAAGGCTTGTATGTAATTTAAAAATGTTATGTATTTTAATTGTTTTTACTTGAACAATTAGGATTTTGGTCTGTTTTGGATTGGATTGGATTGGATTGGATTGGATTAAATAGCAAACATGTTTTAACCTAATGGTCATTGATAGTAAGAACATTGACTGCCAAAAGGCACATCTAACCTACTTTATTAGGGATATAGACTATTTGTCCTCATTACCTAATATTGAAATTATAGATTTATCTTAAGCATGTGCTGGGAGCAGTCTAAAATGCAAATAAAAGGCATAGGCATAGTAAGAAGTTGAGAGACTTACAGTGGTGTAGCTATTGAGTGACTAAGGAGGCAGTGAGTGGGTGAGTTAGTGTGTGTAGTGTGTGCCTGTGTGTGTGGTGTTCACATTCATTCTTTACTCATCCCATACAAAGTTCCTCTTGATTGGGACCTTGAACTCTGTACCAATTTCATAGCAGTGTGAATAACATAAAAGAAAATTTTGCTTATCAAATAGATGGGCTTGGTAATATGGCTTTTTTCGTTTTGCATTTAGGACCAATTTTACATGTTTCAACTAAAAAGGATAATACTCTTAATATACTCCCAAATCTCTGGCACAAATCCTGGGAAAACTTTAAAATGTTTGGCACTCAGTGGCCAAAGGTGGCTGTGTAAATCATACCTACTGATAGAATGCATTGTGTTGGGATAAAATTAAAAGAACATTTAAAAAAAATCCTTACCCAAGGATTTTTTTAAGATTAAAAAAAAATTGATTTTAGAGAGAAGGGAGAGAGAGAAAGAGCAAGACATTGATTAGTCACCTCCCATACACCAACCAAGTATTGAACCCGCAACCTGGGTATATGCCCTGACCTGGAATTGAACCCATAATCTCCTGGTTCATAGGTTGAGCTCAACCACTGAGCACACAGGCCGGGCTGAAATGATTCTTGGTGTTTGTGATTCTGTTGCTTCGCATTAGCAGCAGTGCAAGAACTGTCATCAGTTTGAAAATGTGTTGACCAAAAAAAATATATTATTAATTTCTGTGGATTCTTTTAAGTTTTAAAAATGAACTGTGTTAATAAACACTGACTTTATAATCATTCAAAGTATATATATAGGTATCTATCTATCTATCTATGTGTATATTTTGGGGGACATTGTCATGTACATTGTTTGTGCATCTTCCCCCATCTTCTACATTTAATCCCCAAGGGATCTGTATTAATGAATTTTATGTTTTGAACTTAAATTTTTTTTCCTTATCCTAAAAAGTGAAACTGGGGAGAAAGAGAAGGAAAGCTTTTCAAATTTCCTTTGAAAGCTTTTATTTATCTCATATATATTCCTTTTGAAAATTTCTCTGTACAACAGGCTTTGTTATTTTGCAAATGACTAATTTAAATGCCAGAGAATATGTTCAAATTCACTGTCCCTTGGTTATTATGTCACTGTTTCTTTTCTCAGATTCACCTTCAGAAAGTAAGGAGAGGAAGCATAACCTACCTGCAGTTAAGGCATAGGTTGGTTATTTAATTTGTAGCTGTGTATATATAACTTCATTATTAACAATAACATACATACCTCCATAGAGGTCCAATTACCTTGTTTTTACATCTCTAATATTTGATAATCTAGATAGATTTTCTATGGTATAATTTTTTAGATTAGATAACAGGTCTGAACTGAGGATATTTGGTGATATTTCTATTTCATAGTATTTATCAAATGAAGGCGTTACTTGTAAAACTATGCTTGTAGAAAGATAGACTTAGTTATTGCTCTGTTTCAAAAGAATATCAGAGTAAGAATAACATCTTTGAAAACTTGTACCAAAAGTGCAGTTTGACAAAAGCCATTTAACCACTCAGAATTTTAATAGGAATTCCAAAATCATATTATAGTGAGTATTAATGTATAGTGTGTTGGGCAGTTCGGTAGATTGATTTGTTCAGATTTGCTAGGAGATTTGATGAGAGGAAACTTGACTTTAAATGTGTACTTATATTTATAATAAAAATATGATCCTTAAAGAAAATCTGAAAAATAGGGAAAAGAGTCAGCTATATTTTTCTTTTCCTTCCAGTTTTATTGAGAAATAATTGACATCACTGTACAAGTTTAAAGAGTGCAGCATGAAGATTTGAATTACATATACTGTGAAATGGTTACACAGTAGTTCAGCTAACAGCCATATTTTCAGCCATATTTACTTAATGAAACAAAACTTACTGTTTTATCAATGCTTCCATGCTCTTTTTTTTTTGTACTTTAAAAAAAAATCACTGCTGAGTGCTATGTATAGAACCTGCCAACTTGCTTTTAATTAATAGAGTAAGTTCAATCAGGGAATAATGTAAAATATGATCATAGCACAACTGGAAGTGACTTGAGCCCCTAAAAACTAGCTTCAAGTTAAAGCTAAATTCCTCTTTTAATATTATTTATCGTCCTCATTTAGAGAAAACAGTCATGCTTCATCTTAAAGGATTCTCATTTAATATTTCTCCAAAACTGGGTTTTAACAAATTCAATGACTGTCATGTGGTGAAAGTGATAGTCTGATGAAGGAGAAAGGTGAATGCAAAGAAGAAAAACGGAGGGATTGTGTTATAATCTCAGTCCATGGGATACTTTAATACACAGGTGGAACCCATGTTTCATGTTTCAAAACACCATTATTGTCCAGACATTGATCTCAGGTTTTCTGTGTGTTTTTTTTTGTGTGTGTGTGTGTGTGTGTGTTTTTTCTGTCTGTTTTCAGCTTTTGTTTGTAGTGGATTTCTTGAGGAAGGACCACTGTGGATTGATTGATACTCACGCTGATTAGGAAGGCTAAACAAAAATCCATTAGATCCAAGTGGGACAGAAATTTGAATACCCAAGTAGTGGATTGCCTTTAAATCATCATTGATGATAGACAAATTATGTTAGAGTCTTGAATATGAAAGCACTTTTTAGGAGTAAATTCGATGGGTTGGAAGTTCCATTAACTATTTCAGAGTACTAGGTTACTACTTAGTTTACCCAAACAACAATTTACTAAGTTTAGCCTACCCAGACAGTAATTTGCAAAGTAACACCTTGATGATGCTAGAAAAAGTTAATGAAGCTTCTAAAGTTACCTTGTATTTTCTTAGAGATTCTAATTCAACATTTACAATGGTTGTACTTGGGAAAGGTGTCTTTAAATTGAAACCTATTGCAGGAATTCAATCTATGCTAGGATCGTCTGGTTTTTATATTAGTCCTATTCCTGTCCCTTTTTTTTTTCTTTGCATATTCCCCCCCCCCTTTTTTCTTTTATGTGAGTATTCAGCAAAATTCAGTCCTGTACTTCATGCTATTTCTTGGTGGTCTCTCTTCTGGTTTCAGCCAATTGCTTTGATGTAAACACGTGGTTTCTGGAGTCCCATTTAGTTCTTGCTGTCTTTTTAAATTTTTATTGATTTTTAGAGAGAGAGGAAAAGAGAGAAAAATAAGCATTGATTTATTGTTCCTCTTATGTATGCATTCATTGGTTGATTCTTGTATGTGCCCTGACAGGAGATTGAACCTGCAGCCTTGGCACATTGGGACGATACTCTAACCAACTGAGCTACCCGGCCAGAGCCAGTTCCTGCTGTCTTGTTCTTTGCTTCCCATATCTACATCTCCACATCTTTTCTTCTGAGCTTTAGTCTTAATTTTGTCAACTAGCTATTGACCAAAACGGCTATTTCACTGTTGCCTTAAATGTATCTTCCTCCCTAAAACTGGCTTTCCCTACTGACTTCATTATTTTTTGAATAGCACTACCACCATTCTTTGAGTAGTCTCATCCTGGAGCTGTCGAAAGAACTCCTCAACTCTAGCCTCAACAGTGGAGCATCAAGTTGAGGCTCCCTCAGAGTTTTGCCTCTCTCCCCTTTCCTGTGGCCCTTACTATCTCACAACTGAATCACTACTTCACTTTGCCTCCTGTTTTTCTTCATTCTACTCTGGGCAAGCTGTGCTGTCGAATTCCTTGACATATCACTTTCATTAAATCCTTCATTGCCTCACCTTCAGAGACACTCTACTGGCATTCAAGGCCACCCATCATCTAAAAGGCCCATCTTTCCAACTTCTTTTCCTACAAGTTCTCTACCAGCCTACCTTTTGTGCCTAAGGCACTCTCCTCTCTCCTAGTTATTTTACTCATTCCGTTCCTTCAACAGGGCATTCCCTTTTCTCTGTCCACACTGATCCTCTAACTATTCAATGAAAGAAGCCAGGCTCAAAAAGTTACATTCTGCATAATTCAATTTGTATGAATTTCAGTAAATAAGCAAAACTAGTGTATGTCCTAGAAGTCAGAATAGTGGTTACCCGTGGGGAATGGGTTGCTGACTGGGTGGGGCATGAGAAAGCCTCCTGCTAGGGTACTGGAAATGATCTGGGTTGTGGCTACAGGGATCGTGTACAAATGTAAAAATTCATCAAGCTGTACATAGATTTCAGTGATTGGCTATATGTGAGTTAAACTTCAGTAAAACATATTCTAAAACAGTGTCCACTTACAAGGCTTGTGGTACAGCTTAAATGTGATCTATATATATAAAAGCCTAATATGCAAAGTATCCCCTCGGGAGTTCAATTGACCAGGAATTCGATCGTTTGCTATGACATGTGCTGACTACCAGGGGATGGTGTGGAACGGAGGGAGGCCCTGGCTGGCAGCCGCTAGGGACCCTATCCGTGCACGAATTTTGTGCACTGGGCCTCTAGTAATATTTATAAAATGCTGAGCACAGACTCTGGCACATGGGGGAAAATCCCATCTCTTTCAGTTAGATGAAAGTAGTCTTTCTCATGTTGATTGTATAGTAGATATTCCCCAGCAAGACGAATTTTGCAAATAATTTGGCCTTAGAGATATTTTTTTGTGTGATATGTTTTTCACTTGAATCTTATTGCCATGCTTATTGTTCAGTTGCTATTGTTGACTTAATGTGGGTACCTGCTTTTATTTTTGTTTGCAGTTACATTTCTATTAATAGAAATAATGGCAGTGTGGCATGTCATAGAACGATAGTAATGGATTTCAAATTCCCCCAAAACATTGCACACATCAAAAAAAGAACTTTGAGTTTATTTAAAAAGTATTTACACAGTAAGCTTAAGATTGGAGTTATTTCTGGAATTGTTCTAACTACCAGAGAAGCATTTATAAATGGGACTTATGGGACAGCATATTACAATTCAGTGTAAGGAAGACTTTCTTTGTAGAGCTGTTAAAATGGGCTAAATGATTTTTAAATAAGATATTTTATGAGGTGGTGGTTAGCAGACTTTAATGTATATATGAATCACGTGGGGATCTTGTAGAAATATTATAAGTTCTGACTCAGTAGGTCTGGGTGAATCCTGAGGTTTTACATTTGTAACCAGATCTTAGGTGGTGGTGCTGGTCCCTAAACCACACTTTGAGTAGCATGGAGTTAGGGGTATATTCAGGTTTAGATATGAAGGGCATAATGCCCAACATTATGAAGGGCAAAACAAGAGGAACTTAACTCATAAAAACACTCCACAAATTTGGGGTGGATAGTGACTATGTGAGCCACATTTGTGTAAATATTCCTGAAATAATCCATTTAAGGAAATATTAACTCTTCTTTTTAGGTGTTGGTGCTATGTAATTTTTTTCATGCTACTGGGCAAGCCTGTATGATTTCAAAAATGATTTCATTCATTTATTTTTGTTCCCTCTTGCAAATAATGCTATATCAGTGGAAATGGTCATGAATTCAATCAGAAATTTTAGGGAAGGAACTTAAGAAATAACTCAGAAAGAACCATTTGTGAATGCCCCCCTTAAAATTTTTTTTAAAAAAGACTAAACTAACACCAGCAAGACACAGCCCTTCTGCATTTGTCACTGTATTCAGTGAACAATATTTGCCAGAATAACCACTACTAGGCTGTATATCTATCATTTGAAGAGCCAATGTCACTATTCATGTCCTCCCATTTACTGTGGGTAGATTTCCATTCCCCTTTTCTGAAACTGCAACCTCTTTTATTCTGTTGTTTCTTTTTACTTGTCATATTCTGGACTCAGAAGAAGATGGTTTTATACCCTGTCAGTCTTTAACCTCTGTCAGCCTATGATTTGAAACTGAGAAAAATCCAAATTACAAATTGAAGATGAGATCCTATGATTCGATGTTGGGGAAGCAGTGCCCCACCCACTTCACAGGGTATCAGAAAGAATGTGGCTCTGCCTGCTGGCTCCTTTCTGTACCAGACACACACATCATTAAATTACTTAATGAAGATTTTGTAGCTCGCCTCTACACCTCTAATTCCTTTGAAAGGGCCCATTCAGCCTAAGAAGGGTATGTGGGTAGAGATGTCACACTGGTGAACAGGGTCCTCAGATTTTCTTTGGGACGCATGCGCCAAGACTAGCTGCATCTAGTCTGCCCTGAATCAGCAGAAGAGACATATGCAAGCATAGAGCAGGACCGTTCACCAAGAAAAAATGTGGGGTTTCGTCCTCAGCCTTGACTCAGTGTTTCCATTTACATTCCTACACGGGAGACCATTTTAAAGCTGTGATTAAGGGCCTCAGATGTTAGACTGTAGGTTACAGATCCTAATGACTTAAGGGCACAGCTCAAACTGATAAAAATGGGCTCAGTGGTCTCTGTCAGAAACAGTGTGTGTAATTGAGTTATGTAAATGGTTCAAATAACAAAGAGATCCTCCCTCTTATTGGGGGAGATCTCTGCTTTAGAGAATGAGAGAACTTGTACAAAGGCTGAGTGGCCATGAAGTTTTCTCTGGTATCAAACCCTGTGAGACTTTATCTGTAATGATAGTAAGAATAGCAGTCCTAAATCCTTCAGACGGTTATTGTTGGGATTGATTGAGATAATATGTATGAGAAGATTATGGACTTTAAAGCATTAATCACACTTACTTATTTGTAAATAATGGTTTTCCTTCCCCTGTGACCAGTACTCAATTGGCAGAGAAAGGTCAGTGCATTCCTACTTACACCATGCTGGAGGAGATGAATTACTATGGGCTCAGGAAGAACACATAGTAGGGAGATGGAACTAGGGGATAGGCTCTCTTCCTACTCTGCGGTACTGTGCTGGTACTGTGATATCTTTAGATAGAATGAGGGTGAGAGCACATAGTGGGAAGGCAGAGGGAGGATTAATGATGAGATGGCATGGGACAATGAAGAGAATGGCTGTACATTTTAGAGTTTTTCTTTCCTGAATACCACATTGCTTAGATGAGTATGTAGAAATCAAGAATTATCAGTGATCTTTTAAAAAGTGGATGTGACTTAACATATGCTGCTGGCTTGAAATGTAAGCTTGCTGAAAACACAGCCTAGCCGGTGACACATGTTTAGTACAGTGCAATTTGGGATTGGCTGGCTCAGTTGGAGAAAGTGGTCATAATGGTAAAAGTGGTAATTCTGCTCTTGAACCTTAACCTCAGTAGGTGGCTGTTGTTCTCATTTTATAGTTGAGGAAACAAACTTAGAAGGCTTAATTTGCCCAAGGTCACATAACTAGTAAATGGCAGGGATTTTAATAAAGATCTCCAAAGCCACATCATATCCTAAGGCTAGTTTTAAAAGTTTTAGTCCTCAAATATAGAATTGCCCACAAAGATTGTGAGATAGTGTTCAGAAAGCTTCCATTTCTACTAAGTCACATAAGACCATGAAAAGAAATGGTGTCAGGTATTACTACTAACAATTTTTTGCCTGGGGTAGAGCAACCCTACTTAATGATCTTGGCCCAAGCTTTTCTATGGGATATTAGGAAAAAAAAAAGCCTCAGGAATCCTGGAAAACAACAACACAGTACCCAGTTGAGAGCAAGTTGGTGTTAATTTCTTTTATATGGAAGGAAAGATTAGTTTTCATGCAAATGAACACTTGGTTCATTTGGCCAGGTTCAAGAGGACTTAAATCAGTTTCCATAACTCTATCAGCCTTTATTGTCCCTTTGTTATGACAAACGGGTAGGCTGAAGTTTTCCTCCCTAAGCTCATAGCAAATTCTGTTGTATTAAATAACCATCATGCCATATAGTGAATGCTGCTTTACTTATTTATTGGACTTGTACCCTTTCCCCCTCCCCCAAAAGAAATTATGTTGACATTTCCACAGAGACTGTCACTCACCAGAAGGAAAAACATGTCACTGTTTTGTAGCCAGCAGTCCAAGTTGTGAAATAAACATACCTTGAAATGTGGCGTTCCTACCTCATGTCTTCTATGGCCTTGCTACTTAAAGCATAGTCTGCGGACTGGGCTGGTGGCATCAGCATCTCCAGGGGCTTGTTAGAAACTCAGGCCTGATGCCCCAGGCATACTGAACCAGAAGATGCGTTTGACCAAGCCACAGCAATTCCTGTGCATGTTTAAGTATGCGTAGCACTGGGTTTTTATGGTACATCTTCCTCTCCTAGTTAAGCTTATTCAGTGGAAGCTTTTTTTCTTTTCTGTAAAGCTTGTTTCAGGGTAAAATCTTATATTTTTAGAGGTGAGCCCTAAAGAACAGAAGTCTCAAGTGTACTAGTAGCTGTTTAGCACCGAGGGGCATTTTGCCAATTCTAGTAAAGTCTGACTTATTTATTAAACCCTTAATTACTCCATCTCAGTTTCCTTTGCGTACTGCGTTTGTACTCTATTTGTTATGCAAAGCTAGTAGGGTGTTCATTTATCTGACCTTTTAAGAATACAGAAAGCATAACCACATTCCAAGTTTATAATATATCTCATGTAGGTACCATTGAAGAGAGAAGCCCACTAACCATTTGTGTTATCCTCTTCCTGCTGTGCACCTTTTCTCCCGCCTCATCTTGTGCTCTTTCATAGAGGGAGGTGTGAGGTGAACACATGGAAAGGTGCTGCACATAAGGCAATTTGAACCTCTTCCTTTATTGTCCATGCACCCTGCCTTCTCAGCATCTGGGTTTAGGCAGCCTGGACCTGATTTCTGTCACTTATTGGCTTTTTGACCGTGGCCTCAGTTTCCTCCAGAAATGAAGGTGTTGGATTCTAATACTCCAGAGGTCCTTGCCAGCTTATTTCCACCCTGTCTAGCCAGCTCTTCATGGCCATAGCCACTTCTGCCCACACTTATAATAGCCCCTCCTTTCTCTTTTTCTTTCTCCACCCTCAAATGCCTTGCCGCTTGTTGGACTCCTCCTGCCCTCACAAACACCCTTAAACTCCGGAAGATCATAGAAGTGATCAGTGTGGGGTTTTCGTGCACTATCCATTAACTGTTCAAGGAGGGGGCAGATTCCTTGTTCAAGGACTCAGAGGTGAACTTGTGAATTTATTTGAATTTATATTACTGTCCACTTGACCAGTTCTCTTGGTGCTGCTTTAAGTAGAAGGCACTCCTTTATGAAATGTTACCTCTCCTTTACTTCTCATTTTTAGGGAGGACGATTCACTAAATCCTTTCCAGATTCAGAGAAATTAGGAAATCTTGAATCATTTTACTATTGACTGTGACTGTGGTTTTGTGTGTGTGTGTGTGTGTGTGTGTGTGTGTGTGTGTGTGTGTGTGTGTGTTTATCAAGTCAGCCCTTGTCTAAGGGGACCTCATTAGGCAGTGCTCTATAATGGTGACAGGGCAGCTTAAAATATCTAATTAAATGTAAATGATCTCAGAGCCAATTGAGTTTCACTTGAAAGCCCGTGAATCATCTAATTAAGCAGCAGAGAAGGATCCAAAATACTGACTTTTTGTTATATTATATTGGGATAGCTTTTACTGGAAGCCAGAGCATTCTTTATAAAGATTTGAAGATAGCAAACAACATAAAAACTAAAATTTTCATATGTATTTTTTAATCATCACCTGAGGAGAGAGAGAAAGAGAAATATTGATTGGTTGTCTTCTGCATGTGCTCCAACTGGGAGTCGAACCTGAAACCCAGGTATGTGCCCTGACCAGGAATGAAACTGCAACCTTTGGGTGCACAGGATGTCACTCCGCCAACTGAGTGGCTAGGCAAAAATTTTCCTATTCTTTACCTGTGGTATAAATAGAACCAGCTCTTAGGTTGGGACATTTAGTAGTTTGTGTTACTTATTTATTCCCAGGGTCCAAATTTGAACTTAAAATGTTAAGCACATTATATACAGTGGTAATAGCATTTCTTTGCAGCATGTATACTTATCTTGCTAAGCTTTTTTACACAACTAGAAAACAGTAACATCTTGGAATGATTGTAAACTGCTGCTTGAAATGCTGGGAGTTTACTGTTTTCTAATTACTCTGTTATATGGATGACTCAGGTTTGAGTCTAAGATTTTAAATTGTCTCATTCAAAATGTTTCCTTCTATCTCACTGCTTCACTAGTAAGACAGATTAGCCTCCCTTTACTGAAATTTGCTTTCTTTATTGAAGTTCATTTAATCAGGAGGTAGGGTATTCAATGAGGGGGAGAAATACTGAGGATCATCCCAGGAAAGGAGGGGTGGAGATTTCTCAGGAGCTCTGTCACCATTTTGTGTCCTTCTATGGGCTTTCCATTTCTCGGCCCAGCAGCCTGGGTGTGTTCAGCATGTCAACATTACAGTGAGTGTAAATGAGGGTACGGGTTAAGATAGATGGATCACAATGGTCTCCGCTGGTTTTAAACCATAAATCTGGTGGGGAGTGGTCTTCCTTCTTGACAGTTTCTGTAGCTTTTATCAATTGCAGCTGTTCTGCCACATACCCTCTGTCAGATTCAATAAAATACTAATCAAGATAAAAAAAAAGGTTTCCTTCTTTTCTTGAGACATAGTTGATATTCTAGCAGTGTTAAGTTTTGTGTACATAACTGTTCTGTAGGCTGTGAAATGATTGCTTATTAGAGTGGTAATACTACAAGCCGTGTACCTTTTTTTATTGTTTAATAATGTGAGACCCAGAAATGCTCCCATACACTCTTTTAATATTTCATGCAAGATAATAGGGACCAGCCAGAAAATGGGAATTGAGATTATGGAAATTGAAAAAAGAGGGCATATCTTAGATTCTTTACAGTTATTAAAAGTTCAAGTCCTGAATGTGGTAAATATTACAGAAAGACAAACAAGTGTAAGACAGAGTTTTAGTTCTTCAGGAGCTTACTTCCAAGGCAGGTGTCACTGATGTTACAGTTCTAGTTGTAGAATTGGGGCTATTCAGAAAATGTTCCTGAGCAATGTAGTAATCAAGGCACCCTCTGGTTTAGTAATTCTTCCCTGCTCTCACTGCTATTAAAAAAGCCAGTGTTCTTTGTTCTGGAATTGATCTGTTGCTTTTAAAAATTAAGGCAACTCCTTGAAAGATACTGTAGGTCTAGTTCACAAAAGAAGCAACTTTCTCTGTGTCCTGAGGTTTTCTTTTTTTGTTGTTAATTGTTTTTAATCCTCACCCAAGGACATGGACAGAGAGACAGAAAGAAATATCTGTCGGTTGCTTCCTGCATGTGCCTGACTGGGAATTGAATCGGCCACTATTAGGTTGATGGGAGGATGCTCCAACCAACTGTGTCACCTGGCCAGGGCTATGTCCTGAGTTTTGATGTTTTGTTTTTGTTTTGTTTTTAATTGTCACTTGAGGATATTTTTTCCATTGATTTTTAGAGAGAGTGGAAGGGAGAGGGAGAGACAGAGAGAAACACCAATGCTAGAGAGATGCGTCGATTGGTTGCCTCCCACATACCCCTGACCAGGGCTGGGAGTCTGCAACCGAGATACGTGCTCTTGACTAGAATCAAACCCAGGACCCTTCAGTCTGCAAGCCGATGCTCTATCCACTGAGCCAAACAGGCTAGGGCTATGTTTTTTGTTTGTTTGTTTTTTAATGGAGGGCAGGTACACAGGTCCTCAAATTAGTTTGTCTGGAGTTTAGTAATCTGAGAGCTGTTGAAGGAAGAGGTGAAAGTAGCATGAAGATTAAATGAGATGGGGATTGCACACTATGGAATACCCAGTTTGGAAGAGTGAAACATGCATAATGTTGAGGGATGTCAGTTTAAGAATTCAGCCAGTCTAATAATAATCTTTTTCATTTAATCTACTTTCAAAGCTTTAACTTAGTGATAGCAACCAAAATTTTCCAATAGTCCTTGCCATGGTTTTCAGTTACATGCTATCCCTGGGAGATAACATACAACCTGCAGCTCATGGGAATGGTGTAAGAAGTTAAAGTTTTTTCCATAGAAGACTTGGTTAAACAAAACAGTGATTGGGAAGATGATGCAGTCACACTTAGAAATATCTGTAATGATTTTAACTTAAGGTAAAATATGTATAGGAACCTCTTATC
The DNA here is from genome assembly GCF_000147115.1 of Myotis lucifugus. NCBI lineage: Eukaryota > Metazoa > Chordata > Mammalia > Chiroptera > Vespertilionidae > Myotis > Myotis lucifugus. The sequence continues at coordinate 11,680,830 of NW_005871055.1, forward strand.
AAAAGTAGGATTTCATAAATATCATTGAAAGAAAAGTTCTTCTTTATGAGCTGTTTCATCTGATATGCACCAGGGCAAGGTTCAGTGTTTTTGCAGAAAAATTATCTTTCTTTTGGAGCTCTTAAAGACATCAAATTCAGGATGAAAAGTAATTTACATTTTAAAAAGTATATATGGGTTCCCACAACAGTAGCCATGTCATGAATATGCAGAGACTTTTCTCATTATATCTCCTTTTTATTCACCCAGTCAATATGTAGTAAATATTTTGTACACGCTAGGCACCATCCTGGGGACTAGAGGCCCAGAAGAAAAGAGCATCACAAAATTGACAACCACGTAAGTCTACAGTCCCAGCAGGAGGGAGAGAGAGTAATTAGATATGTATACTAGTAATGTGAAGTATGTTATGTTGCTAAGTGCTTTGGAAAAGTTCAGCAAGAAAAGGGTGGGATCCTGAGTTCCTGTGTGTCCTTATTGTGGTGACATTTTTGCAAACAACTAAAATGGTTAGTTTTATTTAGAATATTTTAAATTTTTACCACATACGTGCATTCCCTTGTCAAAAATAAGTATTAAGGAAAAAGAACACATGGTGTCAATTCTTGGCTGGCTGTGCTATCTCACTCTCTCATGATCCTGGGCCCCAATGATGTCTTTGAGCCCAAAGATGGGGGAAGTAGCTGAATATCCAGTTGGATGGCTTTGTACTTAAGGAAATACTAGTTTCAGTTACTTAAATTTTTATATTGAAGGCATTTATGAAATGGGATAGTTTTGTTATCAATTGCTGAATAACAAAGTCTTGCAAAACTTATGTGGTTTAAAATAACACATAGTCCTTATTCATAGTTTCTGTGGGTCAGGAATCCTGGACCCAGCTTATTAGCTAGGTAGCTGGAGGGGAGGAAGTGACACAGGGCTTGAATATCAGGAGTTGATCCTAGGGACATCTTAGAGGCTGACTGCTGTGCAGGGTCTTCAATTATTCCATATCTCTTCAGACTGACATTGAGACCTAGGAGATAGAAAGAACTACAATTCTTCCTGCCCTTCAAGGAAGGAGAAGGAACTATTTCCTGACTTTTCATCCAGTTTTCAATTAGATATTTAACATTCATCCCAAGAAAACAAGGATTAACAAAAATAAGATTACGACGTGACTGACCTTTAATGGGTTTGTGTTTTCTCAGTTTATAGGGTGTTTCTTGTCAGCATCCACTCTGCTCTCTGTCCTTCCCAGTGGTCTTGGGTGCTCTAGCTGGTTGGCCTGCTGAATAAGAATAACACTAGGATTCCTGTTCTGGGTCTCTGGCTACCTTCAACTAACCTTGTAATTACCCCCTATTGTCTTGGAAGTCTTTGGGGCTTCAGTTGCTCAAAATTCTAGTTTCCTTTCAGCTAGTTTGCAATTCTGCCGAGTTTGGCCATAGCTCGCATTGCCAGTGGTAGTTTCTTCTTTTTGCCTTCTCCATATGAGCTACTGCCTAGTCTGGACCTAGTCATGGTGCTATATACCTGGAAGGTGGGAGCCACTAGGAAACGGACTACAGCACTGCCATCTTTCAGCAGCAAGCTACCAACATGCCCTCTTCCAAAGTGTATGTTCCCCTCTATGATTTCTCAGTGCTTCTCCTTTTTCCTTTTGACGTGTGGGCAGAAGGGCCTCTTTGTTTCTCAGTTGATTTGCAGAGCAGAAATGATGAACTATTGATGAAAGCCTTGAGTGGTCATCTCTTTGCTTGAGACTGCCAGTCCTTTTGGCCTCACTCATCTTACATCCATCAGTCATGTTCCACTCCTCCAGAGGTCTTCCAGAACCTATTGATTGTGCTTTTTGAAATACCTAACTTAAAAACCAGAAGGGAATTAAAAAAAGGAAGAGGAGAGTAGTCATTAAGTAGAAGAGGATAGTGTTGGCCAACTTGTAAAGTGGAATGTTAAATAAAAAATTGTCATGTGCCAGGTGAAATGTTCAGTTAGTTAAATTAAGTCCACCCACACCCCAAACAATTTTATTTTCTTAAGAAAGAAAGAAAGGGAAAAAAAAAAGCCACACAGAAGGCATTAGTACAGTTCTTGGTATGTTATTTAAACTGGAATGTAATTTCAGTATATCTTCGTATACTTGTTTTGCTTCCATTCAGAGCAAATCTGAGCCAACAAGTTATGGGGCTTGTGACTGCTGGGATAACCTATGCTGCAGAGATGAAAAACTAAATTTGGTTTGCTGTTTTTGGTTCATTTTTATATTTCATTAACTTTGGTTTTGCATTTCCATATTTTAGTTCTTGCTGGGCTACCACTTGGAATAGTTAGTATCTATCCTGTAGAGTATTCTTAGATCCCTCTGTTTCCTCAAACTTGGTTGGATTACTAAAATGGGGTTCTGTTTTCTTAGATTCACACAGACTTTTACAGGAAGGAATTGAAGGGTCTTTGAAGGCTATCAGTTTACTAGAGGCATTTGAGTCACAGGATAAAGCTGTGCCTGAGGTCACCAGGCTAGTTAGTGATACCAGGTAGAGCAGATTTCTTGGCTGCCTACTTAGCGCCCTCTCCTACGCATGGTGCCTTTCCCCAGCTCTACTTCCTTCAAAGCAAACTGAAAGCAATCTCTGTCTCCATTCTGCGCATGGACAGATGAATGTTTCTCTCAGACTTGATTTACTTTAACTCTTGAAGGAGTGGGCATTTGGATAATGGTCATTTGGAAAGAAAGTTCTTTCAAGGGACGGTAACTGCCAGGAGTCATTATGTATGAAGGAACCCCAAGAGTCTCAGCAAGGAGAGGATTTCCCTACTTGTTCATTTTAGGCCATGATGTAAATTTCTCTTAGGGTGTTTTGTTTGCATCATATGGTTTAGAAGTCATTAGATGTAACTAGTCTAATTCAGTTCCTTGTTTTGTGAAAATAGAATTTTTTTTGTTTATCCAAGTGGGCTTCTTTTTGTCACTGTGTTGGAATAGTCATTCTTGGACAAAAATGATGCTTCTGAATCTCTGTTACATTTTCAGACTTGCAGTAGAGGTTATAAAATAATACTGTTACTGGGAGGAGTTGAGTAAGGGCCATAAGCAGCAGGGGAGATAAGAGAGAGGCAGCCATAGAAAAAGATCACAGACTTTGAACTTAATTCTTTATTGCCAGTTATGGCAGAAGAGTAAAACCAAGATACTAGTATTTGTGTTTTCACATCGTTGTTTCCAAGTAGCCCTCAAACATCTGTTTTGGGTTCTTGTTCAGTTATGCTCTGGTGACCAGCCCAAGAAGTCTGACAGCTCTTCCTGTCTCAACTCCTGCCAGTTCAGAACAGCTGAGCTCCCTGCACATGGGAACAATGGGATTCCTGAAAATTGTTCTAGTTTTGACATACAGAAATGCATTTCCTTTTTCTTAAACTTCAGACAGAGTTATTGTGGTGGCTTTGAAATTTGTTCTGAAACAGAATAAATTCAGAAGATTCTGTTAATCTATTCTGATTTATTAAGGAGGCAGCAGTGTTCGTTTTTTGACTTAAGTTTGTGGTTAATTAACCAAACTAAAAAATGTTTCCTTTTTTTTACAGAGAGAGAACAAAGATCAAATATTTTACAACACAGATCCTTGAGTTTGACTCTGAAATACTATATTTTATTTTACTTCAACTTCCGGTTTTAATGGCACTTAAAAACTGTTTCTATTATTAGCAAGTTTTGAATTTTGAGTAAATTGAAATGGAAATAAAAGTTGTTTCTAAAAATAATACCGATTGTGGCTTGTGTGAGATTTTTTAAAAAATTACACGTCATTATTAGTGAGGCCTTGAATGATGAGAAAGTACAAATTTCATGCCGATCTTTTTTTGTTTAGAATTGATGAGAATTGGACTTAATTGTTTATGAGAGTAGATAGGAATGTTAAAAGTTTATTTTAGTGTAGAATACTCTTGCAGTCATTTCTTGATGCTCTGTCTTAACTGACTGTCCTATGGGCAGTTTGCAGTCAGTGGCATTTCTAATCAGTCTTGTGGACTCAGATTTTATTGCCTCTGTGAGGGACCTGCCCTTTATTCTCTCAAGAAAGGCTCCATTCTGAATTCTCTAGAGAATATTTAGTTGAGGATTGCTCTGGTAGGCTGGTGCCTTCTACCATTGTGGGTTGAGGAGATTAGATGGATAACTGAGAAATAAACCTATTGTTTCCCAGCCCCCCCCCCCCCTTTTTTAAAAATATATATTTTATTGATTTTTTACAGAGAGGAAGGGAGAGGGACAGAGAGTTAGAAACATCGATGGGAGAGAAACATCGATCAGCTGCCTCCTGCACACCCCCTACTGGGGATGTGCCTACAACCAAGGTACATGCCCTTGACTGGAATCGAACCTGGGACCCTTCAGTCCGAAGGCCGATGCTCTATCCACTGAGCCAAACCGGTTAGGGCTCCCAGCCCCCTTTTAAGTGAGGTCTTCTTAGGATGACTTTTTGGCTTGGAGTAAATTTCCCTCAATATCTTATACACACTCCTCAAATATAAAGATGAAGATGTATTCCAAAGCTTAAAAATATTTTTTTTCTAGACTTTGGGATTGCTTCTGTTAGTGGAGGGTTTAAGGGCCTCATTTTCACTAAGTTTTTTACTAACTCAGTGGAAAATGAAAAGGTAGGCAGGGATTTTATTTCACTTGTGACATCACTGGGTTTATTCAGATTCAGGTGAAAGAAGGCATGGTAATAAAATGAAAGTCGAGGTCCATCCTCCAGATATACCTTACTTTCCTGAGAAGTATATATAGGTCAGGGAATTTTAACCAGAGCCTGTCCTAGGAACATACTAATCATTTGGAGAGGAAAGGCAGGAGATTAGCCTTCCATTAATCCTCCACTGTTAGTTTCTTTAGGGTAAAATTAACATTTATTTAAATGTAGGACTCTGTTTGCCTGAACCCCTAACCTTTTTTGTTGATCGCCTCTTGCACCTCAGGAGATATGGGGATGTGGAGCATAATTCTGTACTCTGCATTATGTAATTTGAAGATTATTTGAAAAGCCACTGTTGTATCCTAAATAAGTTTGTACATTGGTTCTCTTTTGTATGGAAGACCCCCTGGTTTACTTGGAGGTTGGCCGAGGTAGCACAAAGCAGAAACCCATTTATTTCTACAATGAAATCCTGGCCATTTTCAAAGGTGGGAAAGGATACTGTGAATGCCATAGACAGTACTTTAATTGGATGGGTTTCATAATTAATGTCTCCTTAAGTTTAATTTGCCTTTCCACCATTTGGTAGAAATTGCAGAGGAACAGAGGAAGAATAGCACATCTCAGTTGTCAGTCAGTAGAGCAGATGTGGAAGAGCCAAGTCCTTTGTTTAAAGGTGGCTATTTTCTTCAAGCATTTGAAGGAGATTTGTTTTTTTTGTCTAGTGAGCTGTGCTGTAGGTGCAGGACTGCCTTTGGAACTGTATTAGTAGTTATTATGGACATTTCCATCATTTTTGTATTCCTGCCTTTTGTGGATAATTGACCATTTACTACCTGTTGATGCCTGGAGAACGTCTCACTGTGGTCTGCTCTCCCTCTTTTTCTTCATTGTTCAGAGCCCTTCTTAGGCAGAGGAGGTTCAGGCAGGTGCATGTGCTTTTGGTAAGGAGGTGGTTGAAAACTATGGAATAATGAGCCCTTCTGACTTTGGATTCAGCAGTTTAGCATTGGTGCAGTGGGTGGAGTTATTCTTAGAGCCCCAGTTTGATGATTGCAGTGCAGAAACCCATCTGTGCTGCTGGTTGCCAGCATTTCTGCTACAAATATTGTCATTTGCTCTTGAGGCAATCTGCTACTTCAGTCCTAGATGCAGTTTTGTAATATGCTGGGCAAAATAGTAGAGAAAAAATATCTTAAGTGGTGGTATAATCTTCAGTTTAAAAACACTTTAGCAATGTTTCCAGTAGAGGATTGTTCAGTGTGTCTTCTTTCCTCCTTTCCTTGGCTATAAACATAATCTAAATTCATTTTTATTCACTTGCCTGAGACATGGTTTCCTTGTGCTGACTCTGCACCCACCCAAGGGAAAGATGGAGTAATAATGTTTTCCTTTTTAATTTAATAAAAATATATTTTTATTGATTTCAGAGAGGAAGGGAGAGGGAGAGGGAGAGAGAAACATCTATACTAATAAAAGGGTAATATGCTAATTAGACCGGAGACCTTCTGGACAAAGCCATGGTGGCGGGGCCAAGGCAGAGGTGGTTAGAGGCGATCAGGCCAGGAGGGGAGGGCAGTTGGGGGTGATTAGGCCAGTGGGGGGGGGGTGAGAATAGGGGGTGAGCAGTCCAGCAGGGGGTGGCAGTTGGGGGTGAGCAGGCCAGCGGGGGGCGGGGCAGTTGGGGGCGAGCAGGCCAGCCGGGGGGGGGGGG
>NW_005871055.1:11687325-11692179 GCF_000147115.1 Myotis lucifugus
TTATAACACCCCCCCGGGGGGGGGGAAAAAAATAAATACTTATTTTATTTTTTTTTTACCGCACGGGCGGGGCGGTGAATTTTGTGGCCACCCCACCCACCGGGGGGGGGGGGGGGCAGTTGGAGGCAAGCAGGTTTGGCAGGCTGAGTGGTTAGGGGTGATCAGGCAGGCAGGCAGGTGAGCGGTTAGGAGCCAGCAGTCCCGGATTGCGAGAGGGATGTCCGACTGCCGGTTTAGGCCCGATCCCACAGGCAGTCGGACATCCATTGAGGGGTCCCAGATTGGAGAGGGTGCAGGCCGGACTGAGGGTCACACACCCCCGTGCATGAATTTCGTGCACTGGGCCACTAGTCAATGATAAGAGAAAATCATTGATTCTCCTGTACGCTTCCTACTGGGGATTGAGCTTGAAACCTGGGCATGTGCCCTGACCAGGAATTGAACTGTGACCTTCTGTTTCATTGGTTGACATTCAACCACTGAGCCTCACTGGCTGGGCAATAATATATGTTTTTAAAAAAATATATTTTATTGATTTTTTACAGAGAGGAAGGGAGAGGGATAGAGAGTTAGAAACATCGATGAGAGAGAAACATCGATCAGCTGCCTCCTGCACATTCCCTAATGGGTATGTGCCCGCAACCAAAGTACATGCCCTTGACCAGAATCGAACCTGGGACCCTTGAGTCTGCAGGTCGAGGCTCTATCCACTGAGCCAAACCGGTTAGGGCTTAATATGTTTTTTATTGATTCTAGAGAGAGAGGAAGGAAGCGGGGTGGGGGTGGGGAGGAGAGATAAAAGCATCAATGTGAGAGAAACATGGATTGGTGCCTCCTGTATGCACCCTGACCCCAGGGACTGCACCCGAAACCTGGGCGTGTGTCCTTACTGGGGATCAAACTGCTGACCTTTTGGTGCATGGAAGGAAGCTCCAACCAAGTGAGCCACACCAGCCAGAGCAGTAATAATATTTCTTTAAAATCGCACTATGTGAAGCCCTGACTAGTGTGGCTCGGTTGGTTGGAGCGTAGTCTTATGCACCAAATGGTGGTGGGTTTGATTTCCAGGTCAGGGCACATGCCCAGGTTGCAGTTCAGTTCCTAGTCGGGGCACGTGTGGAGGCAACCGATCAATCTCTCTCCTCCTCACTCTAAAATCAATAAAAAAAAGAAAAAAATTATGTTTTTAAAAACTGCACCCTGTGAAAATTTAGTATGCCACATTTCATCTGTTGATAACTTACTCAGAAATTACTTAGTTTAAAAAAGTTGTTAAATGTGGTACTACACAACCTTTCTCATTCATTCCACATCCTTCCCTGTTCTAGGCAGTCAGAGTCATATCTGCCATGCAGTGCACCTATGTTGCCTGTGCAGAAGTTGGAGCTCCCTGAAGGTTATGGGATATCTTCAGAAACCCTGGAGATGGAGTTGTGCTACTATTCATTGGGCTTTGTCATGAAGCCTTTCCTAGAGAGGGGGAAAGCTTGTTCTTTAGGAAATTGTACATTTCTTTCTGTTTCTGTGGCTTTCTCATTTTCCCCCAGCCTAATGCATAGAAAGAAATCCATTTTACAGTATGACTCATGTACTTGTGCACACAATACTGGTTTTACAAAATAGTACTGTACTTTTATGTGAGATATGCTCTATTTTATTTTTTAAAAACACTGGTCTCAGTTCTTTAGATTTACTCATTTTATGGATTGTGACCCAGAGTTTTTATCCTGAGGGCTTTCTCACATTTATTATTTTTAGACCTTCATGTCATGGCAACAGCCTTGGAGTTAGGAGAGAAGAGGTGGGTGCATCCATGTATAGAAGACAGACCCACAGGCATGAAATAGAGAGGAGGGATTTCACAGTTCACTTGGACACACACTGAAAGATTTGGGCTGAACTAAGAATAAGAAGTAGCCCCCCTCGCCCTAACCGGTTTGGCTCAGTGGATAGAGCCTCGGCCTGCGGACTGAAGGGTCCCAGGTTCGATTCCGGTCAAGGGCATGTACCTTGGTTGCAGGCACATCCCCCAGTAGGGGGTGTGCAGGAGGCAGCTGATCGATGTTTCTCTCCCATCGATGTTTCTAACTCTCTATCCCTCTCCCTTCTTCTCTGTAAAAATCAATAAAATATATTTTTAAAAAAAGTAGTAGCCCCTCTTTGGATTGGTCTCCAACATGGAACTAGTTAAAAGCTGTTAAATTAAATTTCAAAAGATGTTTAATGTGATGTGAGCCCTGATGTGACAGACTAGCCAGGGTTGTTTTGCATTTATCTTGACATCTTTGTCTTTTAGATTTTGCTTTCAACCCTTAAAAACTTGGCAGCTGCTTGGATCCACTTTGCTGAGTGGGGTTTCATGCTCCCTTCTTTCTGCATTAATCTGAGTCAGGCTCACCTGACCTACGCTCAGCTATCTGCAGAACCTTTGATCCATGAAAAAGTACATTCTGCTGTTCATTTCTCAGAGCAAGTGTGAAGTCTACCTCTACACCGGAGTCAGATAGGTTGTCAGAAATGTAAAGAAATTTTAGGGGATATTGAGAAATTTCATAAGAAAAAATTTCCCTTTTCTTTACAAATCAGGAGCAGTTGAAACATTTCTGATCAGGCTGCAGTAGTGTTCCTCCCACTGAGTCTCTGACTGGCTTGTTGGTATCTGGAGCAGTGATCTTGTAAAGACTCCATTGTGAAGTTGGCTGTGTGTTTGTCTAAAGGGAATACTATATATTAATGGGGAAAGCGGGGGAGGAAAATTCCAGGAAATTGAAAGGTGAGGTTGACACGTCCTCATTCACTAATGATGCTTTTGTTTTCCTTTGTGAAAAACAATGATGACAATGATGATTTAAAAGTTGATCTCAGAACAAACTGTGTTTTATCCATAACTTTATTCTATTTTTAAAAATTGTTTATCTTGATTTTAAAGAATGAGGGAGAGGGGGAGAGAGAGAAACATTGATCAGCCAACTCCCACCCACTGACCTGCCCAGGGACTGTACCCATAAACTAGTCAAGTGCCCTGACCTGGAATCCAACCGGCAACCGCTCTGTGCACTGGACGAAACTCAGCCAATTGAGCAACACCGGCCAGGGCTATAGTTATTTTGAACATCCTTTCTTACCTATTTATTAAATAACATCATCCTAGTAAGTTGCCTTTTATTATATGGTGTTAATGACCCAAACTACCATTAACACAGTATTTCTCAAATTTGTCTGTCATGTGAGAATATTCTGGGATTTCACTCCTCCTGTTGAATCAGAATCAACACAGATGAGCTTTTTGCTTAGAACATTAGAACTAAAAGGAATGTTGGACATGAAGCTAGTTCAGGTCTTCTGAAACCTGGTGACCCTCAGTATCCATGACTGTTTTATACAGATCTCTGGGCCCACTACTCCATACCTGTTGAGTCCTAATCTCTGAGCAAAGGGCTTTAGTGTTTCTAGTTTCAACAAGCTTCCTAGAAGATTCTGGTCATTAGTCTGGAGTAGTAACCACTAATTTATTCATACTCCTTCAGGAAAGTGAAATTGATTTGATGTGCATGGTTATTGGGCTAGATAGCAGCAAGTCAAGAAATCCTCTTCTGATATCTATTGATTTATTCAAATAATATTTATGTCTCAGGTACTGACTAGGTAGGTGAGCGTGGGCAGTTTCGAGATGAGTGAACAGGGTCTCTGCCCTTGAGGAGCATGAATAGTTACTCAGCCTTTCTCAAAGGGTGAGGTTTGTGTTTTTTTTTTTTGGTGGGGGGGGGGCGGTGTTTGACATGAGAACCATTTGGCGAGCTTTTTTAACCTGTATACAGTGCTTCCTCAGCTATGAGATGGGCATGTGGCTGTGTGGTGGAGTTAGAAAGTATAGGATGCCAACTCTCCCCTTGTTGACAGCTCACCATCCGCCTTTTGTTTTTCTCTTACAACTTTATGAAATATTCCAAACATCTAGAAAACCACAGAGCTAATATAGTTATTATCCACAAGCTACCACCTAGTTTTAACAAATATCACCCATCTGGCTGTAATTCCAAAGGTGGTTACTAATTCCAGAGTTGTTGTGTTGGAGAGCTCCTTTTACCTTCCCGAAGTCTGCCCCTTGGCTGGGCTAATATATTAATTTGGGTTCATAAACTCTACATAGTAACCTTCCCCTTTAAAATTTACATAAGTATTGCCAATTAATGCAACTTTTTTTTTAAGTCAACATTATGTTTTTGAGACCCCCCCCTTTTTTTTTGCAAGATGTGACATGGCCCCATACTTAACAGTAAAATCAGGAAATTGAAGCCAGACAGCTTGAAAACCTTCTAAATGGAAAAAAAAATGCATCAAGATGTGGGTAGGAGTTTCTGTTGAATTTTTAATATACGACACTTATTTTTGGGAAAATATCTGATTTGAATCACACATTATTTTAAAATAGTCCATTATCAGCTTACTGCGAATTAATTGCATGTTGTGTGAAAGAAAAGTTATTTGTTTTTATTTACTACTAGTGGCCCAGTGCCTAAATTTGTGCACTGAAAGGAACTGTGGGCCGTGAGGCTGTGGTGGGCGCAGGGGCGGGTCTTGGCCCATCCTCCACGCCCACGCCCCGACTGGGCCCCTCCAGCCGCGGCTCCCAGTCCCCTGTCTGCCAGTAGCCCTGCTCCCACCACCACCACTCCCACATGCTGACTGCACCAGCCCTGCTCGCACCCACTGATGGTGTGGAGCGATTGGGGCTGGCACCAGCAGTGGGTGCGAGCGACAGCTGCTGCCCTGATCGCCCCTCAGGAGCAAGCGGAGGTGGAGAAGCCCTCAGGGGCGATCAGGGCCGGCAGCTGCCATTCGCACCCGCTGATG
>NW_005871055.1:11692287-11773991 GCF_000147115.1 Myotis lucifugus
CCCCCCCCCCACACACACACACACACTCACCGGCTCCACCATTCTGCCACGGCCAATGCCCGCCATGTTCTGATGGTTAGCGCACGTCACAGCACGTCACAGCAATCGGTTGTTCAGTCGTTCTGCCATTTGATCTATTTGCATATTCGGGATATATATGTGTGTGTGTGTGTGTGTGTGTGTGTGTGTGTGTGTGTATGTAGTTTATTGCAGTTTGGTCCAAACAGGTGAAAGTTAAGATTTGTGGCGTAAAACAGGAAACAGATGGGGGCTAATTAAAGTTCTGTTGATGATAAAAGGATGACTGATCAAGGAGCAGGTGGTTTCCCAATTTAAACACAATTTGTACTATGTATGAGGACAGCCCTCTGCAAGTTTTTATACTTATCTCTCAAAGGTGAAGGAATGTGTTTTAGCAACAGTGTTGTGCTCTATTTTCATTCACCTTTTTGCCTTCAAGCAGTGTCTCTTCAGGGTTTATTCAAGATAAAGGGAGGGATCACAAAACCAGCTAAGATTTCCAGTGGTGCGCTATCTACTTTAGACACTTCTTATGCCCTGTAAAAGCCTAAATCTCTTTCTGCATTCTTTAAGAAATATTTGATTTTTTTTGGTAACTTTTCCATTTCTCCCACACTTCCTGATAGATTTAAAAATATTGGTGCCCAGGCCATAACCCAGGAAGGCCCATGTCTACCTGATTGAAGTGTTTTTGTATACATGTGGATAGGTGAGTGCTAAGAGGCTGGCTATGGAAAGGACCTGAAATGAATGTCTCTGAGCTTCTGGCTGAACAACTTGATTGTGCCCTGGATGACTTTCACCTTCAAATGACAGCATCTTTTGTTGCTACTGCTAATAATGGTTGTATAAACATTAAGACTAAGTGTCCTGAATGTGTTTTGCCTAAAGAACATACCAGCACTGGGTTCTTTAGGAATTTGTGTGGGAAGGTGACATGAGGTTTGCCTTGCCTGTAGTTAGAGGCAAGACATTTGCTTGACATTTTGTATAGTATAAGGGTTTTGTGTGATAATATCTTATTTTATCTTCATAAAAGCCCTTTGAAATGTCAACTATTACCCCATTTTGCAGATGAATCGATTAAAGCATGGGGCGGGTAAGTAACTCAGCCAATGTCACACATTTCCTAAGTGTTAGGACTGGGTTTGAATCCAGGTTTGTCTGAAAACAAGCCCATGTTCCTCAGCTGCTGTACTCCACTGTTTTGTGTAAAACTGTTTTAAAACTATCAGTATTTTGTTTTTTTGCTTCTTGATTAAGAAAAGTGCTATCATTTCCTGGAAAAACAAAAATCTTAGGATGTAGTTTTAACTTCATCTTATTTGATTATGCATATATTTGTACGTGTATATAATTATGTATGTATGTGTATCATATAGTACAGGTCCTGGCACTGTAGAAAATAAATTTTATTATTATTTTTAATAAATATATGAAAGAGGAACAAGTGTAGATTTTTTTGTTTGTTCCCCCAAAGGAAGTGACTTCATTCTGATTATAAAAGTTATATATGTTCTTTTTCTCAACAACTGCAAAAAAGACAACACTCAAAGATGAACTAGAAAGTGAAAATTCCCATTACATTCACCACTCAAAGACAACATTGTTATATTCGATAGGGTTGTCTTGTAAAAGAAAAAACTGACTATATAGACCACTTGTAGCTGGTCATAAAGGGCACGATTTATATTAGTTACAAATAGAGTACACTAGAGGTTTTAGGGACATCATAACTGACACTCATTGTCAGATGTTGTATAGAAACTTTCCAATCCTAGATGCTGGTTTTGCCCAATCTGGTTCTGAACTAGTTGTATTCTTTTTGCTAATGGGGAGAACCTACCTGTGTGTAGGTTCCTCATTCCCTAGGCTCTATTTCCTTGACCCTAGAACCTGTTCCCCTGCTTACATCATGGTTCTTACAGTGTGAGGAGTGGTGTCACAGCCAAAGCTAGAGTGTTTTCCTGACCTAGGAGAAGTCTCAGGACTCTAAGTCGTTCTTTTCATTCTGTGTCTTCTAAGCAAATCAACCTACAACACTCTTCTCCCATCTTCTCTTCCCATTCTCTACTTCTTGTACCTTGTTTGCCTTCCTCCCTCTCAAAAGCATTTAGGGAGTTGGCCATGGGGAATCCTTGTCATCATGTCATTGTCAGCAATTCAACAGGAGCTTTATGAGGTAGGAATTTTAATCAGGACACAGGAAAGGTCTCAACCAACAGGATCCACATTTAGGATCAGTTGTCAGTGTTGTTAGGTAAATATCCATGATCTGTAGTCTGAGTGACAGCTGCACTATTTGGCAAGGATGAACTTAAGAGATTTAGACCCAGAACAGCATGCTGCCACATCTCTGCTAGTGTTTGACAAGATACATTCCCTGAGTGAGGCCATCTGCATCAATACCCTTCTTCCCAACTTTTCTTTAATATTAAATATTCAACTTTGCTTGCATTTGTTGTTCTCAGTAGTTTGGCTGATGTTGGGGTGTGGGGAAGGGAGGTTGGTGGTAAAGGTACAATTGGCAGATTCAGAATTCATCCCACTCCTTCCTTTTAGCAGAGGCAGAATTTCTTTTTCTTTTATTTATCTTTATTGTTGAAAGTATTACATATGTCCCCCTCCCCCCCCCCAGTTGGCCCCTTCTGGCCCTCTCCTGTCCCTCACCCAGGCCTCCACTACTGTATTGTCTGTGTCCATTGGTTATGCATATAAATTCTCTGGTTAATGCCTTCTACCTGCCCCACCCCAGAATTTCTTAATAAAACCTTTTTATTTTGAAGTAAATTGTTCCAACCAGGCAGAAATGGTAGATTATATTTTGCATTTAAATCTCAAACCAAGAAAGCAAGTCCAACTTTTTAGAATTGAGATTGGACATTATACTTCATGATTTCTGTTTTTCTTTCTTTCCTTCTCCCTCTTTCACTCCTTTCCAAAGCATCTACATGCTTTCCTCCTTACCTAAGCTAAGCTGTTCCAGGAGTTGACTGTAGATCAAAAGTTCACATACAGCATTTTAAAACCCAGAAGATAGAAACTGAGTTAATGCAAATACTTTATTTGATTTCGTGTGCTTGGGTGGGAGAATAAAATTATCCCCATAGGAGAAAGTGCTATGAAATAGATGGGAACATTAATGACCTAAGATGTGATTTCTCTTAGCAAGTGTTCCTCAGTTGTCCTCCAGAATAGTGATCAAAGTATTAGACTTTGTGATTTATATTTTACAAAATGTTTAAACTACCTGCTATTCTTTATTTATTTTACTTGTGACTTTTAAAGTTGGTTGTAAGTTGCATAGCACTAACTTATTTTGTGACAGAAAGGAAAGAAGGTAGCCAGGGCATCTGGACTGTGGAAGAAGAAAGGTGGAAGAGTTGGGTTTATACCCACAATCATGTGTTTATTTATAATCAAATGCTGGTGGGAAAATCAACCATTAAAAATTAAGTTCCTAAGATTTAGACCTGTTTCTTTGTTTGTGTATATATTGCCTTTCATGATGGTGTGTGTGTGTGTGTGTGTGTGTGTGTGTGTGTGTGTGTGTGTTGTATGGTGGAGGGAGTGTTGTATGTGGAATTATGGGGGAGCCAAATGTCATCTTAGTTTATCCTCACAGCAATGAAGTCGACCCCATGGGTCAATCTTGGTCCAGGATCTCATAAACACCTACCACAGTACTGACTACTCGACTAACAAGTAATTTGTTGTAGCTTTATCCATGTTTCTGTCGAACAGTGCATGGCTACATTTGCAAGGCATTATTTCCTTTAATTTCCCTTTAGCTGTTTTTAAAAAACAACCTGAAAGATATTAATGGTTGAGCCTAGACAATGACCTCAAGAAACAAAAATAATCCTTTCAAGAAGTAAGAACTAAATTTTTTTGCCAAATGTTGTAAAGGATGGATAAAGTATGAAAAAAACACTAGACTGCACGAAGGGAGAGTTTTAAAATTTGTTTTAAAAACAAATGGTCACTGCTTCAGTGTACTGCCCTCCTAACTATGAAAAAAAATCACAGATTATGCCATGAGTTTCAAAACAACCAAGTAGTATTCAAATCATAAGACAAAAGCAAACAGCTGCTTTAATAGAAAACCTTAAACATTTCTCAAGGCTGCCCTAGCCACATCAAGGTCTCCACAAAAGCTGCAGGAGCATCCTGTTGAGGGGATGGAATTAAGGGCATCTTTCTGGGTTGGCAAGAACCAGACCAAAAGATAGCACCTCCCTCAGATACTTTTGCTTATCAACAAAAATGTATTTGCAAAATAATACAGACACCCCCACATTTAAATTTTTGAATAATCAAAAATATCTGCTTTCCAAGCAGAGCACAGACTCTCCTCTCCCATCATCTCATGGGAAGGCCCTTTCCTCTAGGTTCCAGGTTATAACTTGATTCTGATCTTTCAGTTGCTCTCCTGGGTGTGACATGCAGAATAAAATACATGCTCCAACCTTGCTTTTTCAAGTTCCCTCCTACCTTATTTCCCCCTCTTTCTATGTCTGAATTCAAATACAGTCACACTTACCTCTTCATTCTTCTCTAGACATGTCTTGTTAGTGCTTTTAAAACATTGTTTTCACAAATACTAAGAGCTAATCTTTAAAAAAAATTTTTTTTATTGATTTCGGAGAGGAAGGGAGAGGGAGAGAGAGATAGAAACATCAATGATGAGAGAGAATCGTTGATTGGCTGCCTCCTGCATGCCCCCCACTAGGGATCGAGCCTGCAACCCAGACATGTGCCCTTGACCGAATTCGAACCTGGGATCCTTCAGTCCGAAGGCTGACGCTTTATCCACTGAGCCAAACTGGCTAGGCCAATGGTTCTCAACCTTCCTAATGCCGCGACCCTTTAATACAGTTCCTCATGTTGTGGTGACCCCCAACCATAAAATTATTTTCGTTGCTACTTCATAACTGTAATTTTGCTACTGTTATGAATCGTAATGTAAATATCTGATATGCAGGATGTATTTTCATTGTTACAAATTGAACATAATTAAAGCATAGTGATTAATCACAAAAACAATATGTAATTATATATGTGTTTTCCGATGGTCTTAGGCGACCCCTTTGAAAGGGTCATTCGACCCCCAAAGGGGTCGCGACCCACAGGTTGAGAACCGCTGGGCTAGGCCCTAACAGCTCATCTTTATTGGGCACTCCACACACTGAGCATTTATTTAGTTCAGTGATTCAATAAGATAAATATTCTAAAATTGCATAGTACTCCAGCTTAATTTATAGCTACTTTGAGGACTAAAATGGTTATCCATTATATTCAATATATTGTCTTAATGAATTGTTTGAAGAAAATGTGTCATGGACTTTAAGAAAAAATGTTTAAAATATAAAACATCTTATTTTGGGGGGGTGGGTAGTATTGCCCTAGAGCAGTGGTTCTCAACCTTGGCTGCACATTCAAATACTTGGCTGCACATTTAATCTTCACAATGCTTTTAAAATCCTGAGGATTTTAAAAAAGATTCCCAGGTGATTCTAATGTGCAGCCAAGGTTGAGAACCACTGCCCTAGAGAATAATTTTTTCAAACTTTGTTCAGCCACTAACAGTTCTCCATTACAATCTTATATAGGTTTTCAGAATTCAACTAAATTTCCTTTCTTGGTAATAAAAAATAAAGACAGTAAATTAATATTAAACACTGCTCATAGTTGTTTATGTATCTTCAGTAATGGGGCTAACAACTTCTAGAAAACCTTGCTTTTTTTTGTTCCAGAATATCAGGAATTTCTAGAATTCTCTAATATACTTGAAATTGTTAGCATCTTTTACATTTTTAATATGCATGTGCAATTTTCAAACATACTCTCATTTAATCTTCACAATGCTTCTTTGGGTTATGGTGATAAGGCAGACATCATTTAACTTGCTCAGATTCGCAAATTGAATAAATGACCTAACTTGGACAGAATATAGGCCCTTGACTTTTGGGAAGACCCTTAATACTGAAGTATATTGACAGATGTATAATATTAAGAAATTGGAGAAAAGGCACCTGGGAATATACTAATGCACATATTGTGGTAAAAATTGTAGCTGTGGTTCAGCATATCCTCGAATGTAGTAGTTTGGAAGAGATACAAAACATTTGTGCTGCTTGCAAGAATCCAACCACAGTGGTTGCTGTTCACAGTTCCCCTTTGGAGTAAAGTCAGAGTGATAACACTGACAACAGTGAGCACGAAAGGAATTGAATGTGCACTGCCACTAACGACGGGCTTGAGTGAGAATGTCTAACTTTGTATTGGTTTGAATCCTAAGAGATGGTTTATTTAATAATTTATTCATCCTTCCTTTGCTAGTTTCCCTCTAAAAATTTAAGATAGAGCTAACTGTACAAATTTCTCTGTGTTTTTTTTAACCCAAAACAACAAATGTGTTTGTATGCAACCAATGCATTTATAATGATATTCATAACTATCAAAAGTAGCTGTGAAGTTATTGTCTTTGGGGATTTATAAACATAGTCTTGTACTTTTAATTCTTGGCTACACTATTGTTGATGTTTCCAAAGAAGGCATGAATTCAAACTACAGCATTAGAGTAAAAAGTTTAATACAAAGAAAATATTCCAGATGGTAAGATTTGCTAATCACTCAAGTGAGGATCCTTTTTATTCTGACTTTGTCTCTTCTCTCTGGAATATAGACTAGCCTAGCCCTGGGGCTGAGCTAAAAAATAATGGAACCCAAAGGATTCGTAGTGGAATATACCCAGGTCATCTAAATCTGGTTTCAGGGCCAATTCCTCCCAGCATCCTCTGAGCCCAGGAATGATCTTGGCATGAAGCACATTCTCCCAGGGTGGCTTAGGTCTTGACTAGAGACCTGACTTGGGCTGCAAGTCCTGGTGGGCAACACTAGCATAAATATGCTTCCTTCTGGTAGAGTGTCAGCGACAACAGAGGGGTGAGGGAGCACTTCTCAGGCTCCTTTCCTGTTCAGTTGATGCAGAGTTTTCAAACAGGTGAAAATGCTGCTCACAGTGTTTACATTGGGGAGGAAACTTGGAGTCTTAAAATAAGCATAGCACCATAGTGTTGTGAGAGCCTGTGGACAAATGGTGCTTGTGAAATTAAGTGTAGGCCTCAGATACAGACGGTCTTTGATAGTAGGGAGGTGTAGTTTTAGGGTGGACACATATGGAAGACCTAATGCTATTTCACACTTAATAGTATAGTGTAAATGTAATTTTTAACTTTTATATGCACTGGGAAGCAAAAAGTTGTTGTGATTCACTTTATTGCGATATTTGCTTTATTATGGTGGTTTGGGTTGGCAAGTGAATTTTTCTAGCTATTTGACATGGGGACCAGCTCTTAAGAATTTTTGGGAGGTTGCCCCAAAACAATGTATACTAACTAATCACAAATCATTGTTTCATTAGGCTTCTTAGCCAGAAGTACAAACCAGGATAAACTGGTTTCAAGATTCTGTACAACTAAGAAAACTACATTGCAAATAATATGTAATTTAGAGTGTTGTATTTTCATTGCAATTTGTTGTTCTTTTTGTAATCTGGATTTATTGTATCTGAGTCCCAAAACAGAAAAACACACACATAAACCTAGAATTTGTACTTTTAAATTCTATTTACTAAGAGTAACAGTTCTTGGTAAATAGATTATGAGTTTGGTAGATTCATTTTCCCCAGGTTTTCCAGACAGCGAACATATTTAGGATAAAAAACAATTCTAGCCCTAACCGGTTTGGCTCAATGGATAGAGCGTCGGCCTGCAGACTCAAGGGTCCCAGGTTCGATTTTGGTCAAGGGCATGTACCTTGGTTGCAGGCACATACCCAGTAGGGAGTGTGCAGGAGGCAGCTGATCGATGTTTCTCTCTCATCGATGTTTCTAACTCTATCCCTCTCCCTTCCTCTCTGTAAGAAATCAATAAAATATATTTTTAAAAAGAAAACAATTCTAGATAGTACATCCTCCAGGTAGGATATTATTCTAAAAATTTTAATCTAAGTTTCCGTATTCTTGCCTTTGAATTTATATTCATGAGAGCTTTTCGTTGACTCATACAATATATATTATTGATTTCAGAGAGGAAGGGAGAGGGAGAGAGATAGAAACATCAATGATGAGAGATAATCATTGATTGGCTGCCTCCTGCACACGCCCCCTACTGGGGATTGAGCTCACAACCCAGGCATGTGCCCTGACTGGGAATCAAACTATAACCTTCTGGTTTATAGGTCGATGTTCAAACACTGAGCCACGCAGGCTAGGTGACATTAGCAACTTCTATGGAGGTTGTAGAAGGAAAGTGATTAAGATAAGTGACTCATGACCTGGAAGAAGGAAAGATGCTTATATCTATAAGGTTTCAACCTCACCTGGTTTGTTTCTGGGTTTTGTCTTTTAGGGTTCCTGATTTCTGATAGTGTAAAAAGCACATGGCAATAAATGTTATAGGAAAGACTTCCAGTTTCACATTCTGAAAATTAAAGGATTTGCCCTTCCTTTCATGAAATGGTACCTTTCTTTGAAATGGGATTTTCCTATGGAACACAGCAAGGGAAGTCACTGTTATTTTTAATTATGACCTTCTGAGAAGCAAAAGCTTGAGATTTAATATCATGAAGATAATTTTTGGTTCTATACTTTAGGATTTTTTCTTAAATTCTATATATATGAGGTTACTGGCTAATTTGTGACTCTGAAATATTTAGGCTTTTGACTAAGCTGAGAGCTTATTAAAGATCAAACTGTGGAGCATTGTCTGTTTTCTCTCTGGCAGGACTGTAGTTTTCTCTCTGCCCCTCCTGTGCTATGTGTTTGTTTTCTAATACTACAGTCATTCACTTGTAACTCATCTCTTTACCAATATGTTCTTGAAATCCCCTACCTCTTGGGGATTGTTCTTTGTGAAGTAAAGGGTGGTGGGTAACTAGTGTGTGAGAAGAAATGAGAAAGTATCAAAAGTATCATCTATAACAGTGATGGCGAACCTTTTGAGCTCAGCGTGTCAGCATTTTGAAAAACTCTAACTTAACTCTGGTGCCATGTCACATATAGAAATTTTTTGATATTTGCAACCATAGTAAAACAAAGATTTATATTTTTGATATTTATTTTATATATTTAAATGCCATTTAACAAAGAAAAATCAACCAAAAAAATGAGCTCGCATGTCAGAGGTGTCATAGGTTCGCCATCACTGATCTATAATAATAAAAGCCTAATATGCTAATTAGACTGGAAGTACTTCCAGACGAAGCTGGGGTTGCGAGGGCCAAGCCCCTTGCACGAATTTCGTGCATTGGGCCTCTAGTTCTAATAATAATTGCCATTTTGAATATAATCTGTCATCAGTCAGTTGGTGTATCTCCTTTTTGGACATACATATATTCTTGCATAGGTCACCCAAAAAGTTAATAGAACACACTAGTTAAATGATCAAATTTTTAAATTTAATATCTTCTTAAGAGGAGAAAACAATTTTTGTGTAAAAGAAGGATTTCAGCTCAGTTAGGAGGACATAAAACAAGCCTGAGGAGGCTAGCTGCCTGTTAAGCAGGAAGCTTGTGAGGAATGATGTTTATTCAAGTTGTAACCATTCATGGTTGCTTAAAAATTCCTGTTTATATACCCCTTAACTGTCTATCAGTAAATAACCAACCTTTATTTCCTCAGCTTTGTTCCAGGTGATGGGCACTTTCCATGTATATTATGCCTATCAGTCCCTAGCAATCCCTTGTAACACTCATTTCTGGTTTACAGATGTCAAGATTCAGGCTGAGTGAGAACAGGTGATTTACTCAGAGTGACTCTGAAATCAGTCTGACCTTGGCTTCCACCTTTCTATGTCCCTCCCCCAGACAAAAAGTTTCATGGCACTTAAGAGTGTTTACATTTGTCTTCTTGGTATTTACGTAGTGCATAATCTCCCACATGGTTGGTTGTTTTTATTTTAAGTAGAAGCTACTTTAATGTAGTCGTATTTTCCTTCCGTTTGGAATGATCTGAGTCAGAGAGAAAGCTTTTTAGGGTAAGTGTGTATCTTTACCTGTTTGAGAATCTATAGCTAAGAATTGGTTTGGTAAGGGGAGAGACATTGCATGTTCTTTTTTTAAAAATATATATTTTATTGATTTTTTTACAGAAAGGAAGGGAGGGGGGTAGAGAGTTAGAAACATCGATGAGAGAGAAACATCAATCAGCTGCCTCTTGCACACCTCCTACTGGGTACATGCCCTTGCCCGGAATTGAACCTGGGACCTTTCAGTCCTCAGGCTGACGCTCTATCCACTGAGCCAAACCGGTTAGGGTGACATTGCATGTTCTTAATTCTTGTTTTATATTCTTCTAGGAAGAAAGCCCCATTCGGTTCTGCTTTTTTTGTAAATGAGCACACATAAGCTTTTCATCTGCATTTTCATCTTCCTGAATTCTGTCTTTCCTAATATAAAATGAGGGTGTTAGGCCAGATGACCTCCAGCTCAAAAGTGTTATGAGGCTGCAAGACCTCTGTCTACAGCCCTGGGATTACTGGAGGAGCCTGAATCCTCAGTATTAGTAGGGTGTGTGACCGGCCTTTGGGATCATTAATGTTTAGGCAAGAAGGACAGGTTTCTGGGAAATGAAATCAACCTTAAGAAAGGAAAGCTGAATGTCGGGCCTAATGTGTAAGCTTGTAGGTTAGCTATTTACAGCAGATCTTACAACACTTTTTAAAGTTGAATTTATATGTTGTCTATTGATAATGTACGTCCATTGACATCACTTGTAAAAACTATGGGCAAAATGTGACCTTTTCTTTGTTTGCAAGCAAAATGGATTATTTTGCAAAGTTGTTTTATTAGCAACTCTAATGGGAACTGTTGAGTAGAGATTATTCCTACTTTCTCCTTAGTTTGTTTTCACTTGTAGAAGTTCAGGAAGAGATGGTGTGAAAGAGAGGAAGCAGGAGGAGGGAGTAAAGTTCATACCAGGAGTACACAAAACAATCACACACACTGACAAAGTTCACAGAAATTAGATAAAATGTTTATGGAAAAATCTAGTTTAGCTAGCATTTTGAAAGAATTTCTAGAACTTCAAATTCATTTAGTATGTATCCCAGTGTCTTGGAAATTCTTTTGTTTGGCTTGATGAGTGTTGCTCATACCTACCCCCTCTCAGGGTCATGGGCAGCTCTAGGCTGTGGTGGACTCTGAGGACCTTTCCATTTTCTTTGTGGGTTCCCACAACCTCTTTATACAAACTTTCCCCAGGGCTATGTGCATATCTGAAATTCACACTTCAGCGCTGCCCACAAAGAGTAACCACTAGAATTAAAAGCAAGTTATGTTTTTAAAATTTATTACCCATAGAGGCAGAAAACAAGTTTTGTAAACTAGTATTTGTAAACAGAATTATTTCCCCTCCCATAAGATGCATACATGTAACCTCAGTCTTCTTAACCAAAGTCTTAAAACCTTCGTCTGAGTTCTAGCTGGGCAGTTCATTTTTTGACCCTCAGTTTTCCCTTTCCTGAAACTGGGGCAGTAATACCTGCTTTATATGGTACCCCTCAAAGATGGAAAGAGATGGTGTGTTGAAAGCAGTTTGTAAACTCTATAAGGTAATATAGATATAAAGTATGAAGACCCGGGTTTCATGACCAGGATGTGTTTAGGGTCAGTGCTGGTATTGTTTTAGTTTGGTTAAACACAGAAATCAGAGAAGTCTTAGTACTGCTAAGCAGAAAGAAAAGTGGAGCACAGCAGTGATGGGAAGACCCATGGCTGAGAGGTGGTGGTCTCCACATACAGCGATGGGCAGGCTAGATGGATCCCTAGCTGCAGCTCAGGTCAAAAGATACGATTCAGCCCACCGGTTTGGCTCAGTGAATAGAGCGTCGGCCTGCACACTCAAGGGTCCCAGGTTTGATTCCGGTCAAGGGCATGTACCTTGGTTGCGGGCACATCCCCAGTAGGGAGTGTGCAGGAGGCAGCTGACCGATGTTTCTCTCTCATCAGTGTTTCTAACTCTCTATCCCGCTCCCCTCCTCTCTGTAAAAAATCAATAAAATATATTAAAAAAAAAAAGATATGATTCAGGAGGGTCAGCATCCAGGGAAGCCCTGGGTAATAAGTGTCAGGGCAGGGGAGGAGAGGAGAGGTGCAAACCCAGGGCCGGACCAGAACATTTCTACAACCCAGGACTGGGGCGCCAAAGAGTTTGCTAGACTTGACTCTAGGACTAGTTCTGTCCCCTTGGTTTTCTTTGTTGGAGTGTCTAGTCTACTGGAAGTCTCTTCTAATAAGCCTAGTGGTCTTAAATGTGTTTGTAAAAATTGTATATCCTTTTGATACTACATTTATTCATTTATACTATAGCAGTATATCGTGTATATTATATAACACATTTGCAAATATAAATTTTTTAAAATGAGATAAAAAACAAGTAAATGAAAGGTATAAAGATTTCTGCTTAACACCTTAATGGCTGGCTGATTATTGCTTTAGATAGTGGTGGTGCTAAGAGGATGGGGTGGGGGAAGGGGCAGTTCCTATCCTGTTTCCTCGGGGTCTCTAGGGGCCATATTCTTTAGCCAGGCAGGTGGTGAACCAGCAGAGCTCAGTTGTAACCATTCTCCACAGAGATGCCAGATGTTCAAGTAGCCCTGCTCTGATACCAGCCACTTCCTTGTCACACACTGGCTGCATTCAGAGAGCCCACAGCTGTATGTGATGCTCACACACAAGACTAGGCAGCAGTACTTTAAAAAGAATTCTGATGACCTGACCAGCAAGTGTGTTTACAGATGAGCTTTAGTATCTGAAGTACTACATTAACATCCGAGACACTATCTAGTGAATATCTTAACTCTTAGCTGCAAACTGGTCTATTTTTCTAGTAACTAACATGTAAAAGCCTCATGTTAGTAGAAACAGTGCAAGATATGATTAAAGAAATGAGACTGATGTTTATAATCTAGATAAGTCTCTAAAATGTAGGCATGTTATTTTATAGATGCCATCAGCTAATTTTGATTGAGGTAAGCACTTAACATGTGTTATCTCATTTAATCTTCACAATAGCCCTGTAAATGTAGGAACTGTTAATCCATTCAACAGATACTTGAGTGCCTTCTTGGTGATGGAGCTGTGAGGATACAGTGTAACATGAAGACAGACCCTGAGCTCATGCAGCTTACAGTATAGTGGGGAGCCAGACATGCCCCCAAGGGACCAGGCATAGCAGAATCATGATTATGGTGAGTAAACAAGGTCCTGTGTTAGAGAGCTGCATGATGGGTGGGGTTATCAGGAAATGCTTCTGGAAAGAAGGGATGCTTGGGCTGAGACCTAAGTTGGTAGGGGTGGGCATAGGTGGGGGGTGACCTCTGATGGGAAAAAGTCGATGCTCCTGAACAGTCCTTTTTGTGCATCGATTTCTGTCCTTAGTGTGCATTTAGGTGGACTTCTTCTTTCGCTAGGTAGATCATAAAACCTAGAGGGCAGAATCTGTGTCTAATTCTTTCTTTTGTCCTTTGCTGCACGCAGCAGAAAATAGGTCCCAGTACATGTTAACTGGTATGAATTGGTACATGGATGGATGGATAAAAGGTTTGTTAGACTACACTTCCTTGTAATGTTTTGGGGGTGTAAATAAACAATAACTATTGACTGTATCTTGTGTGTAGGGCATATTAGGGGATTTGAGATTAGGAAATAAAAATAAACTTTAGCCCTGTGCCCTTTAAGGAGCTTGGAATCCAGTCTGTAGAGCACATAAAACCAAACACCTGAGACTTAGAAATAGCCAGCAGAGCAGGTTGAACAAGCAAGTGCGTATCTTGTCCACGATACCCCTTCACCACGTGATCCATTGAGTTTATTGGGTCAGGCTTCCCAAGAAGAATGTAGTGCACTGCTTGGAGGGCCAGGTATGCAGATGGCAGGGTAGAGTCAGGGAGCAGTTTGCAGAGGGAGATATGTTCAGAGAAAAGAAAGCTCTGCATTATCAGAAACCTGTGGCGGCAGAGAAATACAGCTAGTGGAGAGGAAATAGGCTGACTTGCCTTTTTCTTCAATGGTTTTATGCAGAAACTCAGGATTTGGGTAAGTGGTTTGCAGTGCATGAGTTTTTTGTCCTCACACCCTGCCTTTTTCCTTACAAAATAGTTGTCATAGTTTAAGAATTGACTATCTCAGAGCACTGACAGTGCATGTGGTTCTGCTTCATGGCTCCATGGATGAACTACACTTTCCTCTGGCCTTGGCCATGTCCGGCAGAGACTTGCAGACATAACATCATTAAATAGCAACACAGTTTTTACAAGATTTACCTATTCAACACCCCCAACCTTATCCCCCTGGAAATCATAGCTTCTTTAATGTCCTGCTGGCTATGTGAAAAACAGGAATTTATGTAACAAGCCCTGCACAGAAAACCTTTTCCTGTTCGGAAAAATTTTTTTTAATTGTTGGCAAAGTTAGGAGACAGCTCTGTTACTCAAAGAGCGACCTCAAATGTCCTCTTAGAAAAATATGTAGCATAATGTTTTGATAAGTAAGGGATTGCTGTGGGACCTTTTTTTGTAAGTCTAATTAGTGAGTTAATGTATGTCCCATCTGAATTAGTGAATGCTTCCTGAAAATTTTTTTAAGATTTCATCATCATGTATTCTGCAGTCCTCTTAAAAAAAAAAGGCCCCCCCAATTGCAGTTGCAAATGATCTGATCTAATTATAAATGTTGTGGAGCTGCAGGGCTGTCCCCCTCCCCACTTCCTCACTCTCCTTGCCAGTCAGCGAAGACAGCCAGGAAGTTACTATTTAGGAAGATCTTCCCCCTTTATCATTAACTAAATGTGACAAGCTTCCTTTTCTCTAGAGATTTCTTCATTGTAGCTTATGTATGTGACTGTTGTGTAGAACAAGATAGCCATGATGGAATATTATGCAAATGTCCAGACTTTGACAATATAGAACATGTCACAGGGTCAGAGTACTTGATTCCATTCTGGTCTACCCCAGGGACAGGCTTGCTTCTTTAAGGAGGAATTTGGAACTTGGTTTGCTGGTGTTGGTTGGCCCAGCAGATGAGGCTGTGGCTGTGGGAGCATGTGTGTATGTGTAATACCTTCCCATAAGGAGTGTCATGGGAGTGAAATAGGAAACATAGTTCTTGGGAAACATAGTACTTGGCCTCTTTTAGAAAGTATTGAGTTTGGGGACGGATCCATAGTTGGAAAGGAAGAGGAAAGTCTTGGGAACAAAGAATGCTCCTTGTCATTCACTTGACACACCTGCCCACCATCCAGGCTGAAGACCCTGTTCAGGGCCATTTCTGACCCACACTCTCTGTGTGCCCTGGCAGAAGGGCTTGTCACATAGCTTCTGTGTTGCAGCCCTTGGGTGGAATGTAGTACAGAGGGTCAGAGGGCATTCTGAAATGTGGATTGCTTAGCCCCGACTGTTGGGCCTCACTCTGACTTTTTTTTTTTTAATATATTTTTATTGATTTCATAGATGAAGGAAGAGGGAGAGAGAGGTAGAAATATCAATGATGAGGGAGAATCATTGATTGGCTGCCTCCTGCACACCCCCTACTGGGAATCGAGCCCACAACCTGGGCATATGCCCTTGACTGGAATCAAACCTGGGACCTTTCAGTCCACAGGCCAACGCTCTATCCATTGAGCCAAACCTGCTAAGGCCTCACTCAGACTTTTAAATCTCCTTTAAGAAAGTGAAAAAAATTTTCCTTATTTTGTTTTCTACCTTCTTTCAATGAGAAAAAAAGTTGAGCTATGGTTTGTGTTGGAGCTCCAGCCTTGTCCTGCCTTCGTTCTGGCGCAATGATTGGCATGTTAATGGCATGAGGATGTGGGCATTGTGGCTGCATCCTGGGGTGACCACAAATCCAGCCAGGGTCTTTTCATGATCAAGGAAAGGGATGATGGGTCCAGGGAGCTCAGTCAGCTGGGCCATGTGCTCAGCCCTGCTCCCAAAGTTCTAGGATACTTGGGAGAATCTTGTTCCTGGACTTGGGATTGGAGTCTTGATGACAGACACTGCTCAGTGAGAGTTTACTTTGTGCCCTGTCCTGTGCTGGGAACAAAAAGATTTAAGTCTAAGTCCTCTGGTTTAGGAGCCCACTTTTCCTTTTCCATATGTCCCAGGAGCTCTCTGGGTGCTGGCACATATGGAAAAGGAAAAGTGGGCCCAGTAGGGGAGTCAAATTGGAGCTTCCTTGTTTGCAGCCCGGCTTTGCTTCTTTTACTGTAACTTAAGACTGTCTCCAGCTCCCTTCACTGTGTGTTTGAAGTTGTGGATTTGTGTTTGTAATACCTCCTACTCACACCCTAGTGAATAAGAGGAAGGAAATAGAGCTTAGCCTGGTGAAAACTTGTGTCCTCAAAGATGGGATCTAATACATTCTTCTTGGTGACTATTACTGTATACCAGACACCCCTGAGCATTTTATATACCACTAGGGGCCCAGTGCATGAATTTGTGCACCTTGAAAGGAACAGTGGGTTTTGAGGCTGCGGTGGGCACAGGGGCAGGTCTCAGCCCATCCTCCATGCTCCCGCCTGGCCCCTCCCACCGTGTCCCCGGTCCCCTGTCTGCCCGCAGCTCCAGAGCCGGCTGCAGGTGCGAGCAGCCACTGCTCATACTCGCAGTTGCTGATGGTGTCGAGTGATTGGGACCGGCAGCAGGTGCGAGTGGGGCCAGCGCCGGCAGCAGGTGCGAGCGCCTGGCGGGACCACTGTGCACAGGAGCAAAGAATTTTCAGTAATCACCAGAGGCTCGCCCCAGTGACAGCGACCCCCAATGACAGCGACGTCGCCCGGCCTTGGTCTGGTGCCCCCGCTCACCTGCTCCACCATCCTGCTGCAGCCGATGCCCGCCATGTTCTGTGCACACCCCCCTGGTGGTCAGCACACGTCATAGTGATGGGTTGTTCAGTTGCTCCACCATTCGATCTATTTGCATATTAGGGTTTTATAGTGAGAGAGAAGGGCCAAGGGATTTCATGCAGTTATGTAGCCAGTAAGTAGCAGAGCCACCTAAATGTTCAAAAAAGGTTGATTTCTCTCTACAAATTGTCCTAGGGGTTCAGGTGGCACAGTTCAGTCATGGAGCTGTACCTAGCAGGTTGAAATCTTAAGCTATTTGTACTCTCCATGCCTTCCTCCTTTCCCAGGTTGTCTTTTTGGATAGAGCATAACTTCTGATGCAGTGTCCTTGGATTAGTTGATGCATACTACTGGTTATTTTGGGGAGAAGGGGGTGGCAAATAACACTTGAATTTAAATTTTTCTTCGGGGGATGGAGGGCAGCTCAGCTTTCTAAAATTTAAAAAAAAAGTGACCATTTTTTTTCTTATATTCACCTGTATTTGCCTAATGGATATTTCTGGCTTAAATGAATCTAAGTCTTAGAGTTTTCAGGGTTTTAATTCTTGACTAAGAATATATGCTGCTTCATTTATTTCTTTTCCATAATCATGTAGGCTCAGTAATGCAAAACTTCTCACTTTAAGTAAATGACATATGTGCAACCTTATGGAATTGGCAGTAGTTTTAGGGATAATAGAGTGGAAAGAATTTTTATAGCACTTTGTTAGGAAGTACTATTTGCATACCACTGATTATAAACAAAATGTAAGTGGTTTTAAAACCAGTTTCGGTAATTCCCCTATAAAATATACTTATATAAAAGAAGGTATTTATAAAAATGAGTATTTAATTTTGTTCCCTCATTAAGATACAGATTTTATTTTTAAGATAAGATAATGTTTTTCTCCTACAGTTTGAGCTCTTTTATAGTGGGGTTCAGAACCACTCTGACCGTATGGGTTGAAATCTGTATTTCCATGTGGTTGGAGAAGTACTGTATTTCTAACATGATGTTTTTGCTTTACAGAATTCAATTCGTCATAATCTGTCCCTGCACAGCAAGTTCATCCGTGTGCAAAATGAAGGAACTGGAAAAAGCTCTTGGTGGATGCTCAACCCAGAAGGAGGCAAGAGTGGAAAATCCCCCAGGAGAAGAGCTGCATCCATGGACAACAACAGTAAATTTTCCAAGAGCCGAGGCCGAGCCGCCAAGAAAAAAGCATCCCTCCAGTCTGGTCCAGAGGGTGCCGGGGACAGCCCAGGGTCTCAATTCTCCAAGTGGCCTGCCAGCCCTGGCTCTCACAGCAATGACGACTTTGATAACTGGAACACATTTCGCCCTCGAACTAGCTCAAATGCTAGTACTATTAGTGGGAGACTTTCTCCCATTATGACCGAACAGGATGATCTTGGAGATGGCGATGTGCATTCAATGGTGTACCCACCCTCCGCTGCAAAGATGGCTTCTACTCTGCCCAGTCTGTCAGAGATAAGCAATCCCGAAAACATGGAAAACCTTTTGGATAATCTCAACCTCCTGTCATCACCGCCGTCATTAACTGTTTCAACCCAATCTTCACCTGGTGCCATGATGCAACAGACACCATGCTACTCGTTTGCACCGCCAAACACCAGCTTGAATTCACCCAGTCCAAACTACCAAAAATATACCTATGGCCAATCCAGCATGAGCCCTTTGCCCCAGATGTCAATGCAAACACTTCAGGACAATAAATCGAGCTATGGAGGTATGAATCAGTATAATTGTGCACCAGGACTCTTGAAGGAGTTACTTACTTCTGACTCTCCTCCCCATAATGACATTATGGCACCAGTTGATCCTGGGGTGGCTCAACCTAACAGTAGGGTCCTGGGCCAGAATGTGTTGATGGGCCCTAATCCGGTCATGCCAAGCTATGGCAGCCAGGCATCTCATAACAAAATGATGAATCCCAGCTCCCATTCCCACCCTGGACATGCTCAACCAACATCTGTAGTTAATGGGCGTGCCTTGCCCCATGCAGTAAACACCATGCCCCACACCTCGGGCATGAACCGCCTGGCCCCAGTGAAGACAGCTTTACAAGTGCCTCTGCCTCACCCCATGCAGATGAACGCCCTTGGAGGCTACTCTTCCATGAGCAGCTGCAACGGCTATGGCAGGATGGGCATTCTCCACCAGGAGAAGCTCCCGAGTGACTTGGATGGCATGTTTATTGAGCGCTTGGACTGTGACATGGAATCCATCATTCGGAACGACCTCATGGATGGAGATACTTTGGATTTTAATTTTGACAATGTGTTGCCCAACCAAAGCTTCCCACATAGTGTCAAGACGACAACACATAGCTGGGTGTCAGGCTAAGAGTGAGTTATTGAGCAGGTAAGATTACCCCACTATCAAAAGACCTGCAAACAGAACTTAAAAGAGAGGAATACTATAACTTGCCATCTATCTTCCATGGTTAAGACTTTCTAAAGGTCAACTAGCTACCTCTTGCAGAGAGGTATCTTTTATTATTCATTCTTCACCCTTTTTATAGCTTATAAATTTTCCTTTTGAGTTTAAATACGGAACCTTCCTGTAACTGCTGTAAAGATTTTAACAGTTAGATGGCTGCATCGTTTTAGTAGCTCTTCAATAAATGAATACATTTAATATAAATCAAATGCTGAAGGGCTTTTTAAGTGGAATTTCCCCCATTGAATGATTTCAGAGCTGTTTGAGAAAGCTCTAGCTATTTCCCCTCCCCCCAGTATGTCTGTCACTCCAACATGTTAAGTTGCATTGATTTTAATTTGGATATTTTTTAATTTGTGTGTGTTTGTTTTTTCCTTAGGCTACACTTAAAAGTACTTCAGATTGTCTGACAGCAAGAACTAAGAAGAAGTCCAAAGATGTCCTTCATCCCATCTTTTCATTTTCTTGATTAAAAAAACACACACCAAAAACCTTTTTTATTTTATTTTTCTTTCGTCAGACTTGGCAGCAAAGACACTTTTCCTGTACAGGATGTTTGCCCAACGTTTGCAGGTTATGTGCTGCTGTAGATAAGGACTGTGCCATTGGAAATTTCATTACAATCAAGTGCCAAACTCACTACACCATATAACTGCAGAAAAGACTTTCGGATCCTGGTGTGCTTTCAAGTTTTGTATATAAGCAGTAGCTACAGAATTGTATTTGTGTGTGTTTTGTTTTTTTAAATATCCATTTGGTCCAAGGAAAGTTTATACTCTTTTTGTAATACTGTGATGGTCTCCTGTCCTTGATAAGTTAAACTTTTGTTTGTACTACCTGTGTTCCACTGGACTGATGAATCACAGAGAACCAAACTCTCCATTCTGCACCTTCATTGAACAGCTTTGAACCTGTTCATTTTGCCACATAATTCCCATGAGAACCAGTAATCTGTCATCAATCTGCTGAATTAATGGACTTGTCAAACTCTTTTGAAAAAAAAGAGTAAACACCAGCCTTGTACAGGTCTTTTCTATTTTTTTTTTTTGGTTTATTTTGTTATTTGCAAATTTGTACAAACATATAAATGGTTCTAATTTCCAGATAAATGATTTTTGATGTTATTGTTGGGACTTGAGATCATTTTTGGAATAGATATTGAACTGTAATGTTTTCTTAAACCTAGAGTCTACTTTATTACAGTATACTTGTAAATTTGTAGAATTCCAGATATTTGAGACAGCATCAATAATTTTCATTTTGTATTCTAACTGGATTAGTACTAATTTTGTACGTGCTTAACTGGTTTGTACACTTTGGGATGCTGCTTGGTGATATTTCTGACTAATCTTCAAATCATTGTAATTAGTACTTGCATACTCAATGTTTCTGGCCCTATTTTGGCAGGAGAGTGATGCACAGTTTAAAGACATTTTACGTTTCATGTTTAGGAGAACTTGATATGTTTTTATGTACGTGTTTTAAAGAAATTACATCTGCTATTACTCTGTGAACTAAGCGTACTTCATAGCATTGAGTCTTCTAATAGATACCTGTCTGCCTATCGTGGCAGTTACTCCTAGGAGACCTTGTAATGTTTGTAGGTCAGAAAGGGAGATCTGCATCTAACACAGTACTCCTTTCTCAAACTGGGGCTTTTAACCTACAGCCATTTTAAGCTGAGCTTCAACAAATGTTTCCCCTCATAATTCTGTGCTTCTGTGTTGGTCTAGGTAGGAGGTGGAGGTTGGTTTATAGTTCTGCCTTGAAGGGGTATGTTAACACTTCATGATTCTTTCCCTTTGTCTTACAGATTACATAGCACACTATTGAGAGAGTAAGTCAAAGTGGGGGATTTTGAAATGTGACTTCAGTGATTTGTAGAATGTTTTGTGTTCGTGAGTACAGATGGCTACCAAATGGAAAAGAACCTATTTAAAAACTGGGGCAATTAATTTGAAAATCAACAAACCAGATATAAGTTATATATTTGAATTCTTTTAAAAGGCCTTTGCATAAGATAAGGATTTCTTTAGCCTTTAGCAACCTAAACTATAATTCTGATCATTAGATTTTAGTATTTTCCAATTACCTATAACTGACAGACCAAGTCAGTTGGCTTTGTGTCTCACTTACAGTGTTGGTATTTTCAAGACATGTGGATGCCTGAAGTCAGCAAAATAAAATGAACAGCTGAACAAAAATGTTCCTCTTGCCTGCTGGAGAAGATTCTGATTTCTTTGTACTTAGCCCAAATCACATTTGCTTTGTCTTGTCTGTGATTTGCATCTCTGTTGGCTTGTTTTTTCCTACATGTTTAACAAGAATATAAGTGTCCCTGATAGATTTCCTATAGGAGGCCAGCTCTATGATAAGCTTCCCACTGTAACTTCTACTATTTTGGAAATTCATTAAACAACCACCTCTCTAACCATCTTCATTGTTGGACACTCGAAAATATGTCTGGTTTTAGATATCCTAGTCCCTCTCAGTACTGCCTCCTACATATGGAACAGAACTTGTTGGTGCAGAGTACTCGTGTTTCTGTTACCACTGCTACCACTTCTCCTCCCATGACATTACACAGGAGCCTCAATGACAGCGACCGCTAATGTCACTATTAGCATCTTATTGCTTCACAGTGTGACTTTAAAAAAAGATGTTTCTTCCTCCCACGTCTGTGTAAATATCTTTTTTTTCCTTTCAAATTTTTCTTTATGTTGGAATTCTGACATGAATCCTGGGTAGCTAGCTCTCTGGGGTACAATGAACTCCAGTGAAAGGCACCTCGTCTATTTTGAAAACATTATGTGACCTCTGGTGATTCTTTTTCTGTACGAATACTGACTTTCTAGAGTAATTAGTCTATCAGTTATTGTACATGATTGCTTTGTGAAATGTGCAAATGATATCACCTATGCAGCCTTGTTTGATTTATTTTCCTTGGTTTGTACTGTTATTAAAAGCATATTGTATTATAGAGCTATTCAGATAATTTTAAATATAAAGTATTGTTTCTGTAATATAGGCGTATGGAATATATTTAGGTAATAGACACATTACATGGAAAGTTCGCTTTGACAAACTGACAGTCTAAATTAATTAGCAAATGTTCAATCCCAGCAAGCAGTGAATCAGTGGGACATCCCAAGAAGAGAAGACACTTGAAATGGAAACAGTTCTCCAAAGGTATACATTTAGACTTGCTCAGCTACTGGGTACATGCTACCTATCCCCACGAAATTTTTACATTCAGCTCTTAAGAGTTCTTAATTTATAACTGACTTTTAAATGAGAAGTTTCTCTTTTGATTTTAGTTTGGGAGTAATCATTCAGTAGAAAAACGCAATGTGGTTTATGCAAACAAAGCAGCTGGGTGTGACTCTTGGCCTCCTCCTCGGGGGTGGGGCCCAGCCTGGCAGTGTGGCCATGTGAGTCCTGTCAGGACGTAGTCATGCTCTCCTGCGTTTTGCTACTTGAGTTTAGTAACAGTGCAGATTCCATGTTCCTGTTCCAATATTCTGAGAAGTGCCTGATGATGCTGATATACTTACAGACACAAGAACAATCTTTGCTATTATTGTATAAAGCCATAAATGTACATACATTGTGTTTAAATGGTTTGGTGTCTTTCTTTCCTAATTGTGCAGAATAAGCTCTTTTTTGGGATTAAAAAGTGTTTTGCTATCATTTGAGTTAAATCTTTTAAGCCACAGTGCCATGGTTTATTCAAATCTGGTCTTTTCTTTGGAGGGCGGGGGAACAACAGTCTCTGATCAGACAATAGCCCCCTAGAGTTAAGAATAAGTAAAACCCTAATAATAACCCTAGAGCAGGGGTCCTCAAACTACAGCCCGCGGGCCACATGCAAATACAAATATTGTATTTGTTCCCGTTTTGTTTTTTTACTTCAAAATAAGATATGTGCAGTGTGCATAGGAATTTGTTCATAGTTTTTTTTGAACTATAGTCCAGCCCTCCAACGGTCTGAGGGACAGTGAACTGGCCCCCTGTTTAAAAAATTTGAGGACCCCTGCCCTAGAGTGTAGGTACTTCATCCTTGGAAAGTCTGAAACCACTATCTGGTGCCATAATTACTGGGCAGTTAAGTCTCATATCAGAACAGACCGTGGTGAGGTAAAAGCACATAAAGGGTAAGTCAGGAGGGTCCTGGCTGGGAGGTCACTGAGCAGGCACTGGGTGGTGTGGAAAGGAATGGCTTTCCAAGGCCACATGTGCTCCTGTCACCACCACACACCTTTCTGAAGGAGGAGCGTTGCTTTTAAGTGGCTGCTAATGGGAGGTTTTATATATTTGCTGTTTTCACAAAATGTCCTGAGCAATGAGCTAGGATTAGATAAATGATGATTAAAGTGCTTTTTAAACCAGGACGAAGACCAGTCTCCTAACTTCTCTCACCATGCAAGTACATGTCCAAATGAGTTGGAGTAGCAACAAGGAAATAGGTTATTCTCGTGTTTATCTGTTTAGACACCAGAAGATCAGTTCAGCCTTCACGTTCTTCCCCATCTTCCAGCAATGTAATCCTTCCTTTAAGAGACATGTTAGAAGCCCAGAGTAGATTGTAGAACTGATGAAAACCATCTACTCCCAGACCCTGGCTCATGCACAGATCACTTTGAAAACTGCTGATAGAGTCCAAATGCAGAAAAACATGGTGATTGTGTTGCCAGAACTCAAACTAGCAGGCTCCTTACATAGCCCATTTGCATATACATAAAATCATGCATACAATGTCACTTATTGAGAACAGTTTCCAAGTTTTACATCACTTGATAAGAGGAAGCGACACAGAAGGAAGGTTTTCCTAGCAGATTCCATGGGTGGAGCTTATGGGAGAGGTATAAAATTCCTTCCTTGGACAGTATCTAAGCCCTGCTATGACCAGAGAGCAAGGAAGAATCAGGATGTGTATCTAGGATTATTTCTTGACCTGTGAACCAGCCACACACAAGGACTTTGCCCTGGCTCTTATTTCTCCATGTTTGAGCTGACCTGACGATGATGCTAGTTAAACTTAGACTGGTTGGTGTGGTTAGGTAAGTGGAAGGCTGTTCCAAGATATAATCACACTAAGTGGCAGTTGAAGTAGTCGGTGTCACATACACATTGTATCTGTTACTGCTCCTACTGGGCCGTGAGCCTGTATCTGGGCTGGGCCTCTAACATGAGGGTGTGTTCCTGGAAGTTTCCTTATTCTAATTTCTTAAATTATTTTATTGTAAAAAATGAGACTGGTGATAACTGAAATACATGGACTCAGTTTAAGTAACTGGCAAATGAGTCAAGTTTCTGCGGAATGGAAATGGAGGTGGATGCTGGCATGAGGCGGGGGAAGGCCGGTAGTGCTGGGTGGTAGTAGAAAATCAGATGTGAAATAGGGACAGCTGAGGTTCCTTCAGATCTTTTGACTGGAGGAAGCTACAGAGTGGCCAGGCCATAAAGAAGTTCAAAAGCAAGTTTTAAGTTTTTGCAGGTGGGTGGGAGAAGCGGCTTTCTGTGCAGCCCCCCTGCTTTCGCAATATGACAGTGAGAGGAGGAAGCTCCATACTGTTACAGGAAGAAGGAAAAGGAGATTGGGGCCAACTTTTCTTAGCTTGACTGGTGGCAGGACACTGTCTTCCCCTCCTCTCTCTCCACCATGAACTGAAAGGCTAAATGAAATATCTTGGCATTAATACCTTTATCAAGTTCACGTCTTCCAACAGTGAAAGTCTTGTTTGCACTTGAAGCCACTGGTGTTAAGTAGAGATTTCCATCCTCTAGGAAGAAAGAATGCAACATTATGAGGGCTTGTTATTCCTTATTTACATCCCATTCTTTCCATGAGCTCCAATCCCAATCAACTTGATTGAATTCCTATGAAACTTAAAGCTTACCTAGGATAGTAGCCTAGGAGCCATGTGGGATTCTTATACTTGCTAGAGTTTCTGTAAACATTCTTGGGGTTGTAACAGATCTGAAATTGCCCCAGCAAGATGATCTTAGATGAGACAACTGCTTAGAATAGAGCTCGCAGTGGGCCATTTTAAACTCGATTTTTACACTTCTGATGAAGTAGAGGTGAGGTCCATTTTGCATTTTAGTGCTTGGTTCCAGAACAAGCCAGAGATGCCCACTGCTTAATTCATGCTGGTGGCATGGACACTTGGGTTTTAGTAAAGCCATGAGTTATTCTGATGCTTGGGCCATAATCTCCTCACAGACAAGGTAAGTTGAGGATAACTTCTGTTACCTGGTTAGATGTGAGATTAGAGGATGAGGTAATGTCTGCAAATGGCTTCCTGTGTACAGATTAATAGTGTCAGCACAGGTAATAGTAGCCCTTGGAGATTTGTTTCCTTCATGCGGCGTCTGGACAGTCAGCATTTCCCTGCAGGATAAGTGGGAGAGCTGCTTGGTTCACTTTCATCATTTTTCTGCATTCTCATGTGCAGCCTTTAGCTGTTAAGCCTGGGAGCATGTAGATAGTTGACCAGGCCTAAACTCCAAGAGAGTTGGTAGGCCTCTCTCTTCTTGGTACTCTATAGGTATTTAGCAAGTGGTAAGCCTATTATACAGGGGTGGGCAAAAGTAGGTTTACAGTTATAATACAAATAATATAACCATCTATATATATAAAAGCCTAAGTGACGGAATGACCGGAACAACTAGTCGCTATGATGCACACTGGCCACCAGGAGCTGCCCCCTGGTGGTCAGTGTGCTCCCACAGCAGGAACACCACTCAGCCAGAAGCCGGGCTCACACCTGGTGAGCACAGCTGCAGCGCTACCAGGCGGTGGCAGCAGGTGTAGTGGGGCCGGTATGAGCGATAGCGGAGCTATGCCCAGCCCCTGCCACTTCGGCACTGCTACATCCCTTGGGGGGGATGTTGGACTGCTGGGTTTCAACCTGCAGGGATCGGGCTGAAACCTGGCAGTCCGACATCCCCTGAGGGGTCCCGGATTGCGAGAGGGTGCAGGCCAGGCGGAGGGACCTCACTCATGCATGAATCCGTGCACCAGGCCTCTAGTTAATAAATAATAATACAAGAATAAACTTTTGTATATTCACAACTGTATACCTACTTTGCTACCCCTGTATGCCTAATACAAATTAGGTGTGATATTTGTTTCTGAAGAAGCTCTTTGTGGACCCATACTAAGAAAATTTAGAGACATTTCAGATGACCTTGACCTCACCCTAGTCAAGTTTACTTAGTAGACTGTGGGGGATGCCAAGTCCATGTGCCCTTTTTAGGCTGACCTGTAAGATACAGGAGAGGAGAGGAAAATACTAATGTTGAGGAGGCTACAGTGGTGTGTTGGAACCCAATTGGCTGGTTCATAGGAACTGATGGTTAAATTTGAAGGAATTTTATGAGCCGATTTGAAATACCACCATTATTTATAAGTAAAATAGATAAGCTTACTATTAAATACGTTATATTTTAAAAACAAAGGTAGCCCCAGCTGATTTGGCTAAGTGGATAGAGCATCACCCTGAGGACTTGAAGGGTCCTGAGTTTGATTCCCGTCAAGGGCACATGCCTGGGTTATGGGCTCAATCCCCAGTTAGGGGGGCGTGTAGGAGGCAGCCGATCAATGATTCTCTCTCATCGATGTATCTATCTCCCTCTCTGAAATCTATAAAAATATATTTTAAAAAACCAAAATTAGTCAATACTCAAAACCAATCACAATCTAATGTATTACGTTTTGCTCTTTTCTGCTCTTAAAGTACTAGTATTTACGTTGGTTTTATCTCTGGTGGGACGGCCATACAGTAAGTCCTCACTTAGCATTGTTGATAGGTTCTGCAACTTTAAGCAAAATGGCATATAATATCAATGAGCTGATTTTACCATTGGCTAGTTATATAAGACTTAAGTTCCTACGGCATCTCATCAACACTATAACAAAACAACGTTACTTGAGGACCTGTTGTATAATGGTACGCTACTGTTTGTGCTGAAGCTGAACAGTTTCAGTTTAACGTAGTTTGTACAAGGGTGATGTCAGTTAAATTTGTTGAGAAAATAAAATGTATTGA
This sequence comes from Myotis lucifugus, assembly GCF_000147115.1. Lineage (NCBI taxonomy): Eukaryota > Metazoa > Chordata > Mammalia > Chiroptera > Vespertilionidae > Myotis > Myotis lucifugus. Next base: position 11,719,712 of record NW_005871055.1, read on the forward strand.
GAAAAAAGAAAGTGGGTTGGAATATATAAGTCCATTTGTTAAGTCCTGGCTGAATTGCCACTACTACCATATGTTGGCTACAGATAAAAGAGTTTGGCAGAAATCAATGAAAGCATCTATGAGAATCAATTGGCCTGGTTGAATTCACGGAATATTGTATATTTTATTATTATCACATCCCTTATATCAGGAAATGTGTAATAAATGTTTGTGCATATATACAGGCATGCATTACTTTCCCACAGAGCAGGTAAAACATTTACCAGCACAGCATGGCATTAAAGGACTGGTGGTTTGGGTGATGTAGAGGAACGGGTGGAATGGAAATAAGGGAGTGAGAACAGGAAGTGGCAAGGTCCAGGCTGTGGTCATGACATCAGGTGACTGGGAAGCAGTGAGGTTTGGAGATGGACGTCTCAAATTCAATGTCAAAGCCTTAATTTGGGGAGAATTAGGAGGCAGGTTGCAGGTAGGTGTGACTGGGAACGGTATACAGTGAAGTAGCTGGATGCCTTGAGCATGATCAGAGGTTTTTTTAAACATGAGTGTGGAAGAGGAAGATTCTGGAGTTGGAAAAGGAATGCAAAAGGATGCCAGTTCTACTTTCGATACTCCTCATGATTTGTCAGATGGAAATACACTGAATTAATGGAGTTATTGGGGGAATTAATGACCTGAGTTAAAACCCTATTGCAATGCCTAGTACATAGAAAGGGCTCAAGAAAAGGGGTGGCCAAACATTTTGTTGTGTCCAAGAGAGACTTGGACAAATTGTGTCCAGCATATTTATTAATAGATGCTCTTGTCACTCTGAAGTGTTTGGGTTTGAGTGGTTAATTAGATGTTCACCCTACCGGCAAATGTCTACTTTTCAGTTAATTACTTCTTACTAATAGATCCCTCACCTCTCAGTGGACATACCAAGAGTCCCCAGTGGGTAATAGAACTTGAGCCCCTCTGGAAGAAGCTATCTCTTTCTGGGGGGTTATTCTTCTAAAGAAATGTTAGCCTGGTGTCTAAATAACATAGATTAAAGTTTTATCTGTGGCATACAAGATCCTTCCCAACCTTCCATTGTATTCTTGTCTCCTCCACCTTACATCACACACTTTTATGATTCCAGCCTTTTCACGTGCTGGAAGTTTTATTTGTCTGGAATGCCTTTCTCCTCCTTTCCTTATCAACAAGGTACAGCTCAAAACCTTCCTCTATCCTTCAAACTTGCACCAGGCCCTCGTATCAAAGTAGTTATTTGCACACGTGGACTTGATGAGTTTCAGGCCTCCTTTTCCAAATACAGGCATGTAGTCAAATAATAATTCTCAATAGTCCTCCCAAGGCAACCCTATGGCCATCCTACTTAAGAAGTTCAGAGCCAGGCCTGACTAATTTGGGTCATCACCAAACTCCCATAAAGCAACTGGCCAGTGCCCTTGACCACTGGACACAGCCAAAGGCATTCCTCTTTGGTGAGCCAGTCTGCGCCTGCCAACATTCCAACAAATTAATAGCACCAAGAAGTCCAAGGTATTTTGACAAGTCTGGAGCTGCTCTTCTGTTTCTTCAACCAAGGAAAGTTCAAAGGCAAGAGGGGATATGGCCAGTGATGAAATGCCTAAAAGGAATTATTGGCTTTCCTTCTAGCCAGCCATCCCTGTAGGCCGCATAATCCTCTTTCCATATAGCTCCTCTGAGCTCAGAGGCCAGAACCAGCTCCTTTGACTTAGCTCCTATCTCCCAAATTAACAAGACTGAAATGCCAGTTTATTAGCTTACCTCCTGAAGGGTTGCATGTCTATAGAAACAGGTTGTGCCAATCTGTAAAAAGTTTTAAAAAAAGGCAGTTGGAATCCTTAGGTAGTTGCTGATTTGCTTTCACAGAATATTAATCTGAGAAAGACATAAACTTTGTCATCTGTAACTTCTTTAATGTTGTGTCATTGGGTTGTCTCCAAATGGGATTGGATAAAATATATGGATTTTGCATTCTGGTTTTAAACATTATTTTGAAATTAATTTGAAATATTCAAATTTTTTAAATTAAATATTATTTTGAAAGGAAGTAATTATTCTCCTTCGCAAGACAATTTTTTTTTCCTAGTTCAAGTCACCACACCTACCAAAACAATGCCTTGGTAAAAAGGAGACACTGTCTTAAGTCAGGCAATTTTGTTTAGAAATTCTTATGAAGTTGTGATAAAATGTACCCTGACTAGAAAATTTCATTTATTCTTGTAAATGTGTCTCATGAGATCTCAAAAGTTCTGAGGTCTATTTTAAATTACTATTATCTTTAAGGTTCCAGCTCCCTTACAACTCCCCTTTTCTGTCTTAATTGGTATTTTATTATAAGCATGAATAATTTTCAAAACCCTAGATGGCTGGAAGCATTTAACAGCTGTATGGAATCTCATGTAACCGTCATGTGCCTTTTTTGGGGAAACAACAATTGTCCTTGTCTTTTGAAGAAAATCACATGATTAAAAAAATAGACGACTAGCAGTAATTCTGTTGTCACATGGTTACTGGCAGGAAAGGACTAGGGAGGAAGACATAAGAAAAATGCATTCTTGGATCCCTCAGCTACACCAATCTAAAAGCCTTCCTGGAGTAAATAATTTCCTTTGTCATTTCTGGGTAACTAAAAAAAGGCTTCAGATGTTTCCAGGATTGGGTATTATATTGTGTAATACTTTTGGGGTTTAAATTACCTTTCTTTGGTCAAAGAATTGGCTCAAAACTCAGCCATTTTTCCCTTGCTGGATCTGAGTGTCAGAGAAACTAATGTGAATTGAATGAATGAAAATTCAGTCTTTAATATGGACAATAATACTCCCTCTGGGATTAGAATTTCTTAACATGCTTAACAGCAAAAATAAGTTTGAACAAGCATTGGAGCTCAAAGATTTAAGCATCTTGAGATGAAGCTTGCCTCTGTCTCAGATACTCCCACTTTGGAAGAGAGCCCAGGCTTGCCATGGAGGAGGAGCTTGCTAATGTGGGTGAGAAGGCTTCCTGTTACCTTTTAGAATTCAGAGAATAAATGTCCCAAATATGAAAAGTTTGAAAGCAGCAGGGCTGGTCATTGACTAGTACAAAGTGCTGGAATAGAGTATTTCTCTGTGAAATGAGCTAATGTTTTTTCCAGGGCAGTTCTAAGTTAAGACTTATGGAGGAAAAAACTATGATTAAGAAAAGTGGATGGGTTATTAGGAAAGGATTTTTATTCAAAAGGTTTTCTGATTATAGTAGCACTGTTAAAAGATACCAAGTATTTGCCAGTGCCGTTCCTCAGTCTCCCTTGGAATTAAAAAAAGCAGAGCAGACTCTCAGCGGTTCTCAACCTGTGGGTCGCGAACAATGAATAGACATCCTGCATATCAGATATTTACATTACGATTCATAACAGTAGCAAAATTACAGTTATGAAGTACCAACGAAAATAATTTTATGGTTGGGGGTCACCACAACATGAAGAACTGTATTAAAGGGTCGCGGCATTAGAAAGGTTGAGAACCACTGCAAGGGAAAATGTCCTCTGGGTAGCAGATCACTTCTGGAGACTCCGAGGAAATGGGACACAGTATTTCTCAAAGTGTGAGCTACTGATTATGGGTAACAGAATTATTTGGGAAGATTTGTAAAAATGCCAGTTGTAGGTCTCCTCCCCAGAATTTGGGGTTGGGGTGTGACAGCTGAGATATCTGCATTTTAACTATTCCAGCTGATTTTATTTTAAATTTTTATTGCTTTCAGAGAGGAAGGAAGAGGGAGCAAGAGATAGAAACATCAATGAGGAGACTCACTGATGGGCTGCCTCCTGCATGCCCCCCACTGGAGATCGAGCCCAGAACCAGGGCATGTGCCCTTGACCGGAATTGAACCTGGAACCCTTCAGTCCACAGGCCTATGCTCTATCCACTGAGCCAAACCAGCTAGGGCCCAGCTGATTTTTTTAAAATTAAATCTTTATTGTTCAGATTATTACAGTTGTTCCCTCTTTTTTCCCCCCATAGCTCCCCTCCACCCGGTTCCCACCCCACCCTCTGCCCTTACCCCCCTGCCCCACTGTCCTCATCCATAGGTGTGCGATTTATTTCCAGTCTCTTCCCACACCCCCCACACCCCTTTCCCCCTGAGAATTGTCAGTCCACTCCCTTTCTATGCCCCTGATTCTATTATATTCACCAGTTTATTCTGTTCATCAGATTATTTATTCACTTGATTTTTAGATTCACTTGTTGATAGATATGTATTTGTTGTTCATAATTTTTATCTTTACCTTTTTCTTCTTCTTCCTCTTCTTAAAGGATACCTTTCAGCATTTCATATAATACTGGTTTGGTGGTGATGAACTCCTTTAGCTTTTTCTTATCTGTGAAGCTCTTTAATCTGACCTTCAATTTTGAATGATAGCTTTACTGGGTAAAGTAATCTTGGTTGTAGGTTCTTGGTATTCATCACTTTGAATATTTCTTGCCACTCCCTTCTGGCCTGCATAGTTCCTATTGAGAAATCAGCTGACAATCTTATGGGTACTCCCTTGTAGATAACTGACTGATTTTCTCTTGCTGCTTTTAAGATTCTCTCTTTGTCTTTTGCTCTTGGCATTTTAATTATGATGTGTCTTGGTGTGGTCCTCTTTGGATTCCTTTTGTTTGGGGTTCTCTGCGCTTCCTGGACTTGTAAGTCTATTTCTTTCACCAGGTAGGGAAAGTTTTCTGTCATTATTTCTTCAAATAGGTTTTTCATATCTTGCTCTCTCTCTTCTTCTGGCACCCGCATAATTTGGATGTTGGTACGCTTGAAGTTGTCCCAGAGGCTCCTTACACTATCTTCATATTTTTGGATTCTTTTTTCTTTTTGTTTTTCCGGTTGGGTGTTTTTTGCTTCTTCGTATTTCAAATCTTTGACTTGATTCTTGCGATCCTCTAGTCTGCTGTTGGATCTCTGTATGATATTCTTTATTTCAGTCAGTGTATGCTCAATGTCTAGTTGGTCCTTTTTCATATCCTCGAGGGTCTCACTAGATTTATCGTGGGTCTCACTAAATTTATCGGTGGTTTCTAGAAAATTCTTGAAAAACCTTATAACCGTGGTTTTAAACTCTATATCCAGTAGTTTGCTTTCCTCAATTTCTGTCATTTGTGACCTGTTTCTTTGTCTCCACATTTTTTATGCTTCCCTGTGTTGATAGAGTGGCTTTGTGTGCTAGGTGTCCTATAGGGCCCAGTGGCTCAGCCTCCCCAATTACCTGAGGTGGACACTCTTGGTGCACCCCCTTGTGGGCTTTGTGCACAGTCTTGTTGTAGTTAAGCCTTGATTTTTGTAGGTATCACTGGGAGGAATTGACCTCCAGGCCAATTGGCTGTGAGAATCGGCTGTGTCTGTGGTGGGAGAATTTCTGTGCTGGAGACACCCTTATGGGGCAAGACTTGCTTCAGTGGGGTTTTGGTGCTCACTGAGTCTGCCCCCTGAGTGTGTCCCTTATGGATCTGAGGAGTTATAATCTGGATGGTCCCACTCTGACCACTGGGTACACTGGCTCTTGGATCTCTAAGGAGGTGCTAATTTAGCCTCTGCCTGAGGTTACCCAGCAGGAGCTACAGAGAGATCTGCAGATTCCTCTTCTTTGTTTGGGGTTTGGAGGTGCCCAGATGGGGCCCAGCTGTGAAGCAATGCAAGCTGCTGTGGGGCCTTGGGCCTTCTTTTGGATGTTCTGGGTCCCTCTGACCCAGCTGCAGTTTGTTAGGTAATTTTAGATTGCAAAGGGCCAGGCCATTCATATGCAAAAGCCTCTGGGCACAGCTTGGGTGGGGCGGGGTCTCAGGGAATCAACAGGGCGGAGCAAGCAGCTATGGCTGATCCTCAGCCCTGCCCTAAGAGGCCTTGGGTCTCAGTGTCCTGCAGTAATCACTGCAAGCACCTCTGAGAGAAAGCCGCCCTCGAGTTCCAACCGATGCCAGACAGTCCAGTTTCTCCCCGTATGAGTCCTGGGTCCCCAGAGACTCGCCCAGAACTGGAGTTCAGAGCAGTCGGGAGCTTGTGTCTCCCTCCCGATTGAAAAAGACAACCGAGTCCTCAGTTGCCAGCCCTTTCCACGTGCGCCTCTGTACTTCTGCACTTTACTTCCACACCTCCTCTGAGTCTCAGTGTGCTTTTCTCTTTCCTTCTAGTTGTAGAATTTCCACTCAGCCAGCCTTCCTGTGGTTCTGGATGATGTCCATTTTGTCTTTTAGTTGTATTTTTGAAGTGGTGTGCGAGGCAGCAATTTCAGGTGTTTACCTATGCCACCATCTTGGTTTCTCCCAGCTGATTTTTATGGCCACAAGTTTGAAAACCACCAATGGTTTGTGGAGATGCTGTAACTTTTGCTGCTACTCATTCATCCCACCCACCCATTCATTCATCAATTGAGCACCTACTGAGCACTTACTGTGTACCAGGCCCTCTGCAGAGTGCGAGGGCTTCTTGGTGACAGACACATTATCCATCCTTGTGAGTCTTTTGTTCTCCTCTCTTCAGACCTGTCGTGAGGTTTACCAGAAAGGTGCCATGGAGTATTCTTTAAAAATAGCTGCTTGGATCAGAAAAATACTGGGCTGAGAACTGGCCCTGAAACTCCAAAATTTCCATCATTCATCAGACCTTTACCTCCCTAACCTGCTGTGACTGCTGAGTAAACTGCTCCAGGGGTCCTCAAACTACGGCCCGCGGGCCACATGCAAATACAAATATTGTATTTGTTCTCATTTTGTTTTTTTACTTCAAAATAAGATATGTGCAGTGTGCATAGGAATTTGTTCATAGTTTTTTTTTTAAACTATAGTCTGGCCCTCCAACGGTCTGAGGGACAGTGAACTGGCCCCCTGTTTAAAAAGTTTGAGGACCCCTGGTTAAACAGACTGGCCTGTCCTCTAGGTGCTTACAAATTGTAGCCTGGTTTGGCCTCTCCAGCACGAGGGTCAATCCCTGAATAACACATGAAGCACCGCGAGCAGCTTGAGCCAAGAGACAGACCTGGAACACAGTCAACTTCATCCATAGTGACCAAATGTTTGAGCTAAATGCACCCAGGTCTAAGGAAAATAAGTCAGTCCTGATGGGTCTGTTTTCCATTGGAAATGAGGCTTTTTTTTTTTTTTATAGCTGCAGGAGAGAAGCAGTTCATCTTATAAGATCTTTGAGGAAACATAAGCTGAACCCAGTTGTTCCACTGAGATGAGCTTACCATATGGAGAGCTCTATGTCCAGGCTGGGCAGGCACCGCCTTGCTCCTGGGCCAAACCTGTTGCAGCTCCAGGGTAGGGAGCCTCTTCCAACCCAGCTGATCTGAGCTGCCTGGGGCAGGTCACACACTCCATGATGCTAATGCATTGATACTTCATTTGGGTGGTGTCCTCAGGCTGAGCTGGTTCCACACTAGGAAACTTTCTAGATCATTGGAAGTCTGCTGCTCCTGTGGCTGTCTGGTTTTCTTCTATTTTGTTTGATAAGTGACCTCAAAAGTAGGACATTAATATCTGTTGCAAAAAAACCCCACAATACCCAGTTCCACCTGACCTTTTCTGATGAGCCAGGGTCATCACAAGAATATCTGTGGCTGAGCCACGTTGTTATCCAGAGATGTCCTCAGGGCTGTACACTTTGTCCCTTTCTCTTTCCCTCCTTTCTTCTTTTCCTCCCTCCCTTTTCTTTCTCACTAGCTCTTTATCATGCAAAATTTTAAACATAAGCAAAAGTAGGAAGAATAAAAAGTATAATGGCCTCCATATACTCATCATCCAGGTTAAATAACTATCAACTCATGGTCAAACTCGTCTCATATATATTTACCCTTAACACTGGGTTATTTGAAGAAAACCCCAGATATCATAATTTCATCTGTTAAAAAATATGTTTGTATGTGTGTACATGTAAAATTATATAGATAAGAATCCTTTTAAGTTTAAAATATTTTTAGTGACTCAGAATTTACATACATTAAGATCTTCAGAACTTAAGTGGATCATTCAGTCAGCTTGACCTTTGCAAATTAAGATGCCTCATATTTTTATCATTTCTTCTCTTTGTGCCCCTTCTCAGCCAGTTCCCTGCATGGAGAAGCAATCATTGATCTGATTGCTATTGCTACTGGTTATTTTTGCCTATTCTAGAATTCATATCAATGGGATCATATACTGTACTTTTTTGCTCCTGGCTTCTCCCTCTCAGTATTATTTTTGAAATCCATCCATGTTGTTGTTTGTATCAGTAAAAATACTGATAGTAGTTTTATTTTTTGAGTAGTATCTTATTTTTGAGTAATATTTTATTGTATGGATTTGCCAGTTGGTTAATGGACATCTGGGCTGTTTTCAGTTTTTTTTTACTAGTATGAATAAAGCTACTGTAAATATTCTTGTATAAGTTTTTTTTTTGTGGACATATACTTTTATTTCTCTTGAGTAAATATCTAGGCATGGAATTATAGGATCATGGTAAATTTAACTTTTTTAAATGCCAAATAGTTTTCCAAAAGTGGTTGTTCCATTTAAAACACTCCCACCAGCAATGTATGATACTTCTGGTTATTCCACATTCTCTCCAAAATTTAGTATTTTTCATCTTATTTTTTTTAAGAACATAGCTTTTTTTTTAAAAAAATTGATTTTATAGAGAGGCAGGGAGAGGGGGAGAGAGAGAGAAAAAAATATTGATGTGAGAGAGAAACATTGATTGGTTGGTTGCCTCCTATATTCGCCATGACTGGGCATCAAAACTGCAATCTGGGTATGTGCTCTGACCTGGAATCGAACCCGTGACCCTTCCATGTATGGGCCAACGCTCCAACCAACTGAGCCACACCGGCCAGAGCTATTTTTATCTGTTATTGTTTTTTATTGGATTGTTTGTCATTATTATTGAGGTGTAGGAAGTCTTTATATATTCCAGATACAAGATATAAGTATTGTCCTATACCTATCTGTTTGTCTATTTATCCATCCAGATAAAGTTGTTGCACATATTTCTCCCAATCTGCTACTTATATATTTTCTTGATATTATCTTTTGATGAATAGTACTTTTAGGTTTTGATGAAGTTCAATTTATTTTTCCTTTTATAGTTTGTGCTTTCTGTGCCTTCACCAATAAATCTTTACCTACTCCTGCATTCTCTTATTTGTTCTTTTAATCACTTTGCTATTTATTTATGAGATCAACACCTACAACAAAAACATAAGTACAATACCATCATCATGCATAAAGAATAAAAAGTCCTTAATATCAAATATCCATTCAGCACAATGTTCAAATATTCTCAATTCTTTTCTAATTTTTCTAGTTTGTATATTCAAGTCAGAACCCAAGTAACATTTATATATTGCATCCCCCCAATTTATTTTTATTGACTTCAGAGAGGGAGGAAGAAGGAGAGAGAGATAGAAACATCAATGATGAGAGAATCATCGATTGGTTGCCTCCTGCATGCTATGCTCCTTACTAGGGACCGAGCCCAAAACCTGGGCATGTACCCTGACTGGGAATTGGACCATGACTTCCTGGTTCATAGGTCAGTGCTCAACCAGTGAGCCACACTGGCTTGGTTATTACAATTTTTAATATGTATCTAAGAATCTTTTTATTTTGCAGTCTTTTGAAGAAACTGGGTGATTTGTCTTGTAGAGTGCCCCACAGTTTGAATTGTGCAAACTGTATTTTCTTTTTAAAAAATTTATCTTTATTGTTAATAGTATTACAGGTGTGTCCTTTGTTTTTTTCCTCCATTGACTCCCTCCACCTGGAACCCTCTCTTCCCAGGGCTTCACCACACTGTTGTTTGTGTCCATGGGTTATGCATATATGCATATAAGTTTCACGGTTAATTTCCCCTCACCTACCTCCCCACCCCCACCTTCCCTCTGAAATTCATCAGTTTGCTCCATGCTTCTATGTCTCTGGATCTATTTTGTTCATCAGTTTATTTTGTTCATTAGATTCCACATATGGTTGAGATCATGTGATACTTATCTTTCTCTGACTGGCTTATTTCACTTAGTATAATACCCTCCAGGTCCATCCATGCTTGCAAATGGTAAGAGTTTCTGCTTTTTGTATTTTCTTTAAAATCGTTTATTGATTTGAGAGAGAGAGAGAGAGAGAGAGAGAGAGAGAGAGAGGAAGATCAAGAGAGAGTGAGAAAGAAAGAAACATTGATTTGTTGCTCCACCCATCCATGCATTCATTGGTTGCTTCCTGCATGTGCCCTGTCCAGGGATTGAACCTGCAACCTTCATGCATCTGGACAACACTCTAACTGAGCTAACCAGTCAGATTGTATTTTCTTGGTGTCATTTAGTATATTTCTAATCCTTCATATCTCCTGAAAACTAGTAGTTAAATCTAGAGGCATGATCATATTTGGGCTCAACTTTTGTTGAGAATACTTCATAATATTAAAAACATAGTGAGGAAGTACATGATGTTCCATTGTCTCTCTTTTGTATGATGTTAGCAGACATTGATAATCATGATTGCCATTGTTTTATTAGGGTGATAAAATGGTGATATTCTAATCCTATCATTTCTTCTAAATTCATTAGCTGAAAACTTGTATGAAGCATCTTCTCTGAAACAATTTTATGGATACCCTGAGGATTTTATCTTGAATAGTCCCAGGAATGCCAATGTTTTTAGAGTTTTTAATCTGCTTTGTATCACTAGTTTTAAGTTTTTTCCACAGCATTAGGCTGAGGTGGTTGCTTATTAACATTTACAACACAACCATTATTACCTGGTATATGCTGATCATTATATGCTGAATACTTTGGGGGCAGGTCCTAACCTAAGTACTCAATGTATTTCACTAATCTGATACTCTGAGGTACAGATTATTATTCTTAGAGCCTCATGGCTTTCACCATAAGATAACAGATTTATCTAATGATCTCTGATCTACTTCTGTATAGGTTTCTTTCAGGCCACTGTCTCCACTATGGGTATGTAGAAGACTTTCCTCCTTCTTTAACTTTCTAGGTTTGACAAGACTAATGCTATTAATCTTTCCCTGTGTGAAAAATATGAACTTAAGATAAACACCGAATAATAGGGCATTGACTATTTCCATTAAAGTTGGCTACAGCATGAATAATCCCAACTCTGGGTGCTTACTTATTCTAGCCAAAAATTTAAATAGATCTTTTGCTCCTTACAAAGTCTCCATGTCCTCCTTGGTAGAATGGAAGAAAAAAAATAGTGGATCATGACTTGTTGCCAAAGAGGTATTTCCCACTATAGACCAATTGGAGATGGCTTGGGTGGCTGGTAGGAGTCTGTAATGGCTTGCAAATAAATACAGGAGAACAGCATTCCAGAGAACACAGCCTTCTGGTGAGAGTCCCCATTTTTTCTTCTTCATGGCTTTGTGTCCTTTAACAGGAAATGATCTAAGTGATTGGATGTTTGAAGGAAATTATTAAGCAGGATACTTAAAATTGGCTTTGACTTGAAAGAAGAAAGTGTTTAAGAGTTGAAAGACAATTGAGCACACACTGCATAACAATCCTTTTTGCAGGGATACACACCACACAGCTGGCTCATAGGCAGAGAGGTTCGCTTTGGCTTTCTCAGTTGGAAGAGGGGGATTATTTCATGCGTATCAGGCTGCTTGTGACTCCTTCTGGGTCCTAGCCCTTGATTCCATTTTTTTTTTTGGCCTTTCATATCTCACTTAAGACATGGACTTTTTTAAAAAAAATTGGATCTCCATTAGAATATCATAGTAATAATTGCTGCAGGAAGATCCACTGATGAATGGTAAATTAGATGGTAAAAGTTTAAGGAGAAACAGAATATTTGCATAGGCTCAAACTATCTTCCCCCAAATATTTTCTAGTTATTAAAGAGAAATAATGAGATTATAGTGGAGATTCCTGGCAGATACCACCTTAGCCAAATGAGCAAGGTTGATGCCACTAGTAATAAGACATATTGACATCAGGTACTTGTGGGATTTTAAAAATATTTTTTTAAAAATATATTGATTTTTTACAGAGAGGAAGGGAGAGGGATAGAGAGTTAGAAACATCGATGAGAGAGAAACATCGATCAGCTGCCTCCTGGACATCTCCTACTGGGGATGTGCCCGCAACCAAGGTACATGCCCTTGACCGGAATCGAACCTGGGACCCTTCAGTCCGCAGGCCGATGCTCTATCCACTGAGCCAAACCGGTTTCGGCTTAAAAATATTTTTATTGATTTTTTTTTTAGGGAGAGGGAGAGAGAAAGAGAAACATCAATGTTCAAGTGCAACATCAGACATTGATCGGCTGCCTCTTGCATGCCTCCACCTGGGGATTGAGCATGCAACCCAGGCATGTGCCCTGACAGGGAATTGAACCAGCAACCATTTTGGTGGGTGAGGCAACATCCAACTAACTAAGCCACATAGCTTGGGCTGACATCATGTACTTGTTGACATGATGCTCTGAGAAGGGCGCATCCCATCTGTGGTATTCTTGCTGAAAATTAATAATAACCTCAATCTAAAAGTGTCAAGATCATAAAAGACAAGGAAACACAGAGGAACTGTTGCAGATTGGAGGATACTAAGGAGATATGATTAAATGCAATGAGGGATCCTGGATTGGATCTTAACAGAAAAAAAAAAAAGACATTGGTGGAAGAACTGGTGAAATCCAAATAAAGCCTGTAGTTTAGTTAACAGGGTCATACCAATATTAATTTCCTGGTTCTGATTATTGTACAATGGTTACATAAGTAGTTAGCATTAGGTGAAGTTGGATGAATCATTTTCAAAAATGCTGTATTACTTTAACAACTCTTCTGTATACCTAAATTATCTCAAGATTTTTTTAAAAAGGTTAAAAATGTAGATGTGCCCAAGAGCTAGGAGTAAAGAATAAATGCCACAAGAAGTTTGAAAGTGAAGTTGCTTTATAGGTGGGATGGAATGAACTGCTCCCCAGGATGTGAGTTTAGACCTGGAATGGAGGATGTGGGCTGGGAGTCAGGACTGCCTTCTTGGGCAGGAGAGCATTTAGCTGGGCCTCAAAGGCCAGGGGAATGTTGATATGCAGGTTTGAAGATAGGTGACGTTTTAAGGTGTATGGGCTTGTAAAGATCTGGACCAAAGCACAAGGGCAGGAAAGGGCAGGAAAGGAGTAAGTGGTCAGGTCTGGCTGGAGGTCAACAGCCTTGAAGAGGATAATGAAGGGCAGGTTCCTCATCGCAGTAGGAGTGTGGGAACTGGAAACCATGCCAAGATGGTTGAGAACACTCTTTTTGTTGTTGTTGTTAATCCTTACCCGAGGATATTTTTCCCTTTTTTTTTTTTTGAGAGAGAGAGAGAGAGAGAGAGGGAGAGGAAGGGACGGGGAGAGACACACAGAGAGAAACATCTATGTGACAGACACGTCAATTGGTTGCCTCCCACATATGCCCTGACCAGGGCTGAGGATCAAGACTGCAGCCAAGATATGTGCCCTTAACTGGAATCGAACCCTTCAGTCCACAGGTTGATGCTCTATCCTCTGAGCCAAACCAGTGAAGGCAAGAACACTCTGACTGAGCACCCATGTGGGATTTCACTAACTGAAGGAATCAGGGATACGGAGTTTGAATATGTTTCCATTGCTTCAACAGCAACTAAAGGTGTGTGGGAACAAATGGTGTATTTTTAAGGCCTTTGTGGAGGTAAGGGGATGACAAGGAGACCACTAAGTACATAGAAGCAGATGAGGATTTCCAACCCACAAGGGAATTTTTTCTGGGAAGCAGGTTGCCTACTGTTGCTCTGTGCCTCTCTTGTGGTAGGGGATTCCTATTGTGACATGGAACCTTACCTGCTCAGAGAGGAAATCATCTTCTTGTCAGACTCTTTCACTTTCTTGGAACCAGCTCCTTAGCCGAACAGGGTCACTGGGCCAGAGGTGGTCAGGGAAACTTCTGTAGGTACATTGAACATCTGGAGTATCCCACACGGATGTAGGGTGCTGTCCTGGCATCTGTAAAGCAGGCTGAGATTTGGGCAAGAAAGCTCCTCTAAAGAAATGTGCTGGACTCCTCTGTCATGGCTAGACAGGCCTTGCTTTTCCTTTACTCCCAAGTGGTATCAGGAGATTTGGGGAACTCATCTTAGCAAGTGACTCTGGTCATTCTACTGAGAAGCCCTGTCCCTGGGGAAGAGGCGAAGATAGCCAAGTAGGAGCTGGCAGGCCCTGGGATGACAAGCTCAAATGGGACTTTGTGGCTGAGTGTGATGGAAATCAGAACACATGATTCTGGGTGCAGGGCAGTGCTGGCTCGGAGGGTGTTTGGCTTGGCCTGTGTGTGAACAGTCTGACAACAGGTATAAAGCTTAGCAGCTGTGAAGTTTAGCAGGTACCGCAGGGCTTTTGGACTTAGGTTAACCCTGGGGTCTCAAGACTAGAACTTCAACTTCAAAGAATTCAAGCAATAAGAGCACTTAGAAAAGTAAACACGTAAGCTGTCTGCATATTCAGTTCTGGAGACTGCTGAGAGCACTCCTCCCATTAACTAATTTTCTGAAGGAATGGACTTTAGAGGTTTTGCCATAGTTCTCTTTCCAGGAGTGAACCCCAAGATGCCAGATAAATATCCCCTTGATCTTCTGTGGCCTAATGTTTTTACTTGGGCCCATTATACACAATAAAGCTAAATCCTTCATGGAGAGTAGGCAGCAAAACTAAGGAAGCTTAGCCCAGCCTCTGCTCTCCTACTTTTTGTAACTGTGAGAGGGATTCATGAAATCATGGGCATTCGTAGGGATCTTAGAAATCGTGTCCTGACACAAATACAGTCTTGGCCTCTCTGTGTCTGGGGTGGGGAGCTGGGAAGCAGCAGGAAGGAGTGGTTGGAGGGCTCAATGCTCAATCCTGGCCCTTCCTCAGAACAGTTATGTAACCTTGGGCAAGTGCCTTCACTGAGCTGAGCCTTTCTTTCCTCTCTGACGAAATGCGATGATCACACCTCCTTTTCTGGTTGGTTGTAAGGCCTACACAGCACGGTGACTGTAAGCTCCCTGCACATGCCGGGCCCAGAGGGCAGCCTCAGCCAGTCTTAGCTTCCCCCATTACTCCTGCTTTCTTTTCACCTTCGCAGTGAGGGAGATATGACCATCTTCATTTGTGAGGGAGGAGGCCAAGTGAGGGAGGAGGCCAAGGTGAAGCAGCTTGGTCAAGGATGCAGAGGCAAGGTCTGTCTGACTCCCTATCCAGGCTCTTTCCATTGTGCCAGACCCACTCTGGAGGCACTCTGACGGGGTGCCTGTGTGGGCTCCCAAGAAACTTCTGCAGGCCTTTGAAGGTCTTTTAAATGTCTTCCCCATTGCAGAAGCACTGCTGGAGAAATCTGTTCATCAGACATGTGCCCTGCCAGGTCATCCAGCGGTCCAAGTGCTTTATTTTTTAATTAAAAAAAATTTCTTTTTAATTTTTTTTGCCAGTGAAACAGGCTATAAGCTACAGCTCCAGTTCAGTTTCCTGCAAGCCTTGTTGGTATTAGGAATAACCATTACGGCTGTTTTTGGTTAAAATGTTTTTGTTCCAGGCAGGGTACTAAAAGCATCACTTGTATTATCTCATTTAATCCCTGTATCAACCTGAGAGGAAGGTGTTTTTACTCCTACTTCCCTGAAGAGGAGTCTGAGGTTAGAAAAGGTAAGAATGCATTCCAGCTTGGAACAGAACCCGTCTGTCCCCCAGTCACTTCTTTACCACCATGCTGTTGTAGCCTAATTCAGACATATCCAGAGGAAATGTTAGTCATTTTCTTTAGCTGGGAGTCTAGGGCAAGTGACTAATGGTCACGTTCAGATATGGAAAAACATATCACACACCTGCCAGGTGTAACCCAGCACAGGCCACGCCTTATGCAGCTCCTGGGAGGTGAACATGATTTAATGTACTAACACTGTTATGGATGGAATGGCATCCCCCAAACTCTCTTCTGGAACTGATGATTCTGAAACAAATAACCCAGGATTCAAGAAAAAAGGGGGGTTGGAATGGAACAAATTGTTTAAACCAATGAGCAACCATTACACAGAATTGGGTGAGATCATTAGACTTTGCAGGGCTATTTTACCAAATTCTGCGGGAAAAGCTCACTTCCACTGAGAATCTTCTTGCTGTAACATACTCATGGAAGTGTAAGCTCTGACTTTCCTTAAACAATGTAAAGTATTTTACTTTTAAAGGAAGCCAATCTTACTTCACCATCTTGATTCTAGGAAATGATATGACGTCTGTATGATACTCGTAAACCATGACTGAAGCATGCTCAAATCATTGCTCAGCAGTTCAACTCCCATTTGTGGGGTCAAGTCCATGTATTGGTGGTTGGTTTCTGGTTTTGTCCCAACATCCCTGGGGTAGGAAGCAACAGTTTCATGCTTTATATAGTTTGAAGACACAGGACCTGGGTTATAGTGTTAGTATTCCCACAAGGCATTTGCATTAGTATCAAAGGTGAAAAGATAAGAACCATTTTGAACCCTGAGGTTGAATTTGAATGTGAAAAGCAAGATAAATGCTTAATACTTTTTGCTTTAGTTACAACTTTTTTCAAAATAATGAGTTGATTCCCCAGCATCCTACAAAGGCAACCATTGACTTTGGTTCTTTTTTTCTTTTTTCTTTTAGTGTCATTATAAAAGCCAGAGTTTTAAACATACTGGAAGTGTTTCAATTTATTGTGTTTATTATCCTCCTTCATTTTTAATTGTTCCATTTTGGCCAATTGGAATATAATCAACTTGGCACCTCCATTTTTTGGACATGACTCCAATAGTCATTGGTAGCTTCTTTTCTTTGTGGTGTGACAAAAATTTCTAGGTTTATCTGTTACATTTTGTGCCACAGATCTGGAATCAAATCAATCATTTCTTTATGGAGTACTTGTTCCTATAGTGGAAAATTGTATTCAGAGACCATAGTCTAGACTCTAGGAGACTCACTAGTACTGGGTGGGTCATTTTTCACTACAATTTTTAGTGGACAAAGCTACCAAAAAATAAGATAAAATACATAATTAATTCATTTCTTCCTATTCAAACTCAGGACCATATGGTTTTTTGTTTAACCTAATTGCTTGTACATTTATATCTCCTTCCTCATTTTCAACTACACCAACATAATCACATATTTGCTTTATAAACATAGCAGTTTTAGAATACCGGTAAACTATACCAGCACTATTACAAACAACATGTTTACTGAGAACAATTTAAGCTTTTTAAAAGTTTTTTTTCCCTGTTTCAGGATTATTCTACTAAGGGATGATATTCTATTAATATCACTGAATTTTAAAGTCACTTGGAAATAATTTCTCTGTGTGGTTATTCCACTACAGCATAGAAATTTATATGCTTTACTTAAATTTCAATTTTTAGAAAGTACTTTGTTTAACAGCTTTATTGAGATATAATGTACACATCATGAATTCAACCACTTTAACTGTGCAATTAAATAATTTTTAGTAAAGTTATAGAATTGTATAACCAACACCAGTTTCCAATTTTGAACATTTCTATCACCCACAAGAGATTCTTTGTACCAGGCCCAGGCAAACACAATTTTGCTTTCTGGTTCTATCAACTTCTTTTACCTGGATATTTAACATAAATGGGACCATCAATATGCAGTCTTTTGCATCTGGCTTCTTTCTTTTTTATTTTATTTTATTTTATTTTATTTATTTATTTATTTATTTATTTATTTATTTATTTATTTTTTTTTTATTAAATCTTTATTGTTCAGATTATTACATTTGTTCCTCTTTTTTCCCCCCATAACTCCCCTCCTTCCAGCTCCCACCCCACCCTCCGCCCTCACTCCCCACCCACTGTGTTCATCCACAGGTGCACGATTTTTGTCCAGTCTCTTCCCGCATCTCCCACACCCCTTTTCCCCCCAAGAATAGTCAGTCCATTCCCTTTCTATGTCCCTGATTCTATTATAATCACCAGTTCATTCTGTACATCAGGTTATTTATTCACTTGATTCTTAGATTCATTTGTTGATAGATGCATATTTGTTGTTCATAATTTGTATCTTTACCTTTTTCTTCTTCTTCCTCTTCTTAAAGGATACCTTTCAGCATTTCATATAATACTGGCTTGGTGGTGATGAACTCCTTTAGCTTTTCCTTATCTGTGAAGCTCTTTATCTGACCTTCAATTCTGAATGATAGCTTTGCTGGATAAAGTAACCTTGGTTGTAGGTTCTTGGCATTCATCACTTTGAATATTTCTTGCCACTCCCTTCTGGCCTGCAAAGTTTCTGTTGAGAAATCAGCTGACAGTCGTATGGGTATTCCCTTGTAGGTAACTGAGTTTCTTTCTCTTGCTGCTTTTAAGATTCTCTCTTTGTCTTTTGCTCTTGGCATTTTAATTATGATGTGTCTTGGTGTGGTCCTCTTTGGATTCCTTTTGTTTGGAGTTCTCTGCGCTTCCTGGACTTGGAAGTCTATTTCTTTCACCAGGTGGGGGAAGTTTTCTGTCATTATTTCTTCAAATAGGTTTTCAATATCTTGCTCTCTCTCATCTTCTGGTACCCCTATAATTCTGATGTTGGTATGTTTGAAGCTGTCCCAGAGGCTCCTTACACTATCTTCGTATTTTTAGGTTCTTTTTTCATTTTGCTTTTCTGGTTGGGTGTTTCTTGCTTCTTCGCATTTCAAATCTTTGACTTGATTCTTGCGCTCCTGTGGTTTGCTGTTGGGAGTCTGTATAATATTCTTTATTTCAGTCAGTGTATGCTTACTTTCTAGATGGTCCTTTATCACACCATCGAGGGTCTCATTAGATTTCCTGTACAACTCATCAAGTTTATCGACAGACTCTAGAAGCCTCTTGAGAGACCTCAAAAGTGTGGTTCTGAACTCAATATCCTCCCTTGATAGTTTTGTCCTGTTTCTTTGTCTCCGCATTTTTTACGCTTTCTTGGTACACCCCCTAGTGGTCTTTGTGCGCAGTCTTGTTGTAGTTAAGCCTTGATTGTTATAGTTAATACTAGAGGGATTTGACCTCCAGGCCAACTGGCTGTGCTAATCTAGCCTTTGCCTGAGGCTATCCGGCAAATGGCTCTGTGCAGGGCTTGGGCGGGGCGGGTCCCACGGGATCAACAGGGTGGAGGAGGGAGCAGTTATGGCTGCTCTCAGTCCGTCCCCAGGGGCTCTGCCTCTCTGTCCCAGCAACAGCTGCAAACCTCGGAGGGACCGTAGCCAGACAGTCCTGCTTCTCCCGTTTGAGTCTGGGTCCCTAGAGACTCGCCCGGATCTGGAGCTCTGAGTCTGAGGCTCCCTCCGGATTGAAACAGACAACCGCGCCCTCAGCCACCAGCCCGCGCCGCGCGCACTCCGCACCTTAGTATTTTACTTCAGCACTGCGCCTCCTCTGATTCTCGGTTCCTCCTAGTTGTAGAACTTCCCCTCAGCCAGCCTTCCTGTGGTTCTGGATGATGTCCGTTCCGTCTTTTAGTTGTATTTTTGAAGTGGTTGTTCGAGGCAGCAAACTCCCGCGTTAACCTATGCCGCCATCTTGGTTTCTCCCATCTGGCTTCTTTCACTTAGAATAATGTTTTTGAGATTCATCCATGTTGTAGCTGTTTATAGTAGTTTGTCCCTTTTTATTGCTGAACAGTATTCCATTGTATGGATATGACACATTTCATGCATCCTGAGAGATATTTGGATTGTTTTCAGCTTTTGCCCATTATGAATAACTAGAGGCCCCGGTGCACGAAATTCGGGGGGGGGGGGGGGTGGGGTTGCTCCTCAGCCCAACCTGCACCCTCTCCAATCTGGGACCCCTCGGGAGATGTCCAACTGCCTGTTTAGGCCTGATCCAGGGATCGGACCTAAATCAGCAGTCAGACATCCCTCTCACAATCCGGGACTGCTGGCTCCCAACCGCTCACCTGCCTGCCTGCCTGCCTGCCTGATTGCCCCTAACCACTCCCCTGCCAGCCTGATTGACGCCTAACTGCTCCCCTGCTGGCCTGATTGCTCCCAACTGCCCTCCCCTGCAGGCCTGGTCCCCCCAACTGCCCTTCCCTGCTGGCCTGGTCCCCCCCAACTGCCCTCCCCTGCTGGCCCATTTGCCCCCAACTGCCCTCCCCTGCTGGCCATCTTGTGACCACATGGGGGCAGCCATCTTGTGATGACATGGGCGTGGCCATCTTGTGTGAGGGCATGATGGTCAATTTGCATATTACCTCTTTATTATATAGGATTCTGCTCTGAACATTCTCATACAAGTCTTTATATGAACATGTGTTTTAATTTCTCTTGAGCAGATACCTAGGTGTGGGACTGCTAGGTCATATGGTAAATTTGCATTGAACTTTTAAATAAACCAGTTTAAGAACCTGTCAAACTGTTTTCCAAAATGGTAGAACCATTTTACACTTTCACCAACAATGTATGCAAATTTCCATTTTCCACATCTTTGCCTTGTTCCCAATGTCTTTTTGATTAAGGCCATTTTAGTGGGTTTAAAGTGCTTTCTTATTTTAGTTTTTTAAATAAATCTTTATTGTTGACAGTATTACAGATGTTTCCTTTCCTCCCCCATTGCCCCCCTCCACCTGGTTCCCACCCAAAGCCTTCACCACCCTATTGTCTGTGTCCATGGGTAATGCATATATGCATATAAATTCTTTGGTTAATCTCTTCTCACCCCTCCCTTGCCCCCCACCTTTCCTCTGAGATTCCTCAGTCTATTCCATGTTTCCATACCTCTGGTTCTATTTTATTCATCAATTTATTTTGTTCATTATATTCCTTGTTCATTTATTTTGATTTTTAAATTCAATTGTTGATAGATATGTATTTATTGCCATTTTAGTATTCATATTTTTATCTTTATTTTATTTTTCCTCTCCTTTCCTTTCATCTCCTCCTCCTCCTCCTCCTCCACGACCACCATGGCCTCGGCCGCCTCTTCTTCTTCCTTCTGCTTCTTCCTACGACTGCTGCTTTTCTCTTGTTGCTTTTAAGATTCTCTCTTTGTCTTTAAGCTTTGACATTTTAATTATTATGTGTCTTGGTGTGGGCCTCTTTGGGTTCCTCTTGTTTAGAACTCTGCATTTCTTGGACTTGTAATTCTATTTCTTTCACCAGGTAGGGGAAGTTTTCTGTCATTATTTCTTCAAATAGGTTTTCAATACCTTGCTCTATCTCTTCTCCTTCTGGCACTCACATAATGCAAATGTTGGTATACTTGAAGTTGTTCCAGAAGCACTTTACTCTGCCTTTGTATTTTTGGATTCTTTTTTCTTTTTGCTCTTCTGCTTGGGTGTTCTTTGCTTCCTCATATTCCAAATCATTGATTTGATTCTCAGAATCCTCTACTCTACTGTTGAATCCTTGTATATTATTCTTTATTTCAGTGAGTGTTTGCTTAATTTCTGACTGGCCCTTTTTCATGTCTTTGAAATTCTCACTAAGATCCTTGACAGTCTCATTAAGTCCCTTGAAGCTCTCATTAAGATCCTTGAGCATCCTTATAACCATTGCTTTTTACTCCGTATCTGGTAGTTTGCTTGCTTCCATTTCATTTAGTTATTTTTCTGGAGATTTCTTCTATACTTTCATTTGTGACATGTTCTTTGTCTCCACATTTTAGCTGCCTCCCTGGGTTTGTTTCTATGTAGAGCTGCTGTGTCTCTTGGAATTGATAGAGTGACCTTCTGTAGTAGGGGTCCTGTAGGACCCAGTGGCCCCCAGGTAACTGAGCTGGGCACTCTAGGTGTGCCCCTGTGTGGGCTGTGTCCACAGTCCTGCTTTAGTTGAACCTTGATTGCTGTTGGTGTCACTGGGAGGAATTGACCTCCAGGCCAATTGGCTGTGGGGACCAGCTGCAACTACAGTGGAAGAGCTGCTGTGCAGGAGATACCCCTATGGAGCAGGGCTTGCTTCATTGGGGGTTTGGTGCTTACTGAGTCTGCCCCTTGAGTGTGTCACTCATGGATGTGTAAAGTTGTAATCTGATATGGTCAGAAGATGTCCACCAGGTGCACTGGCTCTGGGGCCTCTAGGGAGGTGCAAAGTCAGCCACTGCCTGGGGCCACCTGGCAGGAGCTACAGAACAATCTGCAGATGGCTGCTACTGTGTTGGGCTTGGAAGTGCCCAGGCAAGGCCAAGCTGTCTTGGGCCTCTTATTAATAGGTTTGGGACATGCTGAAGCCAGCTGCTGGTTGTTTGAGAAATTTTAGGAGAGTTTGAAGACTGAGCCAGGACAGGCCATTCATATGGAAAAGCTGCTGCAAACAGCTTGGGTGGGGCTGCAAATTGGATGGGGCAGGGTCTCATGGAATCACCAGGTTGGAGCAAACAGTGTGAGCCAGACTGATGGGAACTCATATATGGTTGGTTGCCAGTCAGCTTTGTGATGGAGGAGGTCTCAGCATAGGAACAATGGACCCTGCAAACACCCCTGTCTGGGAGAAAGCCATCCCCGAGTTCTTGCTCTACTGCCAGACAATCCATTTCCTCCCTGTATGTCCCTGTGTCCCCCTGAGCCATTGCCCCAGCTCTGGAACTCAGAGGGAGAGAGTTCATGTAAATTTGTGTGCTGGCCTTAAGGAGGAACTACCTCAGTCTCCAGCAGCCTCTGTGTCACTCAGCCACAATCCCTGCTGGTTTTTACAGCCTGAAGTTACAGGGACTTCTTTCCCAAGCTCTGGAAACCTGGGCTGGGGATCTGGTGTGGGGCTGGGATCCCTTGCTCCTCATAGGAGGCCTCCACATCCAAGATATCCCTCCTGATGGAAAAAAAGCTACATGTTAGTGTTGGACCAGTCCATTTTGCACCTCCGCCCCTCCTACCAGTCTCCATGTGCTTTCTCCTTTACAACTCTAGTTGGAGGACCTCAATTCAGCCAGCTTTCAGGCGATTCTGAATGATGGTTGTTCTGTATATTAGTTGTAATTTGCATTTCTTTGATAATGATAATCTTTTCAAGTGTTTATTGGCCATTTGCATATTTTCTTTGGTGAAATGCCTATTTAGATCTTTTGCCTAATGTTAGAAATTAAGTTTTCATCTTATCGAGTTTCCTAAGTTCTTTATATATATTGGATAAAAATCCTTTGTCCGATATGTGAGTTGCAAATATTTTCTTCCAGCCTGGGGCTTGTCTTTTAATTTTTTAAATGGTATCTTTTGAAGTACAAAAGGTTTTAGGTTTGATAAATTTGAATTTAATAATTATTTTATGGATCATACTTTAAGTGTGATTTCTAAATCTTTGCTCACCCCAGAGAAAGGTAGATTTTCTCTTACATTTTCTTTCAGAGGTTTTATAGCTTTAGTTCTTATACTTAGGTCTTAGATCCATTTTTCAGTTAATTTTTGTGTATGATGTGAGGTAGAGTATAAATTAATCTTTTTATATCCCAGCAAACTGAAAATGGATCAGACTTGCATGTAAGACCTAAGCCACAATACAGTATGTGCCAGGGTTGTGGGCTCAATCCACAGGGCATGCAGGAGGCAGCCAATCGATGTTTTGCTGTCACATCAATGTCTCTCTCTCTCTCTCCCTCTCCCTTCCTCTCTCTTTAAAAATCAATAAAATATCTTAAAACAATAGAGAGGATAAGCCCCTTGACATTGATCTTGGTAATGGTTTTTTGGCTTTGACACCAACAGCAAAGACAACAAAAGCAAAAAATAAACAAGTGGGATCACATCAGTAAAAACTGCTGCACAAAATGAAAAGGCAACCTATAAAAATGTTTGCAAATTACATATTCTATAAGGGATTAATATCCAAAAGATACAAGGAATTCATACAACTCAATAGCAAAAATCTATCTATATAAAACCCTAATATGCAAATAGCCCAAAGAGCAGAGATAATATTGATTCAAAAATGTAGAAATAACAAGTGTTGGTGAGGATGCAGAGAAATTAGAACCCTCATTTACACTGCTGGTGGGAATGTAACATGTGGCAGCCACTCTAGAAAATAGTTTGGCAGTTCCTCAAAGGGTTAAACATAGAGTTACCATATGATCCAGCAATTCTATGCCTAGGTATCTTCCCAAGAGAAATAAAAGCATGCCCACACAAAAACGTGTACACTTAATGGTCAGAGCAGCATTATTCATAATAGTCAAAAAGTATAAAGTAATGTCCATCAACTGATGATTTGATTAACAGAATGTGCTATATTCATAAAAATTAAATAGTATTTTATAATCAAAAGAATGAAGTGATAATAAATGCCACAACGTGGAAGAAACTTCAAAACAGCCAATCACAGAAGACCACATGTTTTATACATGGATTCCATCCTATGTAATAAAACTGTAATATGCAAATCGACCGACCAGCGGAACGACTGGCGGAACAACTGGTCGCTATGATGCCCACTGACCACCTGGGGGCAGACGCTCAATGCAGGAGCTGCCCCCTCGTGGTCAGTGCACTCCCACAGGCGGGTGTTAAGGAGCGAGGGGTCCTGGACTGCGAGAGCCTGGACTGCGAGAGGAATGTCTGACTGATGGCTTAGGCCCGATCCCCTTGGAACACCCCCCAAGGGGTCCCAGACTGCGAGAGGGTGCAGGCCGGGCTGAGAGACACCCCCATGCACGAATTTCATGCATCAGGTCTCTAGTATTTAAGAAAAGTCCAGAATAGCAATAGAGCCATTAGTGATAAATCATGGTTTCCTGGAAGTGTGGCTGTGGAAAAGAGTGGTTAGGGAGAAATGGAGAGTAAATGCTAATGGGTACAGGGTTTCCTTTTTGGATAATAAAATGTTCTAAAATTGATGGTGGTGGTGGCTACACAGCTGAATATGGTAAAAAACAATTGAACTATTCAATTTAAGTGGGTGAATTGTATGACGTGTGAGTCGAACCTCAATAAAACTGTTATAAAAAATAACAATGGGGATTTCAGGAGCCTCCTCATCTTGGTGGACCAATTCTGTAGAACTTCAGGAGGATCCCAGACTCATCCAGCAAAAGCTGTCAGGGCTGGCAATGGAACTGCCTTGATGACCGCAGAAATAGAGAGCCTGGAAGACACTCCTGAACCAATTGCTGAATGTATGTGAATTCCCTATACCCTTCCCTTCTTTAGTTGCACAGTCAAAAGTTCTTTGGAAATAAACAGAACACCAGCCCTCTTCCCCCAATAAAATAGAACTGTGTCACACTGCAAAGAAGGAGTTCCTTTTCCCTGCTCAAGCCCAATCACACAAATCTTGTCTATTTGTAAGAACCCCCAAAAGAGGGGCCACAAGGTAGACTGTGTTTTGGAGGATGGTGTTCCAAGAAGTTGAAACTAAGTAAACTAGAGAATGACCAATAGTGTGCAAATTGTGAGGATTTTGGTGCGGTATTTGAAGCTTTACCTCAAAAAGGAGTCCTGAGGCTTTGAGTTTTTTGTATAAACAACATTGTTTTATTGTCTTCACACAGTATTATTACAGATTCCTCTAAGAACTTAGTAGTTAAATTTTTTGGTGTGTGAGATTGTGAGAGAAGAGTTCAAAAGTTATATTGGAGCAGAAAAATGGAGACTCAGACTGAAATAAAATATTTTTTAATTCTTCTTCCCATCCTTTTTATTTCTCCTTTATTTAATCTTATTTCTTCTCCATTTTTCCTTTGCCCCTCTTTCCCTTTTCTTACCTCTTATCACCTTGCTCTCTTTTGTCTGGTCACCAGATTTTTCAGTAAGCAGCTGGCAAGCATGTCAGAACATGTACTTCATTCATACTGTCTTTGTATGCCGGTACCTATCATGGCACCTCACAAGAAACAGGAGCTCAAAAATAATTCTTGTTGTTTGAATTAAATACTACTGTTCAGTTATTTACTGGTCACACAAGATAGGCCCGATTTCTGTGGGTCAATGTCATTTTCTTTTTTTCTGAAACAGGAGAGATGTATCTTAGACCGAACCCATATGTCTCCTAGTTATTTTCCAGTCATTATTCTTCATATGCATATTTCTATTCCTTCTCAAGAATCTCTTGTGAAAACACATCAAGGCACTTCATTCTTCTAAGTCAGAGAGATGGGGTCAATGTTCCCTCCCCTTAAAACTGAGGAAACTTTTCCACCAATAGAATATGGCTATGTGACTTCTGAAGCTAAGTCATAAAAGACACTACAGCTTCCATCGGGCTCTCTTTCCCTTGGAACACATGCATTGGTATCCAAGAACCACCATATAAAAAGTTTGGCTTGCTCTGGTCGGTTTTGCTCAACGTTTAGAGTGTCAGCCTGCAGACCAAAGAGTTTCAGGTTCAATTCCCAGTCAAGGGCATGTACCTTGGTTGCAAGTTCCCTGGCCCCAGTGGGGGCGCATGTGGGAGGTGACCAATCTCTTAGGTCCATGTTTCTCTTTCTCTCTCTCCCTCCTACCTCTCTTCCACTCTCTCTAGAAATCAATGGGAAAAACAAACAAATAAAAATAAAAATTTTAAAACTAAAAAGTTTGGCCCTTTAAATCAGCTATGGTGGAAAGACAATGTAGAGAGACCACATAGAGAGGAAGCTGGCTGAGGAGCCCCAGCTGTTCCAGCCTTCAACTGTTTGAGTCTTCCCAGCCCTGGCATCAGAACGTGAATGAATGAGCCTGCAGATAATTTCAGGCTTCTTCAACGCAGAGTGGAACAGAACTGAACTATCCTTGCAGAGATTGAATATTTGTGAGCAAAATAAATGTTGTTTGTAAGTCAGCAAGTTCTCTTTCTGAAGCCTTCTGGTACAGAATGTGTTACTATGGTGCCTGCCCCTCCATGGCCATTAAGTAGAAGCTGCTCTTCAGGGCAGGGAACAGAGAGAAGGTTAAGCCAGCTCCTCTGAAATGCTTTCCAGGGTAGCACCCAAGGGACTAGACATCTTCCTCCCTAGAAGTCTCCAGCCAGAGACATGGAAATGGAAATGTCCAAACAACACTCCCAGTCTTTTCCTTTTCCTTGAAAGGTAAAACCATCCACCCTGGAAAATTATAGAAACAGACTGTTGAATTAAATATATCAAAATCAACAAGACAATGATATTTTACAGATACAAACAGGTATGATAAATTTATGAGAAAAAGGAAAGAAAGTAGTCAACACAAAATTAAGGATGAAACAGAGGAATGAGATCAGGCACACAGGTGTGATTGTAAGTGGTAACTGATAGATCCCAGAGTGATTATTTGACTCTTCTGCTTCATAACTTACATATACATATTATCTATATTCCTTTGTATGTGTAAAATACTGCATAACAAAAACATGATTTTAAAAATTGAATGTTAAAGTAATGTTTCCAACTTAAAACAATAACAACAAAAAACACTTGGCATCATCCAATGAGTTGCCCAGTCCTGCCCTGATTAGAAATTCTCTTATGTTATTTACTCACTTTCTTGCCCCATTCACATGGACTCTGTTTAGTTTCCAGTCCTGGTTCCCTCTCCTCAAGACCTTTGCTGTGGCTCCCAAACTTTCTATTCATTTCCTCCCATTATACCCAATGCTGTCCAGTGAGCCTTAAAAAAAATAATCTTTTACATTTATTATTTAAATTGATTTTTAGAGAGAGAGGAAGGGAGAGATAGAGAAAGAGAGAAACATTGATGTGAGAGAGAAACATCAATTGGTTGCCTCCCATACACACCTCAACCCAGGATCAAACCTACAACCTGGGCATGTGCACTGACCGGGAATCGAACCTGTCACCTTCTGGTGTAATGGGATGGTACTCCAACTAACTGAAGCACACCAGCCAGAGCCCAGTGAGCTTTCTTGAAGTATAACTCTGGTCCTGTTTTTCATAGCTCCAGCGCCCGTCAGTGACTTCTCATGGCCCTTGAATTAAAATCTAGAGTCTGACTTTCTTAGCCTGGCTTTCAAGGCCCCTACAATCCAGTTGCTGAATGCTCTCAAAGCTTAAGCCAAACTATGCAATTCCCATTTATGCCTGAGCCCCACCACTTTGGTGGCTTTGTCCTTTAGTTCCCCTTGCCTCTTTTCTACTTCTCCACCTCTGTATCTTTCAAAAGCTAGTTCTATTACCTCCATTGTCATGAGGCCTTTCCAGATCCACCCCTAGGATAGACATGCACATGGATTCCCACCTCCCAATTCTGCTAGGGCTGTCAGTGCTATTAGGTGGGACATTCATCACTTTCTGCCTGTAGTACTGGTATGTTGGACCTGTTTACATCCCCTGTGGGGCAGGGGTCATATCTGATTCCTTTTTTTGTCCTCACAATTCCTTACACATATCAAACATTAAATATTTTTAGAATGAATGTATCACCAAACAAATGAATTCTACATCAAAACCTATCCCAAGCAAAACTAGAAATAAAGAAAATGTGTCTTTGGTGTCTCCAGCTTACCTAGTCAGTTGCCAGGAGCACCCCCACCCCCAACTACCCAGAAACTTCACGCCTACTTGTGTAAACAGAACTGGCTTTTGGAAAAAGACCTGATAAATTCATTCACACCAGTACATATATAAACTACTGAGAAGGCTTCTAATGCTACCGTTCTTTTACTGAGAGTACTTATTTTGTTAGCAAAAGACAAAGACACAGAATATATCTGTACTGGATTAATTAGTGTCCCCCCAAAATTCATGTCCCCCTAGAACAGCGGTTCTCAACCTGTGGGTCGCGACCCCTTTGGCGGTCGAACGACCCTTTCACAGGGGTCGCCTAAGACCATCCTGCATATCAGATATTTACATCACGATTCATAACAGTAGCAACATTACAGTTATGAAGTAGCAACGAAAATAATTTTATGGTTGGGTCACAACATGAGGAACTGTATTTAAAGGGCCAGAAGGTTGAGAACCACTGCCCTAGAACCTCAAATTGTGACCTAATTTGGAAATGGGGTCTTTGCAGATATAATTGTTAAGATGAAGTAATACTGGATTAGGGTGGGCCCTAAATCCAATGATGGTGTCCTTATTAGAAGTCCATGGGTGATAGAGACAGAGGAAAAACAGCTACATGAAGCAGCAGAAATTGGGGTGATGCAGCTATGAGCCAAGGAATACCAAGGATTGCCAAAAAACGACCAAAGGCTGGGGATAAGCAAGGAAGGATTCTTCCCTCGGGCCTTCAGAGGAATCATGGCTCTTCCAACACCGTGATTTCAGACTTCTGGCCTCCAGAACTGTGAGAAACTATATTTCTGTTGTTTTAAGCCTCTCAGATTGTATAGGCACTTTGTTAGGGCAGCCCAGGAAACTAAAACGACATCTGAAATTATCAGGCACCACTGAACCTGGGAGAGGTATATTGGGAAATTTCTCAGTGCCCCAAGAGAGACCTACACCATCGATTCTACCTGTCCCAGCCACAGGGCTCAGCAGGTAAGGGGAAAGAGCAAGACTGAGACATAGATGAACTCTAGATCATCACTAACAACACCTTGAAAAATGTGGGACCAATGAACACCCATCTCTTTTTGCACTGGGTTTGTTCAGCTGCCTGCTGGGTGGACTGAGACCAAGGTCAGGAGCAGAGCTAGGAACATATGAACTAATTCAATGGTTATTATACTTTTGGTGTCATTGATCCCTTTGAGAATGTGGTATGATCTAGGGACTCTCCCAAAAATAAATGCACATATCTTCTAAAATTTGCAGAGTATTTTCACAGGTCCCTTGAAGCCTCTCCATAGGGCAAGAACTTTTGATGTTTTAATACAGCAATTTTCAACCTTTTTTCATCTCATGGCACATATAAAGTAATTACTAAAATTCTACAGCACACCAAAAGAAAAAAAATTTTTGGCCGATCAAACAAAAAAATAGCTAAAATTTTGATTCATTCATATCAGATGGCTATTTTTGCATTGGCTGTTGTCATTTTTTTTCTTCAATTTTTTTTTTGGCATTTAGCAAAATTTTCTTTATATATTTATTTATATTTTTTTAAATCTCTTTATTGATTAAGGTATTATATATGTGCCCTTATCCCCCCATTCCTCCCCCCCCCCATTCCCCCCACTCATGCCCTCACCTTCCTGTTGTCTGTGTGCATTGGTTAGGCTTATATGCATACATACACGTCCTTTGGTTGATCTCTCCCAATTACCCCCAACATCCCCTACCTTCCCTCTAAGGTTTGATGGTCTGATTGATGTTTTTCTGTCTCTGGATCTGTTTTTGTTAATCAGTTTATGTTCATTATATTACATAAATGAGTGAGATCATGTGATATTTATCTTTCTCTGACGGGCTTATTTCACTTAGCATAATACTCTCCAGTTCCATCCATACTGTTGCAAATGGTAAGAACTCCTTTTTTACTGCAGCGTAGTATTCCATTGTGTAGATGTACCACAGTTTTTTAATCTACTCATCTGCTGATGGGTACTTAGGCTGTTTCCAAACCTTAGCTATTATAAATTGGGCTGCTATGAACATAGGGGTGCATATATCCTTTCTAATTGGTGTTTCTAGTTTCTTGGGATATGTTCCTAGAAGTGGGATCACTGGGTCAAATGGGAGTTCCAATTTTAGTTTTTTGAGGAAACTCCATATTGTTCTCCACAGTGGCTGCACCAGTCTGCATTCCCACCAGCAGTGCAGGAGGGTTCCTTTATCTCCACATCCACGCCAGCACTTGTCGTTTGTTGATTTGTTGATGATAGCCATTCTGACAGGTGTGAGATGGTACCTCATTGTCATTTTGATTTGCATCTCTCAGATGATGAGTGACTTTCAGCATGTTTTCATATGTCTCTTGGCCTTCTGTATGTCCTCTTTTGAAAAGTATCTATTTAGGTCCGTTGCCCATTTTTTGATTGGGTTGTTTATCTTCCTATTGTTAAGTTGTATGAGTTCCCTGTAAATGTTGGAGATTAAACCCTTATCGGTGATAACATTGGCAAATATGTTCTCCCATGCAGTGGGCTTTCTTGTTGTTTTGTTGATAGTTTCTTTTACTGTGAAAAAAGCTTTTTGTTTTGATGTAGTCCCATTTGTTTATTTTCTCTTTAGTTTCCATTGCCCTAGGAGCAGTATCAGTGAAGAAATTGCTTCAGCATATGTCTGAGATTTTGCTGCCTGTGAATTCCTCTAGTATTTCTATGGCTTCTCATCTTATAATTTAAGTTCTTTATTCATTTTGAGTTTATTTTTGTCTATGGTGTAAGTTGGTGGTCTAGTTTCATTTTTTGCATGTATCTGTCCAATTTTCCCAAAACCACTTATTGAAGAGACTGTCTTAACTCCATTGTATGTTCATTCCTTCTTTGTTGAATATTAATTGAGCATATTGCTTTGGGTCGATTTCTGGGTTCTCTATTCTATCCCATTGATCTATATGTGTGTTCTTGTGCCAGTACCAGGCTGTTTTGAGAACAGTGGCTTTGTAATACAGCTTGATATCTGGTATTGAGATCCCACCTACTTTGTTCTTCTTTCTCAGGATCGCTGCAGCTATTCAGGGTCTTTTTTTTTATTCCAGATGAATTTTTGGAAAGTTCGTTCTAGGTCTGTGAAATATGCCATTGGTATTTTAATGGGGATTGCATTGAATCTATAGAGTGCTTTGGGTAGTATAGACATTTTGATGATGGTGATTCTACCAATCCATGAACACGGTATGTTCTTCCATCTGTTCTTGTCTTCCTCTATCTCTTTTTTCAATGTCCTATAATTTTCCGCGTATAGGTCTTTTACCTGCTTAGTTAAGTTTATTCCTAGGTATCTTAATTTTTTTAGGTGTGATGGTAAATGGGATTGCTTTTTTAGTCTCTTTTTCTGCAAGTTCACTATTGGTGTATAGAAATGCCATAGATTTCTTGGCATTAATTTTGTATCCTGCTACATTGCCAAATTAAATTATTAAGTCTAATAATTTTTTTGATGGAGTCTTTAGGATTTTCTATGTACAGTATCATGTCATCTGCGAATAAGGACAGTTTTAATTCTTCTTTTCCAATTTGGATGCCTTTTATTTCTTCTTCTTGTCTGATCGCAATGGCTAGTACTTCCAATACTATGTCGAACCGGAGTGGTGAGAGTGGGCATCCCTGTCTTGTTCCTGTTATTAGGGGAAATGGTTTTAGTTTTTGTCCATTGAGTAAGATGTTGGCTGTGAGTTTGTCATATATGGCCTTTATTATGTTGAGGTATGATCCTTCTGTTTCCACCTTGCTGAGAGTTTTTATCAAGAAAGGGTGTTGGATTTTGTCAAATGCTTTTTCTGCGTCAATTGATATGACTATGTGATTTTTATTTGTACCATCCTTGCATCCCCGCGATAAATCCTACTTGGTCATGGTGTATGATCTTTCTGATGTACTGCTGGATTCAGTTTTTTAGAATTTTGTTGAGGATTTTGGCATTTATGTTCATGAGGGATATTGGCCTGTAATTTCTTTCATTGTGTTGTCTTTATCTGCTTTTGGTATTAGGGTAATGCTGGTTTCATAGAATGAGCTTGGAAGTGTTCCTTCCTCTTGAATTTTTTGGAATAGTCTGAGGAGGATAGGTTTTAGTTCTTCCTTGAATGTTTGGTAAAACTCCCCTGTGAAGCCGTCTGGTCCTGGGCTTTTGTTTGCTGGAAGCTTTTTGATGACTGCTTCAATTTCCTCCATAGTTATTGGCCTATTGAGATTTTTAGAATCTTCCTGATTGAGTTTTGGAATGTTGTATTTTTCTAGGAATTTGTCCATTTCCTCCAGGTTGTCTAGTTTGTTGGGGTAGAGTTGTTCATAGTATTTTTTAACAATCCTTTGTATTTCTGTGGGGTCTGTTGTTATTTTGCCTCTTTCATTTGTGATTTTGTTTATTTGGGTCCTCTCTCTTTGCTTCTTGGTGAGCCTGGCTAGAGGTTCATCAATCTTGTTTATCCTTTCAAAGAACCAGCTCTTGGTTTCATTGATCTTTTGTATTGTTCTTTTTGGTCTCTATGTCATTTATTTCTGCTCTGATCTTTATTATCTCCTTCCTTCTGCATATGCTGGGCTTTTCTTGTTGCTCTCTTTCTAATTCTTTTGAGTTGTAGTGTTAGATGATTTATTACCATTTTCTCTTATTTTTTGTGATATAAAAACTTTCCTCTCAGGACTGCTTTCATTGTGTCCCATAGATTTTGGGTTGTTGTGTTTTTATTGTCATTAGTTTCCAGGATGTTTTTAATTTCTTCTTTATCTCTTTGGTAACCCAATCAATTTTGAATAGCATGCTATTCAGCTTCCAAGTGTTTGAATTTTTTGGATTGTTTTTAGTGTAGTTTATTTTTAATATTATGCCCTTGTGGTCTGAGAAAGTGCTTGATATGATTTCAATCTTCTTGAATTTGGGGAGACTTTGCTTGTGACCCAATATGTGATTTATTTTTGAAAATGTCCCATGTGTACTTGAGAAGAACATATATTCTGTGGCTTTGGGGTGAAATGTTCTGAAGATGTCAATTAAGTCCATCTGATCTAGTGAGTCATTTAGGATTGCTGTTTCTTTGCTGATTTTTTTATCTAGAGGATTTATCCAGTAACGTCAGTGGTGTATTAAAGTCCCTTACTATGATTGTATTTTTGTTGATCTCTCCCTTGATATCTTCCAGGAGTTTTTTTTAATGTATTTTGGTGCTCCTGCATTGGGTGCATATATGTTTATCAGGGTTATATCCTCTTGTTGTATCAATCCCTTTAGCATTATGAAATGGCCTTCCTTATCTCTTGTTATGGCCTTCACTTTGAGGTCTATTTTGTCAGATATAAGTATTGCTACCCCAGCTTTTTTTTCATTTCCATTTGCTTGAAACATATTTTTCCATCCCTTCACTTTCAGTCTGTGTGAGTCCCTTGTTCTGAGGTGGGTCTCTTGTAGACACATATATATGGGTCATGTTTTTTTATCCATTCACTCACTCGATGTCTTTTGGTTGGAGCATTTAGTCCATTTATGTTTAAAGTTATTATTGAAAGGTACTTGTTTGTAGCCATTTTTATTTTTTGTGCCTGTGTTCTTTCTTATGTTTTTATTTCTTCCTTTTACACCAGTCCCTTTAGCATTTCTTGCATTGCTGGCTTGGTAGTGATAAACTCCCTTAGCCATTTTTTTTTGTCAGTGAAGCTCCTTATTTCACTTTCAATTTTGAATGATAGCCTTGCTGGATAGAGTATTCTTGGATTCAGTCCCTTGCTTTGCATCACTTTGTAAATTTCCTTCCATTCTTTTCTGGCCTGATGTGTTTCTGTTGAGATATCATTTGATAATCTAATGGGAGATCCCTTGTATGTAACTTTCTGTCTCTCTCTTGCAGCCTTTAAGATTCTCTCTTTGTCCTGAACATTTGCAATCGTAATTATGATGTGTCTCAGTGTGGGTGTTTTTGGCTTCATCTTGTTTGGGACTCTCTGTGCTTGTGTGAATTTTTTTCCCCCCACCTCAGTGCAGTTTTCTGACATCATTTCTTCAAATAGGTTTTCTAACCCTTGTTCCTCTTCCTGTTGTTCTGGCACCCCTATTATTCGTATGTTGCTTCGTTTCATGCTATCCCATAGCTCCCTTAGGCTCTCCTCCTGTCTTTTAATTTTTTTCTCCAATTGCAGTTCAGTTTGGGTGTGTTTTGCTTCCCTGTCTTCTAATTCGCTAATTCTGCCCTCTGCTTCTCCTAGTCTACTGTTGAAACTTTCCATGGTGTTTTTTAATGGAGCTATATCACTCTTCATTTTTTCTTGATTCTTACATAAGTTGTTGATTTTTTCATCCATCCCATTTATGAACTGTATGACCCTTATTCTGAAATCCTTTTCTCAAATATTGCATGCCTCTGTTTCACTTAGCTGCTTTTCTGGCGAGTCCTCCTTTCCTTTGGGGGTTTCTTTGTCTACCCATTTTTGGTCTCAATGACTGATCTAGATGTCGAATCGTGCAGGGGCTGCTCTTGGGTGGCAGTGGCTCCTCAGGCTGCAGTTGCTCCTCGGGTGGTCACGGAAGCGGCTGTTCCTCAGTTGGCAGTGGCTCCTCTGGTGGGTGCTGTTCACAGCAGTGGTGTCTCCTCTGGCTGGTGGGGGAGGCTGCTCACACAACTGCTGCTCCTCGGATGGTGGCGGGCTGTGCACAGCTGCTGCTCATTGGACGCGGGTGGGCTGCTCATGTGGCTGCTGCTCCTCGGACAGAGGCATACAGCTCATGTGGCTGCTGCTGCTTGGATCAGGGCTGGCTGCACGCTGCTGCTGTTCCTCAGATGGCACGGGCTGCTCGTGAGGCTGCCGCTTCTTGGACAGGGGCAGGTTGCTGGCAGGGCTGTTGCTGATTCTTGTATGGGTGTGGGCTGCTTGTGCCGCTGCTGTTCCTCGGATGGGGGTTGGGGGACGGGCTGCTTGTGTGGCTGCTGCTCCTTGGATGGGGGCAGGCCACTCACCCAGCTGCTGCTCGTCAGACAGGTGCCGGCTGCATGTGGCTGCTGCTCCTCAGACCAGTGCGGGCTGTGCAGGGCTGCTGCTCCTTGGACATGGGCGATCTGCTCATGTGCAGCTGCTGCTCCTTGGACCGGGGCAGGCTGCTCGGGTGGCTGCTGCTCCTCAGGGGGGAGTGAGCTGCATGTGTGGATGCTGCTCCTCGGACAGGGGTGGGCCACTCACCCAGTTGCTGCTTGTTGGACAGGTGCAGGCTGCGTGTGGCTACTGCTCCTCGGACCAGTGCGGACTGTGCAGGGCTGCCGCTCCTCAGACGTGGGCCGTCTGCTCATGTGGCTGCTACTCCTCGGACCAGTGCGGGCTGCTTGTGGCGCTGCTGTTCCTCGGGTGGGAGTGAGCTGCACATGCAGCTGCTGCTCCTCAGACGGGGGCGGGCCACTCACCCAGCTGCTGCTTGTCGGACAGGGGCAGGCCATGTGAGGCTTCTGCTCTTAGGCTTGGGGCGGGCTGCTCGCGGGGCTGCTGCTTCTTGGTCAGGAGCAGGCTGCTCACATGTCTGCTGCTCACGTGGTTGCAGTACCCTGGGCTAAAGTGTTGGGCTGGTTAGAGGGGAGCATGCTTCAGAACTCACAGGGGCCTGTGCCTGCGGTAGCTGCAGACTCGTTGACCATGGGACCTCAGCCGAGGTAGCAGGTCCCTGGCAGGGGTGGCTGTGGAGTCCCAGGTGTTATCTGAGGGCACCCTGGGTGGAGGTGAGGCTGGGCTCCCAGTTACAGCAGCTCTCCCCTTCAAAAAGGCTAGTCCTTTGAGGATGAGCCTGCCTCCCAGTACTCTTTGCAATGGTAGCAGAGGCTGCCTAGTTAGGCAAGCTTGGTTAGCCTGCCCCCGAAGGTCCTGGGGGAT
The DNA here is from genome assembly GCF_000147115.1 of Myotis lucifugus. Classification (NCBI taxonomy): domain Eukaryota; kingdom Metazoa; phylum Chordata; class Mammalia; order Chiroptera; family Vespertilionidae; genus Myotis; species Myotis lucifugus. The sequence continues at coordinate 11,755,994 of NW_005871055.1, forward strand.
CTAACTGTGCCTCACTCACACACATACACACACACCCCACATCACCACACACTTCTCTTTTGCTCCCTCACTCACTTACACTCTCTCCATCACTGCTGCCTTCTTCCTGCCTCTGTAGTTGGGTCTGGGGTGTTATTGACCCATTCGTGGATGGAGTTTCCTCTCCAGGTGTCTGGTTATGTGGCTCGCTCTCTAGCACCTGGCCAGACAGGATAAAATTCACCTTGACAAGACACCATACAAAGGGAACAAAGCACGAATGTACTCACGACACCAATAACCCCACTATAAGTAACCACCTGAGAAAAGAGAATTAGGAGAGAAAAAAGAGAGTACAAATGATATCAAAGAGAGAGAAAAAGATAAGAGAGAAAAGAAAAAGAAAAAGGAGAATATATATATATATATATATATATATATATATATATATATATATGGAAAACACCACAGAACCAATAGATAAACCAAAAAAATACAAACACCAAACACCCAGCAAAGAGGGTGGGGACAGAATCTGTAGAGGCTGAGCTTATATACAGAAAATAAGGTTAAGAATTGGATGAATATGGGGAGGACCTCAGTTCAGTATAGAAGAAGTAGAAAGGGGATGGGTGGATAAGAAGAAAGAGAATGAGAAGAAAATATTAGTAATAATAATAAATTTACAAAAAAATTGATTTCAAAAATGGTATAAAAAATAAAAAATAGCAAATAATAAAAAAATAAAATAGAGTGATGGAAAAATAATGCGAAAAGAAATAGAAAATAAAGCAACAAACAAAAACAGGAAAACAAAGAAAAACAAAAAAAAATATAACAAAATAATAATAAAAAAATAAAAATGAAAAAGTGAAGTGATGTTCCTTTGACTGGCTTAAGATCCCAGTCTTCTGTACTGTACTGTTTCTTAGATTCCTGTTGCTGGGACTGAAGGTCTCTCTTTAGGCCAGTCCCTGTGGACTCTCAGGGACTATTTAGATTTTTTTTAAATACTTTGTAACCTTCAGGGTGTAGTCTGGGTGTGGCTGTATTAGTTGCCTGGATACTGGAGGGAGGGGCTATCTCTTCAGGACAAAATGGCTGCCCAGGTCTCGGGCTCAGGTATGACTCAGCACCAGACTTGCTGCCACTTCTCCTGGACCCCCTCCTCTCCCCAGCCTCTCCCAGACTCCACAAGTCCGCACCTTCTCCCTCACCTCAGCCATGGGTAAGTGTCCGTATCCGAAAGGTCCTATGAAGAAAGGTCACTGAAGAAAGGCTCAGGCCACAGAGAAAGGAAAGACTGCACCTCTGTGAGTTCCTCTCCTGCCAGCACTGCGCTATCTGGTCAGCCCTTCAGGTTGCCCCCTCTGGCTTCAGCCTTTCGTGACTGTGGACCCAGATCTAGAATCCCCTGCCGTCCAGCAGTCCTGTGTACCTTCTTTCCACAGTCAGACGCTGTGCCTGTCCCCAGGGACACGGCTTGGTGCTGTGCGGATTCCCTCTGACCCTCTGGGCTCAGAGGTCTGGCAGACTCTCCTGGCCAGATCCTTGATTTTACCTTTCTCCAGGGATCCTCTACCCGTCCTGGCTGCAAACTGTCTCACCCGCTGAGTCTCCTTCGCCAATTCAGGTTGTATGTTATTCGTTTCAGCTGCTCATTCTATTTGCTCTGGGACAAGGCTCGGGACACGTCCGTCTATTCCGCTGCCATTTTGTCTCTCCTCACAAGTCCTCTGCTGTTGTCATTTTTTAAAAAAATCCTCACTGAGGATATATTTTTATTGATTTTTAGAGGGGGGAGAGAGAGAGAGAGAGAGAGAGAGAGAGAGAGAGAGAGAGAGAAACATCACTGTGAGAGAAATATCAATCAGTTGCCTCCTGTTCATGTCCTGACCAGGGATCAAACCGGCAACTTAGGTATGTGCCCTGACTGGGAATCAAACCAGCAACTTTTTTGTGTAGGGGATGATGCTCCAACAACTGAGCCATCTGTCCAGGGCTGTTGTCATTTTTTAAAATTTAACAATCTACAGAAAAAGAGATCATTGTCCCTGACTAAATCATCAGGTATTGCATATTTTTTAAAATTCTGGTGGCACACTGGTTGAAAATTGCTGTGCTAATACAACAATGATGTGACTATATTTAAACTTACAGAAGATGTATACTTCCAACAATGATGAGTAATTTTGTTTCATTATATGAGCATTAAGTACAGGGTAGGAGTCCACCAAATCATTGGCATTGGATAGATCTTGAGTCAAATCCCAGCACTCCCTTTCACTAAGAGATTTATGTCACTGTCTTATCTGAAAAATGAGGGATAGCTTACCAACTTCCACAAGCTATTGTGAGAATAAAATAATGTCAGTTATAGACTCCCAAAGTGCCTGGAAGTCCCTGAGTAGGGCTTTGCTCCCTCGTAATAATATAAATGGTTGTTTGGTGGCTCTCACCCCCAGAGGAATAAAGCACTGGGAGAGCTTATTCACAACTATATTCTCAGGAGCTCTATAATTGTTGACAGATGACTGTTTTTCTCAACACAGTGCCTGGTATATGGTATAGGCTTGGTAAATAATAGCTCTTATTAACATCCAGCTCAAACTGATAAAAACAGGGAAGCATTGCTAGTCAACAAAAAGCTCTCTGTTGAGAACTTTGACCTCAGAAACTTACTCAGAAAATAAGTAGACTCCATGGAAGAGGAATGAGTGTTGTGGTTTCTGTTGCTATCTCCAAGCAAAGAAGTAGGGGATTCAAAGACTCAACTTCTACCAGTCTCACAGACCACCAGGAAATGAGTTTCTTCCCCCAGTTCTTGTCCTTGAAACTCAACCTCATCAGTAAGTCCAAATGAACAAGATACCAACTGCTGAGTGGGAGGCAATATCATCTATGGCAAGAGGCCTAGCCCTTTCCCAGCAAGGTGTTACTTTTGATTTCCTTCAAGTGTGATCAAGGTGGGTGAAGTGGCAGCTGTTGGAAGGCTGGGTGAGGTGTGGGCTGGCTGAGTCAGTGCTGGCCAGGTTCCCCTTGGGAAATTCCCATGGGGAGGGGGAAGGGTGACAGTTGTCAGCTGAGAAATTAATCAGGCATGACTTCAAGATCAATGGATAGATTATAATCTGCCCATGGAAAAGCTTGGGTGTAATTAATGGCTGGGGTGGAAGTGAGCTCTTACGAATGGAATGAAGTCCTTAACCTTGGCCCTCTCTGTGTCCAAATGACATTATTTGCCACCTCTCTAGCTCACTAGAATAAATAAAATGAAATAAAAGATACATATTTTAAAAAACTGAAAAAGTATTTATGAAGTAGACAAATGAAATCTATATATATAAAAAGCCAGTGACCGGAACAACAGAATGACTGGAATGACCAGAACAACTGGTTGCTATGACACCCACTGCGGCCAGCCAACTGGCCCGATCAGGGATGGGGCCGGCCAACCTCCCATGGCCCCTCCCCCTGTTGGCCCAGCCCCAATCAGCCCCAATTAGAGTGGGCTGGCCGGACCCCACCCATGCAAGAATTCCTGCACCGGGCCTCTAGTCTATAATAATAAAAGTGTAATATGCTAATTAGACCGGATGTCCTTCTGGGTGACCTTCTGGACGAAGCCGGGTCTGTGAAGGAAGCCTGGGTCCACCTGCCAGAGGGAAGCCGGTGCCGGTAGCCAGGGGAAGGAAGGCCTACTCTTGCATGAATTTTGTGCATCGGACCTCTAGTCCTATCTAATAAAAGAGAAACATGGTCATTAGCTGTAACTTCGCTACCCTTCCCATTGGCTAATCAGGGTGATATGCAAATTAACTGCCAACCAAGATGGCGGCCGGCAGCCAGGCAGTGAAGCGAACAGGAGGCTTGCTTGCTCCATAATGGAGGAAGCCAAGGTTCCCTGCCTTCCGCTGCTGGGCTCTGAGCTGCAGTTTAAGAAACATTGTTGCAATTATAGAAGCAAAAAAAACCCCCCAGATACCTGCTTTCAGCTGTCAGAGCTGGAGCAAGCAGTACCGAAACAGTGTTACAATTACAGAACCCAAACAAACCAGATACCTGCTTTCAGCAGCCAAGGCCTCAAGCTGGAGCCGGCCTCAGAGCTAAAGCCGGCTTTCAGCTCCAGTGACAGCCATAGAAGGTAAATAAATCCCAGAATAAAAGAAAAAAAGAAAAAAAGGACAGGTTGGAAGCTTCAGTCGCCCACCAGCCTGAAAACGACCCTCAGCCCCTCACCCAGACTGGCCAGGCACCCCAGTGGGGACCCCCACCCTGAAGGGGGTGTGACCAGCTGCAAACAGCCATCATCCCCTCATCCAGGCTGGCCAGGCACCCAAGCGGGACCCCCACCCTGATCCAGGACACCCTTCAGGGCAAACCAGCCAGCCCCGACCCGTGCATCAGGCCTCTATCCTATATAGTAAAAGGGTAATATGCCTCCCATCACCAGGATCAGCAGAGCCGCAAAGGCTCCCGGCACTGGGATCAGCGGAGCAGCGAGGCCTCACTGCCCCTGTGTCAAGCGGAGCCACGAGGCCTCCCAGCACTGGGATCAGCAGAGCCACGAGGCCTCCTGGTCCCTGGAGCAGCGTGACAGGGGGCAGCGCCCAACCCCCTGATTCGCCCTGCGGCTCTGTGTGTGACAGGGGGCGGGGCCACAACCTCCCTATCTGCCCTGCTCTGTTCGTGACAGGGGAAGGCGCCCCAACCCCCTGATCGGCCCTGCTCTGTGCCTGATAGGGGGGAGCTCCCCAAACCCCTGATGGGCCCTGCTCTGTGCCTGATAGGGGGGAGCTCCCCAAACCCCTGATCGGCCCTGCTCTGTGTGTGACAGGGTGCGGCGCCTCAACCCCCCCATGGGTCCTGCTCTGTGTGTGACGGGGTGGAGCCACAATCTCCTCATTGGCCCTGCCCTGAGTGTGACAGGGGGGAGTGCTCCAACCCCCTGATCCACCCTGCTCTGTGTGTGACAGGGGGCGGTGCCCTAACTCCCCTATCGGCCCTACTCTGTGCGTGACAGGGGGGAGCTCCCCAACCCCCTGATCGGCCCTGCTTTGTGTGTGACGGGGGTGGCGCCGTAACCTCCCCATCGACCCTGCCTTGAGTGTGACAGGGGGCGGCGCCCCAACCCCCCAATCGGCCGTACCCTGAGTGTTACTGGGGTGGCATCACAACCCCCCAATCCGCCCTGCTTTGTGCATGACAGGAGGTGGCGCTCCAACTCCCCAATCGGCCCTGCTCTGAGCCCAACCAGGGGCTGCACCTAGGGATTGGGCCTGCCCTCTGCCACCCGGGAGTGGGCCTAAGCCAGCAGGTTGTTATCTCCCGAGGGGTCCCAGACTGTGAGAGGGCACAGGCCGGGCTGAGGGACCCCCTCTCCCCCCCAAGTGCACAAATTTTTGTGCAGCGGGCCTCTAGTATTATATAAAAGAACTGGGTAGATTTTCATATTGTGTTACTTTTATAAGCAAAAAATACATAATTAAATTACTATTGAAAGATATTCAAGCATGGCATCATTGTTATTATCATTTTCCTACACTTTGCAAGGAGCAGATTCCCCCATTTTAGGAGACAGAGCTCCACTCAAGGAATTGGGATCCTTTGGTGATTCCTATTTGATTAGCCATGTTGCCTCAGGGCAGCAGATCCCAAAATAGCGAAATAATACAAGAAGCCACCCAATAATAATAAAAATGTCTTGGAGACATTTATTTTTTACTTTTTATTGTTTAAAGTATTACATGTCTCCTTTTTTCCTGATTGACCCCCACCAGCCACTCCCACCCCTGAGGGCAAGCCCCCACCACCCCAGTGTCTGTGTCCATTGTCTAGGAGACATTTTAAACTTCCTTCCATATCCTCATGTTTAAAGTAAACATGCATTTCAAGTTCTTAACCCAAGTCCTAAAGACAGGCTGATAGATAAATTTGCATAAAAGGAAAAATGGGTCCTAACCAGTTTGGCTCAGTAGATAGTGCATCAGCCTGCAGACCGAAGGGTCCCGGGTTTGATTCTGGTAAAGGACACGTACCTCGGTTGCAGGCTCCTCCCTGGCCCAGGGGAACATGCAGGAGGCAACCAATGGATGTGCTTCTCTCACATTGATATTTCTCTCTGTCTTTCCCTCTCTCTTCCACTCTCTCTAAAAACCAGTGGGAAAATATCCTTGGGTAAGGATTAAAAAATAATCTATATAATAAAGAGCCAGGGTCATAATGATCGAAGGCTCGACCAGACTGGAAGTCAGTGCACTGACTGGGGCTGCTGCAGGCACTGACCCAGCACTGACTGCCTAGGGGGCTGTGGATCAGGCCCGGAGAGAGGCCTGCAGAGAGAGAGGCAGGGTCTTATCTGTAGCCTCTGTGGCAGCTGTTGATCAGTACTTGCCTCTCTTTTTCTCCCAGTCTGGCCAACAGCCGCCTCCATTTCTCTCCAGGCCTTCACCAGGCTGCTGATCAGCCCCACCTTTCTGATCAGGCCACGTTGATAGGCCCAGAGATGCTGACTGGCATAGAAACTGACCAATCAGAACCAAATCTGGGTGAACTGTGAGGAGCCAATGGCTGCCTAGGAGGTGGAGCTTTTGACGCTGACTGGCATAGAAACTAACCAATCAGAACCAAATTGGCTGGCAGAGGAGGGCAGTTAGGAGCGATCAGGCAGGCAGGCAGAGGCAGTTAGGGGCGATCAGGCAGGCAGGCAGAGAGGTTAGGGGCAATCAGGCAGGCAGGCAGAGAGGTTAGGGGCAATCAGGCAGGCAGGCAAATGAGTGGTTAGGAGCCAGCGGTCCCAGATTGTGAGAGGGGTGTCTGACAGCCATTTTAGGCCTGATCAGGCCTAAATCGGCGGTTGGACATCCCCTGAGGGGTCCCCAATTGGAGTGGGGGCAGGCTGGGCTGAGGGAACCCCCCCCCCCACACACACACACTCCATGCACGAATTTCGTGCACCGGGCCTCTAGTCTATATATATAAAAGGCTAAGTGACCGGCTGTGGAGGGACCGTGGGAGGTTGGCTCCAGGGCATGTCCGGCCTGTCTTGCCCAGTCCTGCCCCGCTGGCCACCTTCTGATTAATTTCTTTTCAATGTGCATGAATCTATGCACTGGGCCTCTAGTAATAATAATAATAAAAAAGGAGAAATGGGTAGAAGTTGAGGGTGATGTGTGACTCCATGAAAGAAATCTAGCAGGAAGGACTCATTCCTCCCAGAAAAAGATAAACTCCTAGGGAACACTTCTACAACATGGCTCTTGCCTTCTGGTTGGATGACTGCAGTGACGTCAACAAAGGCCTATTTCCCAGGGCAGGAGAATAGACAGGTTTTTATTAATAAAGATTTTCATTTTATAAGACATCAGCTGTATGCTAGATACTTTCTATGCATTATTTCTAACCCTCAAAACAAGTTCCAGTTTAAAAATGAGATTGAGAGGGCACAAATGACATATAAGATCATTATGCTTATATTTATTATACTTATGAAAGATCACTATACTGATAAATGAAAGGTGGTTTGAACCCAGTCCCGCTTGCTCTGACAGCTCACTCTTCCTTTAGCCATGCTTGAGGTCATCCCCAGGGAAACCCAGACTGGGTGGTACTGCTCGCCTTGCAGAAGGAGCATAATCAGGCGGGTCCAGCCAGGCTTTTTTGCAGGCTGGGCAATGCTTCTCTAAACTAGGACACTTAAACTGCCAGAAGTCAATATTGAACTAGACAAGCCCTTATTTTAGCTTCTATCTAGAAAAATTAACATTTAAAAAACAGACATGGAAAAATATTTTTTTAGCTTTTATTATGGAAAATTTCAAACACACACAAAAGTTAAGAAAGTGGTACAAATCAACCTATGGCTTGGCTCCAACTACTATAAGCATTTTGCCATTCTTGTTTCATCTATCCCTCATATATTCTGGAGTATTTTAAGCCAATCCCAGACCTTATATTATTTTACCTGTAAATATTTCAGTATTGATTCTAATACATAAAAACTTAAATTTAACAAGACAACAGATCCATTATCACCCCTAAGCAAAGTATTAATAGTTCCATAATATTATTTCTTAGTATATTCAATTGTCCTGCATTGTATCCAAAAATGTCTTCTTAAAGTTGGTTTATTGAATTCAGTTCACACATTACAGAGTTTGGGCATTTCAGTCCTAGGTAATTTCTTTTTTGAAAAAATATATTTTATAAATAAAGGAACATTACTGCTGGGTCGTCAAAGGCGTTCCTTTCACAATGAGTGCAGGAAGACAGAACCACCCAAGCAAAGAAAACTACATTATGGAGCAACGTCTTTCATGTAGGCTGCAATCATTTCAGTGTTATGAGCTGATTTTTGTCACTGCTGCAGGCACAGAGTGGATTTTCATTGAAATGAACAATATGTGAACCCATGAGGAAATCAAAATGTGTGTGGAAAGAGTGAGAAGTGAACATTGTGATAGTCCATAAGTGAACAGTTCGATAGTCCATATGGTTGCTCTGAAGTAAAGAACTGTTATTTAAACTAATATAATATTGAGTGTCAACTGTCATTGAAAAAAAAATAAAAAATTTTAAAAAAGATTTAAATAAAAGAACTTATTTAAAATAAATATATGGCCCAAGCCAGTTTGGCTCAGTGGATAGAGCGTTGGCTTGTGGACCGAACAGTCCTGGGTTTTATTCTGGTTGAGGGCACGTACCTCGGTTGCAGGCTCCTTCCGGGCCCTGGTCGGAGTTCATGCAGGAGGCAACCAATCGATGTGTTTCTCTCACATTGATATTTCTCTCTGTCTTTCCCTTTCTCTTCCATTATCTCTAAAAATCAGTGGAAAAATATCCTTGGGTGAGGATTTAAAAAAATTAATTAAAATAAATATATGTGGCACTAAGGATAATTGCAAACTATCAATTGAATTATAAAAATACTTTATTTTTAAAATTTATTTTACAATTATAGTTGACATACAATATTATGCCAGTTTTGGGTATACAACATAATGATTAGACATTTATATACCTTATGAAAAGATCACCCTGATAAGTCTAGTATCCACCTGATAGCATACATAGTTATTACCATATTATTGACTATATGCCTATGCTGTATTTTACGTCCCCATGACTATTTTGATAATTGGGGAATTGTACATCTTAGTCCATTCACCTTTGTCATCTGTCCCCAAAACCTTTCCCATCTGGCAAACATTAATTTGTTCTCCATATCTGAGTATGTTTCTGTTTTGTTTGTTCCTCATATAGGTGAAATCATATGGTATTTGTCTTTCTCTGTCTAACTTATTTTACTTAGCATAATACCCTCTAGATCCACCCATGTTGTCACAAATGATAAATTTTTTTATGGCCTAGTAATATTCCATGGTATATATGTACCACTTATTCTTTACCCATTCATCTATCAGTGGACACTCAAGTTACTCTCATATCTTGGCTATTGTACATAATGCTGCAATGAACATAGGGAAGCATATATCTTCTCAAATTAGTGTTTTGGTTTCTTCAAACCAATATATAAAATTGAACTGCTAGGTCATAAAGTAGGTCTCTTTTTTATTTTTTAAAGGACCTCCATACTGTTTTTCCTAGTGGCTACACCAATTTACAATCCCATGAACAGCAGGCAAAGATTCCCTTTTCACATCACCCTCACCAACACTTATTTGTTGATTTACCAATATCTCGTTGAGGTTTTAATTTGCATTTCCCTAATGTTTAGTGATGTTGAGCATCTTTTCATTTGTCTGTTAGCTTTTGGTATGTCCTCTTTGGAGAGATGTCTATTCAGATTCTCTTCCCATTTTTAAATCAGATTATTATTATTATTTTTTTGTCTTAAGCTATGTGAGTTCCTAATATATTTTGGATATTAACCCCTTGTTGATGTATCACTAGCAAGTAACTTCTCCAATTCGGTAGGTTGTCTTTTTGTTGATGATTTCCTTCACTGTGAAAAATTTTTAATTTGATGTAGTCCCATTTGTTTACTGTTTTCGTTTGTTTCCCTTGCCCAAGGAGACATATCCAAATAAATATTCTTAAAAGTGATGTCAAAAAGTTTACTGCTTGTGTTTTTTCCTAGGAGTTTCAGGGTTTGGTGTCTTACATTTTAAGTATTCAATCCATTTTTAGGTTGTTGTTTTTTTTTTTGTATATGGTATAAGAAATTGGTCATTTAATTTAATTTATTTTTTAATGTATCTACTCAGTTTTCCCAACACCATTTATAAGAGTCAATCATATGTTCTTGACTCATTTCTCATACTTTAATTGACCAAATAGGCACAGGTTTATTTCTGGGCTCTATTCTGCTCTATTAATTAATGTGTCTGTTTTGATGTCAGTACCATGCTGTTTTGAGTACTATAGCAGTGTAGTATAATTTGATATCAGGTAGTATGATATCTATAAATTTGTTCTTCTTTCTCAAGATTGCTATTCAGGATCTTTTTTGGTATCATTTAAATTTTAAGATGGTATGTTCTAGTTCTACAAAAAAAATGCCATTAGTATTTTTTAAATAATTTATTTTTAAATGTTATTTTCCAATTACAATTTACATGCAATATTATTTGCATTAGTTTAGGTGTACAGCTAGTGGTTAGACATTTAGATAACTTACGAAGTGATCACCTGATAAGTCCAGTACCCACCTGGTACCATACATAGTAATTACAATATTACTGACTATATTCCCTATGCTGTACTTAACACCTCCATGACTATTTTGTAACTACCAATTTGTATTTCATAATCCCTTCATCTTTTTTACCCAGCCCCCCAGAACCCCTCTCCTTTGGCAACCATCAGTCTGTTCTCTGTATCTGAGTCTGTTTCTATTTTGTTTGTTTGTTTCTTTAATTTGTTCTTTAGATTCCACATATAAATGAAATCATATGACATTTGTCTTCTCTGATTGATATATTTCACTTAGCATAATACCCTATGGGTCCATCCATATTGTCTCAAGTGGTAATATTTCATTCTTTTATCTGGCCAAGTAATATTCCATTGTATATATGTACCACCGTTTTTAAGGCACTCATCTATTTTTTTTTCTCTTCACCCGAGGATGTTTTTCCATTGATTTTGAGAGAGAGAGTGGAAGAGAGAGAGGGAAAGACAGAGAGAAACATTGATGTGAGAGAACACATTGATAGGTTGCCTTCTGCATACACCCTGACCAGGCCCAGGCTGGGAAGGAGCCTGCAACCGAGATATGTGCCCTTGACCAAAATTGAACCTGGGACCCTTTGGTCCACAGGCCAATGCTCTATCCACTGAGCCAAACCAGCTAGGGCTCCACTCATCTATTGATGAGCACTTGGGTTGCTTCCATATCTTGGCTATTGTAAATAACATTGCAATGACATAAGGGTGCATATATTCTTTCAAATTAGTGTTTTGGGTTTCTTTGGATATATACCCAGAACTAGAATTGCTGGGTCATGAGAGTCTCATTTTTTATTTTTTTTTGAGTAACCTCCATACTATTTTCCATAGTAGCTGCACCAATCTGCATTCCCACTACAGTGTATGAGGGTTCCCTTTTCTGCACATCCTCACCAACACTTGTTTTGATTTATTGATTACAGACATTCCGACAGGTATGAGCTGATATCTCATTGTGGTTTTAATTTGCATTTCTCTGATGATTAGTGACGTTGAGATCGTTTCATAGGTCTATTGGTTATCTGTATGTCCTCTTTGGAGAAGTGTCTATTCAGGTCCTTTGCAGACTTTTTAATTAAATTACTTATATTTTTAAATGTTAAGTTGTATGAGTTCCTTATAAATTTTGGATATCAACTCCTTATTGGATGTATTATTGGCAAATTTCTTCTTCCATTCAGTAGGTGGTCTTTTTGTCTTATTGATGGTTTACTTTGCTGTGCAAAACTTTTTAGTTTGATGTAGTCCCATTTGTTTGTTTTTTGTTTTGTTTCCCTTGCCCGAAGAGATATGTCAAAAAAAGTATTGCTTAGAGAAATGTCCGAGATTTTTCTGCCTATGTTTTCTTCTAGGAGTTTTCTGGGTATTTTGATAGGGATTATATTGAATAACTACATTGCTTTTACTAGTATGGACTTTTTATCTATGTTAATTTTTCCTATCCATGAGCATATGTCCTTCCATTTATTTGTATCTTCTTCAATTTCTTTCTTCAATTTCATAGTTTTCTGAGAACAGATATTTTGCCTTCTTGGTTAAATTTATTCCTGGATATTTTATTATTTTAGATGCAATTATAAATAGGATTGTTTTCTTAATTTCTCTTTCTGATAGTTCATTATTAGTGTATAAAGTACAATAGATTTCTGTACATTAATTTTGCATTCTTTTACTTTACTGAATTCTTTTATCAGTTCTAATAGTATTTTTGGTGGACTCTTCAGAGTTTTCTATATAGCAGTATGTCACCTGCAAATAATGACTGTTTTCTTTTTACCAATTTGTCTGCCTTTTATTCCTTTTTCTTATCTGATTACTCTGGCTAGGACTTCCAATACTATGTTGAATAAAAGTAGTGAGAGTAGACATCCTTATCTTGTCCCTGATTTTAAAGAAAAAACTTTTGGCTTTTCACCATTGATTATGATATTAACTGTGGGCTTGTCATATATGGCCTTTATCATGTTGAGGTATGTTCCCTCTATTCTCACTTTGTTGAGAGTTTTTATCATAATGGATGTTATATTTTGTCAAATGTTTTTCCACATCTATTAATATGATTATATAATTTTTATTTTTCATTTTGTTTATGTATCACAATAATTGATTTGCAAATATTGAACCAAACTTACATCCCAGGAATAAACCGCACTTGATTATGGTACATAATCTTTTAAATATATTGCTGAATTCAGTTTGAAAATATTTTGTTGAGGATTTTTGCATCTATGTTCATCAAGAATATTGGCCCATAATTTTTTTTTTGTAGTGTCTTTGTCTGGTTTTGTTATCAGGGTAATGCTGGCCTTATAAAATTAGTTTTCCCTCCTCTACAATTTTTTGGGACTAGTTTGAGAATAATAGGTATTAATTCTTCTTTGAATGTTTGCTAAAATTCACCTGTGAAGCCATCTGACACAAGACTTTTGTTTGTTGGGAGCTTTTTGACTACTGATTTGATTTGATTAGTAGTTACCTGTCTGTTCAATTTTTGTTTTTTTCCTGATTCAGTATTGGAAAATTGTATGCTTCTTGAAATGTATCCATTTCTTCCAGACTGTTTAATTTCCTGGCATATAATTATTCATTGTATTTTCTTACATTCCTTTGTGATTCTGTGGTGCTGGTAGTCTCCACTGTCATTTCTGATTTTATTTATTTGGACCATCTCTCTTTTTGTCTTAATGAGTCTGGCTATCAATTTGCTTATCTTTTTAAGGTACCAGCTCTTGGTGTTATTGATCTTTTCTATTATTATTTTTACCCTATTTTGTTTATTTCCACTTTGATATTTATTATTTTCTTCTACTCACTGTTGGCTTTGCTTATTCTTTTTCTAGTTCCTGTAGATGCAAGATAAGATTGTTTACTTGAGATTTTTCTTGTTTCTTGAGGTAGGCTTGTGTTGCTATAAATTACCCTCTTAAAACTGCTTTGGCTGTGACCCACAGATTTTTGAGTTGCTGTGTTTTTATTTTCATTTGTCTCAAAATAGGTATCTTTTGATTTCTTCTTTGAGCTCATGTGTTTGTGTATTTTTTGGCTTTCGTCTTATAATTGATTTCTACATTCATACTATTTTGATTGGAGAAAATGCTTGATATGATTTCAATCTTCTTAAATATATTGAGACTGTTTTTATGGCCTAACATCTGGTTCCAGCCCTGGCCAGTGTGGTTTAGTTGGTTGGAGCATCATCCTATACACTAAAACGTGGCAGGTTCTATCCCTGGTCGGGGAGCCTACAGAAGGCAACCAATTGCTGTTTCTCTCTCACATCAATGTCTCTCTGTCTCCCCTCTTCCTCTCTCTCTCAAATCAATGGAAACATGTCCTCAGGTGAGGATTTAAAAAAGAAAAGAAAAGAAAGTGTTTCATGAGCTTTTGAAAAGAATGTATATTCTGCTGCTTCTGGGTGAATGTTCTAAAAATACCAATTAAGTCCATTTGGTCTAATGTGTCATTACAGGCTGCTATTTCCTTGTTTTTCTGTCTAGATCAGTGATGGCGAACCTTTTGAGCTCGGTGTGTCAGCATTTTGAAAAACCCTAACTTAACTCTGGTGCCGTGTCACATATAGAAAATTTTTGATATTTGCAACCATAGTAAAACAAAGATTTATATTTTTGATATTTATTTTATATATTTAAATGCCATTTAACAAAGAAAAATCAACCAAAAAAATGAGTTCGCGTGTCACCTCTGACACGCGTGTCATAGGTTCACCAACACTGGTCTAGAGGATCTATCCACTGATGTCAATGGGATGTTAAAATTCCTTACTATTATGGTACTACTGTCAGTCTCTCCTTTTATGTCTGTCAATATTTGCTTTATAAATTTAGGTGCTCCTATATTGGGTGCATAGATGTTTACAAGAGTGATGTTTCTCTTATTGGATTGATCCCGTCATCATTATGAAATGCCTTTCTTTGTCTCTTGTTACAGCCTTTGTTTTAAAGTTTATTTTGTCTGATAAAAGTATTGCTATCCCAGCTTTTCTTTTTTTCATTTTCATTTGCGTAAAATATCTTTTACTATCCCTTTGCTTTCAGTGTGTGTATGTCTTTAGATCTGAAGTGGGTCTTTGATAGGCAGCATACATATGGGTCTTGTTTTTAAATTAATTCAGTCAGCCCAGCCTGTGTGGCTCAGCATTGAGCATCAACCCAGCAACAAAGAGCTCACAGGTTCGATTCTGGGTCAGGGCACATGCCAAGGTTGCAGGCTTGATCTCCAGTAGGAGGTGTGCAGGAGGCAGCCAATCAATGATAGTGCTACCTGTCTATCACTTTCCCTTTCTTTCTCTCTAAAAAACCCAATAAAAACACATTTTTAAAATTTTCATTCAGTCAGCCACCCTATGTCGTTTGATTGCAGCAATCAGTCTATTTGCATTTAAGGAAATTATGGCTATGTAGCAATATGTAGTAATTATGGACAGGTATGTAGTTATTGTCATTTTATTAATTATTTTCTAAATTTTTTGGTAGTTGTGTTTTCTTCTTGTTCTCTTGCTCTCTTCTCTTGTATGTTGATGACTTTGTAGAATGTTGTGTTTGGATTCCTTTCTCTTTATTTTTTGTATATTTTTTGTAGGTTTTTAGTTTGTGGTTACCATGTGCTGTACTTATACCAAGCTAACTAGCAGTCTATGTTAAGTTGACAATCACTCAAGTTCTAATGCATTCTAAAATCACTACAATTTTTTACTTACCCCCCTACATTTATGTTTTCATCATTATTTTTCACTTCTCTTATGCATATGTGTTTGTGAACCTTGTCCAAGCTTTGTTGATTCAGTTTTACATTTTAAATGTCAGCTTCTCCTTTTGGATAGCTTTATAATCTATTAATTTGTGATTTCCATAAACAAAGTACATTGATTTTGCCAGGGCTCCTTGACTCAGGGTTGATGGCTGTAATCGTCTTGAAGAAATTTCCAGGAGGTATTTTTGCCTTAATGAGATGAGCAGGTTTTCATAATGCTGAGCATCTGCTTTTCTAAATTAAGAGAGTTTCTTATAATAACAGTAGCATCAATAGCCTACAGGAAATCAGCGAATATCCAGTGTGTATTTCCTTTAAAGTAAGATGGATGATTTTCACCGTTTAGGCCTGTGTGTCACTGTTCATGGCCTACACAAGTATAACAAATACTGCAGTTAAAAAAGATGACTGCCACTATGCTCTCCACTTTTACTTTTTCTTTTGAATCATGAAGTGTCAGAGTTCATTAATTCAACTTTTTTTTTTTGCAGATAAAAAAAAATTTGAGTTCCCCAAAGTTATGAGACTTGCCCAGGATTTCTTATCCTGGTCCAGTGCATTTCCTGGTACCTCTGCTACTTCTTGGTTGTATCAACACATTTGTTTTTGTTTTCTTGGGGTAGACTGTCCCGAGGTGTCTGCTGTTCATGCTTTAATGATGGAATGCAGAATGATATAATGTTGTTTAACTGTTCATTGTGAATTTACTCCAGGTAGTTTTTGTTTAATTAGAGCAATATTTTCTAGGTTTCCAGGCAACATAATGATGGAGTTTCAGGCTTTATTGCCAGCCAGTGAAATAGAAAGGGCACTATCTTTTGCTTCCATTATGAACATATCTTTTTCTCTTACTCTTTGTAGATTTGTGTTTATTTTGTGTTGATGTCAAAAAATCAAATAGGCATAAAAAAGGTGGAAAAAGATAATTTCATAGGATAGATATGAGTAAGCATCCTTCTTTGTGGTTCCTACATCTGAGTAAATGTTTAGTGTGGACATTCAATCTGTGTCTGACGCTGTGTTAGGTGGGAAAATTGGCACCTTGGAGGGTTACATTAAACTTGATTTAGACCTGGCCAATTGGGGAAGGAAACATAGTTAACTAAGATGAAATTAAAAGGTTATAACCACAGAATAATTCACATATGTAAAATATGTATTCATATAAGGAAGGACTGTTGTGAACTTTGGAGTAGAAGGGCAGGAAAGGCTCAGGTGCAAGCACAGGTTTAAAATGGAGTAAATTAGGTTGTACTCTTCCCTCACTGCTTCTCATCATGGTTCGAACCCATTCAACAATTTGGTCAAATTCAGGAAACTTCAGGGAAAATGGAAGGATGGCAACCTTGAAGAACAATGAAGAAATTAATGAATTATTTGAGATTAGAGGAAAGACGGATAGAAACTGTATTGTGCCAATTAATTTGGCTGAGCCAGAAATCTTGTTACCCACCAGCACCTTTTCAAGCATTCCAGTTCCATTGTTGCCATTTGTAAGTGCTATGTGTTGCTTTCTCTTCCATGACCTCATTTTCCCTTCTGGGGAAGGTTGAAGAGTCTCTCTTGTGATGTCACTCCTTTCACCAGGAAACTCATTCACTGTGCTAGTGTTGTGACCCATGAAGTGAGCATTTTCTTACAAGGGGCTGAGGGGCTCATGTGAGAGGACCCAGGACCCACATCATACAAACCCATTAAGTCACTGGCTTCATGAAGGCCCTTTGTCATCTCCAGCTTGACACCTTCCTAGCCTGCCTCCCTGGACCCCAGGTCCCTACTCTACTTTGGGTCCTAGCCCCTCCTTCTGGATATCCTCTTTTTTAAAAAGAATATATTTTATTGATTTTTTTACAGAGAGGAAGGGAGAGGGATAGAGAATTAGAAACATCAATGAGAGAGAAACATCGATCAGCTGCCTCCCGCACACTTCCTACTGGGTATGTGCCTGCAACCAAGGTACATGCCCTTGACCAGAATCAAACCTGGGACGCTTGAGTCCGCAGGCCAATGCTCTATCCACTGAGCCAAACCGGTTAGGGCTGGATATCCTCTTTTATAAAATACTAGAGGCCTGGTGCACAACATTTGTGCACTGGCGGGGGGTGGAAGCGGGGAGGAGGGTGTCCCTCAGCCCAGCCTGCACCCTCTCCAATCTGGGACCCCTCGCACAATCCAGGACTGCTGGCTACCAACTGCTCGCCTGCCTGCCTGCCTAATTGCCCCTAACCGCTTCTGCCTGCCAGCCTGATCACCCCCTAACCACTCCCCTGCCAGCCTGATCGACGCCTAACTGCTCCCCTGCTGGGCCCAATTGCCCCCAACTGCCCTTCCCTGCCGGCCCGATCACCCCTAACTGCCCTCCCCTGCTGGCCTGATCACCCCTAACTGCCCTCCCCTGCTGGCCCGATCACCCCCAACTGCCCTCCCCTGCAGGCCTGGTTGCCCCTAACTGCCCTCCCCTGCCAGCCTGCTCACCCCTAACTGCCCTCCCCTGCCAGCCTGCTCACCCCTAACTGCCCTCCCCTGCTGGCCTGATCACCCACAACTGCCCTCCCTGCCG